>NC_085966.1:12299434-13499434 GCF_910591565.1 Cydia splendana | reverse complement strand
TAAGTGATGATGTAAAATTATACGTTATTTAATCGAGCCTACATACTTATTTACTTTGACACCTTAAACATTTGGATATCATATTAAGCAACGCTCATTTTTCTCAGAAACGTGTCCTAAATAACTCGTAATAATAAATTGTTAAGATTTAATCCAGCTTTGTCTAGAAATAACTCGTATCTAAATAACTGTGAGGGTTGCAAATAGAAGAATTCCAATGCGCTGGAGCGATACAACTCATACAATGAAAAGGACTGCCAAAAGCAGTTTCTATCAAGCGAACCGGACTAAATAATATGTTCTATTTTGATCACGATCCTCGGACTTAAAAAAGTGCAATAAAAATATTATTTTTAGTGTTCCTAAAGCCTATAACCACACCAACATTAAATAGTTTGTAGTTTATTTTATACCCGGCTTAAATCCCTAACAGGGATGTTGCGAATATTCGCATCCGCAACCGCGGAATTTCCGCATAAAATCGATGCAGAGCGGATGTCGAACAAATCGGCACAGGAATGTCTTAGCGGCGGCGTTAAGGGGCCCACTGATTAACAGTCCGCCGGACGGTATCGGCCTGTCAGTTAGAACAAAATTTTGACAGTTCCGAACAACTGACAGGCCGATACCGTCCGGCGGACTGTTAATCAGTGGGCCCCTAATTTCGTCATTACCTATAACGAAATCGTCTAGATCCAGAAAAGTCGGCCAAGTTACTGTTTATTAAATATAACCACAATATAACGCACCTATTTAGATTCTTGCTCAAATACTAAACGTTTCGTTTTTTTAAATAAAAATTACTAAAAATGTAATATTTGACGTTTTTTAAGTACCTAATCTTGACATCCGCATCCGCAGATGTCTAAAAATCAGCATCCGCAACATCCCTGATCCCTAATGGAGCCGTGGTTAATGCAACGTCTCAGACGCAACGCATAGTTCGTAAATCAACACATACTGTTTATGTTAGAATATCCACGTGTACAACCAGTGCACGTTGATTTCGTCTAAAATAGATAAAATATTTACGAAGTCGTTTCGAGCATCTAAATATAAGTTATTTTAGTTAGGAGTATTTTAACAATAACAATAGCTACCTTAAAGAGAGAAGTTTACTAATATTTTAGTACGTGTTGTTTTTGTTACATAACCGGACAAGTGCGAGTCGGACTCGCACACCGAGGGTTCCGTACTTTTTAGTATTTGTTGTTATAGCGGCAACAGAAATACATAGTCTGTCAAAATTTCAACTGTCTAGCTATCACGTTTCATGAGATACAGCCTGGTGACAGACAGAGAGACAGACGAGTCTTAGTAATACTTTTTACCCTTTGGGTACGGAACCCTAACAAGTCCTAGAATAATAAAAAACACATAACTTTTTCCCTTATTAGGGAAAGGCTGTTGTTAAACTTGGTTGTCTACGAGGAAAAAGGGATTGTTTTCTAAAAACAACCGAATAAAAGGCTAGTAGCTAGTGCGCCATTTCGTACGTGTTCGCGGGCAAGGCGGCCGCTTTGAACTCTGCTATCAATTCTCATCGCGTCCGCAATTAGTCAGGACACGAAACGGCGCGGCTCAATACCATCTGTTACAGACCTTTCAGAAGTACGCGATCAAAGTACATATCTACCAACACTAAACAACATATCTCATATAAATTGTTAATTAGTTCTTGATTTAGTATGGCGTAGAATGTAGCTTGCATTCTGAATGGCTGCGGCAAATATTGGAATTCGAAGGTCGTCTAACTCTACTATATATCTCTCTTGCATTATTGGACCAATTTAGTAGAGACACGAATTTCGGCTTTCGTGGTAAGCCCCCTAGCTTTTGTAATGACACCGTATCTGCGAATCCATATGAAACGACACGGGAACTAAACGTGGCGAAGATGTTTCGGTGAAATAATTGACTAACAGACCTATTCGGATTTCGAGATAATCACAAGATCTAGAGACGATTTAGAGATCAACTAGATCTACATTAGATATCGACTAGATGTGACTTGGATATCTAAGTCATAACTTGTCGAAATCGTTCAAGAGGACCTCCAGAATCGCGGAAACGTCAAATTTGACATATCTATGTTACAAATATCTTTAAATTATCCATATCGTAACTTGTTGAAGTCTAGTAGAAATCTAATTCATTTTCTGAATCGAGCCGTATATCTAAGCAATCGGAAAATTTAAGCTAATAGTCGGGATTGTTTGTCATTTGTATAACTTTTGAATATTGTCTTTCAAAAATAAATACCGATCTAGTGCGTTGCGTGTAGTTACCTTTTGTAGGGATGTGTCTGATTCTTACAATTATCTATGAGTAATGAGTTCGAGAGATATAAATATCTTCTCAGAAACCATAACACAAATACACAAATATTTCAACCAGAACGAACGGTAGCTCCTCGTATCTAGGGTTTGCAATCCGGATCCGAAATGTATGAAATTATCCGGATCTGGATCCGGATCCGCGGATATTCCCATACATTTCGGATCCGTCGTGCAAACCCTACTCGTATCGATAAATCCAGCTGGAGTTGAAACAAACCACCAGCGACCTATGTTTCAATAAAAAACTTAAATCTAAACTGGCGTCTGACGCATACTACTCAATCGATGCCTTTTTCGAGACCTAACACTGTACCAAGTAGATAATACTATAATATAGGTACTTACACATTAATTTATCTAATAAACAACTACTAGTTCGCGGGCTCAGCCTTGCCTGTCCAACTATGTAAATAAATCTAATAATTAATTAATTATAAGACTTAGCATTAATAGCTAGTTTGTTAGTGCACGACACCTTGCACTTTGTGACTATGCGCTGAAACTTGGCACAGTTGATTCTTAGCTGGTCATGAGCAGATACAGACCGGGAGACCTCGAGAGCCACGTCTCATTTAGTGGGGGGAGGGGGGGAAGTTCGACGCCGCCGCGCTTCACTTGGAGCAACATTTCTCTAAAACTGTACCTATTAGGGCATGTGATATATCATTTTCGGTTAAATTAAGGATGAGGATTTTTTTTTTGGAACCAAAACAATGCACTTTCTAACAAAAAAAAAACATAAAGTAGAAAAGACAAAAAAACGTATCTTGGATTTTTTCATAATTACCAATTTTTTTTTAAGTTTAGTAGGAATCTGAAAACAAAAAATACAGTTGTAAAGCTACACTTATTATGTTTAAGAAAATATATAGTTTATTATACAAAACTGTTGATAAATGGGAGATAAAAAATAATATTAAGCGTGGGCCAGAGTGATCTCAATACAAAATATTATGAATGTGGGAAAGTTACTTATAATTTGTTCTACAATCGTTTATTTTTTAGTTTTTCGTAAATAACTCGTAAACGGTAGCCCACAGCAAAAAAGTATCTTTTACGTAAATAATCTGTTTCGGATTTCTTATAAAATAAGTGCTCCTTTTTTTCGCTAAGGTCAATATTAAAAAAAAAATTGAAGGGAGAAAATAAATACTAAGGTCCTCTTTTTTAGTCATTCGTAAATAACTCGTAAAGGATGTCCAATAGCAAAAAATATTTTAACACAAGAATAATTAGCATAAAATTTCCTACAAAAAAGGTTATTCAAACTTTTTCGCTAGGATCAATATTTAAAAAGGGGACCTTAGAATTTATTTTCTCTCTTTAATATCGTTTTTAATATTGATCCTAGCGAAAAAGTTCGAATGACCTTTTTTGTAGGAAATTTTATGTAAATTATTCATGTACTAAAATTTTTTTTGCTATTGGCCTTCGTTTACGAGTTATTTACGAATGACTAAAAAAGGGGACCTAAGTATTTATTTTCTCCCTTCAATATTTTTTTTAATATTGATGGTACCGAAAAACAGTAGTACTTATTTTATAAGAAATCTGAAACAGATTATTTACGTAAAAGAATTTTTTTTGCTGTGGGCTACCGTTTACGAGTTATTTACGAAAAACAAGAAAAATAAACGATTGTAGAACAAATTATAAGTAACTTTCCCACATTCATAATATTTTGTATTGAGATCACTCTGACCCACGCTTAATATTATTTTTTATCTCCCATTTATCAACAGTTTTGTATATTAAACTACAGTAGAATCCGGTTAGTACGACTTCGCATATAACAACCAACCGCTTATAGCGACGAAAGTATAGGTACTTGTTTGGTTTTAGTACGAGCTACTATGAAAGCACAACCGTTTATTACGACTCCGCTTATAACGACCGATCGCTTTTAACGACGGGAATTGACTCAAAATCCGTCCGTCAAGTCCGGTTACAACGACGAGCGACGTAGTTTTTACAAATAAATTGTTGGTAAGAAGCTTACTCCGTCCCGCGCATCCAACTCCCCTCCCCCTTTTGCCTATACGGAGCAAGATGAAATAGTCATGTGACTTTTCGTAATTTTGCAAACTAAATAAAACCCAATTCCCATTATTCAATTGAGCTTAAACTTCACATACATAATTATGTAAGTTGGGTCACAATGCAATACATATTTTGGTAGGTAGGTAAGTATCTTCGAACTGATCTGATGATGGACACAGGAGGTGGCCTTTATATTTTAGGGGATTCGAGTAATTTGCGGATGACAAATGAGTACGCGTACCTTGAAAAGTGGCTTCTTCTAAACACACAAGTCTCTCCATTTAAGACAAGGTGTCGTAATACTAACGTAAATAAATATTTTAAAAGAAATGTTTCTTTTTCTTTGATTATCGCATAAGTATTAATAAATACAAAATGATGTAA
This sequence comes from Cydia splendana, assembly GCF_910591565.1. Taxonomy (NCBI): domain Eukaryota; kingdom Metazoa; phylum Arthropoda; class Insecta; order Lepidoptera; family Tortricidae; genus Cydia; species Cydia splendana. Next base: position 13,494,671 of record NC_085966.1, on the reverse strand, counting down.
TTATTTTGATTAAAAATATATATTAAAATTGGCAGTTCGTTTTGTACGACGTCCGGTTAGTACGACGTAATATCAGCGGTCCCTTGGGCGTCGTTATAACCGGACTCTACTGTATATATTTTCTTAAACGTAATAAGTGTAGCTTTACGACTGTATTTTTTGTTTTCAGATTCCTGCTACACTTTAAAAAAAATTGGTAATTATGAAAAAAACAAAAATACGTTTTTTAGTCTTTTCTACTTTATGCTTTTTTTTTCTTAGAAAGTGCATTATTTTTGTTCCAAAACTAGATTCCTCATCCTTAATTTATCCGAAAATGATATATTACATTCCCTAATAGGTATAGTTTTAGAGAAATGTTGCTCCAAGTGAAGCGCGGCAGCGTCGAACTTTCCCCCTCCCCCCTCACTAAATGAGAGGTGGCTCTCGACGGCTCCCGCTCTGTATCTGCTCAAGACCAGCTAAGAATCAACTGTGCCAAGTTTCAGCGCATAGTCTCAAAGTGCAAGGTCCCCATACAACGGTGTGCAGTAACAAAGCAGCTATAAGCATATATGTACCTGACATGTAAAATTATATTTTTATCAATAAAGAATTGAATTGAATTGAATTATGGGAGGCCATGCGGCTGATAGGTATTATGACTAATTATTCTCAAAAGGGCAATTTAAAACATGGTTTTTGCTTTTTGCCTATCAGTTATCTCATATATAGGTATATTATATAATATGTTTAGTGTTAACCCTTTGTAATTATACGTACCCTGAAGGTGGGTCAGGGGTTCCCTACCTTTTTGTCCGAGCTACCAATTTATTAAAATAATGTTTTAATCACTTTTGGTCATAAAAGGCCCAAACCGGCCACACCCTTTAAAATCATCTAAGTATCTTTTATCACACGCAGACTTGCAATGCAGTAATACATACATTATTTAAATCCATTAAGATGGTTTTTTTATTGTTTTGAAAACTACATACATTAATTTACGGTCGAATGAGTGAAAAATACTATAATTAAATGACATTAAAGTAACTACTGAAAAATACTAGATTTTATTGAACCGATTGTATTAGATTGATTTCTTCTAAATTAATTTTAGGTACCTATTTACTTATGTCGCTGCGAAGATGAAGTACAGCTAATGCCGCACCGAAGACAGTAGGTAGATGGTACCCTCTGGGATCTTACAATATGATTACAATTTCAATTACACTTGATTTCTAATTTAGGTATACAACAATAAAATAAATTCGCACAGCCAGCTAAAATTTGCTGTGCGTATTACCAGTGTCACCTGCCTAACTAACCTACGTTTAACTTGTCCTGTGCCGTTAATAATCATCAGTTTTTTAGGGTTCCGTACCTCAAAAGGAAAAAACGGAACCCTTATGTGATCACTCGTGCGTCTGTCGGTCTGTCCGTCCGTCACAGCCTATTTTCTCGGAAACTACTGGACCAATTAAGTTGAAATTTGGTACACATATGTAAATTAGTGACCCAAAGAAAGACGGACATGTAACGTTAACAAATTAATTTTAAACATGGGGTCACTTTTGGGGGGTAAATGAGAAAGTTAAAAAATAAAGTTTTTCAAACTATATCGTGTTATATATCAAATGAAAGAGCTCATCTTGAGAATTTCAAATATATTTTTTTTATAATTTTAAAATACTTTCAAAAAGGAATAATATTTCAATTAAGTTTGTGATTCGGCATTTAACGGTTTTTGACGTTTTGGCTTGTTTCTGACACAAAATGTAATTAACGTAAAGTATTAATCAATTTGCTCATGTTTCATATAAGTCCTAGGTTAGAAGTTATTTTAGAAAATACCCAAAAAATTTCCCCCCCCCCCCATTTATCTCCGAAACTACTAAATCGAAAATTATGAAAAAAATACACAGAATAGTTATAATAATACACCTATAGATGACAGGAAAACCTATTAGAAATGTGCAGTCAAGCGTGAGTCGGACTTAATGTACGGAACCCTTGGTACGCGAGTCCGACTCGCACTTGGCCGGTTTTTTATAAACAGACTACCAGTGAATACAATAATACATACTCGTCCACTTAGTAGTAGAATAATCTTGAAATTAAAGCATACCTATTTATGTTTATGTACATAGTACATACTTCGACCTAAAATGGAAACAACTAGGTCGTTTACCTTATAAAGCACAATTTAACTGCGGGCTCAGCACGGTTCCATTTTTATCGACTATCACTATGCGCGTCCCTTTCGCACTTACATACTTGTTAGAACGTGACAGGCATGGTGACAAGGGATAAAAACGCGACCGTGCTAAGCCGCCTGGTTGGCATCCGAGTTGACGACGTGTTATCGCAACATTCGCAACTAATGTAGTGTAAAGGCCTGGCCACAGCGGTTACCTATGTGGCAGGTCTTTGGCTCTGTGTAGTAGAGTCTGACCAGTGAGTCGTGTCACAATCCATTTTTTTTAATTCTTTATATGGCAACTTTTTTTCCTATCAAGTAAGCTGTCAGTTTCAAGCTGTCATTTAATTTCATAGTAATTTTATTGCCAGGTGCGGTTTTTACTGACATTCCCGCGTTTTTTTTTGTGACACGACTCACTGGTCGGACTCTACATTATTACGTACGCATTGTGTATCGCATTCGTTACGAGTACCTACGCAACGAGCAGGAGCCGTGTTGAATTACGCATGCTGTGTACATCGGCCTTTACATTAAGTGCTACTGCGAAGCAACATGCATTAAACATGTCCACTTCCATGACTAAATATTGATAAAAGGGACATGTAAGGGGATATATTATAAAAGTAACGTTAGTATAATCACATAACCCAAACTACTCAAACAGCAGATTTTTTTAATATATTGACATTTCAAAAAGCGTGGTGATCATTGGTTTAACCATTTAATTTTTGGTGAGGTGTAACTGTGAGGGGTTACTTCGAAAATGGGATAAGTTTTAAAATACCTATGTAACATATCTTCTAAAGTACTAGAAGCCTTTTTTGCTGTCATAGCAACAGTAGGTAAGCGACATGCCTCGTTAAGCGTTGCAGTAGCATTAGTGTTGCCAAAGTATGGAAATATCCTGGTGTAGTAGATATTAGTGAGTTTAAAAATTACCCCTTTTTAATTAATACTTATTAAAAATAAACTAGTTAGTAGGTAGTACTACATAATAAGAAAATGGAGTTTCTGGTTGTATGCGATTCCATCCCGGATTACAAACTATATCACTGAAATCAAGCATCAGTAAACAAAAATCCTTTCATGTTTACCTAGGACCACTTCTCGGTCCTCATTAATTGAAGCAAATGAAGCTAATTACGCGTGAAGAGAGCCGAGAGGCCGGCTTTGACATGAGTAATTACCGAACCGAATTTATTGCCAAGCAAAACTAGACCTTTTCAACAATAAAATTAGTGACCGTTGAGATACGGAAATATTTTCCAGCGGCATATTCATTCTTGAAATTATACATTATATACTTGATTTGATTTAAAAATGGGATATTTTATTTGTGGCTTTGTTTGTGGGTGACAGAACTTTTTTTTATGAGTTGGTGAATATGCAATGTACAGTAATTCTAGATTGGTAAAATAAAAGGATGTTTCTGTTTGATTTTAAACTGTCGTGAGTCATGCTCAATAATATCGTGAGTTAAACCGTAAAATTAGCTTGATATCTCAAGGATTTAAGGTGGTTTTCCTAAAAGGTTCAATATTTTATTCAGCGCTACTACCCTACTCGGAAATGGCACATCACTACTCCAACACGTGGTAATTGTAAAATAAATCGTCTAGTTAAACATCTTTCTTTGAGTCATCCGACCCGCTTCATCACTTAACGACGCTGTTAAATTTAGAACGGCTATAAACTAGCCGAGGTTTTACCCTTTATGTCCCGCGGTAGGTAAACATCCCATATATGTGAAGTAAATCATTTTAATCATTCCAGGCTGCGCTAGCATGGCCGTATAGAGTCAGAGGTATGTTATTCAACATGCGATATAATGCGTCTCAAAACTTAGTGCACCCAAATACCTAACCTGAAATACTTTAGCTTTATACTCAGGGGGGAAAACGCTTACGTTACTTAGGTTACGAGCTTACAAGATTTAATTAGCCATAAAAGCATTCCAATCAATGTCATAACATAAAAAAACTACACTTTGCGAAAAAAGGCCTAATAAAAATGTACATCCTACTTTTATCTGGATTACGTCCATAACCAAATTTAAATGGCAAGAGGGCTCTTACGTTTATTTAAATTAATAATCGTGTGATTGGTGTAATAAGTGCATGCTAGTTTCGCATCTCGAGGGGCCCACATACACTGGTCCACCTGAGGCGATAGCTCGCCTGCCTAACGCTGTATGAGTAACAACGTTGCATTGTAACTAGGGCGAGTACACTCGACTAAGAGACATGTAAATATCGCAGAGATAATCTGCGTGGCTGCAGACACTACTGTCAGCTGGGTAATGAAGATAAGCGTACATATACATATGTCGTGTCTCTATCTCTACCCTAAATGTTGATGCTTACTTAAATATGTAATTAAACTGTGATTATGTACACCTAAGTATATTAGCTCCTGTGAGAATTATACATACGAAAGATAATATATACTAATATCGTCATTATCATACGATAATCTTGGAAAATGTGGAATTACAGTTGAGTAGGCACTTGCTTTGCAAATGGCCCACTGTATGTGAGATAGGTAGGTATATATCAAGTCGGGATCTCTAATAAATATATATTTATTTATATATCTTATCTCGAATCCTCGGTAGACTCGCCCTCAGGCTTAATAAATAAAGAAAAAATAGGTCAGTAAAAATGATGGCTATATGTTCATTTTAATCTTCTGTGTCTAACTAAATATTCAAATAGATACCGTGAAACAAAAAAATATCATTCGCTCACGGATTATGTATTTTGCACACTGATTTCAGATCCTCGTGGAGAAAATCCAGGTCGAGCCCGAAACTCCTCAGGAAAATTATCACTTTCGATCGTGACACGACTACGTAATGTCGATATTTTTGTGTGAATCCCTGAAAAGGACATAAAACAGGGTACATTGAGCCCGAAAAAACGGACAAGTATGTTTTACCTACGGTTGATTGGATCCTTCCCCTTAGTGACAGATGACCGCAACGCAACGGAAATACATTTGCGGACACGCCATGTGAACCTCGAAAGGTCCGGGCGTGTGTGGAAGTAATGTTATTTTTAAATATCGTGTTGAACGCGGTATTGAACACAAATATGCCATTTTACTTGCTTACCGAACACGGGCGATATCGATTATGTCGAAGAACCAGTACCCATTAAAGTGCAAGTGGTTAGTTTGTTAAGTACGGATCTCGAAGTCCCTGCTCTAGTGATCCAATATTTCAGATTAGCATTTAACTTAGGACTCGACTTAGCTTTTTCTGATTTCTGAACTTTTTTTAACTTTTTAACGGTTTTTTGTATAAATGTCCGAGTCCCTACTTCCTAGAGTAAATTTTTTTTCTTCAACTTTTTAAATAACATATCTCCACCAGTACAATAGCGTTATTTTTTATTATGTACCAGGCAGTCTACCGTGAACATTGAAAAATCTACAATCGTTATCTGCCTAGTTTTATCGCTCAAATACGCAGATCACAATTTTCGATTTTTCGATAATGGCGGTAGGGTAGAGATACTGAGGTAGGTACCTACTTCTATTTCGATGGAACGTTAGAAATGTAGGTATGATACGGTATTTTTTCCAGAATTTGACAGTCTCTTAATTAAGACTGAGTCGAGATTCCTTGCCATGACTTATATGTTTTCGTGCGCGACAACGCAAGTCAGTTCTTCTAATTTACTAGTCCTTATAAACTTCTCTTGCGCAACCATTAGGATCACTCGGCCGGCACACGTGCGAATCTAGTTGGAGTTGAAGCCCGCAAAGTAACATGAGTTACTGAACTCTGAACTAGTGACTGAACTTATATCTGGGATTGCTTATCTTTAATTAATTGGATATTAAACTTACGTCGTTTGCATCCAGCCCCTGCATCTAGAGGTTGTAACATGTGGAAATTGTAAAATTATCAGCAATTTAGCCCTGTAGATATCTGGTATTACTTTTGGGGCTTTGCAGAAAAGTGTCGGACACATAACGCTATTTTTAACGCTTCTGATAAAGCTAACTAGCCGATATTTGGCATGGTAACGTTTGATAACTTAGCTTTACATAAATTCATCGATATACTATACCTAATACAGATTTTTGCAGGTTACTGAAGCAGCAGTCCTACGCGTCACGTCCCGACGTTAGATATTTTTTAGATATTTTTTCTCTTTATTTCTTCTTCTTTTCTTAGATACATTTTGTTTTTTTGTACATACATAATTTGTAATTTTCTTGCCGCAAACATGTGCCGATATCTACTAAATCCTTCTTTTGACATTTCGGTTACCTCCAGTGCCTTAATATCTAGCACAATTCCTCAACTCTCTATCTGTAGTCCTCAAATCCTAAAATCGACAGATATTTACTCTTTTTATTATAACAAGCTCAGGAGTCATCAAAATATGTTAAAGTCTGACCAGTTCTATATATTTGTGGTGACCCTTTTATGAAATTTCATTTCAATTTCAAATGATTAAGTATCATTGATACGCACTCATTCATCTGCAGCTCTACATAAGTCAGCTACCCGTTCACTTCTTATTTTAAACCCAGATGTGAAACAGATGCGTCGCACAACTTACCCCTAAGCTTCAATGCAGACGAGTAAAGATAAAGACTGTTGTGATTCTTATACCTTTAAACGAGCAATTCTTGTATATACATTTATTTATTTATATACATATATATTTTGGGGATCTCGGAAACGGCTCTAACGATTTCGATGAAATTTGATATATGGTGGTTTTCGGGGGCGACATATCGATCTAGCTAGGTCTTAGCTCAGGGAAAACGCGCATTTTTGAGTTTTTATGTTTTCCGAGCAAAGCTCGGTCTCCCCGATATTGGCATTTACATGCGCAACCTAGCGAGATCTCAGACCCCTATATTTGAATAGAAATTTAGATCTTAGCTTAAAAGTGTTAAGCCATTCAGTGGTTGCAACCAGGTTTGACTTAACTCAGATAATTGGCGAATCAGTTGCGCTGTGATTTCCTAGTAAAAGGTTACTTAGGTTGAAAATATTTCTAGTGTACTTAACTATTACCTATTTAATTTTTACTTGGTTACTGGATAAATATAAAATTTGCGAAACCTTATGCGAAATATAACAACCATAATAGTTACCTACTCCTTACCAACCGTCTCGTCTGAAAGTCTCGAAGAAATCGAGTCTATATATTTTACTCGTCTCTGTATTCACTAATGCCGCGGGCTAGTATTTCAATAGTTTGCCGAGCTTCTGCAAACCGCCCAAAAGACCAGTATAAATTTGATCCCCGATTTTGTAAAAGTACTAGCGAACTCAAAATGGTGGTGCTACTGGCTAGGGATAAGTTCGCCTTTGTACTTCTTACTAATTGTATGTTATTTTTAATATGTCTTTTTGTAATAAAGAGTTTACTACTACTACTACTTATTTAACAAAGTATCTACTCGTCTGCTTTGCTCTGTAGAGGGCCTACCGCGACCATTTAGTTCGTTGTTAGTCTATTTGTCTCTCTATTGCTGGATAATATGCAAGAGCGGTAGAGACGAAGATAGCAACATTTCGTTTATCGATGTTCGCGGCAAGTCGACAGAAGTTCATCGGGTAATTAGAACGCCGCGCTAAGAAATCAGATGCAACTCAATAAACTTATCTTAGTAACTGCATTCAAGTAATTATCCTTGTTTTATAGTATAATAATAGCAAATAAAGTTTATACAGTATGCCTCTAACATGTAACTTATTTATTAGTAGGCTTCTTAGCTTTAAATATAGCTGCACAATAATTGTTAACCCTTTTTTCATATTTATTCGTAACAAGACTATTTAGCGCAAAGGAGGCTTTAACTTACTAACTTCTCTATTATGTGTCAAATTAAGGGTTAAAACCATGACATAATACAATAATATATTAAAAGTTGATATACATACACTATTAGTGAATATAAACGTAGATACATACGCGTAACCTTGCATATCGAAATCAATCGGCCCGAACTAATCGTACAGAAATAGACCAAAGAGATGCGGTTACTATCCATTGAGCAACGGACCTGAATACTTATTCCTTTTTACGAATAGGTTCTCTTTTGCCTGTCCAAAAAGATGCTGACAACCTGACAACCTATTGAATATTTGTATAATAGGAATATTTTACTTAGAGTAGCTTTCTCTGCTTGTTAAGACTTCGTTTTCGTTTATGTGGGCATTTCTTTTGAGAAATAAGCCAACTGGACGGACGGGATGCTATTGACGACGGAGCTGCTCGCTTTTCTGTTGGCACGAAGTACTTATGCAAAGCAGATACGGAATTCCTTTGATTACGGTGTAGATTTTTAATTTTATAGGATGTTTAATCCCAGTTGAATTTTTTTGAAAGGGATTCTTATTGTCTCCAAAATAGGTTTTATGGTTAGGTACAAAAATCAATTTTAGGTATATATTGTACAGTTTTTGCTTTTCTCTCACTATTACTCGCTCCCGCAGTGGATTTGTGGTACAAAGTATTCTGAGACGTCATTACGGGATTGTAATTTTAATAACCTAGATAAAAAAAGATAAAATAAAAAAATAAAAATGGCATATTCCGGAGCCTCATTTATTTACATGTCAAGGAAAAGCTAATATATATTTCTATATCCGTACGTGTCTGTACTTATATTTTCTAGTAAGATACGAATGTTTTATATCGAACATAAACTGGAGTCAACTTAAATACATGTCGTAAACACATAGTTCTTATTAAATTAAACGGTAGTAAAGAACCAGTTCCAGGCTGATATTTATTTTATAGGTAGCCAATATGGCTACATAAATTACTACTACGTAGTGGCATTTACATTAAAATAAACCCAATATTGTAAACATAGTTAAATCCACTTAATAATATATATATATATTACTGCAGTATACTTAGCCTAACTCAAAGAAATAAAAATTACTAAATTACCTACTGTTTATATTTTCACATTTAATTTAGCAATCGTACGAAAAAAAAAGCGATGGTGGCCTAGCGGTAAGAGCGTGCGACTTGCAATCCGGAGGTCGCGGGTTCAAACCCCAGCTCGTACCAATGAGTTTTTCGGAACTTATGTACGAAATATCATTCGATATTTACCAGTCGCTTTTCGGTGAAGGAAAACATCGTGAGGAAACCGGACTAATCCCAACAAGGCCTAGTTTCCCCTCTGGGTTGAAAGGTCAGATGGCAGTCGCTTTCGTAAAAACTAGTGCCTACGTCAATTCTTGGGATTAGTTGTCAAGCGGACCCCAGGCTCCCAAGAGCCGTGGCAAAATGCCGGGATAACGCGAGGAAGAAGAAGAATTTAGCAATCGTACGGGCTGGAGATTATAAAATATGTACAGTCAACATGAGATATGTCGTAACAAAACAAAGTGCTCAAAATACCCAAAAGTGTACTCTAACGCTTTTACAGTTATGAGTTTAGATATTAAAAGCAGCTTGTTCCTTGTTCGCTTCGGTAAATGTGATGGTGAATGGCATGCATAATTGGATACCCTTTTTTAAGGTATTCATTTTCAATATTAACATGCACTTATTTTAAAGTTAAAAACGCACAAGATATGTATGAATGCGTAAGTACAGCCAGCATCAAAAGTAACAGATCAGACTAAGTGTCAAAAATATTATCCACCACAAAATGCTTAAAAGTATTATAACCATTATCTAATAACTTAACAAAAAGACATATACATGTAGAAAACATAGACTGTGAAGTGTGACAGAAGTATTCCAGTGGCAGACACTTTTGGCTCGTTTGATGCTGACCGTACCTGTACCTACGCGATAGCATTAAATATAAATGTAATAAACTATATAAATTTCATTGGTACCGTTATTTTGCACCCATATTGAAATTCCTGGCTCTTGTCATCTTCTTTTAAAGTTTTATTAGTTGTTTAGGAGTTGTTGGCAAATTTTTAAATTATTTATTTCACACCTTTGTTCGATATGATGTCACTAAACAAGTTAAAGTATGTTTATTGATGATTACTTACTAGAAGTTTTAACACAGTAGTGTGATGTTATTCGAAATATTGAACTACCTAGTCTACCTATCGATATTTATGAATAATACCTCCGTTTACTTCGTACATTAGGTGCTTAAAATCTTGAGGAATGTGTGAATATGCCTAAAAATTATTGCAGGTTTATCATCGGCCTAACTACTAATTATCATATCGTTTATAATGACTGCCTTAGTTCTAACAGAACTTGTGGCTCTATGCTGTAAACTCGCCAAGTTAATGGCGAAATTTTAAATTTGAAAACGGTTAAGGTTAGGTTTACGATTCCTACTAGACAATCGTAAGATTTTCGAGCTATCAAATGAAACTGTTATCAACGTATTAAGTCCTTTTTGCAATTAGGTAATAATATTTAAAATTTATTAAACCTTTGTCACAATGAGTAAGTTTTGGTTAATATGTTCCTTACTGGTTCCAATTATTCTCCCAACTAAACCGAGTTAATTCCTATCGCTTCAGGAGAGTTGATCTGGGTCGCCCAGTAAAATATATTCCTCCAATTAAGCATAGTTGTTAAAAATTGCAACAGCTGGCAAATCCTCTGCCCGTTTGTCACCAAACATTAATTATTGTGACGGGTAAATCCGTGCAGGAATGGCTAAATGATCTTGAGTTCACGTTTCACTGGTTTTTTCATTGTCACGGCTTGGTATTTGTGAGCTATGAGAGTGCAGAGCCCGATCGTCGCGGTTTACTGACTGAACTGGCCAAGTGCTAATTAGAGTGCAAAGGGTTCTTTGTTGGCTCACATCGATGAACAGACTCTAAATCAGTGACCGGGAATTCCTTCGGGTTAACTATGTATGTATGTAGCTTCAATTACGTATGTGTACCTACATAGTATTTAGGTAAACGTTGTCAATGTCAACTGATGCAATCATGTGACGATTTTGTGTACCATATGATTCCACTTTTATACCAATATAAATAAAAAAATAATGCCTTTTACAATATTAATAACATATATGTTATCATCATAACTGTTACCATCAAAGGATTCGACTTCCATAGTTATAAAAAGTATACAAATATACCGGCAGTAACGGTCGTGCCTGTCCGATCGGTATGAATTGTACCTACACATTGAGGATGATCTTCATCCATATTATGCTTGTTGCATATAAGTATGTTTTTTTTTAATAAATTTTTGACTGACATGGCCACCTTAAGCTATAAACTAGGTAGTAGGTACACAGTGTAAAGCGACCGTCTCTTGGTCGTTAAGCACGATCAAGGACAGGAGCAGACGGAACCAACGGGCCCGGAATTGTGGTCACGCCCGCGGTCACACAAAGGCTTGGCAGGCACCGTATTGTCACTGCTTAAACAGCACTGACGAGTCCTCAGTTTAGTTGAACCAGTAAAAGGAGGACGTTAAGATCCAAAACAATTTTACTTAGTCGCGGAATATCACAATGTTACCGGACTTTTCTCCTCATCTTGGCGCTTTCCTGGTTGCATTCTATTCTTTCACTTTTGTTAGCGCGAATCATAACAAACCACGAAATCAAATGCAAGCCTAAAGAAGCTCCCAAAGTCCGGTCGAAGCGGTTGGAAACCTAGCCTAAAAATAATCACAGGCTCTTATTTTTGAAAAAACGACTGACCTTATGACCTTCCAAGTTTCCAACCCAGACGGGGAAGGGATATCATCATCATCACTAGGCCTCATAGGGATTAGTACAAATTTTTACTTGAATGCTTATTGCTTAATCGTGCATTTAATAGCATCGTCCGAGATCACAATTAGACTGGAAATACTCGGCGAGCGATGACAATAAAGGGCCAACAGCATCCGACGTCGACAGACGACCCTGGGACGCATTTAAAGCTTAATGGAAACCAAACAATGAATTCTAATTAAATTCACATATCACCCGACTAAGGATACAAAGGGCCTGCACTGCAATTACACTTCCTCTAATATTTGCCAAGAAACGTGTTATTGTTTCGACGCCGTTGTTTTAAACTTTTGCTACGTCACTAAACTGTTTACATGCGATGTTGAAACAACATGTTTATGAAACGAGTAAGTTCGTGACAAGCGCGAAATTGTACTCGCCGACATGAATACAATGTATTTGCCAAAGCAGGCTCCAGCCAAAACCTTACCTAGGTTAAAGTTGACTCGATTAAAAAAAAACACGAAAAATGTTTGATTTTCATTTAATTTCATGTAGGTATGAACAATGGAGGGTTCCATGTACTTTTAATACCTCGGTAGTATAATTAAGGTATAAAATAGCTAGTGATAAAAGCCGAGTGACGTCACGAGCAAAATTTTAATCAGAAATATATTTTCAGAGTAATTGAGGTAATAAAACGTTTAAACCCGTGCGATATCCTTATCTTCCGTTGTAGTTAAGTTTCGTGCTATATATTTTATTCCCTTTTTATTTCCTGGTTTAGGTACACCACCTTTGAACTGAACCCTAAAATACTGTACGTTAATGGTACTCGTACTTATGCTGTGCAACTGATCATAAAATTTGTGATCATACAAATAAATGTTTTAACATTTATGCTAAGCTTGAACCCTAGGAATAAACAAGACTAGAGGCTTATGTATGATTTGGAAGATAACTATGAGAGGACGGAAGGAGGTTACCAAAATCCATGCATTAGGTAACTAGCGGTGCCCGCAGCTCCGCTCGTACCTACATATATATACATATTATAAAGGTCCTGATACACTTTTTTAAGCAGATTCGGCGAATTGTTCGACGAACGCTAGTACATTCTTCTGTTCGTGAGAATGCTCATTAAGTACAAGTGAATACTTAAGTCTATCGGCACGGCATCCTGTTATAATAATGCAAGACGCTTCTTATAAAATGCCAATGCAAGATAGGTTATACCCGAATTTAGTACGAATAAATTTCTAATGATATTTCAAGCGTCACATACACCTACAAAGGCATGTAGGTAGTGGTCTCATTTTAGAGCACACGTGCTGCTTTGGAATATGAGAGGTAGTTGTGTCATAGAGCGGATTTAGATTTTAAAAGTCAATCCTTGATTTGATATTGAAATTATACTCGTATTACTCTCTCGCGCTCGAATTAAGATGACCTAGATGCACTGGAAGGTAAACGTAAGCTCACGTCGCAGTCCTCTTAACTCTAATCGAAGGAGATAGGAGTTTTGCCGACAATACCTAAAGTTGCATACCTTAAAGGAGGTAAGAGGTTTACATCTTTAGCCGACGATTTATATAATATCAAATCAATATAAGATGTTTAAAAAATGTATGTGGCCCATAATCATATTACTCTAAGAGTAGGTTCCTAGTAAATTCTTAATGGGATGCTGATAGTTAGCCCGTTTTCTGGAAAACAGATAGGTACTTGAGATAATTTATAATATAAATATATGATAATAGAGTTTTAAGTAGGGTCTACTGTGTGATAATGTATACCTAATCCTTGCCATTTTTACATTTCTTCAAACTTTTCACATCAATTCAATTTCACATCAGTTGAAACCCTATAGGTCCGTGGGATCCCAGCGCGCATAAGTTGTTCGCAGAAATCGCGAAGCGTCTGGTTGACGTAACTGGTGACCGAAGAGCTGGCGGCTACCTCGCACAACGTATCAGAATTGCGATACAGCGAGGAAATGCCGCCAGCATCCTTGGTACAATGCCTCAGGGGCCTATTTTAGATTTAAGCTAGTAACTAATTTCGTTTAGTAGTACCACTGTATATATATTGTATGTAAATAAATGATTTTAACAATTCAAAATCTCTAACTATACCTGGAGTTACGTTGCATGAGATTAAGAATGGAAATGAAGACTTCTTAATGGGACTTGGGACTAAAAACTTTTGTTATTGAATTTATATCGAGAAAGTTTCAGAGGAAATTGGCCACTGATGTCGCATTCAACGGCCCATCCTAAAAGGGACGATGGGGGTCCATTTAAAGGGAGCGGATTTTTTACTGGAAGCCTATTGAGATAAGTAGTCATTTCTTCTTCTCAAAAGGTTATCTATATAACCTCCTCCTCCTGCTTTTTGGTATCTTGAAGATTCTGTGAAATTTTCATACAATTATTACTAATGATGGTGCAGATGTTACTTAGGGTCGGTTGTACCAAACTATTTGTCATCGTTAAAGAGTTCGCTAGATTTGATTGTATGGAAAGTTTCATAGTAAACCGCCGGGTGACGTTGGTCAGTCTGTCAAGTGCGGATGGTGCAACTGGCACTTAATATACCGGGTGATTCAGGAAACATTATGTTATGATGTGACTCCTCCTCTGCTGGTCGCATTTCTCAACCGGTTCTCGTGAAATTTTTTGAGTAGGTTCGATTATATAAGGTACTACCTTATTAGTTGCAGATATTTTAACAGATGATACTTTACTTTAAAACATTTATTTAACTTTAAATAGAAATTAAGAATATTTAAATATTTTTTTTGTTTTAATTTACCGAACAAAAACTTAATTATAAGGAAAACTGCAAAAGGTTATTAGGATGAAGTGGCCAGACAGTTAGGTGTTAGGTAAAAGAGGTACTAGAATCTGTTCAATGAGTTCACATTTAATAATCACATTAACACCCACCCTGTGTTTTTACCTAGCAAATTAGTTTTTCAGTTTCTCCAAAAAAACATCGTAAAAGCTATAATGTTTCATACTTAAATATACTCCAGGAACCGAGTACTATCAGCTGTATAAATATCTGCAACTAATAAGGTAGCACCTTATATAATTATATAGAATTTTTGGGCGATTCAGTTTTTCAATTTTTTTAATGCCGCCATAAAAAGTTACGTATAGTATAGACTATAGAGTACAGAGACACTACTGTATTAAGTACATATAATGAAGGGATACCTGAAGCTACTATTTATAAACGGTTATCGGCATGTAGTGTTCATAACTACCTATTTATACTTATTGATAGGTACAGATTATCATTCCAAATGTTTATTTTTAGTTGGTGTCTAGACTACATGGTCAATGAATAGAACAAGAATAAGTCAATAATGATGTCATTTCTTACAGAGTGCAGAGTGCTATCAATTATGAAATTGACCTCATTTCTAACATCTTAATTTAAATTGCAGATTAGGATATACATATATGCAATATGCAATGTGAGTAATTGACAAAGCACATTCTGTTAAAATATGTCTAATATTTTTTTTTCCATAGGTTAGATAAAATTATAACTCATGTTAATGGGATGATTCTGATGCGGCAAGGCTTTTTTTTACTACATCGGTACTTATTCATTAGTCAGCTGGTATGAGAAGACGAAGGCACTGTTCGAGCATCTTCTAGTTAGCCCCTCGTCGCCAGACAGAATAGACCGTATAGACGGGGACAAAGCCCGATGACCCGCCGAGCGGCGCGACTGTCAGCGAAGCCCTAAAGTATGATGGTTTATGAACAAGCTAGTGAAACGTATGAGGTACTTACAGATGAGCCAACTCGTGCGCGATGACGAAGGCGCTCGTGAGCCCCTCGTCGCGGATGATGGCGGCGGAGCGCTCGCGCGAGCAGACCCCGGAGACGGGGGCGAAGCCCGACGGCCCGCCGAGTGGCGCACGGGTCAGCCAAGCCGCTGCATCCCAACCCGCACGGTCTGAAAACATGCGAGTATTCGGTACTGGTGCATAGACTAAGGAATATTCAATTCAGATGCACAAAATAATAGCATACATTGCTGCGGCAATTATGGTAGCAAACGTACATAAGTAGCGCTGTAGAGCGCGGTATATCATACAGCACCTACATCGAACATCATGACTATCAAGAAAATCGTGGATTCGAAGCCGAGGCAAGCGGAAGACTGTGCGCTGAGGCCAGATAAATCTATAATTATATTTAAATCCTCCGAATTTGTGTTAAAATTAAAAACATATCTACAGTAAATAGGTACTAAATAAAGTACAACGAAAATACACGTAAATATGTCATTCGCGAAAGAAATTCGTACAGGTCTCCAGTAACCGAGACTAGTATCGATTCGATCCTGTGTCATTACTCTTTAGCATTCAAGGCTGACCCCTAGGTCAGCCGGGTCAGTTCATGGTGGCATCCATCCCAAT
The DNA here is from genome assembly GCF_910591565.1 of Cydia splendana. Lineage (NCBI taxonomy): Eukaryota > Metazoa > Arthropoda > Insecta > Lepidoptera > Tortricidae > Cydia > Cydia splendana. The sequence goes on along the minus strand of NC_085966.1, from coordinate 13,478,397 downwards.
TTCTCGAGTAAGTTTAGGGGAGACCGAGGTGAGTTGTGACAGAGGAGAGTTGTGACATCCTCGATTTTTTGGAATCTATTAACTAGAAACTAGGTCGCAACAGTGTGCGTTTGTTAGTTCAAGTTACGAGCTAACAAACGCACATAGCGTACGAAACCCGAAAACTTCGGCCATGCTGAGATTAATACAGTTTTCACACGATAATTAAATTTTATTCATTGAAAAGCTAGTTAAGTATCACGTTAAGTTCCGAGAAACACCTACACACAACATTGGCACCTACAATGTATCTACAAATCAGGATTTTAACCCACGACCTCTGGTTTGAAAGTCTCACGCTGACGGTTACTTAGAAATTTTATAGAGTTTCTAGTATCTAAGTAGTTGTGCTACAAAGTTTCTCATTTCTCTTCTCAAGTGTTTTTTTATTCCCGAATTACTGTGACCATGTTTATTATGTAGGTAGTGCATAATTATTTTCCATAGTTTTTTCACGGAAACGTACGAACGTGTCTTCCTATTTCATACAGTCTCGGTACAAAAAATACTGAGGTTGACTGAAGTAACATGACAAATACGAACGTTTCCGAGAAATTACGATGGAAAACAATTATGCACTACATCTGTATACATACGCATAATAAACTTATAATGGTACATTTCAATGCAAGTATGGAAAGTATGTTATTATTTACGAGTCCCGAGATCTTTTATGAGCCGTAGGCGAATAAAAGACACGGGACAAGTAAATAATAACACTTTCACACGTACATTGAACGACGTTTTTTTATACATTTGTGAAAAAATCACAATAAAACAAATATTGGTAACATGAGTATTATTACACTTACAGTTACGAATTTTCCATTGAACTTGAATTATATTGTATATTATATATTTAATATTATTCTGCACTATAAACTACGTTCAGCGTTGATTTACATTGCCAAAATTATTCAAATTAACTCATTTCATAGAAAAACACTTTTGACTTATAGCTGTAATTTAAGTTAATTATTACAACTAAATTTCAAGTGCAAATGGCGGGCGCTGGTTTTTTATTTTTCATTTTTTCTGTTAACGACAGCCAACGTGGCAATGATAGTTCCATTCAGCCAAATAATAAAAAAGTTTTTTAGTGAAATATCGTATTTTATAACGTTTTATTTATATAATAACAAATAAATATTTACTTTATATCATGTAACAAAACTTTTTGTACGTAATAGATGTCTAATGGCAAAATAAAAAAAATATAAAGTTTTTGTACTTATATCCAAACTCTTTGGTGTGGACGTACCTATCCAATACGGTCAGAATTAAATTTAAAAAAGCTGGAAAAGTTAAAAGCACTAGTTCGCAAAAAACAACTTTGCGAACGCTAAACATCTACGTAAAGTAGCACTTCTTGAGCAACTGTATTAAAATAGACGATATTTACGATACAAGTGTGGAAAAGTGGAAATTCGAAACGAGTGGCGATAAATTAAAATTAAAACACGACCGAAGGGAGTGTTTTAAATCGACACGAGTTGCGAATTACCTATTCGCACGTGTATCGTACAACGTTTTACAGTACATAATATGGCCCTTTATACTTTTGACATACGCACGAAAAGGCACTAGTGCGGGAAAATAGGACCATATGTACTGTAAAAGATATTCTGATCAGTAAGTAATGATATCAGAACAACAAGCTGGCGGAAAAATGAACAGAATACAAAACATATTCGCTGAATTTTTACTACTCGTATAAAATGTTGTTCTTATTACTGCCAGCTGTAGCGCCGAGTTTTGTAATGCAATAAAAATAATTTAAAGTGCCTCAGTGGACAGTACCTCATATCAATCGATATTAGGTAAGTAGCTTGGAACGTGAAATCAGAGCTTATATCGTATATTGGCTAGTCTGGAGCGTTTTCAATGAGAATAATTGGAATAAGCTTATGCAGATTAGAACGGATCTACTACTAGGTAAGTACAAGGATCAGATTTATAAGTGAGGGCGGAATAAGCTGTATCAGTAGCGGATAATAATTGAATTATCAATGTTTATGTAATATGAATATACAGTTAATCGTTAATTTTATTGACTAAGGTTTTACTTCCATTACACTGGCACAATTTATTCACTCAGCTCAGCTCAAGTTATAATTATTTGTGTTAATATAAAGTTATTCTAGACTTCATAAATACCAGCCTGTTGCATACTCGTATTCAAGTCAATATTTAGTATTTACTTGATTTACTTAGTTTTGTTTTAAAATGAAATATTTCATGGCAAGCGTTGCAGTTTCGTTCTCGGCTTAGTTGAGTCCGATCTGTATGACGAGATTCGCGAGAGATGGCCTCGTAGCATATTCAATATAAATAAAGCATTATATTATTTAAAGGAGGATTTTATTTGATAAACATAACAGTGAGTCGAGTATTCTTTTTGCATAGTTAGAAATTCAATCGATTAATTTTGATTGAGTTGAAACTTAGGTACTACAAGACCTAGAAACTTACTAATTTGGAATAATTGAATACTCAGTGTTCAATTCTAGTAGGTGTATGGAATAAAGAAAACTAAGGGAATTCTTAATGAGAGTAGAGTAGGTAGTTAGGATCCGTGCGTAGGTAAATCTTATTTTAGACCGTGTACCTATTTTCATCGTTTTGCCCCTAATGAGTACCTAAAAAAATTAGAAATATCCTTATCTACTCGCCGGTTTATAGTTACCTATACCTATATTATTTATTGTAAAGCATAACTAAGAAATATTTTGAGAGAGATAAAGAGGTTAAAAAAGTACTTACCTCGCTGGACATAATTTATAAGAAACGATTTTTTTTTCTGCAACATGAGGTCGAGTCCTAACTTCGTAATTATAATGGATGCCTATGGCTGGGTACTAGAACAGTTATGCATGTGGGTGATTCTTACATTGTGTCCAAAAAAAATTTTTTTTCATATACGTTTTTATTTTTCACATATTATTACATATATCAAAAGTACATACAAAAAGCAATTTTTTGATTCATATGGTCAAGCTTAATACCCTCAGGAAAGGTAAATAAAATGAGTACATAAACACGGTTGTGACAAAGTGTCCCTCAGTCGTGACATTTCGGCATTTTGGTGGCCAACTCGGCTATTTTGATTTATATAGTTATTTTAACATAGCCTAAGTCACTCCTATGACTACGACAAACCTAATGACAGCTCAGACGTTGAAATCCGTCAAACTATAAAGGCTGTAGAGCGTGACAAAGAATTCGATATACATCATACATATACACAAGCGAAAAACATTTTTTTTGCTTTGGCAGTCGGGCAATAACAGCAAATGATCTGTAGCTAATAAAACTGCATTTCTGAAAAGTGCATGTGCCTCTAAATTAATCAAACGAATTAAGAATGACACGACCACGTGTCTATATGTCACGAACGTGGACTCAAAAGTCCGTGGCGGTGACAGATTTTTGAGGCCACGGTCGTGATACTTTGGAACATGTTCGATATTACATAAACATTTCCTTTGATTTTGCAAATGTTAAATAATTAGCTTAATCTGCAATGTATGAGGTATATCTTATGTTAGAGTCGCACCAAGAAAAGTCTGCAGCGGATTTGATAGCCCACGCAGTGTAAGTGTTATTTATACGTCATAATTTCATAGAAGTTTGACGTTTAAAATGACACTTGCACTGCGTGGGCTATCAAAATCGCTGCAGACTTTTCACGGTCTGACTCTACAAACAATAACGTGAAACTGCAACTTACTTTTAAAACTCTAACACGGCGGTGACGCGTTAAGGTTGACCGTTTTCAGCCATTTGTAAACCTGACAACAACACAGTGTTGCTGTTCTAAAAAAACTTTAATAAGGCTGCATGTAGTAAAGATAATTTTCTACCGAGTACCGCATGTTTATATTACCACGCGCGGTGGTGACGCGAAAACTAATCACAAAATGTATGTTGTTTAAAATTATATAAAATCGTTATATTATTATCGAATTACCCATGTCCCCGTGACTTTGTCCGCGTTTTAATGTTCTGGGATAAAAGGTATCATAAATATTAATCCGTTCTACTAATACTGTTCAGATGATTTTGCGTTACTATATGTACTTAAAAAGCTTTCTCATTTATGAATTAAATTATAATAAGTCAGTTGTTTTGTTTATTGGCCTCACCTGGTGGCAATTTCATTAAATGTCTGTAGTTCCATTTGTTTACAGCTTCCAGCGTCTTCTTAACATTCCCGTATTTCACAACAGGATCGTTTTCCAAGTACAACTGATTGATCACAAGCGTCATGTTTGAGCTCACCGATGGATCGTTGAAGATAGCACTGACCTAAAACGTTATACTAATATATAATAATGTACTAATGTAGGTACTAAATATATCGGCATACACCGAAATATCTCATCATTCAATTTCACGAAAATGATTGTACTTACAATATTCATTAACGCTAAAATATAGTGCCTCACTCGTGTTTCATCTTGACCGTGAAACTTCATCATTGTGTGATCTGCCACAATGGCCATTTCTAACCACAGTTCCTGGGGGCCTGTAAAGATAAATACACCATCAAAAATGCCGCCACGGAATTTGCTAAGATACTCGGTTAACAGCACACACCTGTCACGGGTCGGGATACTATCATATTGCGATATTCCTGGACGTTACGGTCATGGTTGTGCCGCAGACGCACTTGCGGCATCGGCGTCGCCGGCTCCTCATCAGATAGGTCAAGTTCAAGATCGGATACAGTGTCGCCTGTGAGGTTATACGCCGCCGGCTGCTCCGAGAGTAAAACATCTCTTCTCCTGAGCACATGAGTACCGTCACTGTTCTCTTTTCCTGTGGGCTGCAGCACAAACTCCTCCCCATCTACTTGTAGCAGCCCGTAGAGCTGATCCCCGCATTCTGTCACTGTCGCTGATGACTTTTCCTCGTACAGCACTCGTCCCGTGTAAAACTGGCACTCGTTGTAGTAAGGAGATCGTATCGCCGTGTTTTCCTGAAGCTCCAAATGCCAGCCGAGCAGCTGGAGGTGTCGCGTGTTGTCGGGAGCTTCTCGTCGCGTGCGGTGGATGGTGGTGAGGAGCATCGGATGCGGCGGGGGGCGCCAGGCGCCGGCGCAAAGGCCGGTGAGCAGCACGAGCGCCGCCCTCAGCCAGCGCACCATGTCCGCGCGCCGCCGCGGGGTCGGCCTATCTGCGCGCGCGTCGACTCGGGCTGTGCACTCACGCGTCCGCGCACATGGCGGCCGTCTCGGCGCGCGGAAGGTAAACGACTCCGCGGTTTATAGATTGCATGGGTTCACGCAGTATGCGTCATAGTAAACAAAGGGCGCGCTTCTGTTTTTGTTTTGTAATTGCCTAGCGTACGCGGCTATCTAGCGGCCCTTTATCATAATGTGCCCATATGGTATCGGAAATATGAGAGCTGGCGTTGATACAACAATGTAATACCTACTTTTAATGATATTCCGCGTTACTTACGTATTATTCATATAATAATATCTAAAATAAGTTCAAGTTACATAATTACAATAAGTTCTCTAACAAATATATGCAATAAGTACCTACTTTATGCTTGCAAGGGAACAATGAGATTTAGTGTAGGTAGGTATTTTGAATAGTAACGATATAACTACAAACTTGTCTTCTTTGCTCTTCCTATTACTACTTACTTATGTTTATTACTGCCTAACTAAATTTCCCCGGGGTATTGGGTCGTGTATTTACTTACTCATAAATTCGTATAATATTTGTATAATGTGCGTGCCTCCGTCAGACCCTCGACATCTTTTAATAAAACCAAAACAACACAACGACAATGTTGCTTTTCCCTTGACGCAACAAAATCGTGTTACCTATTTTATTATTTTGAATTTATTATGAAATAAGTAGTAGACGAATGTATTGATCTTGGCAAAGCAGGTACTTATGCAAATGTTTCACTTATATGGCTGAAATGTAATAAGCATACCTAATTTAGAAAAAAGATGTCAGATAAAACATTATTTTATTAGTGTCAGGCATCTACCTATTTAGGTACATGTACGTTGCATGTTTACGTATTAGAAGCACTATACATATCGGTATCTACCTACCTATGTACAATAATATAATGATGTATTCTAGTTACCGAAGAAGTAACAGAGACTACACGTAAGTATTACGAGGGAGAGTCTTGCTTGTTGTTACCATGTTGTTTATGCATACTAATTAGTTTAGCCCATCTTTTTCCAGAATTTGCCGCAGATGATACGGTTATCTGTAAAGGATTTGTGATATTCTGGTATATGAATGATTCATAAGTAATATTTTAACCATCATAAGGCGCTGTCAAAATTTTCATCAGGGGTTCTTAAATTTACGGTTATTTGGAGGTAGGTACCTAAAGCTACGTCTATTGAACCTATTGGTCCAAATGAAGAAAACTGTAATTGTGCTTACTACTTTTATTAATCTGCTTTATAAAATACTGTAAGGTCGTATTACAAACAAGTGTGAAGTATTCAACTATTGTTTTAAGACAGATGCTAGCTCTACGTGACGTGTTAATTTACCATGTCAAACACAGCTCTTTTGTTGCGCTTGTATCCTTTGATAGTGTCCAAGTACCTGTAGAGATTCTGCCTTTCGCCCTTACTAAGATCCTCAGTTTTATGTACGTAGTAAGACAGGGTCCCGTCTTTTTGGTCAGTGATGGAGCCTTGTGGCGTTGGAGTTCGGTTAGAATAGTTAAGAGTCAGAATGACGCCATCCTCTTTAGGATTCACGTTGCCGTGAAAGAGATAGTTGCGCAGGTTCTGAGACAAGTACTTGCCGATGTTGCCAACCTGGCAGTAGCCGGTCTGTATGAAACCCTCAAGGGTGAACTCGGGGTGGTTATTCCTCAACTCGTTTGCAAGTGTCTGCACTTCGCTTACTCGTATGGAAAAGTCCTTTAATGGCCCACCAGAGTCTTGGAAACTCTGAAAAAGCAAAACATTATTTTCAGCATACCAGCTCGTCGGCTCTCTTTATTCATCAAAAATCGATGAGAAAGTAGCATTTTATCCACAACAGTGACAATATAATTAGATGCAATATTTGAGTTGTTTCCTCATGTTGGCCCTTGGCATTGAATTTTAAGGGATGATTTTGAATGATAAATATTTAATAGCTTAATTTGGATTTGATTTGTAATGTTACAAAATTTGTGTGAGAAAAAAATTGTGTTTCGCTCAACATTTTACTTTTCAATTTTAGAATTTTTCGCTTGCCCGGGCGTCACTATTACCAAGAGGATTTAAACAACAACTTTGTCCCCTCGTAAAACAAATAACTATTTTATGTTTAAACGAAAATACTTTTCGAGATTTTTTTACTTATATTGAAATTGGAAATTAGTTCGAGCAGCATGCAGCAGTATCAAATCATGGTTTGATTTGACATTACTTACTCTCAGATGATTAATCTCGGTTTCACAAACGTTATGTGAGAGTACGAAGCATTAGTGCTTAATTAGTTAAGGTCTTTATAAATTCCAAGTTTAAGTTGATGTCACTAAAAACTCTGGTTACAAATATTAAACCACACGCATTTTATTAAAACGTTAATTCGATAAAATTTACTTTAAACTAATGCATTGTATATTTACCTGGAGATTAGCAAGCGTAATCAAGTATCCGACGACATTCATCTTGTCTGAACTAAAATGGCGCGATGCGTTCACTCCAGTTGTCCCTCCGACTTTGAGGCCCGAGTCTACTTCCAGCATTTATAATTAGTATTCGGACGAGACCACGTTCACTAACATTATTCCAAATTGTTTTGTGCAGATGTAAATAAGTTTCTTACAATTGGTCCCAATTTACATAAAAATACAGGAGGTGCCATTATTACGTGTTTTGTGCTCTTCATGTAATTTTTGTGAGATAATGAGTGGAATATTTAATTGATGACAGGTGTCTTTTGCGACTTAAAAGGAAATTGTGAATGATCTGAGAACAGTTTCCCTGTTTTACACGCTCGCTGTTCAAGCTTTAGCTACGGTCGAATTGTTCTAAACTATCTGCTGTTTACTCGTGACGTAGGCGAAGTAAAACTGTAAGAGCACTGTATGAAGTCTTCACCAACTGAAAATGTAAAAACAATAAAGTTATTTTAAGATGTTTCCAATAGTACATTTTATGAAGCTTCCGACTTATAGGAGATACTCATATTATACAACACACACACACAATACAAACACAAACACACACACACACACACACACACACACACACACACACACACACACACACATACACACACACACACACACACACACACACACACACACACACACACACACACACACACACACACACACACACACAGGGTGAGTAGGTTTCGCGGGGAGAGGTGGTTTATGAATGGGAAGAGAAGGGGGGTGAGAAGGGATTTTAAGGCTACTGCTACAAAAATAATGTATTCCAATTTAAAATGGAGCTATAGTAATATGCATAATAAAAAAAATCGATCCAACAATCTTCCAAAATCACCTTTGTATGAAAACCCCTCTCACCCCAAATACGAGGCACTACGGGGTGAGGTGGGTTTTCCTCTTTATCGTCAAAGTTATGAAATGGAACTACCCAAAATAAAATACAAACGTCCGGAACACTCATTAAGTCATTATATACACCATTCAGTATTCATATGTAAAAATAAAATGTTATCGAGGTTTGAATTTCAGTTTTGACCCTACTCACCCCATTTTACGGTACCTACATGAAGTTTTAAAGAATACATATAACAAAACACTCCTTTTTGGGAAAGTCGTGTAAAAACTTGCGACTACTCAAAAATTGCTGTTCCTGATTTTAAGACAGCGCGCAGCCAGCGGTCCGACCAAGTGTCCCAAAGCAAGGATGCAATAGTTACATACAATTGGTGGAGCCTAGTGTTATATTTCCATCTAGATCACGATCCTGAGCAGTGAGGGACTGACCCGACTGACGTAGAAAGATGGCGCATGCCGATTGACGCGGCACAAACGATAAAGTAGAAGTTACTGGCCATCCATTCCAGACCGAGCGGACAACGAGTTGATGTTCTGGTTCTGACATATAAAACACTGACGCGGCACATACGTTAGAGTAGGAGTTGAGCGATAGTTCTGTGATGCCACCCGCAGTGAGCACGAGCGGCTTAGAGGCCCGCGTGGCGACCAGCATGAGGCGCGCGCGCACTCCTGCCATGGTGGCCACCCCGCACTCCCAGCCTGAGCAGTACAGCGCATTGTTTATGTTCTCGCTCTGACAAAATAAAATAAATAAGACTTCAAAATTATTTAATGTCGGCTGTGGTTATGTAATCTAGTCGGACTATTATGATGACGACATCATCACATATGCTGCTATAGTATTTCATAGGTCGGACATTTAAAATCGTCCACTAGCACAAATAGCGTTTTGTTTGATACCTGTTTATGATTTAATAAGCAAAATCCTATAAACTATCTATGTACTGGAATTTATGGCTAAAGTTGATTGCGCTATTCAGGCGTGCCCTGTAACATATTTTTATCGAGGTTTCTGCTATTTGTATGCCAAATGTAACTTAAATCTGTTTGGCCATTCTTGCGTTGGTATTTTTGGGTATCAAATATTCAAGCGTGCCATACCATACTTTAATATTCATAAACTATTGTAATAATGGGGTAGGTAGAGTAATAATGAATTTATAAACGTACTCTAACTGCAGTACATAAAGTACATTAGGATTTATTTAATTAAATATATGTACTTAATAAGAGGTGTCTTACCTGAATTTTAATCTCATCGCACCATCGACAGATTACGAACAGCTCGAACAAGTTGTAGCCGAGGAACAGCAGAGTCATGAAGAACTTAATGAAACTCACGGTCAACGTCTGAAAATAATATCTCAGTTTCTTAATGACATAATTATATAAGCACAGTTAGAACTTAAAGGTTTGTTATTTTAAGTGGTTGTCCTAAATATAAATTGTTATTTGTTATGAAACTCACTGTTTTCGTAAGTCATTCGTGATGATATCAGGAAAATAGGGGAAAGAATACGAACACCAAATACATATAAGAGATTTTAAGGCTATTGGGGAAACCGAATTCGAAATGACCTCTATTGTTATTGGGTATCCAATTTCAGAGGTTAGGAATAAAGTCAAAATAATTTTACACCAGCTGTTTAAAAACGACTAGTCTGTGCGGAAAGAGAAGAGTCAAGAATAGTTATATTTAGAGTCTGTTCGGAAAGAGAAGAGTCGTGGAATGTATGGGTCCCAATACATTCCACGACTCTTCTCTTTCCGAACAGACTCTAAATATAACTATTTCGTTTTGTGTCAGGTCCCTACAGTTGCCCATGTTGATTATCCAAGCGCTAACCGGAAAATGCGAAACAGAAACTGCGAAATACTTTTTTATACATATGTTTCATTAATTTCATTTAAATAAGTTCATAGCATGATTCAATCTGACATGGGTGTAACGTGCAATATCATTAAATTACATAGGCATTTAATTTACGAACAGCTTAATAAACTCTTACCAACGCGACTTGATAACCCGCGAAACAAATTTGCAAGCTGCTTGCTGCCACTTGTCCCAACATCGGCGGGCTTATGGTCTTACGGAGCTCCATAGTGTGCCTGAAGTTATAAGTGAATATTAAATTAGCAGCGTTTTTAACCATAAAATATAAGCGCCGAAGACGCTCGCTGTCATCCTCGGGTAAGTATGCTGTTGTTGCTGCTGTACCGATACAGATACTCTTCTTCTTCCTTGCGTTATCCCGGCATTTTTGCCACGGCTCATGGGAGCCTGGGCTCCGCTTGACAACTAATCCCATGATTTGACGTAGGCACTAGTTTTTACGAAAGCGATTGCCATCTGACCTTTCATACCGATACAGATACATTATATTTATAAGGCGAAGTTCGGATGGCAACTGCAGAGCTGCTTTACTGTTGTAAAATTAATTGGCAGTTGCAAATTTCTTCCTAAAATTACAATTGAAAAAAGAGATCTCAAGGTTTATACCAACTTAAGTTACTAATAGACGTAAATACAATAATGTCTATACAAAGTGTTACGTGGTTCAAAAAACTAGTAGGGAAGGCTCTACTTTAAATTACTATATAATTCTATTAGAAGTGAAACTCTAAATTATCTTAGTGTCCAAAATTGTGATAAACACTTTATCAAGTTTGACAAATCTTATAATTAAGTATAAAGTTTTGTCATGATTTATCTAGGAAATTAGCATAATTTAATTGGACGGATTTGACTTTTGAGTTACTAGATTAATCATTAACTGTTTTACCTAATTTAAGTGAAGGAAAATTTTCCTTTGTGATTTCCTTATGAAGACCTGTCTTTTGGTGCCACTTGTGCCGCTTGTGGATCCACTGTTTGTCATGGATAACATTAAATTCCGAACGTAAGGAAAACATAAAACGTAAATCGATTAACTAACCGTAAGCGCATCACTTAGAACAATTTGAAGGTTTCAATGGGATATTATAATTAAGTAGTAGGTATAATAGTTACGAAAGTTTAAAATTATTATATAATAGTTACATCAAAATCTTTTTGTGTTGTTCAACCAGAAGGCCCAGCCGGGAAATATAAACTTCTCTGAAGCGGCTGTCACGAACAAGTTGGTCTCTGCTTAAACCTAAAAAAGATATTAAGCATACGCAATAAACTAAATCTTTATTTAGCAACATAAATATATTTATTCAAATATTCAAGTGACAGCTTCCAATTTGGCTCATCAAAAAACCCGTGATCATCACCCTGTTACTCACTCACATCTCACATTACGAGTACAGTCATACACTGTTAATTGATAAGCTCGTTTTGCTGATTCTTTTTATAGGCACCCTTCCTTATTAAGATACTTACTCTGTTAAATTTACAAATATTTGCTTTTCAAATGAAATTACACCATCCAAGAGCATGTTGATGACCAATCTCAATTAGCAATGGTAATTCGCGAACACTTAAAACATCTGCCGGATTGTATCTAAGGTACAAATCCGTCATGTTTACTCACTCACCCTTTGCAAACAACTCAGCTCATTTACCTTTAAAGTCCTTCTCGCAATCGTCTAGAATATTCTCGAAGCAGTCAGCCAGAACCGTATACTGGCAAACGAGGTGTATGAGGTGCGCCTGCATGATGACGTCGTTGACCATTATGAAGAAGGCGGTATAGTGGAAGGCGACGATGTGAATGGTGTACACGATGGGATACCGCGAGGGCCTCCTGAAATCCACGCCTAGCCGCAGGCCCACGGTTAGATTGTATTCTATGTCGTCCACCAAAGGGTAAACATACCTGGCAGGGAGGGAAAACATATCTGCGTTATTTTTGAATGTTGATTCCTCGAACCTATATTAAAGCTAAATAATTTGCAAAACTTAGTTACCTTATTAACATGTTAAATCGGAGTTTCAAATTACCTACTTTCAAGTACCTACGCAAGTGACAATATTTAAATCTATCTTCATTGACGAAGGCCTTCGTTCCTTTGGCAACACTTCAATGCAAATAGAAAATTATTCAATTCAAAACAATTGGCGACTGGACTTAAATAACCGCTGGCAACTTCTATCCAAATAAGTCTGAGAAGTAGCCGAGGAGCAGATTTTCTTGTATTTTCTCTTGAAAGTATTGATTTAAGTAAAATCTGTGTTAAGCTTTATTTGACTAGAATCGGTACTTTTCACATTTTCCTTTCTGTTTTAGTACTGGAAGGTAGGTACGTTAACACAACATACTACACGCATTCTGTCGTGTTATACACTGTAACTGCGTAGACAGTAGACGGACAGAAAATAGATAGGTATATTTTCATACGGACTTAAAAAAGAGGGGTTTTCAATTCGTCAGTATATTTTATATTTGTGTGTTCTTCGTACCATGCGGCTAGTGTCAGGCTGCCCAATCCGAGCATAAGTTTCAAGTATGTCTCGCTTTTCTCCATCCAGTACTCCACCAGCGCCTTCCTCGCGGGTGTCGACGTGTCTAGGTTTGAGATCTGCATGGACGTTGCCAAGTTCTTGTAGACGTGCTCGTGCATTCGCTAAATGAATAAAGATTTTGAAAATAGCAGTCGACTAACTGATTGTGTCTGTGAGATTTACATTTATTTTAAAATAATCAGGGACTTAAGTAATTTTGCAATAATTTTACTCAAATGCAACTTAACAGCATTATTATATCTTTATTTATTTTTCGTCTTAAGTTAGGGTTTTTATAATATGAATATAAAAGTAAAATATAAAAACACTTACAAAACGATAGAAAATACATATAAACATATACATATTATTATATAATTATAGGCGAGCAGCTATTTAGCTGATGAGCCTACGTCACACAGTGTCCAGTATTATATAGTTCAAAGTTTGTAAAGTGATATCACATCACTAGTAACATCAGTCTAACTTATTGTTTAAAAGCCACTTGTCCAATCTGTTTTTAAACACATTGACCGAAGGAGCTGTTACAACACTATCCGGTAAACGGTTCCAAGCCGCCACGACACGGTTGGACAAGGAATGATATGCAGCTTTAGTAGTAGTGGGAGTGCGAACAATTCTTAGGCCGTGACCTCGGGTCTCGCGGCTGATAGTTCTCATATTGATTATTTCGTGAATGTCAGGGAGGTTGTAACAACGGGTAACAATCTTAAAACACTCGATGAAGACTGATTAGAAGCTAATTATAAATAATTTCAATTTGATTGTAGGTGTGTGGTAGGGGTATACCAGATTATTAGAAGTAATTACATAAAATTAATGTTCCCAGTTCAATACAATCAATCTCGCGCCAGCTTTTAACAATCGATCTATATTAAATATCTTAAAGTACTAGAATAACTAAAGTAACTCCTCTGCATTTATTTACACTTACCATGTACCTATACCGAAACAGAGCCATCACTTGTATCAGAATGACATTCAGCTGCTCGATGACGATGTCCAGCGAGGACGCGAAGGTGAACATGTACCACACTTCGGCCACCATGAACGTTGCTATCATTAGCTTCACGGTGTTGCTGTAGAGCTTGTAGAAGAAGCTATGGTCCGAGTTCGACAACCCTAATGAAGTAGACACTTTGATATACATATACAGGGCGACCTTAGCCATTGGACAAACCCTGAAATCCCACGTAGGGTTACTTCTCAGAAATGCTCTAACGGTAATATTTTTTTTAATTAGAACAAAAGATAAAAAAATAAATTATCAAACAAAAGTTATTTCCCATAATCGACAACAAAAAGAAACATACTGTATTAATCATTGGCAGTGCTTTTGACAATTTGTTTGAAAATGTGCGGCAATGATGACATTTGTCAAAAGTCAGAATCTTATTAATGTCATAAATGAAAAAGATAATCAAAACGGTCGAAGAAGGTTTCATACTATTTATTACCTCAGGAGCTCCTAGTGAGTATTATATTCTTTGCTCAGGAGCTACTAACACATACAGTAGGGTGGGTCACTCGTGTATGGAGAAAAAAAAAGTATTAGTTATCCTTCGGGCACAGTTACAAAAAGTTGGGTTATAATGCCAATAAATAGTATTTCAAATTATTCTGTAATCGGAATTCATTTTCTGCCTCCGGATCCATTTCAAAGTTTTCATATAAATATTGTTATATTTTGTATGGTCTGCGGAGTATACTTATGTATCGTCTCTTTATTCAAACTTTAGCTAAAAACTTATACCATTTTTAGCTCGAAATAGCATGGTAAAGGTTCAGAGCCAATAAATAAATAAAAAAGCACTAAAAAGAAACATTTTTTTTTTCATAATGTCCATACATTTAACAAAAACTTTGACTAAAATCCGGAGGCAGTAAAATTAAAGCTAAAAATAAAATAAAAATATGTGCAATAATTAATTACCAAATGGCACCTTTTTTTAACTGTGCCCCCTATTAAATAAAAAAAAAGTAAAAATGACCCACCCTAACATACAGGTTGCTCCAAAGTAAAAAAATCGTAAATTGTTAATTTCTTCGTAACCGCTACGCTACACCGATTGTTATGATACTTTGTATACTGGTTCTAAATACCCTAATAGTGCAATCGGTTGACCAAAATCAGCTGCAAATGGTGTTAAAGGTATGAAAATCGGCACGATTAATCTTTAGGCCATTTGAATCAATTTGAGCCGTAGCACCAAAAAAAAAACGGAACGTTATCTTTTTTTTTGTATGAAAAAAAAAATTGTTCAGAAATATATCGTGTGTGGTATTAAATGAAAGGGCATTTTGAGCCGGTTCTAAAAATATATCACTTTATTATATTTCCGTCACTTGCATTCAATTAAAATAAAAATATTTTTCAAAACATACCAAGTTTGGGCTCCTCCAGATACGAAACCGTTGAATTCTTTTTGTAAAATATACCTCAAGTAATACCCAATATCCTCATATCTAACCCCAAGAAATTAATTTCGAAAATATTTAGTTTTAGTATTTTTAAAATAAAAATTATTATTACAAATTGTGATCTATCAATCTATCAATGAAACGGCCTCCTAGCCTAGTCGATAGTGACCCTGCCTATGAAGCAGGAGGTCCCAGGTTCGAATCCTGGTAAGGGCATTTATTTGTGTGTTCATTATCATCATCACACAAATAAATGCCCATATACACATATATACAAGCCCTGGTAAGGGCATTTATTTGTGTGATGATGATGATGAACACACAAATAAATGCCCTCACAATTTGTAATAATAAAAAATTTAAAAAAAAATACTAAAACTAAATATTTTCGAATTTAATTTCATGGGGTTAAATATGAGAATATTGGGTATTACTTGAGGTATATTTTACAAAAAATAATTCAACGGTTTCGTATTTGGAGGAGCCCAAACTTGGTATGTTTTGAAAATTATTTTTATTTTAATTGAATGCAAGTGACGGAAAAATAATAATGTGATATATTTTTAGAACCGGCTCAAAATGCCCTTTCATTTAATACCACACACGATAGGTTTCTGAACAATTTTTTTTTATATACAAAAAAAAAAGATGACGTCATAACTCCTTTCCGTTTGTTTTTTTTTTGTGCTACGGGTCATATTGATTCAAATGGCCTAAAGATTAATCGTGCCGATGTTCATACCTTTAACACCATTTGCAGCTGATTCCCGAATTTCAGGCTGTACCTGCCGCTATCACTATAATGCATATGTACATTTCGGCTTTGTCCAATGGCTAGGGACACCCTGTATATATATATCTACATACAAATCTAATATATACAATGCAGGGAGTTACGCAGGATAATAGTTAAGGGTAAGAAGGATAGTAAATTGAATTGAACTTAGTATCTACAAAAGTAGCATGTACTTACACCTAAAACTTTTCTTTAAGTATAAACAATATTTTTGATACAACAAGCTTTTAAAACTGCACAAAACAAGTTGTTCGGAACTGTCAAAATTTTGTTCTGACTGACAGGCCGATACCGTCCGGCGGACTGTTAACAGCCCGCCGGAAGGTATCGGCCTGTCAGTTGTTCGGAACTGTCAAAATTTTGTTCTAACTGACAGGCCGATACCGTCCGGCGGACTGTTAATCAGTGGGCCCCTTTATACCGGGTGTGGCCTGTAACACGAGCAAAGAACTAAAACATAGTTTGTACTCCTCAAACGGTACGTGACACTTTTGTTCAACAACTTTTAAAAATTATGAAGTATTTAGACTCCCTATTTTTCATACAAAATAAATATTATCTTCAATGGACGCCATCGCCACGCCATATCATTGTGATTGACGTTGCTTGTCACGCCTTAAACATAACAAAATTCGCAATACATTGCGTCTTAGAATAAACTTTAAAGTGTATTATAAATCAAACCACAAGTTATTTTTAAAAGTCGCTGAACAAATGTTGGTCAGTATAAGGAGTACAGCCTACAGTTAAATTTTTTGCTCATGTTACAGGCCACACCCGGTATATTTTAACTACAGTTATTTCGAGATCTTCTATCCAGATGATAAAGACCGTATCGTTAAGTATGGGGACTTTACTTAGCCGTTTTTTTGGTATTATATTTTTATTTCAAAATTACACATGTGTTTAATTAGTGCTTTAATAAGGTACACAGATATGTGACACAGACGATAGTCCTGGAAGCTTGACGTTAAGCATATGGTTTGGACGAAGTTTACCCAATCCTCTCGAGTACCAATAACGACATTATACTACAAGAAAATTTGCGGTTTGCGAACAAGACAATATCACACAAAAAAAATCGTAGGGACTATGTAAACAGCTATTACACATGATTCGTATAGCGAAACATCTGGACATAGTCTAATCATTTCTTTTCGTTAAAAAAAAGTTATGGATCTGTGCATGGTGGCCTTTTAGAGAATATGGCATGTTACTTACGACAACTCTGACTTTGACCTCTAATAATTATAAAATATAACTATCATGGAGCGTTATATCGACCCGCTCTAGCGACGGATCAACGCCATGAATGTCCGTTAGGCTTTAGTTTTTAGCTTATTCTTCTTGCTGTCTCCGTCATTTCGCTTGCATCAGAAATTGAAGGGATTCCAAAACATGGGGTGAAAAATCGTTTTTATGTAAAAATAATAATTCACCACATTTATTCCGCAGCTGCTCAATTGAGCAATCATGAAGGGGACACTTAGATTATTACATGTTTTGGCAGCCTATTAACCTTTTGTTACTTTAAATCGTACCAAAGAGTCGGTGAAATAGTCTCAAATTCAGCTCGATAGGCTTGTCCGGACTATATTTGCTATACGGTATTAAAAGCATTATAAAGTCCCTAAAATAAAAAAAATGTCAAACCTTCTTAAATCAGATATAGCTTAAAATACCCTCAGATCATACTCCAAGAACATAGTAATACAAAATAATATACATGCCAACAGTTAGACCAGGTTTTATCTGTCCCTATACTTAACGATACGGTCGTTATTGAAGATTTATTTTCAATGTTAGGCACCTACTTAATTATATTTAGTTTCTATTAGAGTGATAGTATTAAATTAAACAAAATTTTTTCCACAACATTGATCAATCCCCGACAGAATCATCAAAAGTTTAATTATAGGTTTTTTTTTATTCTACATTTTGTATTTATACGTATTCCCAGCACGCTCTTTCAATGGAATATTCGCTGTAAAATTTTCTCGCCGGAACTTTTTAATAAAAATATGTATATATTATTATATGTATATACATTATTTGCCCCTTTAAAGTGTTGAAAGGAATAACGTTTCAGTTAATTATCATGTCGTCAATAACCTTTACAACACCTATTGTTTCTAAGATCGGAACTTTTGTTAAATAGGTCATTACTTTATCTATTAATGAGTTATGTAGCTCCTACTGCACTTTTTGCTGCTAAACTTATGTATAAAATATATTTGCAATGAAACCAGTAGGTAGGGAGGCGAGCCTTTTTTTAAGAAAACTAATACTTTAGTAATTGGATTCCACTGAAACCGTCTGCGAAAGGATGCCGACATAATTGACTCAGACTCAACAATTCGTTCTTTGCTGAGCTTGTTCAAGAACAAACAGATTTTCCTCCTAGCGATGCGTCAGATAGGAAAAACTCCTTTATATAATACGCGATACTAGACATTCATAATGGAATTTCTTTTCAATAAAGATAAGGGAATTTTTCATTGTACCATCGAGAAAACCGTTATGCCGTTAGTAAGCATCATTATAACGTGATGGAGTCTTATTCTTTCGAACAAAGTTGCGTGTGCGTATCCTAATTCGTACATTCAGAAACAGACGTAGCTAAAGTATGAGTTAAACACTCAAAACTACAGTAACAAATACTACAGGTACCTACTCGGTACCTAAGTAAAACAGCATGCGCAGACTATATTTGAATTGAACACCTCAACCTCGCCCGCTTATACCTACTCGTATTTCTGCCGCAAACTGCAACATTGTAGGTAGGTACCTGCTATATAAGTGATGCGATAGACGGTCTCAAAAAATGTTGTTTCCATTTCGCCACTGGAGTCCTCTAAGGCTTTAGTATGGGTTATTGCCCGCCAGAGAGACATTAGGAGAACCATTGTGTTACCCGGCTCCAGCTATACTGTGCTAAGTAGACATCAGCTGCGTTTAAAATTGTATGTAGTCAAATTACACGTGCTTGTTAGTGATTAAATGGACGTAGTTACGCAATAACGTTCCAACCCACAAGTCACCCAAAATTGAGTTAGCACAACTAGTGTACCTCTTTTGACATATTACATCATATGAGCATAAAGGTTTCAGTCATTGTAGGTTAGTTTCTAAAATAAATTAAGACCCCAATGTTCCACCCCACACTGTTTCCAAGGAAGGATATTCATAATAAATATAAAACATAACATGCATACTGAAACGTTTTAATAAACACACTTCATGAAATATTACTTTGTTATAATGTTTCATTTTATCTTGGAACATTTTACTAAATGCGTAAACGTACATTTGTTTGTTCAAGAAATGTTCTATGTGGATTGAATCGTTTTTGCACAATCTATCTGATGCTCTTATTTTTGCAATAATGATCCATTCAGTTTTGGGACTTTTTTTCATCATTCTATATGATCCTCTTATTCTTCCAAATACTGTTCCAAATATATTAGAACGTGTTAGAACAAAATATGTGTTCATGTTTTTTTTGCTAAAAATGATTTACATGTTTGTACCATTTTTACTATTTATCAAAATGAACGGTAAGTGATTCAAAATACCTATGTGGTACATTTTTTTTAGTCCAAAATGGACGTAGTTACGCAATAACGTTCCAACCCACAGAGACCTCATTTTAAGATAAACGCAATTTTAACATTTTAGAAGTAGATACACTTTTTCTCTCTAACTGCTACGGACAAAAAGGATAGATTTTATTGTGGAATACATACTTATTACTTGACGTTTACTGCGTATTTTTTGAATATGTATTATACGAGGGTATATATTTAGATAAAACGGTATTGGAACGTTTTTGCTAAATTTGTTTTTGTATGAAACCTAATTCATAATGATTTTACAGAAACGTTCCAAAAAGTATTTTACCTGTTTTATTTGAAAAATTTAACATTTCATTACGTACATAAGAATTAATAAGAACAAAAGAAAAGCAAAAAATAAGAAAGAAAAATATATAGAAAGGGTTGGGACACGATTACTACCTATATAATTAACAACTTTATCATTATACGTCTTCATAACCTTCTGTGTCAAAGTCTGGCACTCCGCCGAACCATCAACATCATCGACAGTTTCCTCAGAGCTTTGAAGGGTTCTATAAAACTGAAGACTCTCCTCAGGTATGAAAATTGGTACATTGATTGCAAATCAGCTAATGTTGCTGGAGCAATTGGTTTGCCATTAGGCCACAACAAACAGAAATCAGACTCTTTTATGTATAGCAATTCACGCTTTATTCTTTTTTCAATGCTCAACTCTTTAAAATCTTCTTCCAGTGATAACCTCATGAAGATAGAAAACATTTTATCTTTATCCAATTTAATTTATTTTTTGTGTAACCAACTAACTTTGTTTTGTCCGTGAATTTCTTACGGTTGATAATCTTTTTTTCCAAAAAAGTTTTCTGCATTTTACATACCGCATTTTACGTACTGTAAAAATAGTTTTCTGCATTTTACATACCGGAAGTGGTTTTACTTTCTTACAGCGCTAAATTATATCGATTATATTCTTCAGTGGTATACACTTGATGATGTTTGAGGGCAGTTTCTATTTTAGAAAAATCTGTGTCATTCGGTAAAAAATATATAATGCAAAAACTAAAATCACCGTTTGAACATTTAATCCTATGGAGTGATTGCTGCGGTGGCCAGAACAGAAATATCAAGATCGTTCTGATGATGAAAACAATTTTAAGGTCCCATCCAACTTTGAAAACAATATCCTTTCGATTTCTTGAGTTTGGCTATACGTTTTTACCGAATGACACAGATTTTTCTAAAATAGAAACTGCCCTCAAACATTATCAACGAGTGCATACCGCTGAATGATTCGGTCAAATTGTGTTTTTGGAAAAACAAATTATAGCCGGCATTCAATGAATGTAGTATGATACCTTTGGGTATGGTGCTTTACGCACACTAGTGT
Source organism: Cydia splendana (assembly GCF_910591565.1). Classification (NCBI taxonomy): domain Eukaryota; kingdom Metazoa; phylum Arthropoda; class Insecta; order Lepidoptera; family Tortricidae; genus Cydia; species Cydia splendana. Next base: position 13,457,206 of record NC_085966.1, on the reverse strand, counting down.
CCCATCCCCTCGTCCTGACGCAACCCCCCCTTTTAGCATGAAATATGTCCCGGTTGGCAGTTTTTTTTTTGGAAAGTATACAATATAGGAAAAAAGTGTCAATGAAAGAAATAATCCCTATTAAATCCTAACAAAAAGGTTATATTCATTTTTTTGATATGACGCACCATATTCATGTTATGGCTAGATGAACTTCGACTAAATTTAACCGTTGAAAAACTTGTTGAAGTTCAATATAACATAGTACGTGATAGTACTAAAATAAATCTTACACGGAGAATAACCTTGCAAGCTTATTCTCCGTATAAGATTTCTTTCAATACTATCACGTACTATGTTATATGTTATATTGAACTTCAACAAGTTAATACATGAATATGGTGAGTCTTACCAAAAAGTTGCATGTAACCTTTTTTGTTTAAAATTTATTAAGGATTATTTCTTACCTTGACACTGTTAGAACGTCTGTATAGCCCTTAAGTAATGTCTATGACAAATGATGTATTATAAGTAGATCTGCATTATCTATGCTTCCGTCTCTTTCTGCTCCGACCCTAGCCGAGCACACAACCTTTAAACATGACGTGATATTTTCCTGTGTTATTTCACCATGTGAAAGAAGACAATAAATGATGTGAGTACTCGCAATCCATTTGTTTAATTGCCCTCTTAACAATCGATCACACCAACCAGGCAGATGCTGTTTTTCCTAGATGACCTAGATTGATACGGCCAAGTGACAATCCGTCACAGGTAATGGGCACAGCGCCGCTTTTAAGGAAATTTAAGAAAAGCTACACATGAACGCTTAAATAGATCGATTGTTATTTTTTGGGCAATAATATACTCCATCATTACATCATTTGCATCGTCATAATGGACTCCGTCGCCGCTACTTCGAGACCTAACCTCTCGCATCACGTGTCACTTGAGAAACTACAAGGATCCCAGAATTTCTTCTCATGGAAGTTTACAACGAAGAACGTTATGATTCTCGAAGGTTTATGGGAGGCCGTCGAAGGCCGTGACGCGGATGGCGATCGGAATAACCGTGCGTTGGCACGCATTTGTCTTTCGTTGAATAAGGATTTATACCAGTATGTTAGAAATTGTACGACGCCAGCTGAAGCCTGGAAAAATTTAGCAGATATTTTTGAGGATAAAGGGTTATACCGCCGAGTGCTGCTTCTTAGGAAACTTCACAGAATACAGTTCACAGAACATTCATCCATGGCGAGCTACATTGAAAGTGTTACTACAATTGTGCAACAACTGCAGGATATCGGGCGAACTATTGAGGATGCCGAGGTAGCTGAAATCCTGCTAAGTGGCTTGCCGGCTGAATATGATACTGTGGTTTCAAATCTATCAACTGCGGCAGCAGCGGACAACTTGACCAGCGAGATCATAAAATCTCGCTTACTTCAAGAATATTCTAGAAAGTCTTCGGTTGAGACTACAACTGCTCTTATAACAAAGAAGACTATCATCTGTGATTTCTGCAAACGACAGGGTCATACAAAGGCCAGATGTTTCAAGCTTAAAGCGAAGAAGAGGAAGGCGTCGAACTCGGATTCTGACAGAACTAACATGGTTGCTGCTTTTATGGCGAGATGTCCAGATCAACAAGAAAACTTCTACTTGGATTCTGGTGCTACAAATAGTATGGTTAACAATAAGAAGTTTCTGTCTAGTACCGTACCTTGCCAGTCTAATGTCATTGTCGCAGACAATAACAAGATATCTTGTGAAGCCATAGGAAAGCTGCAATTCTCATTGAAAGATAAGGTGAGTCCATTGACATTGTCTAACGTCATGTATGTGCCAAGACTTTCATGTAACTTAATTTCAATTTCAAAATTAGTTGAGTCTGGCTATAGTGTTTGGTTTGATGCTAAAGGTTGTAGTATTTATGAGAGCAAAGCCACTGATTTTGACAACCCCGTTGCATGTGCTACATGTTGTAATGGTCTGTACAAACTGATTGGGCCTGTACAGGAGCCAAGCTGGGGAGGCAAGAGGTATCTTGTCTGCTTCACCGATGACTACTCCAGAAAATCTTTTGGTTTTCTCATGAAGGAAAAATCGGAGGTAATGTCACATTTCATTACTTTTAAATCACATGTAGAAAAGCAACTTGGGAAGTCAATTCGAATTTTGAGGTCCGATTTTGGTGGTGAATATGTTAATAATAAATTCTCTAATTATTTGAAGAGGGAGGGAATCATACATCAAAAGTCTGTTCCCTATTGCCAACAGCAGAACGGTGTGAGCGAGAGGCTCAATCGTGTTTTAATGGACAAAGTCAGGTGTATGCTTAGAGAGTCAGGTCTCTGCAACCGTTTTTGGGGCGAGGCGGTAATGACTGCCATTTATTTGAAGAATAGGTCCCCTACAGTTGCTTTAGCAGGTCGTTGCCCTGAGGAGGTATGGACGGGGTCTAAAGTTGATCTCAGTCATCTCCGGGTATTTGGCTGCACCGCATACTACCTGAATCCATCACAGAAGCGACAAAAGTTAGATGCTAAAAGTAAATTGGCTATATTTGTTGGCTACAGTGAGACTACAAAAGGTTATCGTTTGTGCGAACCTTCTAGTCCAAATACTGTGATATTGTCTCGTACTGTGGCATTTTTAGAGAATAAATTTTATTATAAAAATGGACCTAATAATTTAAATGATAATTATTATTTATTTTCATCTGACAATTTAATAAATGATAATTTAAATACTGAGACACATGAAAATCATAATGTTGAAATTTCTAATATTAATAATTTTGAAGCTAACAATGCTCTTCCTGAAATTTCAGATGGACCCGATGGAGGTGACGAGGAGTACCTTTCATTGACCGAGCCCGACTCCGACGACTCTGCCGACGATGGGCGCATGGAGCGACCTACACCGTCTCAGCGAGCGTCTTGTGAAGGGGAAGCGGTGCAGTCCGAGCCCGACTTCGGCGACAGCTCTGCTGACGATGAGCGCGTGGAGCGCTATGCATCGTCGGAGCAGGCGTCATCTGGAGGGGAAGCGGTACTGGAGGATGAGGCCTCAGTTGGTACGTCCGATCGTCCTGTCCGTGTCAGGCGACCGCCACAAAGGTATGGTGATTATGATTTTTCAATGTTGACTCGACCTGCCTCATTTGAAGAACCGCAGTCTTATCGCGAAGCAATTGCATCACCATATCATGATGATTGGATGAATGCAATGCAATCTGAGTATGATTCGTTGGTTTCAAATAAGGTATGGACTTTGGTTGATAGACCTACTAACAAAAACATAATCAAATGTAAGTGGGTGTATAAGTTAAAGCATGATGCGGATGGGAATTTCGATAGATACAAGGCGAGGCTTGTCGCCAGAGGCTTTACTCAAAAGCAGGGTATTGATTTTAATGAAACATATGCTCCTGTCATTCGCCATTCATCTATGAGAATTTTGTTTTCCTTGGCCAATCAGATGGACTTAGAAATTGATCATCTTGATGTAGCCACAGCATTCTTAAATGGAAACCTAAATGAGGTAATATACATGGAACAGCCTGAAGGATTTTGTAATGGAAATAATAGTAAGGTTTGCTTGTTACAAAAGAGTATATATGGTTTAAAACAGGCCAGTAAAATGTGGAATGAGAAAGTAAATCATGTACTTGTTAACAATGGCTTTAATCAATCAAAATGTGAACCATGTATATATACCAAAAAGTCTGGAACTGATTTTGTCGTTATCGCACTTTATGTAGACGATTTTTATGTCTTTTACTCTAAAAATAGCTCGATTAAAGTCCAATTATTGAATGTTTTGGAGAAACAATTTAACGTCAAAAATTTGGGTCCATTGAGGAATTGCTTGGGCATTAGGGTTACAAGAGATAAGTCAAAAGGTACTTTGTGTCTAGATCAAACAGAATATATTAAAAAACTGTTAATTCGTTTTAAGATGCAAGATTGCAAACCTGTTGCAACGCCTATGGCTTTAAATTGTAAACTGACTGTAAACGATAGTGCGCATATACTGAATGAGACCTTTGACTATAGGCAACTTGTAGGTAGTCTTATGTACTTATCTGTATGTACAAGGCCAGACATATCGTTTGCCTGTAGCCAGCTGAGCCAGTTGTAACGTTTAGCGTCGCATGAAGTAGGTAGATTGCAAAATGAGACGAAAGAAAACTAACCAGAGTAAATTTTACGAAATATAAATAAAAAAAAATAAAAAAAACTAAAGGAAAGACAAGGTCGTGGATCTTTTCTGAGCTGGCAATTAACAGTGGTGAAACGAGTCCTTGATAGGGGTCACTTCCCTGCACTACGTCGCAGAACGTCGAACTTGGAGGTGGCCGTCTTCAAAAAAAAGGATTCCGGATCCAGCACGGGAACCTTCCGGAACGAAGCGGAGCATGCGAATTCAGGTTGGTAGGTTCCGACTCCAACCCCAGACTTGGTCCCTGGAATTCCGGTAAAAATGGCCATTTCAAGAAAAGTCCAATTTTGTACAAGTGACTGCGACATCCGGATTTTAGGCCAAATTAATGCGCTAATGAGAAAGTAGGCTGGTGTAGTGAACCCCAAAGAATTAAAAGGTGATCAATGATGTGGCAGTCACAAGTAGAATCATCGTTTTAAATTTAAAACAAAGAAGAAAGTGAAGTTAAACTTACTAAATGTACTTCTACAACTAAAAGCTTTATTAATGCATGTCAACTACAATTTGGCATGTAATTTTATACATTTAAATTAGAATTAAGCCTAACTTTGATTATAATCTACAAGATTTTTATAAAGTGGGTAGACTCATATTTCCAGAAGGTTCGAGAAGCTTGTTATTTCCAGCGTTATTTTTATAGGAAAATTACAGTTAATAAGCAGATAGTGATAGCCAAATGTACCCAGAAAGAACTAAATGAAAATGTGATGGCAAGAAGAAAATGATTCCTTAATTTACTACTATGAAAGTTACCTTTCTCTTAAAACTACAAAATATTCAAAACACTCACCCTATTTGGGGAAATACTGGAACTTAACACATTTAATATTAGAATAAATTTTACACCATATTAAAAATTTGTCACATCATGACTGTAAAATTGTATCTTTGAATTTAGTCGATTTGACCTCTCGCTGTCAAAGCCGTGGTAGCAATGTCTCGGACGCGTATGAGTCTCATTAGCTGGCCGGTTCACATCGCTTATCGCGAGCCGGGTGACGTAGTCCTTTGTATTCGCATCTAGTTTTACCTAATAGCAAATGCAGTCGTCAATTCTGTTTGTTCGTAGATTTATTTTGTATATATTAGTTTTCAAGGTTTTTGTGTATATTTTTTTAGATAATAAGTATGAAATGTGTATTATAGTAGTTTATAGTTATATTTAGGTTTAAGTTTATTTCTTATTTTGTAGAATTTTAATTGGAAATAACGGTAAACCGTTACACAGTTTAACAATAACTATGACAGGTCACACTGGGTAGCGGCAAAACGTGTACTTAGGTATTTAGCGGGTACAATTAACTACTGTTTATATTATATAAAAAGTGTTAATTGGAATTTACAGGCATTTACTGATGCCGACTATGGTAATGACCTAATTGACAGAAAATCATATACAGGTTTTGTCATAAAGCTTGGTAGTAATTCTATTAACTGGGAATCACGTAAGCAAAGATGTATTGCACAGTCGACAACTGAAGCTGAATTTTTGGCTATAGGTGATGTTTGTAAGGATGTTTGTTTTATTAAAAATTTGCTTTCAGAAATATTGAATAAATCTATAGACTGTACTGTTTATAACGATAACCAGAGCGCGCAAAGACTCTTAGAATGTAAAGAATTTTGTCACAAACGAACAAAACATATCGATATAAGGTATCACTTTGTGAAAGATTTAATTAAAAGAGATTGTATTCTGGTAAAGTACCTTTCAACTGACAAGATGATAGCTGATGTATTGACCAAGCCATTATGTGTGCAGAAACATTGTAGCTTCATTTCTGATATGAATGTAACTGAAAAGAATCAATGATGTCTCGGTATAGTTATTAATTCAATTGAATATATGTTTGACTGCATAACGATGTAATGATGATGACAAACTGGTATAGTTTTTTTTTGTATTGGTATATAGATGTGCATATAAATGTTATACACATATTTAACATGTCTCTATATTGCAGAGCCTATTCTTTCATGTGAAATTTGTTGACAATTATATCTTTATAATTTAAAGATTTATGTTTATATCTGAATAGGTGATAATGACATGATACTTTATTATGGATGTTACGTCTCTATGATGTAGAGAAGCTTAACTTTATTCTGTGGAATACAGACTTGCATTGTTTAGTACAAGTGTTAAATAATTTAGATAAATTATTTCTTTTTGACTATTACTGTAAGGCCTAAGGGGAAGTGTTAGAACGTCTGTATAGCCCTTAAGTAATGTCTATGACAAATGATGTATTATAAGTAGATCTGCATTATCTATGCTTCCGTCTCTTTTTGCTCCGACCCTAGCCGAGCACACAACCTTTAAACATGACGTGATATTTTCCTGTGTTATTTCACCATGTGAAAGAAGACAATAAATGATGTGAGTACTCGCAATCCATTTGTTTAATTGCCCTCTTAACAATCGATCACACCAACCAGGCAGATGCTGTTTTTCCTAGATGACCTAGATTGATACGGCCAAGTGACAATCCGTCACAGACACTTTATTCTAACTCTAATACTTTTCTCAAAAATTCAAAAAAATCGTCGACCGGGACATATTTCATGCTAAAAGGGGGGGTTGCGTCAGGGGGAGGGGATGGGACACTAGTGTGCGTAAAGCACCATACCTAAAGGTATCATACTACATTCATTTAATGCTGGCTATAATTTGTTTGTCTTCACCATACATTAGAACACAACTTGACCGAATCAGAAGAATATATCGATATAATTAAGCGTTGTAAGAAAGGAAAACCAAATAAAAATACAAATAAAAAGTCAAATAAAAATACTTACGCATTTTTCTGCTTGTTTTACATAGGTACTTCAACTTCACATGTAATAGGTACCGTATAGGTTTAACATTGGAGAAATATATTCGTTTCACAAAATACCTAGTATTTTGACTCAATCTATTCATTCGCATGTGATTAATTCATTATGCGTTCATCACGGGTTGAAGGTACCTTTTTTCATATTTTTGCTCATATCTCGAATATCTGCACAAATAGCATTATAATTACTTCGGACAAAAGTTTTATCATAAAATTTCCTACAAAGGGTATAGCCGTGTTTATATGGGGCACCGGCCCCAGAAGCCAAATTGATTGCCGCTTTGCCAATTTGTTAGCCCAGATGTAAGATGCTATTTCACCAAATATTTAAATTTATGGTGGCTGCCCTACATTAAAGTGGGGATGAATTTTTTTTTCGCTTCCACCCTATAGTGTGTAGTGTCGTTAGATAGGTCTTTTGCGAATACGGAACGAATAAGGGTCTTCAAGAACCATTTTTTGACCTACTTAATATTTTCGGAAATAATCGATCTGAAAGAAAAAAAGTTGTGTTTTTTACCCTTTAGTTCCCCTAACTTTTGAACCATGGGTCCAAAAATATGAAAAAATCATAAAAACATAGCTTAGTAAAGACTTTTAAGGAAAAATATAGCGAACCTAATTGGTATAGCTGTTGTTGAGTTTTTGCAAATAGTCAATTTTGACAGACGGGTAAATACGGAACCCTACTGAGCATGACCCGACATGCTCTTGGCCGGTTTTTATTTATATTTTATCAACAGGTCGCTTAGCTTGCTTACTCTAAACTAAAAAAACGAGGTTTTCTTAAATCGTCTATTTTTGAAGTGAAAACTCTTTAGCGGCGCTGAGCACTTTTCGAGGTGGGAAAAAAATGATAAACTCGATTCAGCGTAACGCATAACGTAACGCTGACGTCATGTGTCACGGACAATGTTAATCACCAAAGAACTTTCGTCATAACGTATCATAATCAGGTCAATTATTTAAAACTGGGCTTTTATATTAAGCAATAAAGCTCAATGTTCTAATCTTGTACGGGCTGAAATACGAGGATCTCACAGTTACATTCTAACTTTATATCACTCAAATATAATTCAATAAAGCTACATCTTGATGAAATCGCTAATAAAAGTGAACTCTAGTACTGGTGAATAAAACTCAAAATATCATGACCAAATATATTTTCACTTCTCATGCTCAAAAAGTGCACCTTTATGTCGTGCGTAGACGACATAAAATCGCATTTTATGCTCTAGAGCATAAAGTAAAATCATCTATTACGACCCATATTGACTTAGCAATAAAGTCCAAATTCTGCCATACAAACTGCCAGCCCTTCCGGCGCGCCCCCGACCGGCGCTCTCCCGATCGGCGTGCCCCGCGCCTCCGACCGGCCCAAGAACAATTTTCTTTAGTCTTGAATAAATACGTTAAAATAACCTAAAATATTTGATTTTTTGTATATTTTCCTCGCAATCGAAGTGAAAAGCAGAGTGTACAACAAGGGCATAAATGTCCATTTTTACCCTCGTCTACTATTTTGGTCTTCGCTTCGCTCAGACCAAAAAATTGCCTCGGGTAAAAATGGGTCACTTTATGCCCTTGTTGTACAATCTACTATTAGATGCGAGGTCTGCAAGGTAACTGTACAATTTCTATTCGAGTTTTAAACAATTAATGCTACAAATTTGAATTTCGAATTTTAAACTAGGTCACTGACCAGCAATTTCGGAACTAAAGTTTTTCAATAGAAAGGAGGCTGGGTCAATTATACATAGTGCTGCAGACATTTTGGACTAGTCATTGAGTTTTCACTTCTGTCGGAACTCCCGGAGTGCAACCCGTTTTTGATCTCTTCTCTTATTTAACTTTAACAGCCTGTAGCTCCTAAAGTATTGGTACAGATATTCGAGATATGAGCAAAAATATGAAAAAAAAGGTAAAGGTAGGTAGGTAAAGGTGCAGGGCCCTCAGCACACCCCCTACCCTCAAGGACTTTTAGTATGTTTCTCTGGACACCACACGGTATACCTGTACTAATTTTCAAAACTACGCGAATTATTTCCGCAGATTTTTCTAATTTGCTTGGGTTATAAGTATCTGCTTCAGAATAATGAACATTTTTAACCGCCTTCAAAAAAACAGGAGGTTCTCAGTTTGACCCGTATGTTTGTATGTATGTATGTATGTATGTTTGTCCGCGATTATCTCGCGTTTGGGTGAACCGATTTTGATGCGGTCTTCAGAAAAGTGTTTGTTACATTCTGGAGAAGGTTTTAGTATACACAGAGCTGAGCTGATGCTGAACCATGGCTGTACCTAGTGGAACTCAGGTTTGGTGCAACATAGGCACACGCTGTTTTGGTCAACCAACATATCTTGATGAGCACTTGGGAGAGCAGTACGCAAGATAGAGCTGATGCTGGACCCTGGCCGTGCCTAGTGGAACTCAGGTTTGGTGCAACATAAGCACACGCAGTTTTGGTCATCGAACACGATTTGATGAGTACTTGGGAGAGCAGTACCCAAGATAGAGCTGATACTGAACCCTGGCGGTACCTAGTGGAACTCAGGTTTCGCGCAACATAGGCATACGCTGTTTTGGTTATCCGACATGCCTTGATGAGCAGTTGGGAGAGCAGTACCCAAGACAGAGCTGTTGCTGAACCCTGGCGGTACCTAGTGGAACTCAGGTTTCCCGCAACATAGGCATACGCTGTTTTGGTTATCCGACATGCGTTGATGAGCAGTTGGGAGAGCAGTACCCAAGATAGAACTGATGCTGAACCCTGGCGGTAACTAGTGGAACTCAGTTTTCGCGCAACATAGGCATACGCTGTTTTGGTTATTCGACATGCCTTGATGAGCAGTTGGGAGAGCAGTACCCAAGATAGAGCTGATGCTGAACCCTGGCGGTACCTAGTGGAACTCAGGTTTCGCGCAACATAGGCATACGCTGTTTTGGTTATCCGACATGCCTTGATGAGCAGTTGGGAGAGCAGTACCCAAGATAGAGCTGATGCTGAACCCTGGCTGTACCTAGTGGAACTCTAGTTTAGTTTGTTACGTATTATTAGCATTCAGATAATAATATCTACAATAAGTTCAAGTTAGTTATTATTACCTACAAATAAGTTCTCTAACAAATTTATGCAATACCTACTTTTTTGCAAGGGAACAATGAGATTTAGTATATTTTGAATAGTAATGATAGATATAACTACAAAGTTGTCTTCATTGCTCTTTCTATACTTATATTTATTTACTACTTAACAAAATTTCCCCGGGTTCGGGTATTTACTTAGTCATAAATTCGTATAATATTTGTATAATGTGCGTTGCGTACCTCTGTCAGAACCTCGACATTTTATTAAAACCAAAACAACACAATGACAATGTTGCTTTTCCCTTGACGCAACAAAATGGTGTTACCTATTTTATTATTTTGATATTTATTATGAAATAAGTAGTGGACGAACGTATTGATCTTGTCAAAGCAGGTACCTATGCAAATGTTTCACTGATATGGCTGAAATGTAATAAGCATACCTAATTTAGAAAAAAGATGTCAGGTAAAAGATTATTAGTATCAGGCACCTACCTATTTAGGTACCATGTACCATCAGACCATCACGCTCCGCGATTGTTGCGCCATTTAGGGTCCTTGCTAAATTGGTTGTTCAATATCAATACTTTACGCTATAGAATTTCCAATTTAGCAAGAACTCTAAATGGCATAACAATTCCGTGTGGTGACTGTACATGTATGTTGCTTGTTTACTAATTAGAAGTACTATACATATCGGTACCTAATGTACAAAAATATATTACATATAATAATTTATTTTCGTTACCGAAGACGTAACAGAGACTGCACTTAAGTATTAGGACGGAGAGTCTTGCTTGTTGTTAGCATGTTGTTTATGCATACTAATTAGTTTAGCCCATTTTATATTTCTAATTTTTCTACCTCTTTTGATACGGTTATCTGTTATGTAAAGGATTTGTTATATTCTGGTAAATCGATAATAAATAATATTAATATTTTATTCATCATAAGGCGCTGTCAACATTTTTATCGGGGTTTTTTTTAATTACGGTTATTTGGAGGTACCTAAAGCTACGTAAGTACATTAAACGTATAATGGTCCAAATGAAGAAAACTGTAGTTGTGCTTACTACTTTTATTAATCTGCTTTATAAAATACTGTAAGGTCTTATTACAAACAAGTGTTAAGTAACTATTGTTTTAAAACAGATTCTAGCTCTACGTGACGTGTTAATTCACCATGTCAAACACAGCTCTTTTGTTGCGGTTGTATCCTTTGATAGTATCCAAGTACCTGTAGAGATTCTGCCTTTCGTCCTTACTAAGATCCTCAGTTTTATGTACGTAGTAAGACAGGGTCCCGTCTTTTTGGTCAGTGATGGAGCCTTGTGGCGCTGGAGTTCGGTTGGAGTAGTTAAGAGTCATAATGACGCCATCTTCTTTAGGATTCACGTTGCCGTGGAAGAGATAGTTGCGCAGGTTCTGAGACAAGTACTTGCCGATGTTGCCAACCTGGTAGTAGCCGGTCTGTCTGAAGCCCTCAAGGGTGAAGTCGGGGTGGTTCCTCAACTCGTTTGCAAGTGTCTGCACTTCGCTCACTCGTATGGACAAGTCCTTTAATGGCCCACCAGAGTCTTGGAAACTCTGAAAAGCAAAACATTATTTTCAGCACACCAGCTCGTCGGCTCTATTTATTCATCAGAAATCGATGAGAAAGTACCATTATATCCACAGTAGTGACAAAGTAATTAGATGCATTATTTGAGTTGTTTCCTCATGTTGGCTGTCGGCATTGAATTTTAAGGGATGATTTTGAATGATAAATATTTAATAACTTCATTTGGATTTGATTTGTAATGTTACAAAAATTGTGTGAGGAAAAATTTGTGTTTTGTTCAAGATTTTACTTTTCAATTTTGGAATTTTTCGCTTGCTCGGGTGTCAGTATTACCAAGAGGATTTAAACAAAAACTTTTTCTCCTCGTAAAACAAGTAACTATTTTATCTTTAAACGAAAATACTTTTCGAGTTTTTGAAGTGAAAACTTCTTTAGCGGCGCTGGGCACTTTTTGAGGTGGGGAAAAAATGATAAACTCGAGACAGCGTAACGCGATCACGTGACCGTAACGATTAGATGGCCACTCATTTAGATGGCATTTAAATCAATAAAGAAAAACTCATTGACATAACATGAAAAAGGTTCTAATCTTGTACGGGTTGAAATATGAGGATCTCACAGTTATAGTTGAATTATCGAGAAGATGGAATTGCATTTGTAGTGGTTGTATGCTGATAGTACAAGAAAATAGAAAATTCAAATATAGAATGCCTGTAAACAAACAATACTACTACATATGCAATTCCACGCTCTCGATGATACGACTATACATTCTAATTTTATATCACTCAAATATAATTCAATAAAGCTACATCATGATGAAATCGCTAATAAAAGTGAACTCTAGTACTGGTGAATAAAACTTAAAATATCATGACCAAATATATTTAGATGCGAGGTCTGCAAGGTAACTTTACAATTTCTATTCGAATTTTAAACAATTAACGCTACAAATTTGAATTTCGAATTTTAAACAAGTTCACTGACGAGCAATTTCGGAGCTAAAGTTTTTCAATAGAAAGGAGGACGGGTCAATTATACATAGCGCTGCAGACATATTGGACTAGTCATTGAGTTTTCACTTCTGTCGGCACTCCCGGAGTGCAACCCGTTGCTTTTTTTTACTTATATTGAAATTGGGAATTCGTTTGTGCAGCATGCAGTAGCATCAAATCATGGTTTGATTTATTTATTTATTTTATTTATTACTCAAATAAGTGACACAGACATTTGACATTACTTACTCTCAGATGATTCATCTCGGTTGCACAAACGTTATGTGAGAGTACGAAGCACTAATTAAGGTATTTTTTAAATTTCAAGATTAAGTTGATGTCACTGAAAATTCTAGTTACAAATATTAAACCACACGAATTTTATGAAAATGTTAATTCGGTAACATTTACTTTAAAGTAATGCATTGTATATTTACCTGGAGATTAGCAAGCGTAATCAAGTATCCGACGACATTCATCTTGTCTGAACTAAAATGGCGCGATGCGTTCACTTCAGTTGTCCCTTCGACTTTGAGGCCCGAGTCTACTTCCAGCATTTATATATAATTAGTATTCGGACGAGACCACGTTCACTAACATTATTCCAAATTGTTTTGTGCAGATGTAAATAAGTTTCTTACAATTGGTCCCAATTTACATAAAAATACAGGAGGTGCCATTTTTACGTGTTTTGTGCTCTTCATGTCATTTTTGTGAGATAATCTAATGAGTGGAATTTTTAATTGATGACAGGTGTCTTTTGCGACTGAAAAGTAAATTGTGAATGATCTAGAACAGTTTCCCTGTTTTACACGCTCGCTGTTCAAGCTTTAGCTACGGTCGAATTGTTCTAAATAGATAGGTATATCTGCTAAACTTAAAGCTAAACTATCTGCTGTTTACTCGTGACGCAGGCGAAGTAAAACTGTAAGAGCACTGTATGATGTCTTCACCAACTGAAAATGTAAAAACAATAAAGTTATTTTAAGATTTTTCCAATATTACATAAAAGTATAAAGCTTCCGACTTATAGGAGATACTCATATTATACAACACACACACACACACACACGCACACACACACACACACACATTTTACGGTACCTACATAAAGTTTTAAAGAATAGGTACATACTCGTAAAGCAAAACACTCCTTTTTGGGGCAGTCGTGTAAAAACTTGCGGCTACTCAAAAATTGCTGTTCCTGATTTTAAGACAGCGCGCAGCCAGCGGTCCGACCAGGTGTCCCAAAGCAAGGATGCAATAGTTACATACAATTGGTGGAGCCTAGTGTTATATTTCCATCTAGATCACGATCCTGAGCAGTGAGGGACTGACCCGACTGACGTAGAAAGATGGCGCATGCCGATTGACGCGGCACAAACGATAAAGTAGAAGTTACTGGCCATCCATTCCAGACCGAGCGGACAACGAGTTGATGTTCTGGTTCTGACATATAAAACACTGACGCGGCACATACGTTAGAGTAGGAGTTGAGCGATAGTTCTGTGATGCCACCCGCAGTGAGCACGAGCGGCTTAGAGGCCCGCGTGGCGACCAGCATGAGGCGCGTGCGCACTCCTGCCATGGTGGCCACCCCGCACTCCCAGCCTGAGCAGTACAGCGCATTGTTGATGTTCTCGCTCTGACAAAATAAAATAATAAGACTTCAAAATTATTTAATGTCGGCTGTGGTTATGTAATCTAGTCGGACTATTATGATGACGACATCATCACATATGCTGCTATAGTATTTCATAGGTCGGACATTTAAAATCGTCCACTAGCACAAATAGCGTTTTGTTTGATACCTGTTTATGATTTAATAAGCAAAATCCTATGAACTATCTATGTACTGGAATTTATGGCTAAAGTTGAATGCGCTATTCAGGCTTGCCCTGTAACATATTTTTATCGAGGTTTCTGCTATTTATATGCCAAATGTAACTTAAATCTGTTTGGCCATTCTTGCGTTGGTATTTTTGGGTATCAAATATTCAAGCGTACCATACCATACTTTAATATTCATAAACTATTGTAATAATGGGGTAGGTAGAGTAATAATGAATTTATAAACGTACTCTAACGGCAGTACATAAAGTACATTAGGATTTATTTAATTAAAAATATGTACTTAATAAGAGGTGTCTTACCTGAATTTTAATCTCATCGCACCATCGACAGATTATGAACAGCTCGAACAAGTTGTAGCCGAGGAACAGCAGAGTCATGAAGAACTTAATGAAACTCATGGTCAACGCCTGAAAATAATATCTAAGTTTCTAATGACATAATTATATAAGCACAGTTAGAACTTAAAGGTTTGTTATTTTAAGTGGTTGTCCTAAATATAAATTGTTATTTGTTATGAAACTCCCCGTTTTCGTAAGTCATTCGTGATGATATCAGGAAAACAGGGGAAAGAATACGAACACCAAATACATATAAGAGATTTTAAGGCTATTGGGGAAACCGAATTCGAAATGACCTCTATTGTTATTGGGTATCCAATTTTAGAGGTTAGGAATAAAGTCAAAATAATTTTACACCAGCTGTTTAAAAACGACTAGAGTCTGTGCGGAAAGAGAAGAGTCGTGTAATGTATGGGGCCCAATACATTCCAAGACTCTTCTCTTTCCGAACAGACTCTCAATATAAATATTTTGTTTTGTGCCAGGTCCATACAGTTGCCCATGTTGATTATCCAAGCGCTAACCGGAAAATGTGGAACAGAAACTGCGAAATACTTTTTTATACACATTTTTCATTGCAATAAGTTCATAGCACGATTCTACCTGACATGGGTGTAACGTGCAATATCATTAAATTACACAGGCATTTAATTTACGAACAGCTTAATAAACTCTTACCGTCGCGACTTGATAACCCGCGAAACAAATTTGCAAGCTGCTTGCTGCCACTTGTCCCAACATCGGCGGGCTTATGGTCTTACGGAGCTCCATAGTGTGCCTGAAGTTATAAGTGAATATTAAATTAGTAGCGTTTTGAACCGGAAAATATAAGCGCAGAAGACGCTCGCTGTCATCCTCGGGTAAGGATGCTGTTATTGCTGCTGTACCGATACAGATACTCTTCTTCTTCCTTGCGTTATCCCGGCATTTTTGCCTCGGCTCATGGGAGCCTGGGCTCCGCTTGACAACTAATCCCATGATTTGACGTAGGCACTAGTTTTTACGAAAGCGATTGCCATCTAACCTTCCAACTTCCATACCGATACAGATACATTATATTTATAAGGCGAAGTTCGGATGGCAACTGTAGAGCTGCTTTACTGTTGTAAGATTAATCGGCAGTTGCAAATTTCCTCCTAAAATTTCAATTGAAAAAAGAGATCTCAAGGTTTATACCAACTTAAATAAGTTACTAGACGTAAATACAATGATGTGTATAAAAAGTGTTACGTGGTTCAGAAAACTAGTAGGGAAGGCTCTACTTTAAATGACTACCTATATAATTCTATTAGACGTGAAACTCTAAATTATCTTAGTGTCCAAAATTGTGTTAAACACTTTCAGCTCATCAAGTTTGACAAATCTTATAATTAAGTATAAATTTTTATCTAGGAAATTAGCATAATTTAATTGGACGGATTTTACTTTTGAGTTACTAGATTAATCATTAGCTGTTTTATCTAATTTAAAGTGAAGGAAAATTTTCATTTGTGATTTTCTTACGAAGACCTGTCTTTTGGTGCCACTTGTGCCGTTTGTGGATCCACTGTTTGTCATGGATAACATTAAATTCCGAACGTAAGGAAAACATAAAACGTAAATCGATTAACTAACCGTAAGCGGTCACTTACAACTATTTGAAGGTTCAATGGGATATTATAATTAAGTAGTAGCCGTAGTAGGTATAATAGTTACATCAAAATCTTTTTGTGTTGTTCAACCAGTAGGCCCAGCCGCGAAATATAAACTTCTCTGAAGCGTCTGTCACGAACAAGTTGGTCTCTGCTTAAACCTAAAAAAGATATTAAGCATACACATACACAATAAACTAAATCTTTATTTAGCAACACAAATGTATTTTTTCCTTTATTCAAATATTCAAGTGACAGCTTCCAATTTGGCTCATCAAAAAGGCCCGTCATCATTAACCTGTTACTCACTCACATATCACATTACACTCATACACTGTTAATTGATAAGCTTGTGTTGCTGATTCTTTTTATCTAGGCACCCTTCCTTATTAAGATAGTCTGTTAAATTTACAAATATTTGCTTTTCAAATGACATTACACCATACAAAAGCATGTTCATGACCAATCTCAATTAGCATAATTCAGGGACACTTAAAGGTCTCTGCCCACTACACCGTATCATACCATGACCGTGCTATGAACGTATCAGGCACGGAATGTAACGCGATACGGACTACTATGCCCACTACACCGTGTCCACATTGTTTCATATCCGTACATAACGGGTTTAGTGCCCGTAGTAACCGCGCATCATCCCCATAGCATCCATCAATAATCCCCGTAGCATCCGCGTTTCATCCCCTTAGTACCCGCGTTTTATCCGCGAGAGCATGACTCGTCAGAAAGAGCGAGGGAATAGTTATCATACTGGTAAGAGCGAGCAAGAAATATAGCAACGCGTTTATAACGGGCTTAGAACGGTCACCATACGCGGTTATAACCCGTATGTCCACCGTTTCGCCGCCTGCACGCACCGTTCTGGCAACGTTGCGTGCCATGCACGGAGCGTTTCGGCACCGGCAAAATATCCTCGCCGACTATTTTTGACGGTCCGTGCATGGCACGCGACGGGTATGGTCGGTGACGGAACGGGCTAGTGGGCATAGTCTCATACTTTTTAATACAAAGAATATTTTTTTGCCTGACACGTTCATAGCACGGTCATGGTATGATACGGTGTAGTGGGCAGAGACCTTAAAACATCTGCCAGGATCGTATCTAAGGTACAAATCCGTCATGTTTACTCATTCACCCTTTGCAAACAACTCAGCTCATTTACCTTTAAACTCCTTCTCGCAATCGTCTAGAATATTCTCGAAGCAGTCAGCCAGAACCGTATACTGGCAGACGAGGTGTATGAGGTGCGCCTGCATGATGGCGTCGTTGACCATTATAAAGAAGGCGGTATAGTGGAAGGCGACGATGTGAATGGTGTACACGATGGGATACCGCGAGGGCCTGCGCCAGTCCACGCCTAGCCGCATGCCCACGGTTAGATTGTATTCTATGTCGTCCACCAAAGGGAAAGCAAACCTGGCATGGAGGGTAAACATACCTGCGTTATTTTTGAATGTTGATTCCTCGAACCTATATTAAAGCTCAATAATTTGCAAAACTTGGGTCAATGTCAAATCGGAATTTCAAATACCTACGTACTTTCAAGTAGGTACCTACGCAAGTGACAATATTTTAATCTATCTTCATCTTCATTGACGAAGGCCTTCGTTGCTTTGGCGACACTCCAATGCAAATAGAAAATTATTCAATTCAAAACATTAACGTATATATCTATGGACTGGCCTTACGGGCACTAAAAATGGTACTAGTTTAGCGGTGTGACTCATGAATTCCAGCCAATCGTGCAGTCTAACGCAACTAGTTGCGACCAATAGCGCGCGTGATGTGAACTCATCAACCAATCGCGCGCGTGATTCGAACTCATCAACCAATCGCGTTGTACCGGTGTCACACCGCTGTACTGACCCCTGTCATGCCTCATTATTATTGTCCGTAAAGCCAGTCCCTAGATATCTATGTCAATGATTCAAAACAATTGGCGACTGGACTTAAATAACTGCTGGCAATTTCTATCCAAATAAGTCTGAGAAAGAGCCGTGGAGCAGATTTTCTTATATTTTCCCTGGAATGTATTGATTTAAGTAAAATCTGTGTTTAAGCTTTATTTGACTAGAATCGGTACTTTTAACATTTTCCTTTTTCCTTTCTGTTTTAGTAGTACTGGAAGGCAGGTACGATAACACAACATACTACACGCTTTCATATCATGCTGTAGAAATAAAATTGATAGATTACACTGTAAGTGCGTGGACAGTAGACAGGAAATAGATAGGTATATTTGAGTCAAACACAAAATGCCCCAAAAAAGAGTTCATACTTTCTAAATATTGAATGGCTTTGGTGTCATAATAATATATTTAATTTTCCGATTTAAGTACCTACTTATGCAAAAAACGAAGTCTGTTAACAAGAAGAATACATTTATTACTGTTTTTAATAAAAACTTGAATTATAAACATGTGAAAGTCTCCTTCTGTAGACTGTTCAGACCGAGACCCTTTGACTTCAAATCAAAGTAAAAAAAATATTATTTCCAGGGTATGCACAAGTTTAGGAACAAACGCAAGTTTATTAAATAGTATGGTTAATGATTCATATACCGCCAATACAACTAAATTAATTATTTGCGTTTTCGATTTAAGTCGAATATTTATACCGTTATAAGTTTTTATGTCTCTTCTGTAGTCTTATAAAACAGACACAAAAATCAGCATAACTTGAACGCATTTAAACTTTTCGTCGAATACTGATAGCACCGAGTATTTGACAACTCCGCCATTTCACGTGCATATGAGAAGCGTTTACGGCCTGGCCACGACATTGGTCTTAAGCGAAAAGCGGTGCGACGGGCGGCGCGGCAAGGTAGAGCGGCGCGGCGAGCATGCCACGACTTCGCAGCGGCGGCGGCGGCGTCGAGCGAATGGGACGTACTCAAGTGGTTAAAAATGTCTTTGTCAGAAGTGGCTCTTCAGTGCCTTCGAGTAAATTCGCGCGAGTCGCCGCTGGCAGCGGCGCGTCGTGGCCTCTCTCTTTTCGCCTTATTTTGTAACATTCGCTTTTCGCTCGCCGCCGCCGCTGCCGCTGGTCGCGCGATGTCGTGGCCAGGCAGTTACGTGGGTTCTGATTATCCTCGTTCTTTATTTTTGTAGGAGTAATCATGATATGTTTTTAATAAATAAAAATTTTGAAAACCGTACGCATTTTGTGGTTGACCCATTTTGATACCAAATTAAATAAGGAGGTTTTCAATTCGTCAGTTTATTTATATTTGTGTGTTCTTCGTACCACGCGGCTAGTGTCAGGTTGCCCAATCCCAGCATAAGCTTCAAGTATGTCTCGCTTTTCTTCATCCAGTATTCCACCAGCGCTTTTCTCGTGGGTGTCGACGTGTCTAACTTTGAGATCTGCATGGATGTTGCCAATTTCTTGTAGACGTGCTCGTGCATTCGCTGAATGAATAAAGATTTTGAAAATAGCAGTCGACTAACTGATTGTGTCTGTGATATTTACATTTATTTTAAAATAATCAGGGACTTAAAGTAATTTTGCAATAATTCTACTTAAATGCAACTTAACAGCATTATTAGAAGCTAATTATACATATTTTTAAGTTGATTGTAGGGGTCTGGTAGGGGTATACCAAAATATTAGAAGAAATTACATAAAGTTGGCATCGAATATCTATGATAAATGATAATGTTCCCAGTTCGGTATCGTCTTGGATCGTCCCATTCGTTTTTCGTCAAGTTCTTAAATTAGTCTTATTCTGCTTTCGTCACTCATTCTACATTGAAAGCCACCGACGATTGTGACGAATGTAGAATGAGTGACGAAAGCAGAATAGGACTAATTTAAGAAGTTGACGAAAAACGAATGGGACGACCCAAGACGATACCCCCAGTTCAATACAGATCTCGCGCCAGCTTTTAACAATCGATCTATATTAAATATCTTAAAAGTATGTACTAGAATAACTAAAGTAACTCCTCTGCATTTACTTACACTTACCATGTACCTATACCGAAACACAGCCATCACTTGTATGAGGAGGACATTCAGCTGCTCAATGACGGTGTCCAGCGTGGACACGAAGGTGAACATGTACCACAATTCGGCCACCATGAACGTTGCTATCAATAGCTTCACGGTATTGCTGTAGAGCTTGTAGAAGAAGCTATTATGGTCCGAGTTCGACCACCCTAATGAAAAAGGCACTTTATTATATATATATAATATCTACATACAAATCTAATACAAAGCACGAAGTTGCGCAGGATAATAGTTAAGGCTAAGATGGATAGTTAATTGAACTTAGTATCTAAAAAAGTAGCATGTATGTACTTACACCTAAAACTTTTCTTTATATACAATATTTTTGATACAACAAGCTTTTAAAAATTACTCTTATATATTTTAACTACAGTTATTTTGAGATCTATCCAGAAGATATTATAGATTTATTTTCAATGTTTGGCACCTATTTAATTATATTTAGTTTCTATTCGAGTGATGGTATTCAATTACACTAATTTTCCACAAGATTGATCAATCCTCGACAGAATCATCAAAAGTTTAATTATAGGGTTATTTTATTCTACATTTTGTATTTATACGTATTCCCAGCATGCTCTTTTCAATGGAATATTCGCTATAAAATTTTCTCGCCGGAACTTTATAATAAAAATAAATTATATATACATTATTTGCCTCTTTAAAGTGTTGGGAGGAATAATGTTTCAGTTAATTATCATGTCGTCAATAACCTTTATATTACCTATTGTTTCTAAAATCGGAACTTAATTATGTTTATGTAGCTCCTACTGCACTTTTTGCTGCTAAACCTTTAAAATATATTTGCAATGAAACCATACCTAGGTAGGGAGGCGAGCCTTTTTTTAAAGGAAACTAATACTTTACTAATTGGATTCCACTGAAACCGTTTGCAAAAGGATGCCGACATAATTGACTCAGACTCAACAATTCGTTCTTTGCTGAGCTTGTTCAAGAACAAACAGATTTTCCTCCTAGCGATGCGTCGGATAGGAAAAAGTCCTTTATATAATACGCGATACTAGAAATTCATAATGGAATTTATTTTCAAATAAAGCTAAGGGAATTTTTCATTGTACCATCGAGAAAACCGTTATGCCGTTAGTAAGCCTCATTATAAAGTGATGGAGTCTTCTTTCGAACAAAGTTGCGTGTGCGTGTCCTAATTCGTACATTCAGCATAGCGTAGCTAAAGTACGAGTTAAACAGTCAACACTACAGTAACAAACATTATTAAGTACTTAAAACAGCATGCGCAGACCATATTGAACACCTCAGCCTCGCCCACTTAGCTGCCTACTGCCTACTCGTATTTCTGCCGCAAACTGCAACATTGTAGGTACCTGCTATATAAGTGATGCGATAGACGGTCTCAAAAAATGATGTTTCCATTTCGCCACTGGAGTCATCTAAGGCTTTAGTATGGGTTATTGCCCGCCAGACAGACGTTAGGAGAACCATTGTGTTACGCGGCTCCAGCTATACTGTGCTAAGTAGACATCAGCTGCGTTTAAAATTGTATGTAGTCAAATTACACGTGCTTGTTAGTAATTAAATGTAGATCAGATACGGGCGCGTTTCCATTTTAGGACCGGGCCCGACGCGACGCCCTGAGGCAACCCACTCCGCTTATTTACTCTTTGCAGTTTACATTTTCGTAAAACATTTTGCAAAGTCAAACTGTCAAATATGATACAGGTCGAAAAATATGTGTCCATTTGTATTTGCGTACACTAAAAATCATGATCAATTGAAAATTTGTACATTTACGATTATAGAGGTTTATAATGCCATAGTCCTGGAACTATTAAAAAGAGATTACTATTTTCAAAAAGAAAGTTTTATATTAGGCCCCGTTCGCACGGCAGCTTTTTCAACGCGCGTTAAAAAAGCGTTTGAATGACACAAATGAATAACCATGTATGTATTCACACGAAGGCGGTTTTTAAGCGCAGCGCTTTTTTATCGAGCACTGTTCGATTTTCGGCGTTGAGCGTTGGCGTCAAATTGAATAGAGCATACGGAACTCCGTGTATCTGTTCTCACAAGCGTTAAAAAAGCGCCGGCGCTGCTGTCAGTTGGCTGTCAAGTGTCAATTTTTGGTGTCAATCGTCAAGATTATTATTAGTTTCACCTTAAAAATGTCAACTTATGCTTACAAATTCCTGAAATATTCAAGCTATATTCAAATAATACGTCGTAATAGCAAATAAAGTATGGCTTTGCTGAGATGCGTACGACTCACAAGTGATTTTTAAGCGTTCATATGAACACAAATATTGGAAACGGTAAAAAAGCGCCAACGTCGGGTTTTAACGCAACGCTTTTTAAGCTGTCGTGTGAATGGGGCCTAAGTATAAAATATTAGTGTCATTTATGTCAAGACATTAATATGTCATAGGTAGGTACTGAATATATTTCATTTTGCTCATAATTTATATATAATGGACAAAATTCCATTCTGGCTTAATTAATTTACGACAATTACAAATTAGGTTAAAAATGTTTTTTAGCACAATTACATTTTGACAAGATTCACATTGGACACTATTACTTTTGATCCAACTTCAAAATGGTAATTTCAAGTCGACGATTTTCCATTTGTACCTGATCGTACATTTTCCAGCATTTTGGTGCAGCAGAGTGGTGTTAACGGAATTGGTATAGATAATTTCAACGGAAATGGTAAATTAAGGTTAATATTAACGTAATTAACGCTAATTAATCATTAGGGTTGAAATTATTTATACCAATTCCGTTAACAACACTTCGCTGCACCAAAAATGCTGGAAATGAATGAGCAAAAATATGAAAAATAGGTACCTTCAACCCCCCCCCCCCCCCTGCACCCTCAGCATACCCCCTACCCTCGAGGACTTTTAGTATGTTTATCTGGACACCACAAGGTATACCTGTACTAATTTTCAAAACTACACGAATTATTTCCGCAGATTTTTCTAATTTGCTTGGGTTATAAGTATCTGCTTCAGAATAATGAACATTTTTAACCGCCTTGAAAAAAACAGGAGGTTCTCAGTTTGACCCGTATGTTTGTATGTATGTATGTATGTATGTATGTATGTATGTATGTATGTATGTATGTATATATATATCTCGCGTTTGGCTGAACCGATTTTGATGCGGTCTTCAGAAAAGTGTTTGTTACATTCTGGAGAAGGTTTTAGTATACACAGGGCTGAGCTGATGCTGTACCCTGGCTGTAACTAGTGGAACTTAGGTTTGGTGCAACATAGGCACACGCTGTTTTGGTCAACCAACATATCTTGATGAGCACTTGGGAGAGCAGTACCCAAGACAGAGCTGATGCTGGACCCTGGCCGTGCCTAGTTGAACTCAGGTTTGGTGCAACATAGGCACACGCAGTTTTGGTCATCGAACACGTTTTGATGAGTACTTGGGAGAGCAGTACCCAAGATAGAGCTGATGCTGAACCCTGGCGGTACCTAGTGAAACTCAGGTTTCGCGCAACATAGGCATACGCTGTTTTGGTTATCCGACATGCCTTGATGAGCAGTTGGGAGAGCAGTACCCAAGATAGAGCTGATGCTGAACCCTGGCTGTACCTAGTGGAACTCTGGTTTACTTTGTTACGTATTATTAGCATTCAGATAATAATATCTACAATAAGTTCAAGTTAGTTATTATTACCTACAAATAAGTTCTCTAACAAATATATGCAATACCTACTTTATTGCAAGGGAACAATGAGATTTAGTATATTTTGAATGGTAATGATAGATATAACTACAAATTTGTCTTCATTGCTCTTTCTATTAATTATATTTATTTACTACATAACAAAATTTCCCCGGGTTCGGGTATTTACTTAGGCATAAATTCGTATAATATTTGTATAATGTGCGTTGCGTACCTCTGTCAGAACCTCGATATTTTATTAAAACCAAAACAACACAATGACAATATTGCTTTTCCCTTGACGCAACAAAAAGGTGTTACCTATTTTATTATTTTGATATTTATTATGAAATAAGTAGTGGACGAACGTATTGATCTTGTCAAAGCAGGTATGCAAATGTTTCATTGATATGGATGAAATGTAATAAGCATACCTAATTTAGAAAAAAGATGTCAGATAAAAGATTATTAGTATCAGGCACCTACCTATTTAGGTACCATGTACATTTCGCATCGTAAGACCCCTCAAAAGTTGCCGAAAAAATAGCGTATTCTATGAAAAATAAAACAAAAAATCCTTCGTACTATATTGAGCCCTCTACCGAGATTTGAAATTAAAAAAATAAAATATAAATCGGTTTAATTTTAAGTTCATGTTTTATGAATAAAACAAATATTTGTAAACATTTCATGACTATTCCTACTCTCTCTTGTATTCTACTTACTGATTTGTTATACTGTAGTAAGTTTCGACCTGTTAATAAATAATAAACTATACTTGTTCGAACGTGATTTGAGCCTCGAAAACACCAGTTAAGGTACGTCGTGTTACTTTAAACTGATGAACAGATAAGTATCGTTTCTTGCGATTAGAAAGTGTTTTGATTGCAAAGATAGTATTTGAAGTTAATTTGTAAATTTTTTACATCGCATTAGTGCTGGAGCTCGGATAAAAATGAACACGGAGCCCTTGTTTGGATTCGCGGGGGGACGACGTAGTGAAACCGTCTGCCCCATGTTTGGATCATTCGCAGAGCTCAATCACAGGCAGCTTCCGACAATAGATGATGTTGTTGTTTCCAACTAACATTAGGCGCTAAATTTAAGGGTTACAAGAGATTTATATAAGCGCCTATTTACTCTTTAGGTGTTGTTAGTACTCTAAAAATAGGAGTTATAGCCGGCTATAACCCCGTTTTAACCCCGGATTGGGCACAAATTTTATCACCGTAAGATTTATAACAGTGCTACAGTAGGGTTAGGGGATAAAAAAAGAGACATAAGAGCGGTATAGTGGAGCTACAATAGTGTTAATTAATTCTTTAGGAGCTATATGGGTTGCATATAGGTGACTACAAACTGTTGTAGTAGAAGAGCGCTAAAGTAGTGCTGTAATAGCGTTGATTAACAACTTAGGATTTAAAAGGGTGCCAAATAAGCGACTACTAACTGTTTGAGTAGTAGTGTAGAGCTATATAGATGATACTTTCAGCTTTAGATGGTATATTAGCATTTAAAGTCAATATTTGTAACACTCAAGAAGGTAATTGCACATTTTTTCCTTAGCCCTGACTGCTTTGGTTGCAGATGTTTCCATTTTGTATTATTATTTGTAAGCTTGCACTGTGACAGCTTGAAGTGAAATGTAATGGCGGATAAATAAAAGCAAATAATTATTTTAGTTCACCGATGCCGGTGTTATCTGCGGATTTATGATGGCGAAATTAATTACACTGTCAATAACTATATGTATTACTAACAAAATTTTAAAGGGCCTCTGATCCTTTGCATATTTATCTGAATATAATATTTTTTAAATTGTGGTCCACCGTATTTAATTTTCGCAAAATTACACAATATACGTGAAGTCCGGTTTTAAATACAACAATACTAACATTATGTCTATATTGAGTAAAATTATCGATTTTTATTAAGTATTTACGTTCTAATTAACAGTTTTCGTTTTGCTTATTGATTCATCGGTCATATTAACATGGCGCTATAGGCTTAGGTTGTAAGTAAGACTCTAATAACACTATAAGATGTACTAAGGTATTGAATAACGCCCGTCTGCGACTACATGATCTATAAAAGTGACTCATAACTTCTCTTTTCGACTGTAAGTGAGACAAGAGAGTTAAGAAGCGATTGCGAGTAACGG
Source organism: Cydia splendana (assembly GCF_910591565.1). Taxonomy (NCBI): domain Eukaryota; kingdom Metazoa; phylum Arthropoda; class Insecta; order Lepidoptera; family Tortricidae; genus Cydia; species Cydia splendana. The sequence continues at coordinate 13,430,846 of NC_085966.1, read as the reverse complement.
ATCTCCGTTACTCGCAATCGCTTCTTAACTCTTTTATATCTATAAAAGAGTTTTTATCGCCTGTTTAGAACCTTAAGTGAAATTGCAGCTGCTTATTACTCATATAGATGTTAAGGTGGTAGAATTCACTTTGAGCTATAACACTAGCTGCTTAAGATCCATTATAGCGGCCAAAACGGCTACTGTGGATCTTAAAGCTATACATGGACTTCTTAAAGACCTTGATGTCACCAGAGCCTGTAAGCTTAGAGTATATAGCTATTCTCCAGCCGTTATATGTCTTTAGGTGATAAAATAAGTGCTAAGTGTCGCCTAATTGTTTGTTGGGTTGTCTGTCCTAGGGCACCCCGGAGGTGCATAGGGCCTCCACAAGATCCTTCAACGCCTTCCTGTCTTGAGCAACCGTCTTGGCCTCGTTCCAGCTCAGTCCTACGGCTGTCAGCTCGTTCTCTACGCTGCGCCTCCAGGTGTGTACAGGGCGTTTGCGGGCTCGCTTCCCGCCCTGAGGCCGCCACTCGAACGCGATACTGGCGTTGTTCGTATCTCCTCTTCGCAGGGTATGACCGATCCATCTCCACTTCCGCAGCGCTACTTCTCGGACGATCGGAGGTTGTCGGCACATACTTCACAAATCCTCATTTCTTATAGTCTTCGGCCAGAATATGCGGAGGATCGACCGGAGGGACTTATTGACAAACACTTGTAGCTTGTGTGTCAGCCCTTTTGTCACTCTCCACGTCTCACAGCCGAAGAGCAGCACGGACTTGACGATGGATTCGAAGAGGGAAATTTTTACGCGGCGAGTGAGAACGTTTGAGTCCCAGACAGGCTTGAGTTGAGCAAATGCAGCTTTTGCCTTCTTGATTCTGCTCTCGACGTCTTCGTCTGCACCTCCCCGACATGTTAGTGCACTGCCGAGATATACAAACTTGGAGACTGATTCAAGGCGATCGTTTTTGAGCAATAAAGGATCCGTACAATCTGATTTTACTCTCATGTTGACAGTCTTTCGTCGGTTGATTCGCAGGCCCATGGCTTCAGCTCCCTCTTGAAGGCTCTCAAGTTTCGCTTTAAGATGGGCTAACGATGGCGAAATCAGCACGATGTCATCGGCGTAATCAAGATCATCCAGTTCCTTAGTACCCCAGTTAATGCCTCTTGGTGTTTCGATCACTTTCCATCACGTCGTCGAGAAGAATTATGAATAACAGCGGTGACAGGCATCCTTGCTTTACACCGGCAGTTACACTTATAGGCGCTCCCATTTCCTTTTCATGTATCACCCTGCATGAGCTCCCTTCATACAAGGAGCGGATTATGCGGATGATACACTCGGATATACCCCTGCGACGAAGGCTGGACCACAGCGCGCTTCACTTCACGGCTTCACGGTGTCGAAGGCTTTCTAATTTTAATAGCTGATGTTATTAAGTTTATATTATTAAAGAGACATGAACTAAAAAAACAAAATAACGGGAAGCAACCTTCCAACTCCGATATTTTTCAATTGGTAACTCAAGAAATCAATCTTATTTGGGAAGCAGCTTCTTTACCGACAGTTTCTGAGAACCGTATAAAACAGCTACTGAAATTGCATTTAGATAATTTAATTCTAAAAAAAATGAAGCTATTGATCAAAAATGGAATGATTTTAAATCTTACTGTTTGATTACATTATTGGACATAAGTTCCTGCAAATGTGACGAGAAGTGTAACCCTTATACTATACCTAAGAACTTATGTAAAAAGTAATGAAATAAACGCATTTGTATTTGTATTTTGTATTTTAAGTGTAACTGCCCGAAAGAAAGAAAGGTTCCCGTAAAAAAAAAAAAAAAAGCAATTTTTTTTTTTTTAAATGATTATTGGAAATATTGATAAGATAGAGACCCAGAAAATTCAAAACAGATTGTTAAGAAAAGAAAAACAATCACAAAATACAATCCGAGATAGTGTAACTTCTTCAATACCAGTAAGTTATCTAAATAAGCAAAGTGTCTCTACTAAAAGTTGCGAAGACAATACCGATCCCCATGACGCCGTTGCAACAGTGCCTGCTACTTCGCAGAACTACAATCACGTATCGCTTCCAACTTTTTTTTTTTTCATATAGCTGTTGCTGTTTGGTGAGGGTCAATCGGTCCTCGCTAGGAGTACGGGCGGCCGATTGCCTTTAAGTTTATATTATATTATTTATTGAATTATTTTAAATTATCTATTATGTATTTGGTATACCTTAAAAAAGAGTTGAGGGCTTCTTCTTTTTCCGTAAGCTTGTTTATATTAAATGGGTCTATGTTGTACTTGGTGCATATGGTGTCGTGGATCGTTCTTGCGTAAAGGAACCTTGGGCAAGTTTTAATAAGGTGATCAATTGTTTGCTGTGTGACGTCGTCACAGGGACAAGCGTCATTGTCAATTTTGTGAAAACGTTTTAGATAAAATTTGGTATATCCGTGACCGGTTAGAATTTGTGTCAGCTGAAATGTGATGGTTGTGTGTTTGCGTAACAAGTATATATCGTCCAATGTGGGTAGCCAGTTTTTTACGTGTTTCTGTTTACCTGTTCTGCTCTCTATATATGTTTTATTATGGAGTGTGTGTAAATTTTTCTTAATTTGGGCTTTATGGTGCGAGAGCGGGAAATGTACATAATCCGGTTGCTTATGGAGTGCGGCCGCATGCTTGGCTGCGGTGTCCGCCCTCTCATTGCCATCGAGGCCAGCATGCGCCTTAATCCAACAAAATTGGATCTCCATCTCCCCAGACTCCCTGATGTTATTTATTATTTTGTGAACAGCATTTATTTTCCGGTTAGTACTGCTCCGGTTAGACAGTTCCATCAGGACTGCTTTGGAGTCTGAGAAAATGGTGACCTTCCTCAGTTTCTGGATGTACCATCTTAGACTCAAGAAGCTTCAAACCGGATAACACCAGAAAGTATTTATTTTGACGGGAGAAAAGATAAAACATTAGTATCTGAAACGAAAGGACGACGCATACATCGCAAGGAAATACTTGAAGAACATATTTCTGTCTTGTCCGAACCGGGAGCTCTCTATTTAGGGCATACTACACCAGAGAAAGGAACGGGATTAGGAATAGCGAAGTCAATAACAGATTTCTTGAGCTTAAAAGAGTGTAATACAGATGACATTAAATGTATTGGCTGCGACGGTACTGCCACAAACACAGATTGGAAGGGTGGTGTCATACAGTATCTGGAGAAGCATCAAGAAAGACCATTGCAATGGGCTGTATGCTTGCTTCACGCTAATGAGCTACCCTTGAGACATCTTTTCGCCAAATTAGATGGGTCAACAAGTGGTCCTCGTGAGTTCTCGGGTCCTATAGGCAAAAAGCTTCCCCTTTGCTTTATTTTACATATGTCTAACTTAGAGGAGAAGATTATAAATGAACTGAGCATAGATCAAAAATACCTGTATGAGATTTGCCAAGCTGTAGCATCGGGCATTTGTACACAGGAATTAGCAAATCGTCAACCAGGAAAAATGGCACATTCAAGGTGGCTTACCTTTGCCAATCGTATACTAAGACTCTAAGTTAGTACCAATAGACCATCTAAAAATCTAAAAGCTATGGTGAAATACATCGTGACAGTTTACGCTCCTGTATGGTTTTTGATAAAAGTTAAATCAACATTGAAAGATGGACCACACAACCTTTTTATGATGATTAAACTTTCTCGAGACCTGCCTGAAAACGTGAAAAGTGTGATTGATCCAGTGATACAGAGAAATGCCTATTTTGGACATCCAGAAAATCTATTGCTGGCAATGTTATACGACTCAAGAAAACACGTTCAGAAGCTCGCCGTTGAGCGGATTGTTGAAGCTAGGACTACAAGCGGATCCCAAAAAATTCGCACTTTCCAGCCGCCACCACTTAACTTTTTAGCGGAAGATTATATTGATTTAGTATATTGGCAAAATATATCTATAACTCCTCCTCCAGCTCTTTCACATTACAGTAATGAAGAACTGCAAATGATGATGGAAGATACAAATCGACTTCCGCCCTGTGAATTTCCATGCCACACCCAAGCCGTCGAAAGATCTGTGAAACTAGTGACTGAAGCTTCTGAAAGTGTTATTGGACAATCTGCTAGAGATGGTTTAATTAAAAACACGCTAAAATCTCGTACAGTAATGCCGAAATTTGATTCAAAAAAAGAGTTTCAATATGTCCAAATCTAAAAATTTTCTACCTATTTCATGGAATTATTTTATGCTTAGCTTGGAAAACGACAATAAAATTCATTTCTCTAACATTAAACATGCTTCTATTTCTACCCTAGTGCTAAAATAACATTCACAACTGCATCAATAGTCATTATAATGAGGGGCTGAATATGAGCGGAAAACTAACTAGAAGTGAATTCTTTGACAGACGGTAGATGGCTCAAGATACTGAATTAATTTAAAACTAAATATACCATTACAATCAGCATTACAAGCCGCAACTTTTGACACCTCTTACGTTACGATACGCAAGAAAAGAAAAATCTTCATAAATGATCAGCCCACCCTAATGTACCATCAGACCATCACGCTCCGCGATTGTTGCGCCATTTAGGGTCCTAGCTAAATTGGTTGTTCAATATCAATACTTTAGGCTATAGAATTTCCAATTTAGCAAGAACTCTAAATGGCATAACAATTCCGTGTGGTGACTGTACATGTATGTTGCTTATTTACTAATTAGAAGTACTATACATTATATCGGTACCTAATGTACAAAAATATATTACATATAATAATTTATTTTCGTTACCGAAGACGTAACAGAGACTGCACTTAAGTATTAGGACGGAGAGTCTTGCTTGTTGTTAGCATGTTGTTTATGCATACTAATTAGTTTAGCCCATTTTATATTTCAAATTTTTCTACCTCTTTTGATACGGTTATCTGTTATGTAAAGGGTTTGTGATATTCTGGTAAATCGATAATAAATAATATTAATATTTTATTCATCATAAAGCGCTGTCAACATTTTTATCGGGGTTTTTTAAAATTACGGTTATTTGGAGGTACCTAAAGCTACGTAAGTACATTAAACGTATACTATAATGGTCCAAATGAACAAAACTGCATGTAGTTGTGCTTACTACTTTTATTAATCTGCTTTATAAAATACTGTAAGGTCTTATTACAAACAAGTGTTAAGTAACTATTGTTTTAAAACAGATTCTAGCTCTACGTGACGTTAATTCACCATGTCAAACACAGCTCTTTTGTTGCGCTTGTATCCTTTGATAGTATCCAAGTACCTGTAGAGGTTCTGCCTTTCGTCCTTATTAAGATCCTCAGTTTTATGTACGTAGTAAGACAGGGTCCCGTCTTTTTGGTCAGTGATGGAGCCTTGTGGCGCTGGAGTTCGGTTGGAGTAGTTAAGAGTCAGAATGACGCCATCTTCTTTAGGATTCACGTTGCCGTGGAAGAGATAGTTGCGCAGGTTCTGAGACAAGTACTTGCCGATGTTGCCAACCTGGTAGTAGCCGGTCTGTCTGAAGCCCTCAAGGGTGAACTCGGGGTGGTTCCTCAACTAGTTTGCAAGTGTCTGCACTTCGCTCACTCGTATGGACAAGTCCTTTAGTGGTCCACCAGAGTTTGGGAAACTCTGAAAAGCAAAACCTTATTTTCAAGACACCTCGCAAGGCCTCTCTTTATTCATAAAAAAACCGTTGAGAAAGATGCATTTTGTCTACAAGAGTAACATAGTAATTAGATGCAATATTTGAGTTGCTTCCTCATGTTGGCTGGCGGCATTGAATTTTAAGGGATGAAATGAATTAATGATAAATATTTTATAGCATTTATTTGGATTTGATTTGTAATGTCATAAAAAATAAGTTTTTTAAATTAAATTAAACATACGTTTAATTCAGGCCTGGGACCCATAAAATATTGTGTTTAGCTCAAGATTTTACTTTTCAATTTTGAATTTTTTCGCTTGCTCGGTTGCTATTTGCAAGAGGATTTAAACAACAACTTTGCCCCCTTGTCAAACAAGTAAGTAAGTATTTTACCTATAAACGAAAATACTTTTCGAGCCTTTTTTTACTTATATTGAAATTGAAATCATGCTCGTAACTTCAAAACCAAATCATGGTTTGATTTGACATCACTCTCAGTTGCACCTACATCTCGGTTGCACAAAAATTATATGAGAGCACGATGCCCTAATCTTTAAAGGTCTTCAAGTTTAAGTTGATGTCACTAAAACCTTATTATAAGCAATTCAAAAGTACCTAACTCTACCCTATTTACAAATATTCAACCACACTCATTATAGGAAAACGCTAATTCGATAACGTTCATTAACAATATTTACAAAGATACTAAGTATATCAATTATCAATTTTCAACAAAACATAATTCACATTCATTATATTTTATTTAAATACGTAAATAGGTACCTCTTAGGCACTGGTAAAGTAACGCATTGCATAGTCGTTTTTTTTAAGTTGATCTTTTAGGACCATGAAAGCTCATAGTTGTGAACGGTCAGATTAATAATTTTCAACTACTTATATATTTACCTGGAGATTAGCAAGCGTAATCAAGTATCCGACGACATTCATCTTGTCTGAACTAATATGGCGCGATGTGTTCACTTCAGTTGTCCCTCCGACTTTGAGGCCCGAGTCCACTTCCAGCATTTATAATTAGTATTCGGACGAGACCACGTTCACTAACATTATTCCAAATTGTTTTGTGCAGATGTAAATAAGTGTCTTACAATTGGTCCCAATTTACATAAAAATATAGGAGGTGCCATTTTTACGTGTTTTGTGTTCTTCATGTCATTTTTGTGAGATAATGTAATGAGTGGAATTCATTGATGACAGGTGTCTTTTGCGACTGAAAAGTAGATTGTGAATGATCTAGAACAGTTTCCCTGTTCAAACTTTAGCTACGGTCGAATTATTCTAAACTATCTGCTGTTTACTCGTGACGCATTCCAAGTAAAACTGTAAGAGCACTGTATGAAGTCTTCACCAACTGAAAATGTAAAAATAATAAAGTTATTTTAAGATTTTTCCAATATTACATATTTATATTTGCATCGTATAAAGCTTCCGGCATATTTATATCTACTCATATTACAATGTGTTACACGACGCTATTGACAATTCTAGGGCTTAATATATTCAAACGTTCATATGGCCTAATTCAAATTACGAATCGTTATCGTCATTACATTTTAAAGAATAATTATACCAGTTGGTATAAAAATGAGCGGTTGCTCAAAAATTGCTGTCCCTGATTTTAAGACAGCGCACAGCACCGCAAGGATGCAATGATTACATACATTGGTGAATCCTAGTAATATATAATAGGTGGATATATATCCACCTAGACCTGACGATCCTGAGCAGTGAGGGACTAGCGCATGCCGATTGACGCGGCACAAACGATTGAGTAGGAGTTACTGGCACAGAGAATTGATGTTCTGGTTCTGACATATAAAGTACTGACGCGGGTATCCCAAAGCAAAGATGCAATGGTTACATACAATTGGTGGAGCCTAGTATTATAATGCCATCTAGACCACGAGCCTGGGCAGTGAGGGACTGACCCGACTGACGTAGAAAGATAGCGCATGCCGATTGACGCGGAACAAACGATAAAGTAGGAGTTACTGGCTATCCATTCCAGACCGAGCGGACAACGAGTTGATGTTCTGGTTCTGACATATAAAACACTGACGCGGCACATACGTTAGAGTAGGAGTTGAGCGATAGTTCTGTGATGCCGCCCGCAGTGAGCACGATCGGCTTAGAGGCCCGCGTGGCGACCAGCATGAGGCGCGCGCGCACTCCTGCCATGGTAGCCACCCCGCACTCCCAGCCTGAGCAGTACAGCGCGTTGCTGATGTTCTCGCTCTGACATAAAATAAAATATGTGACATTGATGACAATATCATCATATATGCTGCTATTTATTTATTTAGAAATTTCAATCAGGCAACAAGGCCCATATTACAAATACCTTACAGACTAACATAAGTAAACGGCCATAAATAATGCACATCGGCAATCATCGCATTTCCGAATACAAACGAATGCTCATTTCCATGTACATCAATTATTAGGTTAGTCATTTATCAGAATTTGAATTTAGAACTAAATACTTTATTGTTGTTTTGTTTTGATTTCACGTGAAATATATAGAGCTGTAAAACACGATGTAACTATTTTTAATTATTGCTATATTCTTGTTAGGGAAAAATAATCTTCATAAATATATATTTTATATAAGATCGACAAAAAGTGTAATATTGTAATGACAAATTGCTAGGCCATCGGCCACAACACGGTTTAACCCTGTACCTTTAGTCGACTTATGCGACACCCCAGGAAAGAAAAGGTTGGCGTTATTCTAATCGAACACCGCACGGGGAAAAATACGGAATTATAATAAAAACAAAATCATGTATATTCAATTCCTTCCATTTCACTATCTGTGCTCTCATTGAGGTCTGTGTCACTGCCACTATCAGCTGTATTTATTACTAGCCTATCCAATCTATCTATTCTGTCGTCCATAGCGTGTTGAATTCCTCGATATTCATTCTCGCATTTGATCGCATGATTGCAAACCTTTTTCCACTCATCAGCCCCGATCATGTTTACTTTTTCAGTTAATAATGTCTTTATTGAACTTAAATTCATATCCACATTTCTCGCGGCTACATAGCCTTTTAGTTGAGACCATATATTTTCAATTGGATTAAAATCCGGATGGTACGGTGGCAATCGCAACACAGTGTGCCCATGTTCGGCTAGTATCTTGTCCACGGAAAACTCTGTAAATCTGTCCTTGTGCTGACATATAATATTATATATCTGGGGTTTTGTTAATTTATGATCAACTGGAATTTCGTGTCTTTGTAACCAATTGATCATTTCCGGTTTATTGGTGTTTGAGTTGGGGGGTCTTTCAACATATTTATTGTGATAGGGTGCGTTGTCGATAACCAGAACAGAATTACTAGGTATATTTGGAATTAATTGATTAACCAGCCACTTCTCGTAGTTGTCGTTATTCATTTCGTTGTGATAATCACCTTTAGTGTTCGTGGATTTATACGTTAAAAAGGCTCCTGGTACAAAGCCTTTTTCGTTACCTGCGTGAACAATTATCAAACGTTGACCTTTTGAAATCGGTTTTTTTACTCCTATTTGCTTATCGTCACTCCAAGTTTTTCCTTTAGTGTGGGTTGTATGTATGTAGGACTCGTCCATATAGATAATATTTTTTCCTGCTTCGCGAAATTCGCGTATTTTGTCCAGATATTCAATTCGTTTGAGAGCTACATCTTGCTTTTCCATTAGCACTTTTCTGTTGTCTTTCATTTTAGTGAACTCAAATCCCATTTCATAAAGAATTTTTCTCAACGTCTTTACAGACCCATTATAATTAATAGCCTCAGATAATTTAGCTTTTAATGATTTTACTGTCGGCAGTTCTTTGTAACGCAGATGAAAATCGTACACCATTCTTCTAACAACATCATAATCAAATCATAAACGAAATTGTTTTTTTGGTCTCCCATTTTTTCGAGAGCTGGATTTTGTTCCACTGGAATGTGTATTATCAGTGCCAGTGCCGACGTCGTTTAATAAATTGTTCAAAGTTCTTCTTGAAATTCCAGTGGCATCTGCAACTCTCTGTTGAACCTTCTTAAAATAATTACTTACATTAACATCCTCATGCTTTTTAAACTGGTTGGCTTCAGATAAAAAATATTTATAAACATTGTGGATAATTTCGCGTGACTGGTAGAGTAACGGCTTACCTTTTTTCCCTATAGATGCCATAGTACAAATTTAATTTTATAGGGTTTTTGCAGCTCTATATATATATTGACTTAGATAGGCGACTGCACTCTCTCGCATTTGAACCATGACTGACAAAACAAACGTCATGGTGTGTGCGACACAGATATCGCTATACGAAGTCGAAATTAGCCGATTGCCTCTTTCTAAAGCTCGATGTGCATTCTTTTTGGCCCTTTACTGTACTTATGTATTTTATAAACTTAAAGCTAAACACTATTTAGTCGACAAAACGGCGTGGCTCCGTTGCATCGGTTGCTCTTGTGTCGGATTCGGCAGTTTGCCCCGGATTCTCCGAAACACGACATCTTTCGGCCAGAAGCCATAGACTTACTCGTAGACTATAGTACCTATTTCATAGGCGTCGGACACTTAAAATCGTCTTCCACTAGCACAAATAGCGTTTTGTTTGAATCTTTTTTATGGTTTAATAAGCAGAATCCTATAAAGTCTATAAACTATCTATGTACCGGAATTTATGGCTAGTTGCGCTATTCAGGCTTGCCATATTTTTATAGTGGTTTCTGCTAGGTATTTGTAAGCCAAATGTAACTTAAAAAATCTCTTTGGCCGTTTTTGCGTTGGTAATTTTAGGTATTCACTATTAAAGTATACCATACTTCAATACTCGTCATAATACTATTATAATACTGGGGTAGAGTAATAATGATTTTTTATAAACGTACTCTAACGGCAGTACATTAGTATTAAGTTTATTAAATATACTTAATAACAGGTGTCTTACCTGAATTTTAATCTCATCGCACCACCGACAGACTACGAACAGCTCGAACAAGTTGTAGCCGAGGAACAGCAGACTCATGAAGAACTTAATGAAACTCACGGTCAACGTCTGAAAATAATATCTATGTTTCTAATGTCATAATAATATGTATACAGGGTGAATCACCCTATATAAGGACAGTTAGAACTTAAAGGTTTGTTATTTTAAGTCGTTGTCCTATACAGGATGCCCAGTAATTAACGGATAACCTTCTAACCACCGACAGGGCACCTTAAGCTGGTCCAGAAAATGCACATATAGGTCTAGTAAAAGTTTCGTGGTTTTCAAGATAATCGCACTTTTCTAATTTTGGTTCCTTGTTTCACTAGACAGAAAGAAAAGTTATGAATATCAGGAAAATAGGGGAAAGAATACGGACACCGAATATAAAAGATTTTAAGGCTAATGAAAATTGGGGATACCGAATTTGTAATGACCTCTATTATTATTGGGTATCCAATTTCGGAGGTTACGTTAGGTTCAAAGTCAAAATATTTTTACACCAGCTGTTTAAAAACGACTAACTATAACTATTTTGTTTGTGCCAGATACCTACAGACATATACAGTTGCCCGTGTCGCATCCAAGCGTTGACCGGAAAATGCGAAAACTCGTGTCCAAGTTGCATATAATACAGAGACTACGACATACTATTTTTTTCTCAAACATGCAATGAAATATTGATGTTATGTTCCTTATAATAGGCTGCGAAGTATGACGTTTCAGGTGCGGCTAGGACAAAAGGTCGTTAATGGAATTTCATACACATCTTGCAGGCCTAGGCCGGCAAAGTCCTCTTTTTTAATTTTCATTTCACAGATATTTGTGACACAGCATCGTGGCATTCATCCATTAAAAAAAATTAGAGGCAGTATTTGCTTTATGGTTCGTAATGACACTCTGCCACTACGCCTATAAAAAAAAAAAAAAAACAAAAAACAATGTTTGCTATAATTTGCAGTTTTATTTGTATAAAATCAACATGAACTTAATAAATAATACATTCTATAATTTTAAATTATAAATTTAACTACACAAATAAAAACATTTAAAATATTTCATCTAAACGTTAGCGGTAAAAAGGTCTACTCAAACACGCGTAGTTATATTTTTTAAATTGTTATGGAGGTAAAGGTGAAAAATATTCATTCTGTTTTATTGGATTTATGGTACGTTGTTGATTTTTTGACTTTAATATGAGTTCCGACGAAATAATGAAATTAATATTAATTGTAATCGTAGGCGTTGGAATTGGCAGCGTAAGCAGAATTGATTTTAATAACTTGCTGCCTCTGCCGCCAAGTCAAAGACGAAGTATGTATATGGTTGCTTATGGCAATTTTATTATTTGAGAAACTAAGAAAAATGGCTTACAGTTTATTAGAAACAGTTTTGTGGCATATTTTAAATGGATGTAACTACAAATTCGTCAACACTGTGGAAATTATACTTATTTACTCCGTGCATAAAGCAACGATGTATGTGAAACATGATATCAACATGAAAGACAATGTAAACTTATGTGACGAAAACGACAGTCAGACGGATACAAGGCGAAAAAATCAAAGATACATGAAACTATACGGGTAGTAAAAATACACGACTCGTGTAAAACATACGCGTGATAATGATATAGGTACGTGTTGGTTATATTTTGGGTGTACTTTACTTTTAGTTTTTTCTATAAATAAAACTTGGGTTTCGTGGATTTTTTATTTTATTTATTTCATTGCATGTTTGAGAAAAGCACTATACATACCTCGGCGGGAAATGGGGTTGCCCGCGCTCAGACCTATACCCGACCTCGCTTCGCTCGGCCGTCTATATGTCTTCGGCCGGCAACCCCTTTCGTCCCGGCCTCTGTAGTAATGTACTATTATACCATATGTTTCAGGGAAACAAGTTTATAGCAAAGCCTTGGTATAACATGGATGTAGCGAAATATTATTAAAATACACAGGCATTTAATTTACGAACACAGTTTAATAAACTCTTACCATCGCGACTTGATAACCCGCGAAACAAATTTGCAAGCCGCTTGCCGCCATTTGTCCCAACATCGGTGGGCTGATGGTCTTACGGAGCTCCATAGTGTGCCTGAAGTTATAAGTGAATATTAAAGTATGAAGCGTTTTGAACCGTAAAATATAAGCGCTGAAGACGCTCGCTGTCATCCTCGGGTAAGTATGCTGTTGTTGCTGCTGTACCGATACAAATTCTTGTTTATTTATATATATATATTTCGGGGATCTTGAAAACGGCTCTAACGATTTCGATAAAATTTGCTATATGGGGGTTTCGGGGACGTTAAATCGATCTAGCTAGGTCTTATTTCTGGAAAAACGCGCATTTTTTTAGTTTGTATATTATTTCCGAACAAAGCTCGGTCTCCCAGATATTTATATTTACAAGACGACGTTCGGATGGCAACTGCAGAGCTGCTTTACTGTTATAAAATTAATTGGCAGTTGCAAATTTCCTCCTAAACTTACAATTGAAAAAGAGATCTCACGATTTATACCTACAGAGTGTTCGGTTGTTAAAAAAACTAGTATAGGGATAGGGAAGGCTCTACGTTACATTAACTATATAATTCTATTAGACGTGAAACTCTAAATTATTTAAGTGTCCAAAATTGGGATAAACACTTTAAGCTCATCAAGTTTGACAAATCTTATTAAGTATAAAGTTTTGCCATGATTTATCTAGGTTATTAGCATAATTTTATTGGACGGATTTGACTTTTGAGTTACTAGATTCATAATTAGCTCTGTTATCTAATTTAAAGTGAATGCTAATTTTCCTTTGTAATTTCCTTATGAAGACCTGTCTTTTAGTGCCACTTGTGCCGCTTGTGGATCCACTGTTTGTCATGGATAATATTAAATTCCGAACGTGAGGAAAACATAAAACGTAAACCGATTAATTAACCGTAGGCACCTCACTTAGAAGTAAGTAGGTATTTGAAGGTTTCAATGGGATATTATAATTAAGTAGTAGGTATAATAGTTACATCAAAATATTTTTGTGTTGTTCAACCAGGAGGCCCAGCCGGGAAATATAGACTTCTCTGAAGCTGCTGTCACGAACAAGTTGGTCTCTGCTTAAACCTAAAAAAGATATTTAGCATACACAATAAACTAAATCTTTATTTACCATCACAAATATATTTTTTTCCTTTATTACTTATAGTAGTCAAGTGACAGCTTCCAATTTGATCATCAACCTGTTACTCACTCACATCTCACATTACAGTCATACACTGTTAATTGATAGTGATAAGCTCGTGTTGCTGATTCTTTTTATAGGCACCCTTCCTTATTGAGATACTCTGTTAAATTTACTAATATTTACTTTTCAAATGAAACTACACCATCCAAGAGCATGTTGATGACCAATCTCAATTAGCAATGGTAATTCACGGACACTTAAAACATCAGCCAGGATCGTATCTAAGGTACAAATCCGTCATGTTTACTCATTTGACGATCGTTATGAGATATCCACGCTTAGCCGTATTGACATTGTTTTTTATATTATTTTTCTTTTTATATTATTTGACAATGTTAAAAACTTTAGTTAATTAATCGATTGCTTATAATGGTTTTAAATTGTGTATTGCTTGCCATTTGCATAACTATTATCAATTGTTATTTTCCTACTTGACGATCATAATATAAATTCGTATAGATTAGTGTAAAATAATCTATATTGTAATTTGATATTATGAAATAAATAAATCTAAATCTAAATCACTCACCCTTTGCAAACAACTCAGCTCATTTACCTTTAAAGTCCTTTTCGCAATCGTCTAGAATATTCTCGAAGCAGTCAGCCAGAACCGTATACTGGCAAATGAGGTGAATGAGGTGCGCCTGCATGATGACGTCGTTGACCATTATGAAGAAGGCGGTATAGTGGAAGGCGACGATGTGAATGGTGTACACGATGGGATACCGCGAGGACCTGCGCCAGTCCACGCCTAGCCACAGATTCACGGTTAGATTGTATTCTATGTCGTCCACCAAAGGGTAAACATACCTGGCAGGGAGGGAAAACATATCTGTGTTATTTTTGAATGTTGATTCCTCGAATGTTAAATCGGAATTTCAAATTGCCTACGCAAGTGACAATATTTTAATCTATCTTCATTGACGAAGGCCTTCGTTATTTTGGCGACACTCCAAAGCAAATAGAAAAATAATTCAATTCAAAACAATTGGCGACTGGACTTAAATTAAGTCTGAAAAGTAGCCGCGGAGCAGATTTTCTTGGTTCTCTTGAAAGTATTGATTTAAGTTAAATCTGTGTTAAGCTTTATTTGACTAGAATCGGTACTTTTCACATTTTCGTTTCTGTTTTAATAAATTACACTGTAACTGCGTGGGCAGTAGACGGACAGAAAATAGATAGGTATATTTTCATACCGACTTAAAAAAGTGGGTTTTCAATTCGTCAGTATATTTATTTATATTTATGTGTTCCTCGTACCATGCGGCTAGTGTCAGGCTGCCCAATCCCAGCATAAGCTTCAAGTATGTCTCGCTTTTCTCCATCCAGTACTCCACCAGCGCTTTCCTCGCGGGTGTCGACGTGTCTAGGTTTGAGATCTGCATGGACGTTGCCAAGTTCTTGTAGACGTGCTCGTGCATTCGCTGAATGCATTATTTTAGAATAAAGATTTTGAAAATAGCAGTCGACTAATTGATTTTGTCTGTGAGTTTTTCATTTATTTTAAAATAATAAGGACTTCATTAATTTTGCATTAATTCTACTCAAATGCAACTTGACAGCATTATTAGAAGCTAAATAAATAATTTCAATTTGATTGTAGGAGAGTGGTAGGGGGTAGGGGTATGCCAGAATATTTGAGAATATATTTTGAAGAAATTACATAAAGTTGGCATCGAATATCTATGATAATGTTCCCAGTTCAATACAAAATCTATATTAAATATCTTAAAGTACTAGAAATAACTAACGTAACTCCTCTGCATTTATATACTTACCATGTACTTATACCGAAACAGAGCCATCACTTGTATGAGGCTGACATTCAGCTGCTCGATGATGGTGTCCAGCGAGGACGCGAAAGTGATCATGTACCACACTTCGGCCACCATGAACGTTGCTATCATTAGCTTCACGGTATTGCTGTAGAGCTTATAGAAAAAGCCATGGTCCGAGTTGGAGAACCCTAATGCAGTAGGCACTTTATTATATATATCGGGTGTTCCAGAAAGTATAAGCACAACTTTGCGATGCTGCCTTTTGGATTCATTCAATCGACACTTTTTGGGCTCTTACTAAGGATATATCTCCGAAAAAATATTAAGCTTCCAGATTCTATCGAGGCCTTCAATAAAACTGGTTGGAAGTATCCAAAGACATCAGAAATATTAAATCTGTGCTGAAGCGTACCTATGTCGAGGGTTCCATCCAAGTTGCGATTTCTGGCTTACGGTTGACGATGTCAGTGTACCTGAATTTGTTGCAAAATAAGTAGAAATTTAATAGTTTTAATACTGACTAATAAGTAATTGTAAAATTTAAGAAAAATATTGTATTATATCGATTGGAGCTTGTGCTTATACTTTCTGAAATACCCGATAATATCTACATACAAATTTAAAATGCAGGAAGTTGCGCAGGATAATAGTTAAGATTAAGCAGGATAGTTAATTGAATTGAACTTAGTATCTATAAAAGTAGCATGTACGCACCTTAAACTTTTCTGTATAAACAATATTTTGGATACAATAAGCTTTTAAAAAATATTGTTATATATTTTAACTACAGTTATTTTGAGATCTTCTATCCATTGAAGATTTATTTTCAATGGTAGGCATCTATTTAATTATATTTAGTTTCTATTATAATAGTACAGCGTGATGGTATTAAATAAAACTAAAGTTTTTCCTCAAAATTGATCAATCCCGACAGAATCATCAAAAGTTTAATTACACTTCACTGTATAAAAATAGGTCTATTTTATTCTATATTTTGTATTTATATACGTATTCCCAGCACGCTCTTTTCAATGGAATATTCGCTATAAAATTTCCTCTCCGGAACTTTTTAAGAAAAATATATTATATTTACATTATTTGCCTCTTTAAAGTGTAGAAAGGGATAATATTTCAGCTCCTACTATATTTTTTGCTGCTAAACCTAAAACGTATAAAATATATTTGCAATGAAACCAATAGGTAGGGCGGCGAGCTTTTTTATTTCAAAGAAACTAATACTTTAGTAGGTACCTATGTAATTGGATTCCACTGAAACCGTTTGTAAAAGGATGCCGACATAACTGACTCGGACTCAACAATTCGTTCTTTGCTGAGCTTGTTCAAGAACAAACAGATTTTCCTCCTAGGGATGCGACAGATAGGAAAAAATCCTTTCTTATATAATACGCGATACTAGAAATTCATAATGAGGGAATTTTTCATTGTACCATCGAGAAAACAATTATGCAGTTAGTAAGCCTCATTATAAGCTGATGAAGTCTTCACGGAAAAAATAAGCTCTAGCAAAGTACCAATTTGGCTTCGTTAAAATTTATTTAGTTGAATACAACTCTGAGACTTATTTAAAATGCGGAATTAAGCTTTGTAATTGTCAAACAAGCAATTATTGCTAAACGTTCTAGGTTGTTTTAACCAAGTACTAATTTGTTTTCAAGTCTTAGTGAATATAAATGCGTGTTATTTACTTTTAATAAATTTAATTGCATAATTTTACCAACTTACGTTAACCTAGTCGACTTCTTTGATTTTGACAACGAACTTTGCAGGCTCCCTCCGAGCCAAGTCACTCGGTTGTAGACAGCAAAAACTTATTTATTTCTAGCCATTTCATTTTCTCAGTGTTCTTTCGAACAAAGTTGCGTGTCCTAGTTCATCTACATTCAGCAGCAGAAGTAGCTAAAGTATGAGTTACACAACAGTAACAAACACTATTAGTACGGGAAGTAGTGTCATAAGGTGCAAATTTTGGTATCGGATGAATTCACTTAGCACAGATGTAATATACGTAAAGCTAAGCTAATTTAGCCCGGTAGACATCCGCCACCCCCTGGCAGGTAGGCAGGGGGGGCAGTGAAAGTAATTTGTAATGGATTCAAGCTTTCAACTCCTTTTTAACCCCGTTAGAGGATGAATTTTTAAAAACGTTGAAATTACTTTTCTTGTATTCTAATAATATAATATGCATATACAAAGTTTCAAGCCCCACACTCGTAAAAAATTTTGATCGCCATACATATTTTACCCCTATTTCGCCACCTTAGGGGACGAATTTTCAAAAACGCTGAAATTAGTTTTCTTGTATTTCAATAATATATCTTTTAACGAAGTTTGCAATTCCTAGCTTAAAATAAAACATGAACCCCATACAAACTTTCATCCCCTTTTTAACCCCCTTAGGGGTTGAATTTTTCAAAATCGCTTCTTATCTCTTGTAGACATTATAAATGTAACCTGGTGTGTACATTTCAACTTTCTAGCATTTGTAGTTTTGGCTGATAATAGTAATAGTTGAATAAAAAAAATAGCAAACCGATTTTGATTTGAGCGTCAATATTTTTATTTTTTTCTATTAAACTGTACATTAAATGTCTCAAAAATGAATTCCTCATGCCCGATTTATCTGGAAATGATACCAAACTCTAGAGTACCTAGGTGGTAGGTAAATAGAAGCCGATATGATATGTGTAACTTTGGATGGGTAACTGATGTACATCTTGCTAACATAATCTCGTCTGCCAAGGTGTTTCGGCAGGAAAGGCCTTGGCAGACTTATATATTCCTGAAATGAGGGTTCATACCTACCGACTGGAATTAGTTTCATGGTGGTATCAGATGGGTTAGTGTACGGTAACCGATGGTCATCTTGCTTATAATCTCGTCTGCCAAGGTGTTTCGGCAGGAAAAACCTCGGCAGACTTATATATTCCTCAAATGGCGGTTCATACCTACCGACTGGAATTGGTTTCATGGTGGTATCAGATGGGTTGATGTAGGGTAACTGATGTACACCTTGCTAACATAATCTCGTCTGCCAAGGTGTTTCGGCTAGAAAAGCCCTGGCAGACTTATGTATTCCTGAAATGAGGGTTCATACCTACCGACTGGAATTGGTTTCATCGTGGTATCAGATGGGTTAGTGTACGGTAACCGATGGTCATCTTGCTTATAATCTCGTCTGCCAAGGTGTTTCGGCAGGAAAACCCTTGGCAGACTTATATATTCCTAAAATGGGGGTTAATACCTAACGACTGGAATGGGTTTCATGATGGTATCAGATGAGTTAGTGTAGGGTAACCGATGGTTACCTTGCTCACATAATCTCGTTTGTCAAGGTGTTTCGGCAGGAAAAGCCTTGGCAGACTTATATATTCCTGACATGAGGGTTCATACCTACCGACTGGAATTGGTTTCATGGTGGTATCAGATGGGTTAAATTAGAGGTCCCGGTGGCCACCTTTGAAAACGTCTGCCAAGCACTTCCGGCAAAAAAAAATACTGGCAGACTTCGCTTTTCTGTGTCTACATGTAAATTTGTAACTGCTGCCACAACTATTATTTCGGTATCAGATGGGTTAAATCAGCCCCCTTTTTTCGCACCGGAAGTGGCCTTCTTTTTCGTACTTTCGGCAAGTTCCGCCGTGGCAGACTATCGAATTCGGACTTAGCATCACTTTTATGGGAAACCATTGTACATTTCATCGTGGTATCAAGTCGGTTAGAAAATTTGCGGCCAGCTCTTCTACTACCATATTGAACACCTCAGCCTCGCCCGCTTAGCTACCTACTGGTATTTCTGCTGCAAACTGCAACATTGTAGGTACCTGCTATATAAGTGATGCGATAGACGGTCTCAAAAAATGTTGTTTCCATTTCGCCACTGGAGTCCTCTAAGGCTTTAGTATGGGTTATTGCCCGCCAGAGAGACTTTAAGAGAACCATTGCGCTACCCAGCTCCTGCTATACTGTGCTATGTAGATATCAACTGCGTTTAAAATTGTATGTAGTCAAATTACACGTGCTTGTTAGTGATTAAATGTAGATCAGATACGGGCGCGTTTCCATTTTAGGTTCGGGCCCGACGCGACGCCCTGCGGCAACCCACTCCGCTTATTTACTCTTTGCCGTTTACATTTTCGTAAACCATTTTGCGAACGTTTGTAACATACTTTCTCGTTATTTGATTTGTTCTTTTACATAGAATTTCGATTAAGGCCTAGTTATGTTATATTATATATTACTATCCTGCTGTAAATTGTAATACATACCTATTATTTATTAGGTAGCATTAACAACGAAAATTTACTAAACAAGTTAATGTTTAGTAAATCGACAATTGATAGTTTTTAGATTGATTATTGGACCTTTTGCTTTCGTAAAACACCATAAAAATAACTTCACCAAGTTCAGACTATTCAAATTCTTTTTTTTAAATAGTTGCTTTTTTACACAATGTTTTACATATAGCTAGGTAACTCAACGGTCTATGATTAGGCGAACAATGCTCAATAACTATTTCTAAATGTTCACATTTCGAATAACCTAGCCTTAAGTGATTCAATATACAGTAGGCGAAGTATGAAGCCGTATAAAAAGCCATATTCTGATTCTAAAAACCTGATACCAATCTTGGTATATCTCGCCCGCACTAATGTATTAACGGTAGAGGGATGCCCTACGCATTCTATCATGTTGGTATGACTGTTTTCTGAAATGAAAATCTGAACGAGGAATGTAAAGGAGGAATGTAACAGAAAGTAGGTACCTGTACCTGCATCGATGCATCGCCCACAAACTTTTCAGCATTCGCCTGCCTCGTTAAAAGTTATTTAAAGCGAGGCATTGGTTTTCTCTAGAATTTTAGATATCGGAAAAGTTTTATTCGTTTCCCTGTGCCAGATTTGAATAAAACTAAATAGGTAGGATACCTACCAATTTAAAGTAGGTATACATTGTGTAAATCCAATACGGGCGATAAATTAAACTAAATATAGAGTTTATCTGTGTAATCAATAATTAAGAAGTATTTTTTAAGTTACACTTCATTATTCCGTAATGAATTTATGAAAATTTACTGCTACATTAAGGTGACAGCCCATTTCTGACTCCAGCTGCACTACTTGAACAATTTGAACATATTATAATAGTATAGGCAGTTAGTTACTCCTTCAAATATTTATAATAAGACAAATCTTATATATATACAGGGTGGAAAGGCACGACGATCCTTCCCGGAAGTATTAGGTCGTTTAAGTGATACAGAGACTATTGGTAATGGTAAGAATCGTTAATTGAGTAAAAAATAAAAATTGCAAAAATACTACTTTTTAACTGTGGTGATAACCCTATAGCATGTGCACATGACGGCTAGATTAAGGATCTCCGTCGGGAAAGCTCGGGACTTTACACTTTTTTCCGATCGTTGACAGTATCGCAATGATGTATGAATGACGCATAAATGTCAAATAAATCAAATGCATGCAAAAATATTACAAACAATTTTATTACTTTCTTAGATAATTACTTTTTTCCAATATTTAATACTATCTTCTTTTCACATACGGTGTTCAAATGTACCTCCGTGTATTACAACGCCGCCGCAGCCCGTACCCGAGTATGTCGATGCACATGCGATATAGTGTATGCTCTTCGTCATTTATCCTCCGCAGAAAGCACCAATTAGCCTTTGTCTCATTTCGTCCGCAGTTTCACATTCCGTTTGGTTTGGTACACCATATCTTTTACACAGCCCCACAAATTTAAATAGCCACGAGCATCTAACATTTTTATTTGAAGAATATGACATTCAATAAGTATAGTTCAATGAAAATTTAATTTCAAACATCAGACGTATTGTCTATTTCCTACCACGCAAGAAGGTTTGTTAGTTTGGTATTGAAGAAGTATTTATTCTTGATTTATTCTTAGTATTTCATTTTTGCAAGTTCATTTGCTGCAACTAACACAACCTACATGTAATTTTTTATTATTTTAAATAGTTTCCAATTATTCGAAAATAATTTTGTGAAACGTGTTAAGAAACTAAAACCTTTTTATCAGTCAAGGAAACCAGAGATATTTATAAGACGATTGCGTACTTTTGTGTGGTTGTCAATGTCACCATTTGAACTGTCGTTGTAAACAATGTTGTGGTTAGTATTATTAATATTAAGGAATAACATAACTATTTCATTCAAGTATTGAACAAGTGGAACCACTAAGAAAGCGAAAATCCTGCAATGATTCTTACCGTGCTGTAAGCAGACCTAAAAATGGTTAGATGGCAACAAATTAGCATAATTTCCTGTCGAATACTGATTGTTTACAAGTAAGTTCATTGACCCTGTCACCTGTTAGGGTTAGAACAAAGTAGTTTTTTGCGTGGATGTTTAAAAGGTCATAATTTAGAAACGGTTGCCCATATTAACATAGTTTCTATGGAGAAAATATAGAGCTTAGGCTAAACTATCTCCCATTTCCGGAAAGGATCGTCGTGCCTTTCCACCCTGTATATATAAGATTTGTCTTATACACATAGCATACTATATATATATATAGTATGCTATGTGTGTACGAGAAATATTTATTAGTTTCTTTTTTGACAAACAAACAAAAATATTTACGCATTTTTCCGCTTGTTTTACATAGGTACTTCAACTTCACATATACCGTATAGGTTTAAAATTGGAGAAACATATTCGTTTCACAAAATACCTAGTATTTCGACTCAATCTAAATATGCTATAATACTAGCAAAAAGCAGAGCTTTGTAAAGGGCTCGCGGAGTTTTTCTACCTAAACGTACCGGACCGCGACTTTGATCCAATTCGAGGCTTGTTTCTTCGATCGAGTGGATAGGTACGTAATAAGTCCGTTAAGGCGGTAACACACTATCGCACCGCACCGCGACATTGGTGCGTCGCACCCATAAGTGAGAGCGGGAAAGAGATATCTGTTTCTCGCTCTCACTTATGGGTGCGACGCACCAAGGTCGCGGTGGGGTGCGATAGTGTGTTACGGCCTTTAAGAACGCAACTATAAGTGAGAGCAAGAAATAAATATACTAACCGGACCCCGGTTGCGGTCCGGTACGCCTGTTTGTTAAGCCCCCTCCTCACTCGTGCGCGAATCGCGGCGCGAAGCCGCGAACGCGAGTGTGGCGTCGATTTTCGCAGACAGCGAAATCGACTCCACACTCACGTTCGCGGCTTCGCCCGCGATTCACGCGCATAGTCTGGAGGGGGCTTTACAGCTTTTACTTTGTCCATTAAAAACGTGTCCAGACGACAAAATCAAATTGCCAATATCATCCACATGCACGTAATATACAATTTCATAAGCGCTTATTACATCCTACACGGTCGCCCAGTACTTTTTGTAAGGATGCCAACTGCTCCACTAGGTACTGCCAGGGTTCAGCATCACCATCTATCTTGGGTACTACCTACTCTCCTAAGTGCTCATAAAGATGAGTCGGATGACCAAAACATAATGTGCCTTTGTTGCACCAAACCTGAGTTCCACTAGGAACTGCCAGGTTCTGGGTCATTTTATTGAACTGCACGCCGACGTTGCAATTGGCGTGCAGTCGGCGTGTAGTTCCCATACAAGTTGCAGTCGTGTGTCGGCCCTAAAAGTCACTGAAGTTTGTATTAATATGCTTATATTTATTTATAATTTTAGCAGTTCCAAGCAATAGTAACACTAAAGGCGCCATTCATTAATTACGTAAGACAATTTTTGCCAGTTTTTGACCCCCTGCCTCACCTATATGAGACTTTTTCATCAGGCACTTTTCCCGAAGCTCTAAAAATATCCATTGTCAAACCTCTATTTAAAAAATCGGGCAAGTGCGAGTCGGACTCGCGCACGAAGGGTTCCGTACCATATAAAAAAAAAACAAAAAAAAAAAGCAAAAAAAAAACGGTCACCCATCCAAGTACTGACCACTCCCGACGTTGCTTAACTTTGGTCAAAAACACGTTTGTTGTATGGGAGCCCCATTTAAATCTTTATTTTATTCTGTTTTTAGTATTTGTTGTTATAGCGGCAACAGAAATACATCATCTGTGAAAATTTCAACTGTCTAGCTATCACGGTTCGTGAGATACAGCCTGGTGACAGACGGACGGACGGACGGACGGATGGACGGACGGACGGACAGCGAAGTCTTAGTAATAGGGTCCCGTTTTACCCTTTGGGTACGGAACCCTAAAAAGGTAAAAAAGAAGATGTTAATAACTATCGCCCGATAACTTTAATACCTATTATTTCCAAAATTTTTGAAAAATGCATGCTTAAAAGACTTATTGATTACTGTACAACATATGATATAATTAAAGAAGAACAATTTGGTTTTCAAAATAATAAATCTACTACTTTGGCTACCTTTTCTCTGCTTAAGCTTATATTGACAAATATTAACAATAACTGTATAACAACGGGACTATTTTTTGATTTGTCTAAGGCGTTTGACTTCGTTTCTCATCACCTACTATTATCCAAGCTTGACAGACTTGGCATCAGAGGGCCGGCACTTCAGTGGATGTCCTCATACTTAAGCAATAGACTACAATGCGTACAAATTAGTAAATTAAATGAAAATAATGAATTAGTTAATTACTCATCTGATTTTAGACACAACAAATATGGAGTTCCCCAAGGAAGTGTCCTGGGACCGATTTTATTTTTGTTGTACATAAACGACATAACTGATATAACAAGACACCGTTGCATCTTATACGCCGATGATATTTCCATCATAGTGACATCAAATAAGGAAAGTAGTTCTGTTAAAGATCACGAACTTGATATCATTAACACAATAGAAGTAATAAAGCATTGGCTTGATTCTAATAATCTAAAAATTAACCTAGACAAATCAAAATATATCCAATTTAACAATTATAATTATAATCTCAATATCACAAGCATCGAAAATGTACCACAAACCAAATTTTTAGGAGTACTCATTGATGAAAAACTCGATTGGAAATCGCAAATCGATAGTGTAACCAATAGATTAAATAAATATGTATATGTTCTAAAGCAGATCAGTAAAATCACAAATATTAAATCTGCAATTTCTTGTTACCATGCCTATGTCGAATCAACCTTACGCTATGGGTTAATATTATGGGGCTATAGCACTGACATAAACCGAGCGTTCGTCGCACAAAAAAGATGTTTAAGAGCAATACATGGAATGCGGCCTGACGAATCCTGCCGACCACTATTTAAGAAACTCGGTCTTTTGCCTCTTCCAGCGCTCTACGTATATGAAATGTGCATATTTGTCCATAAGTACAAGTCCATGTTTAAAAAAGCATGTGACAGTCATCCTCGTTCTTGTCGAGACCCAGACAGACTACTACCTGATGCCCATTCTCGATTAGCAAAACATGAAAAAAGTTGTCTGGTTAATAGTGTAAAAGTTTATAACAAAATACCTATCGAATTCCGCACTATGAATATTATTTTATTTAAAAAGAAATTATATGAATGGCTTAACAACAAAAACTTTTATAGTATGAGTGAATTTTTTGACACAGGTTAAATTAATTTGTAAAATTTTAGTTTTTAGTTACCATTTTGCATACCAAATGAGGTTAAACATGTAAACCTACCATATGTATTATGAACATCTTTGTAACTGGTAATGTTTAATGCAAATAAATGATCTTTATCTTTATCTTTAAATAATAAGAATAGGCTGACCCCCTCCTTCTCCCACCCCTATATTACCATATATTACGTAAGAATCTAAAGAATGAGTACCTACACGTTTGGTTTGTTTTAGTGATTATTTTGCAAAAAAAAATTTTTACGAATGTGATATTTGTACCTGTACAAAGGTACTTGAGCTCGTTTAAGCTAACTCTGCACCGTGTTTCATAGCATACTTATATAGAGTGTGGAAGTATTATTATTATGTATTTTAAACAACATAATTACATAGAAATAAAAAAAAAAACGCATCTTTGTGATCTTACGTAAGAACTATGAAACCCCCCTCCCTCCCATTGTAAGAAAAAATAAGATATGTTCGATCCCCTTCCACCCCAAAATCGTCTTACGTAATAAATTAATGGCGCCAAAACTGTTTCTCGAACTGAAAATACCCGATTTAAGTTTGCTAACACCACATGACTGATCAGTTCATCAGCGTCACAAAACATACGAGTAAATTGACCTCCGCAGTGAATATATACCTACAGCAAGATCGATTGTTCTAGTAGGTATTCACAGAAACTTAATTGCTAAATTGGAAATCAAACCAAGCGAAGCGAGGTGGGTCTGAATCCAAAATTTTAACCCACTTTTGTATTCATCGTTGTTAATGGCGTAAGCGCCATCGACATTATTGAAATTTAAAACACCACATAGGTATCGTTGTCTGAGTACCCCCAACACAAGCCTTCTTGAGCTTACTGTGGGGCTTAGTCAATTTGTATAAGAATGTCCAATATTTATTTATT
Source organism: Cydia splendana (assembly GCF_910591565.1). NCBI lineage: Eukaryota > Metazoa > Arthropoda > Insecta > Lepidoptera > Tortricidae > Cydia > Cydia splendana. The sequence continues at coordinate 13,404,692 of NC_085966.1, read as the reverse complement.
TATTTACTACTAACGCGATCTGTTAGAGAAATAAATAATTAACATTAGCACGAATGTTAATTCATCATTTTGCCAACAGATGGCGCTAGTAGTAATACAAAGTGTTATTAGTTTATTTTCTTTTTTTAGGTTTATAAAATGATATTTTTATGTTTGATAACACATCTACACATTAATTTAAATTACTATGTTAAATTTCAAACCTAACAGTGCAGTAGTTTTTCCGTAAAATGTACCACAAGAATGCATAGTTCGTCGAATAGTGATAGGGCTCGCTTCGCTCGCCCTAATAATCATCTAAATATACCACTTGTTTTTGCACCGCCTACAACTTATCTGCTTTGCCTAAAGGTTGACTGGTAGAGAATGCCTTATGGCATTAATTTCGCCTTTTGTACAGTGTATTTCCTTATGTGCAATAAAATAAATAAATAAAATAAATCTATTCATTCGCATGTGATTAATTCATCAGTCATCAGTCATCACGCGTTCATTCGGTGTAAATTGAAATTATACATTGAATGCGAAATTGATGAAATCAAACTTGTCAAACAGAAACTTATAATTGATGCGGGAACTTAGCCCTACGGCCACAAACCGATTAATTACCTACTTGATAGACGACAAATTACTCTGACTACACGACTATAACTACATTTAAGTACAACATACTCAATTTATATAATATTACCTTAATCATTTATTAGGACGTTTGTAGGCAGAATGGTAGTTAAAGATAAAATGTGTCTGTTAAATACATATATTACGTATTATAAGTCAAAAATTGCTCAATATGTTTCGCTCCATACCGAGTAGCATCAACGGGAGCACGCGCTTAAGTATCTGCTTCAGAATAATGAACATTTTAAAGTCGACTACTTAATTTTATTATTTTAGAAATTGATACCTACTGACATTAATCTCATGGCAACATGACTCTTGTTTGCACTCGTATTGACGTACCTTTGTTGTGGGAGCATCTTTAAAATTTATCATATAAAAAAAACAATTCGCCACTTGGAATTTCGTAGGTACGTTAATTAATATCCCCATACCTGATGAGGTTGTGATTGATCTATAACACAGTTTCTATGGCTGCTTTCAGTCTATCATCAGATCAGCGTCAACATAAGCAGTCAGTGACCACTACGTACCTAAATAACCATTTAATTAACCAGCACAACGTCTAAAATTACTCCATAATTTAATATATAATTTACTTTTCACCTTAGCAGCTCGAACAAGGGTACTTTGCTTCTTAAAAACAGTGAGCAAAATGCGATTTTGCTCACTGAGTGAGACAAAATGACATTCAAGTGACCTTTATAGTCAAATGTCATTTCAACATGCGGGGTCTAATACAAGTTCGATATACTTGGGTTCTATTATCTCTGTCCCACTAGGTATGTTCTCACTGCTTAGGGTGAAAATTTTTGTGTACTACACGAGATCAAAGTTATTTACATCTCGTGCGCTTTTGAATCCCTTACTACGCTCAAGATTCTAAATTAGATTCACTCGCTACGCTCGTGAATCTATTATAGAATCTTTCGCTTGCACGGGACTCAAAATAAGCACTCGAAGAAATATCAAACTTTGATCTCTTGTTGTACAAATAACTATATTAAGCTTTTAGAAGCGTGGGAAAGAACATATTATCTTATATTATAAGTATTACAACGTTATCATCACGTAGTGTCAGAGCCGAGCTCTGCATACAATATTGAACCTTTTATCAGTGTTGCCTTTTAACCTCAACTTATCACATAATTTGCAAAATTAAGCATAATTTGAATCTCTCTATCTTTTTAGTCATTGCCTTATGACTAATCATGATATTTCTCCCTGCGACAGAATAGAACCACAATGATTGGTGGTGACAGTTGATTTAGTAGTGATACTTTTGGTATATTTGGCTACACCCTAGATTTGGCCTATTATAATGCTTATTCCAAATGGTCGAAAGTAGCATTGAGCTTTATAATTCTTTCTTTTCATGCAACAATCTTACATTAATCAACCTCACTAGACTAGTCACACAGTAGGTATATAAAGCTATACAAGGATTGTGTTGTTATTTAGAACTCTAATGATGTCATATGCTGAGCATCTCGCACATGAAGAAGAAAAAGTTCTAAGTTGGCAGCACTGTATTTAATCAAATATCTTTATGACAAAATGCAAAATGGGCACAGTTTATCTTGCATTTCCCGTTGTTTGATGCATTCGGAATACTAATTACAGAGCTTCGCTGAACCAAGGAATCTCTTTGAAGCGTCACATGTATTATGCATTGTCGTCCGTCACAAAGGTGCATAACTATCGGGTTTTAATGCATAATATATCCATCCTACATTTTAAAACGGACAATATTGGTACTTAATATTAAATGTTTATTTTAAATAGGTTTCGAAAAAATATACAGGTACCTACTATATGCCTACATAGTACATACATGTATTAATCAACGAGTGACTATAAGGTTAAGAATATTATATGCAGACATCGTAAATTTTATAGCTTTTTGGTGCAGTGGAGTGCTGTTAACGGAATTCGTAGGTATAGATAATTCCAACTGAAATGGTAAATTAAGGTTAATATTAAGGTAATTAACGCTACTTAATCTAATGATAACCCTAATGGGTTGAAATTGTTTATACCAATTCCGTTAAAACCTCTCCGCTGCACCAAAAATGCTATAAAATTTACGATGTCTGATTTATGTCAATGTAACCGTCATATTTTTTGATATAAATTTGACATTATTAATGATGTTCCACTTTTTGTTATTGCAAATGTCATGCAGAGTAGGTAAGCTTGGTCCGACTCTACGAAACCAATCATACGGAATTGCAATTTGTCACAGTGCATCGTAAATGTTGCTCCTGTGCAGTGTAGTTATTTTCCAGTCAACATAATCCTTCATTGCATTTAGTAATGGTAAGGCGCTGGTCTTTACAATGATGGCTGCAAATAATGTATAGCCGAGCCGCCTACAATTTTACCACTGGGGGCCTCGCCAAGATGACAATCTTACATCGACAGACGCCAAAGGAAAAATTATCGGGATGACTATGCTACTTATTGTAATTGTACCTACTGACTGATATACTGAATTATACGAAATTCAAATGTTACTCGCGCTCGCGGCTCAATAATAGATACTCTAATGAGCCCCCCCCCCCCCCTCCCTAAAGCAGGCCACTGACGAGCCTTCCAAATGGATGCCGTTACAATGGATTCATCCAAATGGACGGCATCCTAATATTAAACATTGTACGTTTTTGACATTCACGGACCGATTTTGGATTGCAGTCACGCTATTTGGACTGTTGGAAGGCTCGTCAGTGGCCACCTAAAAAAATCCCTAAATCCCTGGAATATGTTCTCATGCTAATTAACATTTAAACGACGAGGGACGCTTTTGATATCGGTAAAATTTAGGAGAAAATTTTGAATCCAATAGTGAAATTATATACCTAGAGTAAAATTAGGCAACTTTTTATCTCTTAAAGAGTGAGAGGGGCAGTTTGCGAGGAAGAACCAAGCCAGTTATCCATTTCGAAAATGAAAACATTTTTATATGTTGTTTTTTTTTTTCTTCAAAATCCATTCTTTACTTTCCGCAATTTACACATCTGTAGGCGTAGTTACCCCCAACCAGAGGGCCACGGTGGGCTAAAAATTCGGCTCTCATTGACATAGAAAGCGAAGTCGTTATTTTTATAAAACTTAGGTTTTGCCCAGCATTGTCTTTCTAGATAGCCCATAAATTTCAGACAATTTGTCATGAAATGCGTCGAGTTTTGTGTATTACCTAATTGGTACTCTCGGTACTCATACCCAATATCATACTTATACTCAATAGCGAAATACGCAATGTCAATTTACAATGTATGTTAGCATTTACGTACAATACTATCCTGCCTTACAGTTTGTGCGAGCTTGTTGAGAACTCCGACTATTCAGATTTAATAAGTTTCTGGAGCGAATACTAGTAGGAATAAAAGCTGGGTTTCTAGAGCGCAGCTGCTTACTTAAATTATTTATTATATGCAATAGTTTTCTTGTCTAGTAATAAGGCTTTACTTTCAAGTAAACAGAGTTAAAAATAGGCTATCTTTAACAACTTCATTTAAATAGACATTATAATATTACTTACTTATTATATGGTCCATATTATAGGTAAAGGAAAGTATAGAATAGCTATTTGACATTTATTTTCTGTAGATAAGTAATTAGAATAAAAATCAGAGAGCCTGTTACACATTTATTATATACAAGGACAGCTTGCTATGTATTAAAGTGCATATACTTATGTATTACTTAGACAAAGTTATTATTGTCAAGTTTTAATTTAGTCCAATATAATATTATCTTCGGTTACCGCGATTCATTTATGATATTAAAGAAGTATGAGTCATAAGTCTGAGATTTAAACCTAAAATTTACAACAAGCGATCGGAACTCGAGCTCTGACTATCGGATCTGTCTTCAAACAAAACCGTCAAAAGTGACGGTTTTGTTTGAAGACAGATCCGATCCATATCGTATCGAAATCATATTTTTGATGTTTATTAAAATTAGAATCAGGCCCTTACGGCCCGATTCGAACTTTAAGATATATTAATTAATAGATCTAGAAACGATATGGATTAGATGTGTCAGTGTCAAAAGTGACGTTTTTGTTTTGAAGACACGATATGGATTAGATGTGTCAGTATTAAAAGTGTCGTTTTTGTTTGAAGAAACGTCACATTTGACACTGACATATCTAATCCATAGATCTATTAATTGACGTATCTTAAAGATCGAAAATCGGGCAGGTATATAGTCTTATAAACGTCGGTGTGATTTCATGGACATAAAGAAATTTTTAGTCAATTTACTAATGCCATCAAAGATTGGTGACATTTTATAAAAGATATAAACAGAAGTAGATCTTAAATAAACAGAAGTAAATCAAGAACTATGTACAGTCGCCATCAGATATATCGGAGCGGCCAAGATGCTCACAAACATCTGAACACGCCTCTGTTGTCAGGGTGATAGAGTGCGTGTTCAGATTATTGTGAACACTTAGGCCGCTCCGATATATCTGATGGCGACTGTAGTACCTAACTAAGGTATCCGAGGTGGAAAAGGTTTAAATTTATATGTCAATAAGGAAGCTCCTATGTTTATTTCCTTCACCAAACATTTTAGTCTTAGAAAATATGTATATATACAGCAATATACACGGTAACATTAAGCGCCACTTGCACCATCCCACTAACCCGGGGTTAACCGGTTGAACCTGGAGTTACCATGGTTACAGTGGTCCAGTATACAATTTGACACTGGTTTTACGGTTAATGGGTTATCCCCGCGTTAGTGGAGTGGCGCTAAATAAATAAATGAATTAATTCTACAGCTTGGTAAAAAATTGTACAAATTAAAAAGTGGCAACACTGTAGTGTCGTCCCGTTTTCTTATGGTTTGAAAGGGACGACACTACAGTGTTGCCACTTTTTAATTTCTACTCTTTTTTGCCAAGCTGTAACTTAGCATAACTTTTGTATTTAGTTTATATGTAAATCCCATTTAAACATTTTAAATACTTAAACTTTTATATATTATATTTTATATACCTAAGTAAACATAACTTCACCAAAATAGCATCGAGATTCTTTGTAACAATCTTAGTAACATAGTAGTATGTTAAATTTTATTAGCCTATGCGTTTGGTGAATCGAACAATCTTATTTAAGTATATATTATAATTTCTGTGTTATCATTAAACGCACAATCTCTGGTATGCGATGTGCCATATCGGAAAGTTCCCAAAATTATTTAATTTCCACATGGAAAATTATCAGAAACTTCTTATATCCCCTCGGGCGACAAAGCAATATTTAAAATTTTCGCGACATGCGACGCCGAGGGGGTAAATTTTATTCTGGGAAATGGAACTTTATATACTTACAAAAAATTTGATTTTGTTTATTTTGTTTTAACAGCAAAATTTTCATGATATTTACGTGAACACAACTTGCACATGTACACATAATATGTAAATGTATTTGTATTAGGCACAAATAAAACATCTGCTAGTATTCCAGGGAACCTATTTGCCCCAAACCTCACATTCTCAATTAGAATTGGACCCCAGCTAGAATTATTGTTAACGATGCCTGACCGCAGAAACGAAATGGTTGGCTTTATCGAAGCGGACATTGAGTTTTATTGTCCATTTAACATGAACTGCCTGAGCCAAATGAAAAGAAGTCGGGTTGTTCGGGAAACCGCGGTCGGCCAGATGGCTGGGTCGTTCAAAGCTGCCGCTATCTGATTATGTAAAAGGGTCTCTTTACGGGATACTTTCTACAACGATATTTTTTACATACCGCATCGCGTTTACTATTCCCTTGATGATACCTACATGGTATGGTTGTTTCGCTGGTTTACTATTCCCTTGATGATACATGGTATGGTTGTTTTTCTTAGATCTTCTCCTTGTTTGTCGGTTCCTCATTACTGAGGACCGTGACCACATGGTTTTGCAGCTCCTGTGATTTGTCTCCATCGGTCTCGATCAACTGTAGCCCTCACCGCTTGATGGAGTTTGCCTGAGGTGGCCTCCTTAGCTTGGTCGGACCACCTAGTTGGTGGGGGGCCCTGCGGTCTTCTTAGATATAATACTTCTAATGCAAACAATTAATCTTTTCTGCCTAGTAATTGTACATCTTAAATAATTCTAACTATAATAGGTACGTAAAGCCTTGCAATCAAAACATTAAGAGGAATAATATCACTCACATGAACAAATACTATCTGCTGAGTATCTACCTACCTACAACAGCTTTCAGGCATTACATGGAACAGATATTTACATGTATGTAAAGGGTAGATAATCCCTTAATGGACTTCGGTTTCCTTTCATGCTAACGATATGCTGAGTAATTGCTACTTGTTATAAATGCGTAAATACATGTTGAATGATTTTACTGTAATAATTATGTTTTGATTTTAGATACATTGTGATATTTTTGTATTTCATGTGCATACATTATTATTATTGGTTTTAATTTGAAAATTTACCTACTACTTATGATTTTATTATATAAAGTGAGATGGAGTTAGTCAAAAGCTCAGCCAATTGAGCCAGTAAGTAGTAATGGTTTAGGCTGGATTCAAGAGTAACGAAGTTATGAGTTTTTCCATTCAACCGATTCTTTTATTGTTAAAATATGGACCCCAGATTAATGAAAGCACTATTTTAAATATCACTGAATTCCCTGTATTTAAAATTGTCTCGTATTTAAAAATATGGGTGTACTGCCATCACGCCGAAATATTTTTCGCCTAATTTCACTTCCCAACCAACTTATTGCAGTACTTTTAGTTGGCAAACCAATGCTTAGCATATTATTATTTAGCATAATTTTTATTTGATCATAATTTTATTTAGCAGATGTTCATTTTACCACGATTTCTTTAGAAAAATAGTCACTAAGCAAATGTTTTATTATACCTAACTATTTATTGTTAAATAATGTTTGCCCAAATTGAAACTTTGCATACTTTTTATTTGATCACAATTATATTTAACATTTTTTTAAGACCCGTATAACGAAACTGTTCCCAGAGATAGGTAGGTTATGGTTATTTTTTTATGACCCTAAAAACGAAACTGCTCCCAGAGATAGGTAGGTTAGGGTAATTTTTTTTATAACCGTAAAAACAAAACTGCTCCCAGAGATAGGTAGGTTAGGGTTATTTTTTTTTATGACCCTAAAAACGAAACTGCTCCCAGAGATAGGTAGGTTATGGTTATTTTATTTATGACCCGTAAAACGAAACTGCTCCCAGAGATAGGTAGGTTATTCACAATATTAGGCGAAAAATAATTTATGCCTATCAATACATTCGACATAACAATAAAAGACATTTTGAAACATGACCAACTAAATATTATGCCATACAATAATATTGTAAATAATCATTTGCGACATGTTATATATGCGAAACATTGGTTTGCCATGTGATAGTTTTGCCAAATGAAACTATGGGAAAAATAATTTGGGAAGTGATAATTTGCCATACAATTTTCGGGCACATATTAGTAAACCAAAAATATGACTAGTGTTTTCTAATACTAACGGAGTTATTCCGAAACCCGTGGGGCTAGTTCTGAAAAACAGAAAATAAATATATTCTTATGAGTTGAAGCCCTCAACAGCACAACATGGCGTAGTGGCAAGTTTTGCAAGGGAACAGACTGATAGTAGAACAGTAGAAAATATGCTATTCTAGGATTTAGTACTTAGGTAGATTTGACATATATTGCTTAGAAAGTAAATATTGGTACAAAGTGCGTAACTCCTTTGTACAGTGCGTTCAATACATCATGTTATTAACAACAGATATATACATATTGTATCCTTTCCTTAACTATAGGTATTTACTATTATGTTAGGAAAAATCTACAGAAGGCTCTTTAACAAAATCTTCTTCCGCAACTTAGTTACAGCGACTACATGTTCCCAAGAATTCTAATAATGTGAGTTTGCTTGAATACTTTATTTTCATGCTGTAAGCAGAAATCCTGACCATTTTTTTTACAGTGTTCCAGAATTAAGACGTAAGCAGCGTAAATACAAAATGAGTAGGTTTAACAGGATACTTGATCTACTTAGATGCCGTGGAATGGATCCATTTGATCCCTGAGTTTATATTGATGTCGTGGCCAGATTATAGATTTTAATCATTTTATTAAATCAATTTTAGAATTGAATACCCAGTTCATGAATATTGTTATGTGACCAACCGATTGATGATTGCCACGCCATAAAATGATTAATTCTATTACCTGGCTCTGAGATTGATAAGTTTTACAATTTCTGATTGGATTCTTTCCTTATATTTCTTAAGCTAGTACCTAATGTACATACACCTACTTGTATTTGTATAAGTACTTTATAGCCATCAACCGCGATGCGGGACCCCATAAACACACAAGCGCCGCAACAAACATCTACAACAGATGATGTGGCCAATGATGAGTAGGTACCTAATTAACTAATAGAATAGAATAGAATAGAAATATTTTTATTTGTGAGCACAAACACAAAAAAGACAATTATACAAGCAGAGAAACATAAAAAAGGAGAAAGTGCCACGAAATGGTCTCACCTCAGCGTGTTGCTGGCGACTTCCAGCGCTGATCTTCCGATGAGACCATCCGGTGAAACAATCACGACAGGTAACATGAATATAACAACAAAATTAATATAATACATACAAAAGACTAATAAGTTACAGCCTTGTTAGTTGGCCTTAGCCAGAATAGCATTAATAGCAAGGATTAATCGACTATTAATGGGCCCACTGATTAACAGTCCGCCGGACGGTATCGGCCTGTCAGTTTGAACAAAATTTTGACAGTTCCAAACAACTGACAGGCCGATACCGTCCGGCGGACTATTAATCAGTGGGCCCCTTAAGAGTAGCATTCGAATATGGACTCTGTATTAAATACCTACAATTAAATAACCGGTTTCTCAGGCAACGTCCATATCAAAGATAGCTATGCGTTAACGTCAATGTCAAAGACAGCTTTTATGCATATGCGTTAATAATCTTATAGGTCTATATAAGTGATTTTGGTTGCAGTGAAGGCGGCGGCGGCGGCTAGCGCGGCGGCGACGGCGACGACAGCTGCTGTGGATCCGGAGGCGCTCACGGCCAAGCCCATCAGCACCGACACCAGCAGTTGGGCCACGAACACACAGCTGCTCACCACTGCCACGTCCGTGCCTAGCCCGCGAGCATCGCCGCTGCCGCCGCCGGCGCTGTCCCACTGGAACACGAAAAGATAAAAGTAATAGTTTACTAGTTATCTCCACTAAAGGGAACGAGTGAGTAGATAGGTTTTTTAGAGCGCGCATTCGCGTATTGTAGCCAGCTGAGACTTGCGTAGAATCGTAGATTTTGTTTATGTTAACAAGAAGAATTTCATGGAAACACTCTTGGGAGCATTGATATCATGCGAAGAATAGATGAGAAACTTTTTTTATTAGCATATATTTCCTGGCTAAACAAGACCTCGCGGTGGTAGCCGAGTGGATATGACGTCCGACTTTCAATCCGGAGGTCGCGGGTTCAAATCCTGGCTCGTACCAATGAGATTTTCGGAACTTATGTACGAAATATCATTTGATATTTACCACTAGCTTTTCGGTGAAGGAAAACATACATCTGCGAAGAAATTCAAAGGTGTATGTGAAGTCCCCAATCCGCATTGGGCTAGCGTGGGGACTATAGCCCAAGCCCTCTCGCGCATGAGAGGAGGCCTGTGCCCAGCAGTGGGACGTATATAGGCTGAAATGATGATGATGAACCAAGACCTCTGCTCGCGAAAATCTGAATATATGAATGAAAAAGGTGAAACAAATTGTATATGACGACAAACAGTGAACACTAAATATTTCTAACCTACTTCTCACCAGGGGGAAATAAATATTTAAGGCATTTCCATCTTATAAATAAATCCACACAGTGAAATTTTCTTACCGTGCCCGTGGCGTGATAATGCGCCACCAGTAGGTAGGGCATAGTAAAAAGCGTAGAGTACATGACACCCGCAGTCCAGCTGAACAGTATGACGGCTGCGCGTGCCCTGATCGCGCACAGCATGAACATCCCGCAGCTGTACGTACACAGCCCGCCAACATACACTTTCTTAGCCCTGAAATAAAATACTGCAATTACTACCAGACCACACCTCGGACACTGGCGATCAAATGTATCAAACAAACGCGTTCCTACGCACACAGTCTAAGCTCGTGTAGGTGACCGCGTACCATGCTTGTGTGAGTGAGATAAGACGTGCTAGGGTTCTCGCCATTTTGTTGTCAAGTTCGATGACCTCAATGACTCAAAACTCATTGCGCGAATTAGGAAAAAATAAGAATCGTATTATGCTGTAAGGTGGGTATTTAAGCTGGATTTATACAATAGTTTCCTAATTTGAATCAGTATAAACGAAGTAACAATATTTTTTTAAGGAAATTCAGGCCACCTAAAACATGATTTTTTGTTCATATAGATATTGTGTTGTTTTCAGTGTGATCTGATAGGTTTTGTAAATATTTGAATATTTTACGTGGCCTCCGCTCTGCGCACCGCATCGTCGCGTCCTTGCCTGCCGGTAACTGTGAGGTAACCGAGAGCGGGTGGGCGGCACTTTCAACGGGAGGCAGGGAGTGTCCATACTGTACGTTAGTACTCTTTATTATACTGTGACCATTAAACTAGAGCTCTCTTTGATTTTTCTCTTTTCTCTGATCTTCATTTGTTTGTGATCATATTTGATTTCAATTTCTATTAAGTTTTGGGAATCAAGAATAGATGAAATAAAAGATTGAGTTAAAAACCTGATTAGCCTCCGTCTCAGTCTTAATTAAAATCTTGCACCCGCAAATTTCCTGCCCAATAAGGAAATTTAAACCTGAATAACTCGGTTTAACGACCTGCAGATTCAATTAAAGAAAACGACGTTCACAAGAATTCATAACTCGTGATAAAATACGGATCTACTCCATCTAGCGAAATGAAATACGGACGAATATAATATTTATATACCTAATATTTATATTTTATGAATAGGTATTTTTGCGTGTGTGATTGGAGATATAATGAAAAACCATCAAAGTCCCGTAATGTTTGATTTGTACAACTTAGCGATTGAGTCGGTTATCGATTATATTATATCAGTGGGAAGCCGAGCAAGTGCAACAGGAAGCTGAAAGTCAAGGGTGGATTGATCTTGTTAGCACTAGGAAATGTTTACTCAGTCAAGTTGAAGGGCGGAGCGAGATAACTGCGGTATCTGGGCCGTTTGACAACTTCAAGAGACTTATCACTCTGAAATAGGTATTACCACTGATAGCTACTCCTATCACCTAGGTATTTCAGAATTTCGAAAAGCAATATTTTTAGAAAATGTCGTAATACAATGGAATTATCTTCATATGTTTGTACCTTTTAGTGAAACATTAAAGGTTTTATTTATCTAGACACATTTTAGTTTCTGATAATTTCTTGTGGATAGGTGGATCATATACCAACTCAACATCAAATGAAGATAGGTGTGTTAGTTTTAACCTGCCATAGTTAATTATGGAATAAAGCTAGCAATCTGGTTTGCAAAATGAGAAATCGGGAAAAAGTGAAAGGGGATCCAATGGCTTGTATAATTAATTAGCTATGCCGTTCATCTCAAATGTTAATTTTAAATGTAAGAAAAATATAAGTAAATCCATTTTAAATGAAGTTAAAGCTCTATATTTTTCTCTTTTCTTTTTTGAGTACGATAGAATTAGAGTCAATCTCAGCGTTATCTTAACCTACTTAAAAAGTAAAAAACAGTGGATTCTATTCGTCGCATTCAATTTATTCAAACCTTGAAACGTGCTGCCGACGCCTAAGTAAACCTAAAGCAAGTCCGATTTACGCGGCCGAGACCACTTGCTACTATTATTATGCAGGCACTGTACACTAAACCCCTAACATATACCTACTTATATTTACTACTTATATTTTAATATTGTTGATTAAAAACGTCTTTTGCTTGACTTGAATAGCTGTTTTTCACGTAATTTTACGTTATAAACGAGTTCTATGGCACGATCACCATATACATATATTTTATAAGAAACAGCGCAGAAGTCTGTACCAAATAAATATATGGTTCGATGTCATGGGCAAAGCTACAGTGTTCGAAGTCCGTGTTAATAATTATGTCATTGAAATGAATCTGGATTGGTCTTAGCTATTTACGATCATTGCAGAAGTCTGGAAAAATGCGTTACAATATTTTTTTTTCCTTATTTTGTACTTACTAACAAAACAATCTATCATTTCTACATTTCTATAAATTGACCGATTTTATTAGACGTAGAGTAATTATAACAGTGAATAAAAATACAAACTATGAATACAAACACTTCTTGAATAAAACCTAATGTACCTAACGTTAGTGTTACCATCCGTGTTTTTACTAACCCCTATCCCCTAAATCCCCTCGTAATGTGTTTACGAAGTGCACCGGCAGTGACCCATACGGTCGGCATCGCAAATCGTCTTACAAGGATCAGCAGCCGCGCAATAACACGGCTCAGTGGGCATGAGTTGCGCATTGCACACCTGGGGGTGTAGGTGACGCTCTAGGTACTGTTTAAACCCTAAATACACGTGATACATTGGAAGGCACAGTAGGATATATAGTTACAGTACAGTAGTCGAAGTGTGATATTTTATTTAAGTTTTGAAAACAAATTAATTTCTAATACATGTTTTCAGCGTCGACTGTACTTTTCTTTAGACAGTCGTCTACAACCCATCAAGATTCTAGAGTAACCTGACGAGCCCGAATTCAATGTGGCCCGAAAGCCTGTGGACTTGAACAAGACTCACCCCAGTCTCTTGATGAGTTTCTCTATGACGGTGGAATAGCAGGCGCATGACAGCGAGTACATAGCCATGCCCCAACACCCGAAGCGCACTCCAGCCTCGTACTGCACACGGCTTTCTGAGCCGACTGGAGCCTATAATAATAAGCGGCACGTTACAAAAAGTCTATTTATGCAAACAATCTTATACAGACAGCAAATCATATAAAAATATAGGAGGAAGCTACTGATGGAAATGACTCCTAAAATAAGATATATAAAGTAGGTAAAACATCTTGGCTCAAAAATCCTCAAAAATAGTTCGAGATGAGCCTTTGATCTCTGCTTTGTTTTAAGGGTCACGCTATTCTGGCTTTTTGCAACACCTCACTTATCGGCTTTTTTTAATAGCCCTTGACAAAATAAGAATAAATCTAAAACCCGAAAGAAAAATATGTTTACGATACTTAATTACTTACGACACAAACCGTATGTTTACGATACTTAATTACTTACGACACAAACCGTTGATGTTATTATTTTAATGGGTGATTTTAATATTAATTTATTAAATGCAAATAGCAATGATTCAAAAAAACTACTCATTTTCTTAAGTGTATGAATCTCACCCAATTTACAGACCGACCGACTCACTTTACAAATCATAGTGAAACCTTAATAGACCTAGTTTGTTCGAATTCGTGTGTCACAGAATTATACGTCAACCATATACCGGAACTTAGTAGTCATGCATTTATAACGTTTGAAGTTTCTGTTAAGAAAGAAAAGCTATCTCCTCAATGGGTAACATACAGACCGTTGAAAGACATTGACTTCAAACAATTTAACGAGCGTGTCGCATCCATCCAATGGGACAGTCTTGCGTCAGACGATGTTAACTATATGGTGAATATGTTCAATTCTTCCTTGTTAGAATTGTTTAATGAATTTGCTCCAATGAAATCAGTTCGAATAAAAAATAAATCTTACCCATGGATAACGTACACTATCAAAAAGATGATGAAGCTTCGAGATGAGGCTCATGCTCGGAGTAAATTGATAAAGTTAGATTCTCATATTAAATACTATAAAGATTTAAAGCATATTGTTAATACAGCCATTTACAACGAAAAAACTGCTTATTTCAACCATCACATTAATAATAATCTAAAAAAAAATCCCCGAATTCTGTGGAAAAACATTAAAAACAACGTGGCCGACTTTAAACGTAAAGGTTATGAATTACCAGCACAGTTAAACAACCCTACAAAATTAAACGAGCATTTTTTAGCACTGCCTGGAGATAACTGCGTTGACATCTCTCTTTTAACTAATTACGAGTTCAGTAGATTTAGTAACTCTGTATTCTCTCTCAGACCTGTAACGGAAACAAGTGTACTCAACATTATAAAGTCCATTTCCACTAATGCACAAGGCGCCGACGGAATTACCCTAGACATGATTTTGTTGACGCTTCCTTATACACTTTCACTAATTACGGATATAATTAATAAGTCAATCGAAAAAGGTGTCTTTCCTGAGGCATGGAAGTCAGCTGTTGTTAAACCTATTCCAAAAATATCGAATCCAACCAGTTTCAAAGATTTTCGCCCGATAAGTATTCTTCCCTTTTTATCAAAAATCCTGGAAAGAGCAGTGTGCCTACAACTAACAGAATATGCAGAGATTAATGACATTCTGCCGAAGAAACAGTCGGGTTTTAGAAAATCGCGTAGCACAACAACTGCATTACTAGATGTAATCGATGACATTCTGGGTGCCCGAGACAACGGTGAATATGTAATGCTTGTATTGTTAGATTTTTCACGTGCTTTTGACACCATAAACACTACACTGCTACTGTCTAAGTTGGCCTTCTATGGAGTAGACACACGTTCTCTTGGCTGGTTCTCGAGCTATCTTACAGGACGCACACAATGTGTTGAGGTACGTGATGTTAATGGTGTAGTGACTGCCTCTAATTCTCTAGCTGTTACACGGGGCGTTCCGCAAGGCTCTATTTTAGGACCACTTTTATTTATTTTGTATAGTGCAGATGTTATAAATAATATAAATTATTGTAATTATCACTTGTACGCCGATGCTATGCAATTGTATATTTCTTTTATGCCTAATGAAACTAACTCTGCAGTTGACAAGTTAAATTCAGATTTAGGACGCATTGCGTAAGTGGTGTATGTCAAATAATCTTGTTTTGAACGCAAATAAGTCAAAACTAATGATGTTTGGTTCAAGTAAGCGACTAAGTGACCTTGAGACTTACGTGCCACAGGTAGTTATCATGGGTGATATTTTAGAGCGCGTTTACGTCGCTCGTAACTTAGGCCTTATTATGGATGGTAAGCTGCGTTTTGAAGAGCACGTCACGGAACTATTGCGAAATTGTTTTTACCGACTCAGTGTTCTATATCGTTTCCGTGACTTTATCATCGTTGACTTGCGAATAAATCTCTGTGATTCACTAATTTTATCGAAGTTGGGTTATGCCGACGTTGTCTACGGTGGTTGCTTGCTGGCGCGTACTTCTACTTTGGTACAGCGTATACGAAATGCTTGCGCTCGATATTGTTTTAATGTACCATGCCGTTCCCACATCACGCCATTTTTAAACAACAATAAACTATTAAATATGTCGGCCAGGCGAACGTTGCACTTTTCTTCGTTAATTTTTGGGGTTATGCATACCAAACAACCATCATATCTATTTAAGAAGTTACAATGCTCCAAGCGTGAAGTGCGGGGCTCTCAACGGCTTGTTGCCCCAAAACACAGTACATCTGCTTTCCGTGGCAGCTTCCGTTACGCCGCCACGAAGTGTTGAAATAATGTACCACCACCTATTAGAAATTCTACGTCGATAGCAACTTTTAAAAGTAAAATTAAGAAGTATTTACTCGTTCTTCAAACTTCCAACACATGAGCTGATGTACTGTGCTAAGTAGATGTTATTAGGGTCAAACAGATCACTGTGTTATGTCTTTCCTGTAGACATACACAAGAGTTAAGGGCTATAAAGGTTAATTTTCTTATTTAACCCTTATCCACGTGATAAGGTCCTCCTTTTATTTAGAGAACTATGATAAAATCATTGCTTACATGACCACAAGCTGTTAACTATAGCCCACAGGAGAGAAAACTAGTGTGTTATCGCGAACAGCATATTTTTCTCTCCTGTGGGCTATAGTTAACAGCTTGTGGGCGTGTAAGCAATGATTTTATCATAGTTCTCTAAATAAAAGGAGGACCTTTTCACGTGGATAAGGGTTAAATAAGAAAATTAACCTTTATAGCCCTTAACTCTTGTGTATGTCTACAGGAAAGACATAACACAGTGATCTGTTTGACCCATTATCATTAATTAATACTTGTATTTCGGTAGTTATTAAGTTTGCTTTATGTTTACAGACACGTATTTTTACTGTCTAATTGTGCAAAGCACATACTATGTACGTATTTACTGTTTTTTGTCTGGCTAATATCATGCTATAGTTTAAACTCACCTTCTCCCACGTGTTAGCTTAGTTTTGTTTTTTAATTTTATTTTATTGTGATTTTCTATTTTATTGTGTTTTTCTCTCTGGTTGCCCTGAAAACCAGCGCCATGGCTAAGTATATTAGCCATCGGCAAATGCTGAGTGGCATCCATTTTGGTGTTAGTATGTATTAGAATAAGATGTATTTTTAGGTTAGGTTTTATTTTGCACCAAATAAACTTTTTCTATTCTTTCTATTCTAAATATACACAAGATATTTATCATGACGTATTGTAGTTTCATAATCAATTTCAATTTTAGAATTTTATCTCCAACAAAAATGACACGTGAAAATCTCGACACCGATAAATCATCCAAACGTGTCGTGTACCTAAAATCCAGAAAATCTCGATAAGAGCTGACAATATCTCCGGTTGACAAAAATAATATTCACCCTATTATCGGAACGCCAAATGTTGCAGATTTACCTACGCCTACGCCAGATACAAATGAATACGTGCGCGTACAATGATACGATAGAGTTGCCAATGCATAAATTAAACTGTTTCTATGCAAACTATCTACAATGAAACTTTAACTACCTTTAAGTATTTGAAACAAAATTTTGCGTGCTAATGCCTAATAACCTGGCCACTTTTATAAGTGGCATTATATCCGTCATGTCACGAGCTGCCATGAAATTCATGAAAACCAATATAATAGGCCTTTAGCTCGTCGATTAATGCTTACAGCAGGGTTCCCACCGAACACCGCCTCACCAACAAAGTCAGTGAAGTACAGTGAGTAGCAGACATGAGCCATCCAGCAGAACAAGTTGGTGAGGCACACCACGCGGAGTGAGGACGGCATCACCACTATGGAGCGGAGGTAGTGCCGCAGGGACAAGTGCTCGCCGTGACTGCTTTCGGGTACGTTGGTGCTTGGACCGTTCTGTAAAACACATTATAAGGGTTATTTTTCGAAATGTATATGACTAACGTTAATTTTTATAAGTTAACAGTAACTTCATTATAATTATTATAAAACGTCACAGATGACAAAAGTGGCCACTTTTAGCGATCCTGAAACAGCATATATTGACTGATAGAGAGAAATGATTATTCGATTAAATTTCATTTTACAACAGTTTTTTTTTCTTTCCTTACTACTAAATTTAATTCTATTCTATATTTGTTGAAAGAAGGTAGGTAATAATTCCTTGCGCACTTTTAGTTAAGTAAATAATATGTGTGCTTCTGGCTGACTCAATAAGGTTATTTACAATGAAATCAGAGATGTAGCAGATATCCTAGACTAGCGAAACCCTATGTGACAGGTCACAAGCTTATTAACGTCACGCAGAGAGATTGGATTTCGTAACTTCGTGTAGAGCTAGTGTGTTACTGGCAGGTAGCCGGTTACGAGAAACATTTTTGACGTTGAGAATATTTTTGGAACCTAATGGAATTTTGGAATCACTCTTTGATGCTACGATTTTGTCCCAGAGATGGTATTATGCAATGAAGGTTGAGAGCTTGTTTGTTTGTGTGTTTATGCAAACAAATTAATGTTTTCACATCCCCAAAAGATTGACGATTTTGGCTGCAGTTTTTGATGAAAGTTCGTGATACACTGCGATGATGAAACTCGCTTGGTTGCGCTATTTGCATATTTTTGTCAACCCAAGCAAATCTGTACTTTGTTGGGAAATTAACCGACAGTTGTAAATTCAACTCCCTCCCAAAGTATGGCCATGCACCAAAACTATTATTATTTTGGTAGTGGCTCTATTCGTTAAACCTAATAAGTTACGAAGACGGATTAATAAAGTTACCTGGTCATCTCCCTCAGCCGGTTGATTCAACGAGCCATACGTCGTGTTGTCTCGCTTCAAGCTCTTCACGGGCTCGTCTCCAGCATCAAAGCTCTCCTGCACCCTCTCCGTCTCCGCCAGCTTCCTGAACTCCTCCTGCTCCTGCAGCTCGTCGAGAGGAATCTCCTTGAAGCTGGTGACGGTGGCTGTTACACACACCACGAAGATCACGGTGATCAGCGAAAACACTGCTCTGACGTGGCCTCCAAATAGCTCCCCTAAAAGGTTTGATTTTAATTTTTGATTTTCGTTACAAAGACTCATTTGTGTTAGATAATTTAAGCAGATTTTGTCCTACTTTATACCTTACTTAACCTCGTGCCGCCCAATGTGCAATACATTGTACAAAGTGACACTCAGCATAACTGCCCAGACTTTAGAAATTACATTCAGAGCTAAACGCCCAGTGTGCAATACGTTGTACATAAAAGTTTATCAGATGTCAGTTTTAAATTTTTGCACTAAATTGGAATTCACCTAAAGGTTGTAAATGGTAGGTTCATTCGCGATTATTTTGACGGCTGACGTTTGACAGATATTATCATAGGCAAGTGTTCTACTTCCGCAATTATTCAAACATGCCGCCATCGCGCACGACACATGGGTATGTAATCTTGATTTATTAAACGAATCATGACTTTTTTCGTGTTTGTTTTATTGAAATATAATATACTGTTATTTTTTTACAAAGGCACTAATCAATATTTTTATTCCTTAATCGTTACATTATGTACATCATATTGCACACTGGGCGTTACCGTTATAAAAATACATATTATTATATTATAACCTACAACTCAAGGTTCTTCTTTGAGAATTAATTTTTAGATCTGCATGATGATTTACTTGTTGAATACAAGCTGAAAGACTTTTTGCCATCACAAAATAAAATTTACGATCCTGAATACCAACTTCCTGGTGATGAACCAAATATTTGTTACAGTCTTAGTGAAACAAATTAAGTTTCGAAGAAAGTGATACTGAAATACAGCAAACATACAATCATAGGTATATATAAAATTGAAAAACCAGAACGGGATAAAAAACGAGGGAAGAAGCGAGATGGCGCCTTACAAATTTTTAAAAAAGTTTTTGACACGTTTCTCGAATACGACGCACGTATGATAAGAAAACACTGTTCCAATCTATTATCTAAATATGAGAATAGAACTAGAGCATAAAAACTATCGCTTTCGATGCGTATTTAATTTACAATAAGCAAAAGAAATTTTCATAACAATCTTCATTTTACGATAATCGGCTATTTTCGGCAACTCTCGGGTGGTTTCATTTCGGTAGTTCAAGTAACCTAAATTATGTTTGTTATGTTGGTATGCAGTTATTTCGGCGTTTTTTTACTCGAAGTAAAATAAAAATGTCAACCTTAGTCTATGCCCATACGAGTGACTTATGTCATATTTGATGAAAAAAAAAATGTCATATTTATGACTTTTCTATTAGTATTAACATATTACTAATTTGCAAGCAATTTGGAAGGGTGGCATTTTACAGTGGTCAAGCGGTCTTTTTGGGTCGCTGCGTCACCGTAGTAAGTAATGTTAAAAATATCCAGAAAGGAAAATGGGGACTACCTACGTTTGTATGAAAAGGCGATTTATGGGCGGTGGTCGGCCACGTTTGTTTTAAGGCGGAAATTAATCTTATGAACGTTTTTGCTGACTGGACTGGGCTTATAAAAATAAATAATATTATTGAATCAAGTTTTAAATAAATACCTACGTAGATGAAACAATACAATCTTGCCTTTTATCAAATCACATCATTTATTGTGAAATTTGCGAATTAATTTATCCAAATAACGGTTACAAATAAGAAGTCCCCATCACAGTTATGAACCCTGGCACGGTTGAATACATAATAATGTCGGTATTTAACTAAACTTAAGACAAACTCTTTATTTAATTTACGCGAGCGGAGCCGCGGGCCCGTCTAGTAACTTATATAAATAAAAAGGATATTAAGTTTTATGTTAAGCAAGTTGTTAATAAAATTTTCGGAGCATTTTATAAAGCATTTTAGTGTCAGATATGAAGGTTAACATACATAAATTTACCAAAAAAATTTTTTTTAAATATTTTATTACTTTTGTTGCTTATTATGTAACTATTTATAATAGTCAGAGGCTGCGTTATATCAATTTATGATAACGTGCCTTAAAGTTTAATAAAATTTGATTTAAAAAAAATAATTAAGGTGTATTCGGGTAATACCGAATGTCGGATAATTCCGAAATTCAGATGAAAATCACCCTTAATTCCATCATAATAAAAGTCTCTTTTCGGAATTATCCGACAGTTTTCGACATTCGGAATTACCCGAGTAAACCTTATATTATTTATAATAACAATCAAAAACCCAATGTGCATTTAAATGAACAAAAGATACGAAGGTGGAATTCAGTTTAATGTATTCATTTTTATTTACATATAAGTACCCAGAAAAAAATAAAAAAATCCAGCTTGCGTTTTCCATAAAAAAAAAATTTGAAATGCGTGGGCAGTTACGACTTCGTAATATTATGGCTATTATATTGCACACTGGGCGTTTAGCTGATATTGCGATTTTTTTCTTGGGCGGCACGAGGAAATATTAATTCCATTGACACGGAGTAAATTGAGGAAAACATATTTTTTCTCCTTCAAATAATGTTGTTCATTTAGTTACAGGTACCTACGCAAATCGTATTGAGTATGGTTGTAACATACCTTAGGTTTATAAAGCTCCTACATTTCGTTTGTCTACATAATCTGCAATTAAGGTTGACTTTTGATCGAAAAGAGAAACATAATTGTTTTATTTAACAAAGTTCATCAGCCTTTATTAGGGTAAAACTCCGAAACAGGTAGGTTTTAGTACCAGTATCACATTACCTAATCGCGTTTCATCCCAGTTAATGCCGCCAAGGGCGTAGCCCATGAAGCCGCCTAAGCCGGCCATTATCGTGAATGTGCTAAGTCCTTTTGCATGATCCTCTGTAAAAAAAAAGGTTCCAGTTTAAATAAAACATTACATTTTAATGCATCAATAAATGCGTGATGCGCGTTGGTCATACAGTAAGAGTGTTTTTCTTCTTATTACATCCTCCTGGGCCCCAGAGGCCTTTATAAAGGTCATTTTCCTTATTTAATTTTAGGTTTTATTAAATAAATACATACAAGGTACCAAACAAATGGCTTCTAGGTCTTATTTGTGTTCATCTAGATCTCATAGCTTCGGGTTCTAGAGAGGTTATAAATAATCAAACTATTAGAGGCCTCTTTTTTCAATGTTTACACTTTGGCGACGGTAATTAATTAACATAAAACTGTAGCCTTGTACGAGGCTGAATAGATCCGATGCCGCAGCGAAAGTGTCAATATTATATCAACCTAAACCACGACGTCATTAACTTTAGGGAACGGTATAGGGAAATTGCCACCAAAATCTTGTAAAAGGCAAATAATTTTTATCAAAGACGGGATTTTCCGAGTACATATTTTTTTTATGCGAAGACTTGACGTCCTGAATTTAGCACTGGCCACAGTTAAACAGAATTATCAGCCAATTAGGTACATTAAATATTTGGGCCTACTAAATATTTACTTTGCTTCTACGTAAATCCGACATAATAAAAAAATAAACTTGCTTATTAGTTACCAGGTGGTGACATATTAATATATTTGTATGCGAAATATTCGTTGTATGTGTGACTAGGAATTATTCAAAACAAAGTCAAGATAGCCGCTCTAGGCAGAAAAAGCAATATTTAAGTACGAAAAGTATCTAAGTACCTATGTAGAATTATTTATATTATCCATTAAATTTTTTTAATTTAATTTTAATTAATTTATAATGTACTTTGACGATGCAAAAGCGATTGTAAAATCCTACTTGATTAAATGATATTCTATTCTATTCTATTCTATTCTATTCATGCGTGATGGTACGAACGTATAATTACTAATTTAAATCTGCATTAATTGCGTAAACATTATCTGAATTCATATTTTCGACTAACATGTTTATTTAGGCTTAATCTCTAAGGGCGTAATTGTTGAAAAGCCCATTCCCCTTTCAAATTAATGTAAGTTCCCAGAGGAAGAAAGTAAAATACAGCCTACGAACCTGTTTTAATATCTAAGGAAACTCTATATTATTCTAGTATTATTTACAAATTTGGATACATATGATACAATAACCTTTTCAAATGGTATTCAGGTTTTTATAAGTTCTGTTAAGATTAATTTAACTAGGAAAGTTGGCTTGAATTCCAGTACAGAACATATACCTAAATAGTATATGTACCTATACATTACAACATACAC
The DNA here is from genome assembly GCF_910591565.1 of Cydia splendana. Classification (NCBI taxonomy): domain Eukaryota; kingdom Metazoa; phylum Arthropoda; class Insecta; order Lepidoptera; family Tortricidae; genus Cydia; species Cydia splendana. The sequence continues at coordinate 13,381,567 of NC_085966.1, read as the reverse complement.
CGTACAACAGGCCAGTCCTAGTTTTAGTTATTCGATTTATTTCCAATATGATACTGATCTGTCAGTGTCAAAAGTGACATTTCAAGGTAGGTACTTAATACATACGCCGAAACTCTGCTTTGTGTTTGTTAAATAATGACAACTGTGATCCGAGCGACGTCATGCTACTTTTGAGGAAGCATGCCGCAACTAATTTTAATAGACAGGACTACAGCTTTAGCGGTGTGAGCTCATTGATCCCGAAGTATTATGATACACACAAATCTATAGAAGGTAAAGTTGGTAAAAGTAAGGAGTTGGTAGGTAGGTCTTTCCGTGACCACAGCTGGTGCAACTCAGCTGAAACGTCGGAATTAAAGGTAAAAACAATGAAATTAATTATATCGCGGTAGACCCGTTTGTGTAATTAAATAAGGTAAGGAAAACAATCTCCATGTATCAAAAAGTGTGCGTCAAAAAACCTTAAATAGGTGGCGCTACAATACCTAGAATATTAGATAAAAAAATTCAAATCATTGACAGCGCACTTCACTCCGTCAATAACGCCTAAGTCCTTAGCTACTCTAGCGCTACTCTGGAGAGATTTCGAACTATTATTAACAGCTGACTGCTGGACACTTTTACAACTGTTCTACCATATGAGAATTCGCTCTTTTTACTCTATACTGAGTATAGTATAGTCCATGTACAAAATGCTTCAGCTACTAGTAATAGGCGTTGCCGGTTGCACGTGTTTATTTAGGCTCAAATGTCATGTCAAAGACAAAATGGTTCGGTATAGCTACATAATATATTAGACTTACACAATTGTTTATAATTTTAGCAAAGTAAAGCTACTAAAGGTAGGTACTATGGTCTCGTACTAAAAAATGTTGTCTAGATAAATCAATCACAGACAGACAGAACAGATAAGCGGTTAAAGCCTCAAACGTTGTAATCTAGAAAGGCGTATAAACATTAGTTTTGCGACCATCCAAATATCTTTTTAACACACGCTTTTGCCTGTCTCGTCTTATGTTCTACATAACAGAGTCACATGATATGACGTTTCAGCCGAACAAATATTGAATTAAAATTAATTGTAATAATTAAAGTAGGTGAAGGATGGTAATGAATTTTGGAGAAAATTATTCTAAGCGTAATCACGCAAGTAATTTACATAAATGAAGATGATTACTTTTGGCACTCCTGACTTTGGTACTGATAGGTAATTTTATTTACTTTTAAAGGTTTATTGCGTAAGTATAGATAATTAGATATTTTGTTTGAATTTCCATATTTTCTTTCCCCGGTATTTTTGCCAGATACATATGTACCTAAATAGTATACGGACATCTGTAGGTACGTATTATTGTTTGCGTTAGTCAGTACCTACAGTTTTTGCCTAATTTCGAACAAACAAATGCATTAAACTCGACATTTTCGTATCATTATCACAAGTTAGGTTTCCCAGACAATGTCAAATAGCGAGCATGTGCAACCAAAATATAATCTATTTCAATATGTTAACAAATATATTTAGGATAAACACAGATCAGTTTTTTATGTAAATACATATTACATATTTTATAACGTTTAATTTATCACGGGCGTTGATATAATTCCAGATCTAACGAAGTAACCCCCTTATTCATAAAACTTTACGGGACTGATTTAGTTAAGTAAATTATGTTTTATACCTTCCTTACAAAAATATAACTCAAAATGACAGATAAGGACAAACGATTATTAGTTAATTGAGGTTTGTAGTGCGTTTATGAATAAGGGGGTAAGTAGGTAGCTACATTATATATAAGCAGTGTCAGTGGCACTACTGGCTCGTGAGTAATCCGCTTTTATCTACAATATTGTGTATCAAGTGGGTTATTTTAAGCACTACTCAGTGTTAGGTATATTTTGTTATAATATATTATAAGGCTCTCCGTTACTGAGAAAACTGAACGAGACGGAAAATCCATAGGTGAAAAAGAATGATTTAACTAAATTTAATATGTGTGTAAACTAACCATACCTAACATACGATTGAGGTACGTGAATACTTAAGACTTACTATATTATTATACGTATAATTTATATGTAAGTAGGGTACCTAACTACTTAAAAAATGTTAGAACTAATCATCGTGGTCGAGTAGTGCATTGGATTTTTCAGAATATTGTGTTAGTTTTAATAGATTTTCTTTGATTACATTAAAATGAAATAATCCCATCCTATTTTCTAAACGATGGTATACATAAAACAAGTTTAAGTATACCTAATAATAGATAACTACATGGAAAACCCCAAATAAGAATTTAACTAGCAGGGTTACATTACAGTACCTACCCATGTGCCTAACATTAACTGTCAAGATTTTATTTAAAACGAAACATTGTTTTATTTTATTTATTTTAACAGTAGTTTTTGTTAGGTACTATTTATGTTTTTTACATAACTTTAAGGATGTGATTGTAGCTGTATTATTATCTGCAGCAGCGGTAGCAGTAGGTATTATTAGACATGTTTTATATTTAAGTAAATTATTCTATTAATAACTTCGAATGCTTCGACATTAACTAATGTTAATTTCTCATACTTCTTAATTATGAATCCAGTTCAATAATTAACATCGCTATTTCATATCCGTTTAAGATACCTACTTCCAGGAACCGTATTGATAAAAAAAGTCCTTATTTTCATTTCTCTTCAATATTTTATACATACCTGGCACCGTGACATCCAGCAAGTAAGCCCTTGCGGGGCTTTGGCAGGCATCAGCGTCAAAATCCAAAAAGACCGTTCCAAGCACCGTAAATAGCACGCCCCAGGGATGATAGTTGGTGTCGGTGGAGTCCAGGATGGAACTCCGTGGGCCGAGAACCGAGGGTGCTTCCGTGCGGTTGGCCGGCCTCTCGTCGCCAAGCGCGTATCCTATGGCCTCGCCGTTTGGCACTAAAATTAACCCTGAAAAATACGGGATTTTTGGTAGTATAAGCACACTGCCAAAAATAAAAAAATGCGCCTTTGGTTAAATCAAAGGACAGTAATATCAGTATCTTTGAAATTGGGTTATTTAGGTCTAATAGTAATTTAACGACGTGCTAGGTTTTTAACTAATAGTGCATAGATGTGAAATCTTAATGTCATTATCTAATATTACATAGCCATTCTACGACCTTGAAATTTTTATCTCACCGTTTAACAGCATTGTCATCTATTGAGTCAGATATTTAGACCGCTTGATACTTCAAAAATTAAACACAAAGAGCGGAAAGTGAACACAAAATATTTACCTAATAAAACGCCAATAGACATCATAACAATGAACGGCCTCCTCCTCCCGAACTGTGAGCGACACCGGTCACTGATGGAGCCCAGCAGCGGCGTCATGAAGAAGCCCACGAGTGGGGACAAGGCCCACACTAGCGTCATCTGTTGGTGCGGCACCCCGATCTGGAGGAGGGTCGGGGAGACGAACGCGGTCTCTCCGGCGTATGAGAACTCGATGCCCATCACGGCCGCTGATATCCTCATCAGCTCGATCCGACTTTTCCTTCTGTATATCAGATATTTACAAATTACCACATTTTTTATCAGGTGCTTTCGATTAGATACAAGTAAAAACTTTCGATAAAATGAAGTTAAGCACAAGCTTAAATACCTAGTAGAACTGTACCTACTTTTATTCAATTAAAAAAAGCATATATTAAGAGTTAAGCTTGTGATTTTCCTTTTAACACGTTTCTGAAAAAAACAACTTACTTCTTTTGTTTATATAGTCTGGCAAACTCAATTGGTTAGTAAATAAGAATAAAAAAACTATACCATCCCCTTTTTTGGGTGCTACCTACATACTAGCGTAAGACAAAGACAGTATGATTCTCTCTATCTATGTTTGAAATGAGACAGTCCCTGGCCAAACTAAAGTTAGGTATTATTTTTCTCTGAATGCGTCGCTAACAAGTAAGGACATCAGAGACAACAACTGCCTACACGAGGAAAGACTCGGGCAGGACGGATGAGTTAATTTAAGAAGAAAATCTTGGTTCTTACATTATTTACATATTCTCCTTGTGCCGAAGAAGTGTTGTTTTTGTTTATCTCATAGGTACTAGGACTAAGCAGTATAATTATTGTTGAGTTGTAGACCTATCTACTTTATTATGCATTACCGATATCGTCTCTTATATCTGCGGGAACCCTTTTAGACGTCATCTCAGACAATGAAAGTAATGAAATAGCTAAAAACCTAATTATAGGCTTGAAACGCGCGCTGCGCTCATCTCATAAGTTTGTCATTAACTCAATCTTGCTGTATTTGCGCTGCGTATTTCTAGATAAGTTTAAAAAGCTGAATACCAAAACCGCCAGAACATATCTGACAACTTATTGTGTAGGTGTATTAAAGGCGAAAACCCTCCTCGCAATGTCACACCAAACAAACAAATAACAGTATTTAGCCACCTTTGAAAAGTTACACTTACTCACTTGAAAACTTAAACACATGATTAAATTAAATTACCTATAAACATGTGCACTACTCCATTTTAAACTGGTAGGTATTATTATTTTAAAATGATTTCCACTTGAAAATAACAGAAGCGCATGGTACCTACAATAAATATTTTATTATAGGGATTATAAAACTATTGCATCAATAATTTATCTGTATTAGACCGTGAATTTTATATAGCAGATAACAAGGTTGCTTTTATAATTGTGCAGTTGTGTAATATACGACTTACGGAAAGTAAACGTGTTGACTTTTATAAAACTCCCTCTCGGGTGCTCTCAGGTTCCGCTATCAATCTCAGTCAATTTGCAAAGTTATTATAGGTATGAAAGGGGGACCGACTCCTTCGACAACTCAACCTTCGGTACAAAAATGGCTCACAGGTTATGGACCACATAAGCACATGAAACGTTTCTCTTCTAAGGGTTAAAACGTTAACTCTGCTTTTCGTTTATTTAAACAGAGATATTCGAGTTTCCAAATTTGCCTTAAATATTATTCAGTAGAACGCCAAACCCTCTTCAACTATATTAAAGTTTGTTCTGATTTCAATAGAATGACTTTATTCTTGCGAAATATACCTGTTTACTTTCTAAAACTGAAACGACCTTTTTATATTAAATTTAATTATTGTGGAATAGAACGTCGTTTTGGTTTGGAAATGAAATAGACTTGCTATACGTTTTTAAAGATTATAGGATTTGTAAACTCATGGACAGATAATAGTAGATGTTTATATAGGTCATGGCATTTCTAGATGGATAATCAAATTAGCAAGAGTTTTTATAATACTTACCTGAATGTGTCGCTATACACGCTTTCCTGCCAAACTCTCCCTGGACCTTCAGAATGAGGGATCCCAAACAGAGAATCCTTAAAAGTCTCCTTCACTCCTTTAGGATGCTCCTCTTTCCATTGCGACCACTTTTCTTTACACTTATCCCTAACCCCGTGCAGTCGGCCTGTTACCCCCTGATACTCATGCAACTTATCAGCCATAACTAGTCCTCACTATCTCATGAAAGGGGAATTTCCAACAACACAATGTCCCTAAAACCTTGGAATGATTTGGTGTTTATTTGTGGAAGATTTTAACTGTTGTTTTGATAACACTTGGAGTCGGTAACGAGGTAAGTTTGGAAGTAGTTTAGTTGGGCAGTGGGCAGTAGTTATCGCGGCCGGCGAGCGGAAGTGGACTGGGCGCGCGCGCCGCCCTCGCCGACGCCCGCCCGCCCTGCGCGACAACTACAAAAGATGTATAAGTGCACTGGAAAAGACTTGGTGATTCAACTTTTAAATGCAAATACGTTATACCTACCAAGTTCTAGTAAATATCATGTAACTTCCAAAAAAAATCTCAGTTTTGAAGATCTTACATATAGCGAGAGTTATGCGTATCACATACATACATATACGGAATATTACTTCGATAGCATATTATTTAAACAATAGGTGTTATGATATGTTGGTTTATCTATTTGACTTGATATATCTAAAAAGCGAAAAGGTCACGCTACATTACTGCGGAAATAATAATTTATTTGAAAAATAAAGTTAGGTTTGTAGAGCACAAATGTGTAAGAATATTCCACAAAGTAATCTCGGCGCGTGAATAGGCTTTATTTATGTTATTTACATCTTTCCGCTTTCAGACGAGCTCCGAGAATTCGCCTTTCAGTGGTGCTGAAGGTGACTTGATTTTAAAATGTTGTTATTTACTGATTCCGTACAACAATTTCAAATAACCTTTCCATTATTAGCCGTGTTGTATACCCTATTTTTATAGATTAAAATTTTTCGAACCAAAGAAAATTGTGGTAGGTAATTGCTTTTTCTTCTGAAAAGCTAGGGTTCCTATTATATCTAATATTGCGGTCCAATAATATGTAAACGATACTAAGGTAAACGTACTAGTGCTCGACATGCTAATGCCTAATAGATGACACCTTGCTGTCACCTCTATTGACAATGACTTAAGTTTCAAGATGACATGTACTGGGACCGCGACGAGCACCAGTACGTTTACCTTATACCTACCTAATTTAGTGCATATAGTTACTCAGATTTAATTTTGGAGGAAAAAAGTTACCACTACTTTGAGGTTAAGTATAAAATTTCTAATCTGAAAAAAAAGGAGTATAGTGATAATTTTATAACTAACACCGGACTTCTTAAAACTTACGTTTATTACGTAAGTTTTATGCGATTAAGTCCCGTGTTGGTTATAAAATTATGAGTGAAAATCGTGTTAGTTTAAACTTTAAATCAATATATTGGGGTATAGTGACTTGTAAATTTTAACAGACGATTAATTTCTATCTACTGCTTATTATCTTATTAAGCTTTATGGCTATTAACAGATACCGAAATTAAGACATGGGACTTAAATAGAAGAGCTTATTTTTTTGTGATCGGCCATTCGTGCTATTTCAACTAATTTGGCTCTCAGTCATTTTTTTGTAAACTTTTTATTTTAGGAACAACATACAATAACAACACGCAGCTCGCAGTTAAATATTAAATATTTACTTAAGTACAATAAACTTAACTATGTGTCAGTTGAAAGTAACTCTAAATAGAAGTGGGCATGGTATAATAATATACTCCGCCTGGTACTCCATTCCGAGATTCGCGTATGACCTAACTGACACGCGCCTACGTCATCATGCTGTTTACAGGTTCTCAAACTTTGAAATGTGGGAGAATTTTAACCAACGGTGAAAATTATTTTAACGGCATTAATTTTAAGTTACTCATGTAGAAACATAGTAAAATAAAACAAATCTAATGTATTAAATTAAACTTTATTTATCTATACAAGACAAACGTTTAAAAAACTAATTCACAGTTACACATTAATTACCAAGCTTACGACGTGAAAAGTTTGGAAAACACTGCGACTGCTGACACTGAGCGAGAAGGAAATAACAATTAACACGCGTTCGACAAGGATGACGGTCAGGGCATAAAGTTATCTAGTTCCGAATTGTCAAATGTGCACAGCGCTATCCTGTGTTGCTAGTAGTATAAACAGAATTACCCGAAAGTCTGAAATTTCTTTCGTGAATCGGAAGATATTGCTAACGAGTAATTAAAAATGACGTGTTATTGTAAAATTTAAGCTAAAATACATATAAATGAAAATTATAAAATTATAAAGAAATATTTTAACTTATTAACCATAGGTATAATGTACCCATGTAACATGTTATGTTGAAATAAAGTGGCAATGTTATTGTGACGTAGGCCCGTGTCACTCTGGGAATGGAAGACCATGTTTTATTAGACCATGGAAGTGGGTTCATTATGTAACGTCTTCTAAAATTTCGTTTTTATAACGCTATAAGAGCCAGAATTTGGAAATTTTTATATTCTCTATATCTATGATTCGTACATATAACACTGATAATATTATGCTATGTTCGTATCATATAATCTCTAATATTTATCTGAATTTATATGGTAGGTTGTACCATAACTAAAGGTACGTATAAATTGTGTATAGTTTGATACACAATTTATATGTGCCTTTCTACAACATTCATTATCGTTAAGAAAGACATTACTAGACACTTAACTAGCAAAAGATAAAGATATTGACGATAAGAAATCTAATAATTATTACACGGACAGGCGAAAAAACTCTTTTAAAACTAAAGATACGCAGTATGTACTTTTAATTTTTAGCTATCCGTAATAAGTGTACTAGGTACATAGTTATTGAGTTATACTTTAAAACAAGCAATTTGCTTTCGGATAGACCTAAAATTTGGACAAATATTAAATTGGAAACGTGATTTTTTGGTTAATCCAGAAACATTTTTGGTAACTCAGCCCAGAGACGTGAAAAGTGTCGGTCTAAAAGTTAATTCGCCCGCCTACTAGAGTCTGTGCGGAAAGAGAAGAGTCGTGGAATGTAGGTATGGGGCCCAATACATTCCACTACTGTTCTCTTTCCGCACAGACTCTAGATATGTACATACTTTCCAAGCATGAAAGTCACCGAATGAAATTAAATTGATCTATTTCTGTCTACGCTTTTATCTCTGATTTATCCTTAGCTACTGCTGGCATAGTTAATATTTTTCTTTACGTCGCATGCTCTTTGACATCCGCTTGCATGGCCCCGTGGTCCTATCCAGGGAGAAATAAAAATAGACACTTTAAAAAGCCACTTCTGCATCATCTATGTTTGTCAGCGCAACCCGCCTCGGGGATTACGCTTATTGCGTCCCAGGACGCGATTCGCGGCTGATTGTTTCCTCCGATACCGTATATAAACAAACAGATCGCCTTATTACTCCCACGCCCTCGCGGCCCATTTGACACGATCAAATGTGAATCCACGCTTTATTGGGTGAGATCAAATGTAATGTACGTAAACGATTTACGGGGTGACTTTTGTGCCCGATTGGTACTGATTTTGTGTAAAGGCATAACTGCCTAATACACAATCTGCTTAGAATAAATGCAATACATTTCAATCAAGTTATTTTCTATAACTAATATTCATATAGGTACAAGTAATTTTCACTTTTATTTAATGTAATGGATTGTTTGGCATGTTTGACAAATTCGTGAAATACGAGTACGCCCCATGAAAAACTACAAAAAGTCTCTCGCTTAGGCTGTGTGCCAATGTGCTTCGTGAAAATGGAACTTTAATCGGTTTTCCGCCTGTTGATCTTGTAGTTGGGGAGCCGACGATGCTAAATGCGTACTTACTCGAGCGTCGTACAGACCTATTGGAATCGAAATATTCGATGATAAGAAGAAAAAAAAGTTATATAAAGTTTTTTTTCCAGCGAGCCGGAAAGCGTCTACAATTTTTTTTTTAATTTCGGGGGGTTGGTGGAGGGTTAAAAAATCGTTAAGCAGTTTGTGGGTTTGGTCGTTTTTGTCCACGTTAATGCTATATTTTTTCTATATCTTAATATAACACTTATTTGTAGGCATTTTCTTAATCTGACGAACACAAGTTTGACGCCTAATTTTTACATTGTAACCGTCAGATTAAGGAAATGCGTGCAAATAATTATCAGATTTAGTAATAGCACAATTATAGCGTTAATTTGCACTAATATGACCAAATCCACAATCTGCTTAACATTTTGTTGAACCCCCCACCAACCCCCCACCAACCCCCCACCAACCCCCCACCAACCAAGGGCTCAACATAGATGGCTAAAAGGGGTACACGGGGTAGCAAGATGTCACTCATATCTTAATCTGATGCGCTCGAGTAAACACAAAAATCCCCTGGGATGATGACACATGTTGAATTTTATAACAAAAACCTAGTAAAATAGATAGCAAATGAGCAATTTATCACAATAATGTGGTTGTAGATATTAAAATAATATATGGAAATAATACAAAAATACAGCACCTGAAAGTTCCAAAATTTAAGTTTTTTTTTTAACTTCCAAGAAGGAAATAAGTAAGGATACCATTCGATTCCTTAAATTTTATCCAAAAAAAGATTGTACAGCAACTATGTACATAAACGCAATATTTCACCGACAAAAACGCAATTATCTTGTTTTTTCCATACAGTCCATACTTCAAGATGGACTCTCAGTGACCTTGACGTCACGGTCACTTATCGTTTTGTTAGGGGCGTTTTGCGAGTGAAGTACGATTGTCAGATTTTGACTATCATTTCTGACTTTTGTATTACTTTATTGCAATGGGTCCCATATAGACATTTGATCCTAAAAACAAACTTGATCGATTGATATCGTAAATGAAAATTTGTCATCTAGCCTATTGTAGTAGAATTAGTATTTACTACGCTGTATCTTTTCAATGGGTACGTTATATGTAGTAGGTACGTATTATATGCATGCGAAAATAACTAAGTAACAAAATTCCTGCAAAGATTATAAAGATTATAATGTAGCGGTTTTGTAAAGGTTATGCTTTAAACTGGTACTACTTTGTTTTGTATAATTAGTATGCTGGCACCGGGCCGGCATCATAATATTGGTAAAACTAATCTTCAAAGCACACAAACCATTGTTTAAATCAATGATATCAGAAAACACATATTTTCCCATTTCAAAATATCATGTTGCAAATAGCTATTAATGTGGACGTTAATAAATTATATTATTTGTTTAGTGAGGAAAATAAACAGAACATTGTGAGGGTGTCACAATGGGTTACGAACAAGCGCGAGTGTCACGCGAACGTGACAAGGCTGCCCACTGCACGGCTTCGTGACACACACACAAAAAGACAGAGAACAACTCATTTAAATACTTTTGTGAGGAACACCGACAGAAGCTTCTAGAGTAGGAAATGCGCAAGCAAACGCACGAGCTGATAAATTGAAATAGATTAAATTCGCATTCAGCATTCGTTACGACCTTTACGTATGTAGATGCAAATTTTGTTTTCGCGGTTTTCTTACAAAAGTTGATTAATTTCAGTCTCGTTTGACACTTTATACCTTGAATTTGTATGAGATAAAGGCTGTGGTCACGCATTGAAAATTCGGAAAAACAAAGTCAACTAATTGAAGAAGTGGTTACCTAATAATAACAAGCACTGTATTGAAGGTTTCAGTTTAATTTATTGCTGTCAAAGGTGTACCACTTTCATCAATGTCAAATCGGATATGAGTGATATGATATGACCCTAGAAGTACCACCTACCATGGGTATTAAAAAATACGTGAATATTTTTACTTTTTTTTGCAGTGGGGATGTTACAGTAGCTTTTAATGTTAATTACGATGTGTTTACTTGCCTCATTACTTATTTCATCCTTGTTTCATATGGGTCACCACAAAGACCGGTCGTGTGCAGCGCAGTAGTGTAGTAAATAAAGGTAGTGGACCCCGCAGTAATTCCTCAGCCAGAAAAAACTTTACAGTATGATAAAATATCAATAAATAAAAAGTATTGTATAAATTTCCAAAGAATAATAATAATAGAATTAAAGTAAATACCTACAGTCTTAAATCGTTAATATCTTTTTACGGAAAAATGCTCCGTTCAAACTTTCTTCACAAGACATATTCATGTAACGTATTGCAACAATATATGAAATATCAAAAAAATATCCCAGCAGAAATACCAGTATTAAGAAAATAAAATTTTTTTGCGTGTCTTGGACCGGAAAATTGCTCAGTCTAATTTTTTCACTGGAATGCCATTTTATTGCCGTTTTATACCTACAAAATGAAAATCTAAAAATTTTCCACTCCCAGTTTTTAATAGTTCTATAATACATACATTTCGATACGCATTTTTTTTGGATTTTTTTACTCACTGCGCCAAATTATATTCTAAGATCATATAAGAAAAAAAAAATGACAGAGCAATTTTCCGATGAAAATGAGCGTCAAAAAAAGGAAGTATCATAAAAAAATATTCACATGTTTGACAAAACTTTTAGATTTTTTTCTAGTATCACATACTGATACAAATAACTTATTTTGTAAAATAATTTTGGACTGAGGAATTACTCGGTTCAATATATAATCAGATTTGTGTTTTTACCTAACTTAGGAGTGTTTTTTTTTTGGATATTTATAATGTTAGTCTCGGCTCATACTATACAATAACCAAGCTAAATTTCATCGACTGAGAAATTAATGCATGGGTCTCCATACAACAACTTGCTTCATTTACTACACTACAGCCCAAATCCAACTGTTTACGCTCATACCTATGTAGGCATAGGTATACAAATAATTAACTACCTACCTAAAACTTACTTAGCAAAAAAAGTTGTACATATTTTGTATTGAAAAACAGTTTTATTACCTATTTTGAATAAATTTCGGTACCTACCTAGCAAAAGTAGGTATGATGTTATATAATAATGATCTACATAAGGAGCTCACTCGACTCAATAAACAATCAGCGGCATACAATAGATAATGGGAAGATTAGTGAAATTTCAAGGCCAGTACAACCCTGCGGTTATTTCCATATCATCCGTCCTCGTGTATCAATCAAGCCGACAGGTGACAGTCGGTTGTAACTCTTATAAAAACATCTCACTGATAACGACGCCAGCCTTATCCGACTGAACTCGTTCTGAGATAAAACCTACACTTAGTTTTGATGCTTCAAATAAATTATTTGCATTTAATACACAATTCATCGTGTTTATGTGCGAGTAAAGCATTCGTACTTACTCCTACTTGCACTTGCACTCGCATTTTATGTCCTCGGCTGATAGCAAACATCTTTATGATTTGGACCTAGACCACTAGTTTCATAGGGAGGAGCACTGCCAACTAATTTTGCTACGTAGATATTTTAAGCTTTTAATACAAACAAAGACGTTACACGAGTCCCGCGAAAAAAAGGGGCTTGGGAAATTCAATCTTGATTTCTGGAGAGATACTAAAATAGAAATTGTTACTTAATTGTTTTCAGGTTATTTAACTATATACCTACTACCTACATTTTCTAAGATTCTATGGATCTCGGTACATTAACTGAATTAATTTGCCTCCATAGAAATATTGCTCTTTTGAGTAGGTACAGAAATACAAATGTAAGTACAGTGTATGATCCTGTATGTACAGTCATCGCCGACAAATATATTGGAAACAAGGTACTTAAAAATATCTGAACAAGCTCTTTAACGTCTTTACAATAGAGGCGTGTTTAGATATTTGTGAGCGCCCTGGCTATTCCAAATACCTGATGGCGGCTGTAGGTACATGAAGATTTTTCTTCACGTAAGACATCGGTTACACGCTAATTCTGGCGTCAGTTCAGTCATAAGTCTTATAGATTCCAAAATGATGGAAAATGGACACGGTTACACGATCAGTCCAGACTGACAACAGACTGATAAAATTACGACACAGTCGCCGTTTAGTCTTGTCTAATATGGTGACTGACGCGAGAATGACACAAACAGGTTACACGATCAGTCTCCTATCAGTTATCTGTCATTCTAAATGGACTGACGAATATTATGTAAAATTTTAGATTTTCATCAGTCCAGACCATCAGTCCATCAGTCCGCGTGTTACACGATAATTCTCCCGTCATTCTGACCAGACTGATGGACTGAGATGACGCCAGAATTAGCGTGTAACCGATGTCTAAGTGAGATCATATACCTGTGTATCAGCAGTTTTATACTGTAGGTAAGTACTTGTGTCATCACTGTCATTACGACGGTGTATCACGTCACTGTCATTCTGCGAATCAAACGTCACGTCAGCGGGATCAGCTAAAGTTTGTTTTAACTTTGATAAAGCTTCCGGTGTGCATAACTCTCTCCAACCTGTCTGAATATATGTTGCATTCTATCTTAGGCCACAAAATTCATAAAGATATCAAAGAATTGTCGACTTTTCATACAAATATCTATAAGTAGGTAAGATTTAAACATTGATTTCAACTTTCAAAATATTTACACATTATTAATTACTTACACGGGACTTATTCGCTTATAATGCCTAATAAATATATATTATAATAAAAATAGAATTAGTTTATAGTTAGTAAGTAGGTTAAAATAACGAAGCAGATCAGTGATTTGTATTTCTCGTGTTCTGTGCTTTTATATCTAGTTACGAAAAGCCTTTTATTCAATGGCACGGATACCTGAGAAAGAGCGACAGTAAAAATGTTATACCTTATTACTTTTGATTTATTTGGAACTAGCTTGTATTTTACCTGTTAGGTATATTTACTTAGTTCATTTCGAGGATATCAATTAGTACTATAACGCCATTTGGGAAAATATACTTTGGCGAATATCCGGCTTCTTATAAATATCCCGTTTTACACTCAGGATTTTAAAAAAATACGTAATTTGATGTAGGTAAATTTAACCACAGCTATGTTAAATTTTTTTTTCGGTGTGATAATTGTTATTAGAGTATGGAAAAAATTGTATGGAATTTGGTTTTTCTCAAGGTAATAAAAAACTCGAAAAAAGTCAAACGAAGAGGCTAAATAGCTATGATGAATATACAATAAATTGTGTATAAATATTTTCCATAAAGTCAATATCCCGGGAGGAAAATGGGGCTACGTTTGTATGTAAAAGCGGTCATCCATTGTTGTCTTAATTAGCCAGTCAAATTTTACTTAAAATGCAAGCGTGATGTGAAGGTGTATTTTGGAATGTTATTGTGACTAGGTACGTGGAGGGATGATATTTATATTTTGCAAGTAAAAATAAGTTTTGTTTTTTTTTTTTTTTTAGGATTTTAGGCATAAGCTGCTTCCTGTTCTAGACGGAGAGCTAGCTACCGCAATAGGTTTGCAATTTATAGAGCAACGAAATCCCTCTAGTTAGTGTGCCATACTATCATTATTAATTACTTAATTCAGGCGCCTGGCAGCTGTTCAGCGGTGGGTGTGAGAGGTGTCAAATAAATTGAAGGTGTACAATTGATAGAGCTCTGAGTTTGGTGTGATATAATATAATAGCTAATTATGTATTTAATTCGAATATAACATTGCCAGGCGTTTTAATTGGGGGAAAAGTAGTGCCAGGTGACGTCCAAGATGCGCCAAGAAGTGCCAAGTCAAGTCATTTACTGGTACCAATTTTATCGTGTTTCGTTACCCAAAGGGTCAAAACGGGACCTTATTACTATAAGGTCCCGTTTTCGGTCCCCTCTATTAATTGCACACCTTCAATTGTTTTTACAACCCCTTTGTTGCCCAACCACTGTCACACCCACCGCTGAACAGCTGCCAGGCGCCCGGATTAATTAATAATGATAGTATGGCACACTAACTTGAGGGATTACATTGCTCTATAAATTGCAAACCTATTTCCGTAGGTAGCTCCTAGAGCATTCCAAAGATACTGAGCGTTCAACTTTGCAAAGCAACTTATGTCAAAAACGCTTACCTAGTTTTTAAATAAAACTGCAATAACTGAAAATATTTTTTTGCAGTTTTTCGCAAACTACACAGAGAGACCTTTTTTTTTCTTCGCAAAGCATAGAGTTTTACATCACGCTTCGCATTTTTAATTTTTTTAATTAATTGTATAGCCGCATTTGTAGGTAGATAGTTATAGTTAATTGATAAAGACTAAAAACCTTTTGACAGCAAATCACGATATTGTATAGTATCTAATGCGGTAAATACAATAGGTACATATACCTAGATAAACCATACTTACTTGTAGCGACACTCAATGTTATCTATTATCTTGTCCGTCAATAGGTACGAATTTTCACAACATAATGACTATAATGATTAACTAACTTTGTGAAAACCCCAAAATATACCTTAAAAGAAAAACATTAAATCGGCCGAAAACATTTTAAAGCAGCAATTAATTATAATGTTTATTGTTTTAATATTTGCTTTTTAGGTCACAAACATACCTACTTATCAATTTAAATTTTATACGTTTTTATTTTTACACAAACATACAAAGAGTATGTAGAGCGACATGAAGTACTTGAATCCCTCGCCAACTCGCCACGCTCAAACTTCCACATCTGGATTTAACGTCTCTCTTGAATAAACATTTCATTTCTACAATCTACAATTTCCGTAACTTCGCTAAGGCACCGGCTTTACTCACAGAGTTAGCTAAGCGATGGCGTGTTAATAGGATTGATCGCGGGGCTTCATCAGACCCGGCTAAACTCGGCTTTCGACGTCACTGACGTCTCCTACTACTTACGTATGCAAATTATACTAGAACACAACCTGTACGTACAAATATGGGTAGGTTAAGACACTCAAAGGATATCTTATGAAATACTTAATTAGAAAATGGTAAAACCTGAGCCGAACTTTGATACAAGTAGTGCTTACTAGTATAAGAAATAGGAGTAGGCAACAACAAATATATTTGGGGTGATGCCGTTATCGGGCATTTTCATTTAACTTGTACTTTAAAGCGCGACTTAAGTCGTGTTTCAGTAACGTCTAACCGTTACATTCCTGACAAAATGTATGGGATTTGACATTGACCGTCAGTTTTGTAACGATTGCTAACCGGCCGTTAAAGGTGCACAGTTAAGTGAAAATGCCCTATCATCAGATCATCACCACCGTTATTGTAAATAAAAAAAGTCAAAAAGAATAAAAGATAAATATGAAAATGAAAATGAAAATGAAAAAATATTTATTCAGTTTAAGAATTACTTATACAGTTGTAAGTGTTGGCGCCTCTTTTTAAGTAACAAATACCTGTGTTAAGAGGCACCGCTCTTCCTTAGTCGGTAATTGAACAACAATATATGTATATTATTAAATTAACATAGAAATTAAATGAAATAAAATTTACGCACCGAGAATAACAAAAATAATTACTTATACTAAGTAAGTTTAATTTAACCTAATGAGAATATGGACTTGCAAGTCCTAATGAGTGTGCGGTGTGTGTGTGTGTGTGTGTGTGTGTGTGTGTGTGTGTGTGAATGTGTGTGTGTTTACAGTCCTAAAACACTTTGGATTAAGTTTTCTGTGTCATAATAACTCTTACATTTAAGCCAGTCTGTAATCATTTTTTTACATTCATAAAATGGTAAGTGATATATATTTAAGTGCTTATGTATGACATTGTATAGTTTGCCAGATTTATAGACAAATTGTCTACTAGCGTATGTGGTATTTATTGAAGTGGTTGGAATTATGTTACCGTTTCTCCTTGTATTTCGTATGGTAGGTGTAAATGGTTTAGATTTGTGTATTTTTAAAGTTGCAAATAATATGTACAGTTTTCTTACTGTTAATACATCAGAAAGCTTATATAGGTGTACGGTTGGAAATCTGAATGGTTTAAAATGCATAACTTTTAATAGTGATCTCTGGGCTCTTTCGAGCTCTAAAAATTTGGTTTTAGTGGCGCCTCCCCAGACCGGTATGCAGTAACTAATAATTGATTGAACTAGGGTTAAGTATATTTGTTTAAGAAGTTGTGAATTAGCGATATGTCTTAAATTTTTAAAGACCCATATAAGCTTCCTGACTCGGCTCATGAGCAGCTCTATTTGTAAGTGCCATGTTAGGCGTTGGTCAACGAGTATCCCTAAATACTTAACACTTTCAACTTTATTTATAATAGAGCAGGCACAGGTTTGTATATTGTTATTACATGTGTGGATTTTTATATTATAAATGGGGCCAGGTTGTGAGCTATTGTAGTTTGTGAAGCAAATATAGTTTGTTTTTGTTGTGTTTAATGTAAGGAGACGAGAGCGGAGCCAGCAGGCAACTTCTGATAAACCTAACTCTGCAGAGTGTTTCACGTCTTCCCAAGTATCTCCAGTGAAGACAATGGCAGTATCATCGGCATAGGTAAAAATGTGTCCTCTGTTTATGTGCATATTACAGAGCTGGTTTATATATATTAGAAATAGGGTTGGCCCAAGGACGCTCCCCTGTGGCACACCAAAAGATATATCTGATTCTTCGCTTATGTAGGTTCCTATTTTTACTTTTTGCGTACGGTTTTGCAGATAGTCTTTAAAAAGTTGTAGTGGGACGTCTCTAATACCTATATTTTCTAAAACTGACACCAAGGTAGGAATGGAAACACTATCAAATGCTTTTTTTAAATCTAAAAATACTGTTAAGCATTTTTTATTTTTATCTATTTTGTCTACAATCAGAGACGTGAGAGCTGTTACTGCATCTTCTGTAGATAGTCCTTTTCTGAAGCCATATTGATTGTCTGATAGTATCTTGAAGTTTGTGAGGTAGTTTAGAATGCGGTTATTAAGTAGTTTTTCTAATATTTTAGAGATAGCGGGTAAAACGGAAATTGGCCTGTAGTTGGATGTATCATCTCTATTTCCACTTTTGTACACTGGAGTGATTATTGCCTTTTTAAGTGCGTTTGGAAAGGTTCCGGTCTTAAAGCAGAGATTGATAAGGTGAGTTATAATAGGAACAACTATTGCACTGGCCATTTTCAAAAAAGTTGCAGAAATGTTGTCCCAACCCGGGGCACTATTTGATTTCAAACTTATTAAAGTCGTGTAAACTTCCCTGGAGTCAGTGTCTAATAATACAAAAGAAGATAGTAAGGGGTTTACCGGCTGATTAAAATTGTAAGAAATATTAGAATTGTTTGTTAAAATGTTTTCAGCTAAAGATTTTCCGATACCGGCGAAATACTCATTTACCGTGTTCACAGCATCAGTTGGAGAGTCTTTGATATCGAGTAGTTGATTGCTCTCTGTGTTTTTAGGTTTACGATTTGTTATGTTATTTATAGCTTTCCACAGATACTTAGTGTTTTTATTATTAATAATTATGTTATAAAAGTCGTTAAAAACAAAAGAATATATCGAACCGCGGTAACTACTCTACTCCTACGAAAATTAATTTACGTTACCTATTATAGTAGGTAGGTACCTACATCTCGATTTTATTTCAGGCCAACATTATTCAAAACCGATAAGGATAAAATTTCGATGTTCAAGACGACGTCAGTGACAAATTATCTGTCATGTTGTCGGAAATATCTAAGTTGTCGGAAATATCTAAGATATCAATAGGTATCGTAGGATATTTGGATTTTCCGTAGGCCATGTTGTAGGTAGCATTGCCAGGGAGGTTTTGGGATTTATTTACTGAGCAACTTTTACTATGGGGCCAACCCCGAAATCGCGAAAAAAAAATTTCACTGTTTCATACATTTTGGCTGGTCTATTTTCTAAGGGAGGGTAAATTTATTTTTCATAACAAAAGTTAAAAGTATAAAAAATCATAAATCGAAAACTACAGAAAATCGGCTAACAGACATGTGGTATATTCTGATAGCCCACGACGTGAAGGATCTAAAAAAAATTTTGGTCGTCAAGGTCTGGACCATCCTGTAGATTTAAACCCAATTTAAAATAAGTTTTAAGCGCGCTTTGCGAAAACTTAATATTTTTAATAAGATTATAAGCGAGTTTTAAACTGAATCACGTTACGTTACGTGACGTTTTAGCATACTTCCCATACAACTTATTATTTATTAATAGAATTCCTGCGCCCTTGCAGGTTTCATGCCAGTTCTCAATATAATTATATTAAATTAACACCTTTATAGAAAAACTATTAAATATATATATATAAATCACGAAAGTTATCACGTCCTTATTACCCGCCATATCATTTATGGCGATTTTACTTGTCAATCGAATTCCGGAAATAGACAACCCAGTACGGTTTCCGGTCAGTGCAGGAAACTATCCGGAACTCTGTGTCTCTTGTTTGCGGACATTATATTGTGCACAAACAACGCTATCGAGTTATGTTTAGTGACAAATTTCTGAGGAAACGTGAGCGGAATGCTCAGTTACTCAAATATGTGACATTAATTCACTCTGCGATACTATTCGCAATGGCCGCAAACTAAACTATAAAGTGTCTTTTCTGCACTAGTCCAAGGTGCAATCGCGTGCCTACTGCGTGGACACCTAATGCGAATAATCTTTTAATTTCTTGTACTTCACTACGACACTTACTACTAAGTAAGTACCTACCCGTATCTTTCGAAGAATAATTTATTTTGAACTTTTATTTTCGCAAACCCTTTTTCCTCTACATTCTCGAAATACCAAGAAGATACCTATTGTCGATTGTTATGTGGGTCATAAGTCATTTTTATTTCCTTGGTAATATTATGCAAAGAGGTCGAGGTCTACACTTGCCGCCGTATTTCCTCAAATCAAATTATTGATTCGAGGCGCGAACTTAGGCGACCGCGAACAGGCGACCCTCTGTTACGTGGTTTCTTGTTAGATAATGTATTGTGATATCTTGATGAATGGTTTACATATTATAGGCATCGTCGCAGCAATGTGAAACTATACCTTTATACAGGATGTTTGTTCAACACTTTATCTCTTGTGAAGTAAAATATAGCTCATACCTAAGCTACTTTTACCATGACATGAGACTAACTTCGAA
Source organism: Cydia splendana (assembly GCF_910591565.1). Taxonomy (NCBI): domain Eukaryota; kingdom Metazoa; phylum Arthropoda; class Insecta; order Lepidoptera; family Tortricidae; genus Cydia; species Cydia splendana. The sequence continues at coordinate 13,361,209 of NC_085966.1, read as the reverse complement.
TTCGCTATCTTATCAAGCAGTGTGAAAAGACTCTAGACTTTAGCCCTCACACAGTATTCTAAAGGTCCCTTAGACTAAAGTCCTTTCAGCATTGCACAGATACACTAATTTGTTTGTCGGGGTAGTCAAAACTTTCCAAAATAGCTATATAATAGTTTATAAGTTTATTATAACCTAACATAACCTAACCTTCACCGAACCTTGCCAAGTTGAAATAAAAGATTACCTACCAATAGACTTCTCATTCTGAAGGACACACATGAGACACATTGGCGCTCCTTTTGACTGCGGACCCTAAACATGTTTGTAAACTTCTACGGCGAGAGACGCGATATTATTCTACATCTACAACATTCCATGGTTATCTCTAGAACCGAATATCATTAATATTTTTTCTTTAACTACGCGCTATAATTAGCGATTACAGTGGCGAGTCTCTCATGCTTTTTAGATTAGGTACCAATTTGTGGTGCGTGCGAGTCGTCGTACATCATCTAGTGACCAAGAGATCTGTAGCTTGAAAGGTTTGGGCAAAGAATTCCATTAAATATCGTAATCGCCCCCTAAGGCCATACAAGTGACGTTCTGAATACACAATCATGTTTTCGTGGCACAGGATAAACGGGTCATCTATTTGCTATTCTAAATTAAGGTGCCTTGAAATAATTCACTTGTTTCCTTTTCTATCAATTGTGTCTTTCTTTTTAAATACTTACATAAAATCCATATCGAACTGCAGGCTGCGATGGTTGCAAAGTAAGACTCGATTTGACAGAAAGAAGTGACGCGCCCGGCGGCAACATTAAGGGGCCCACTGATTAACAAGCTGCCGGACGGTATCGGCCTGTCAGTTAGAACAAAATTTTGACAGTTCCGAACAACTGACAGGCCGATACCGTACGGAGGACTGTTACTCACTTCAAATTGAACTATATGTATCCTTATCATTTCGGTTCAAGGTGTAGTTGCTGCTTGATTGTAATGGGCATTCATAATGTTGATATTGTCCATATCAAAAAATGTATTACAGTCAGACCAAGCTAACCCGGCAGCGATTTTGATAGCACAGACTGTGCAAGTATTATTTTAATAAACATCATAATTTCTTAGAAGTTTGACGTTTAAAATAACACTTGCACGTAGGTACTGTACTATCCAAATCACTGACTTTATTATTTTACACACTATTGTGATCGATCGGTCTGCAAACAGGTAAGCAGACTTCAAGTTGATAAGGTATATTTATCTGTCTACGGAAACACTTGACTCCTAGTGCCGCCTGTCCCCTCTATAGGTACTACCATATAAAATACAGCAAACAATATGTTAATACCAAGCTTAGATACCTACCAACTATTCAACAGGTTAATTTGTTTTGATTTTGCGCTAATTAGAAGCGGAGACTAACGGCGCGATTCGGGAAATGAATTAGATATGAAATAGTAAAGATCTGTGACGTTCCACAGCAAAAGTTACCTTATGGCGGCTGGCGCTTACGTCGCATAGCGCCGCAATAATATTTCCCGAATCGCGCCGTAAGCTAGCTACGCTGCGGCGGCGGCGGCTACTCACCTCACGCAGAGCCAATATCGGGTGCGATTTCGGGATTTCACTACACACCCACCTGTCATCGTCAACATTTGCGAACGCCACGCTGAAAACACGTCCAGTGTTGCGATCTTATGACGAGCTCTGTGACGTATACAAAATAAGGGTACAATAAAAACTACCCGCCAGCTTCACTCCGTTGAAAAGTGTCATGGCGAATGGGTGGCTGGCAGAGCACATGAGCACAAACAGGGGTTGTGTCACAAGGTGGTTTATTTAACTACCTTGTGACACTTGGCCTACTTATATGCCACAACCTCAAAGGACCAGTATAGAAAGTGCCCCATTAGCACTACACTCTTGGCAACCTAGTAGGTCGACAGACTTTGCAGGGAGCTGATTTATAAAGCTTTTGCACTTCGTCTGTCCTATCGCAGGGCCAAGCTAGGAAACCCTCCCTACTTGTCTACGTACGTCCCGATTGCTAGATTCATGATCAGGAACAACTTTGCCTGCCCTACTCAAACAAGTAAGTAGTCAAAGATATGATAAAATATAAGTACAAAACGGCAACGTTTGAAAAACGATAGCTGCACACTATCATATCAGGATTAGTGGGTGCATTTTGACAAGGCACTAATACTGAAATATTGAAGTGGCACTTCATGTATATGTTCCATTATTTAAGCAAGCCAGCTCGTGTGATAGTATTGAATTTAATAGCCTTGAGTTACGGGATATCCACAAAACAATACTGTTTTCAAAATATTGTATTGCAGTGTTTGTGTAGTAGAAAAAGAGGTGCCATGTATTTTGTTACTTTATTTATTTGTATGCGATACAAATAATGACTAAAGCCCACCTAACCAAAAAAAAAATCTTGTGGGACATAACTTATGTCACATAAGGCAACTATTATTGCCTGCCACTTCTTGACCACTATCTATTTTAGATTTAAGTACTATTAAAATCTGAAAAATAATAATTCTGCCTTAGAAACGTTTTCAAATCAAAATTAACGCTCTTAAATTAAATAGATGACAAGCATTTTTCAATCCTATTGAAAGAAAGCTTAGCGCAGGATTTTATGAGCAGTTCATTAGGCGAGGGCCCCCGGGAGGGACGCAGGAAAATAACAATCTGAAGCAGCCGACAGCTGTAACGAGCCCTCAACGTCAGGGGGTTGTTGTTGTCGTAGCTTACACAGTGCGAGCGTTCGCCTCATAGCTCCTCTACACGATGGCCCAGCGCGGGACCAGCGAGATGGCCATGCGATGGTGATTTCTCCTCTACACGATGGCCCATCTTAGTGGGCCAGTATGATGGCCTATCATGTAGAGCAGCCATCAGGGGCACGCCTAGGACCTAGGACCTAGGCGTGCCGTGAGTCAAGACTCCGACCACACTAAGTTCGCACTTACTAGGCAGTAACAAAACCGTTAGTTTAGCTCATAACCAATACGTGTAATCACCAATTAGATAACCACCAAACCATTTGCACATAGTCAATACTCGAATGATTCTAACGAATAAATGACGTATAAGTACTTTCTCAGGCGTATCAAACTTAAATGAAACATGATGTACTAATTCACCAATACAACCCAAATTTGACGATCTGACTCCCAATATCAAATCAGTAGACAAGTATTCTCTTTGCCTCCTGGGTTCTCCTATATTCGAAGAATCTTTTCCCGATTATATTTCTAACTCCATAACTAAATTCAAAAGTCACACGGATCGCTTACTCGAAATTAGCCCTCATTATGCTCTTGTGATTCTTAAATTCTGCCTTTTTGTCCCTAAATTTACGTATGTGCTCCGCTGTTGTCCTTTCTGGAAACATCAAAATTTATTGTCGCCCATAGATGATTTGATCAAAATTAGTTTAGAGACGATTCTAAACATTCAGCTAAGTGAGCCTTCCTGGTCTCAAGCGTCCCTCCCCATTCGGTTTGGAGGTTTAGGAATTCGCAAAATTTCCAGTGTGGCTTCCCCAGCCTTTTTGGCGTCCACTCATAGCACGTCTGGTCTCATAGGAAATATCTTAAGGGCTTTGCCCACAAACTGTGAGATTGCGGGCTCTGAGGACGCCAAAAATGCTTTTAAAATTGCTTGCCCAGGCAAACAATTTCCAGACAACCCAAATTCACAAAGGAGTTGGGATAATGTTTACTGTGATTTAACTTACAATACTCTCCTAAACAACTGTACAGGTCCAGACCGCGCGAGGCTTTTGGCGGTCGGAGCCCGGGAAGCCGGTTACTGGCTACATGCCCATCCTTCGCCCAATACTGGTACTTTCTTGGATCCGGCCTCCCTTAGACTGGCGACTGGTTTGCGACTCGGGGTTTCGGTGTGTACGCCACACATATGCTCTTGTGGCACGGACGTGGACCGACTGGGACACCACGGATTATCTTGTCAAAAAAGTGCAGGCCGTTTTTCGAGACATGCGTCGCTTAATGACATAGTCCGTCGGTCTCTTGCCACCATCAATGTGCCTGCTCTTCTTGAGCCGACTGGCATTATCAGAGATGATGGCAAGAGGCCCGATGGAGTGTCCTTAGTTCCTTGGAGCTTGGGACGGATGTTGGTGTGGGATGCTACCTGCGTAGACACACTGGCACCGTCCCACCTCCAACGGACTACTGTAAAAGCGGGCGGAGCGGCGGAAAGCGCCGAAATTCTAAAACGTAACAAATATAAGAGCCTCGGTAGAGAGTACCATTTTGTACCATTTGGTGTTGAAACTCTAGGTCCATGGGGTCCCAGCGCGCATAAGTTGTTCGCAGAAATCGCGAAGCGTCTGGTTGACGTAACTGGTGACCGAAGAGCTGGCGGCTACCTCGCACAACGTATCAGCATTGCGATACAGCGAGGAAATGCCGCCAGCATCCTTGGTACAATGCCTCAAGGGCCTATTTTAGATTTAAGCTAGTTATTAATTTCGTTTAGTAGTACCACTGTATATATATTGTATTCACCAATTAAATGTTGGAAGTCAAAAGAACTTGTGAAGGGACATATTAGGTTAAACATCTTTACCTAAACATTGCACATGCTATTATCAGATAATACGAAATCAAATTACACGTTCACGGTTCCAAAGGCCAGTCCAGACGGGACAATCAAATTGCCAATTTAATCAGAATGTGCAAAAAATTGTTCCGTCTGGATCTCATTAATGGTCGTCCAGCAGCGAACCAGTCAGGCGGTCTAGCATAAGTTGCGTTCTCGCGCGGAGTCCATACTTGCAGTCGCGCTTGATGTATGGAGTCGCGCGCGAGAACGCAACTCATGCTAGACCGCCAGATCAGCAATTTAGTTACATTACAATACACAAGTCATATCCTGAGGTAAGTACTACAAAAGTTAACATTCTCTGATTGGTTTGCCAAATTGCTAGAGGATTCTGAAGCTGCTATCTGAACGTTTACAAAGGTTTGCTGCAGCTACTCGTACCTTGTCACGGTCACGACCAAGCTCTTTCAAAGGATAAAGGCCGAGCCACACCGGCTGCGTGTGCAGCACGTGTGCGTCGACGTAAGCGTAGACGTGCGCAGCACCCCTGTCACACCGGGTGACGCGCACGTCACGCAGCGCACGCCACGCAGTGTGCTGTACACGTCACGCAAGCGCACGCTGCAGCTCGGTCATGCGTGCAGTAAAATAAAATACACTCCTGCGCCAGTACATCATGTTATTATACTGTTACTTATACTGAAATAAATGGTATTCTATTCTATTATACTCCTGTTGCAAATGGAAGCAGCTCACAGAATGCCGACATTGCAATTAGAGGAAAAAAATGTCTCATATTTGAATCGAGATAATTCAGAGTACATAATATTATTATTCAGTTCACAATACAACAACCTTGTTTTCCAATAGTATTATTAGTACCTAACATCGATTTGTTCCCACAGGCCAAATTTTTATAAGACGTATTTTTTTGGAATCTTTGTGCTATATGTTGTAAATATACATTCGTATTGACGAATATATTAATTAGTTTTTCTTTTATCACTGAATCCATATTAAAAACCAGCACGCGCACCGGCCGAGTTGTAAATAAATACAAGCGAGCTGCGCGTGTACACGCACAGCACCTATGCAGCACCGAGCTGTGCGTGTCCGAACCTGCTCGGTTCGCCCTCTCATAGGGAACGCAGTTAAACACAACGTCATCACTGCACGCAACGAAGCGACGTTGCCGCTCCGGTGCGTGGACGCGTGCACGCAGCACGCAGCCGGTTTGTCTCGTCGGAGCTGCGTTGCGTGCAAGTCACGCGTACGCGCACGTCACGCACACGTCACGCAAGCGGTGTGTCCTCTCGTATGAGTTTTCGTATTATACAACGCATCGGGACGCGTACGTGCACGTGCACGTCTACGCATACGCATCCGGTGTGGCTTGGCCTTTAATGTCGGGAGGGTACGTGACGTCACCGTTACGCAACGTTACAAAATCAGCCAGCCCAGCACAGCTACAATGTCGGCCTAGAAGTCAGCGCGCTGATCGATGGTCACCGTCGAGATAAGCGAGATGAGCGATCGGGCCTTATCGTTATCACGTGTGGAAGGAATCTTGGACGGCCGCGGTAGCTCGGGACGCATTCGCATAGGACAGTCTGCGGAGACTGCACGCGCACCCTTGAGGCAGGCTCTCGAGGTACCGGCGTACGCGCATTCTTATGTAGCGAGGGTGATGATGATACAACGGTAGTGCCGACATATCTCGATTACGTGATCTCATATCGGACGTTTATAAAAGTGAAGTGAAACGTGTGAATCAAAATGGGTAAGCAGTCTATAAATTTATCACATTTTAATGAGAAACGCGAACATATCACTTTCATCAATATGTATTCATTATTTACATCTTCAAGTGTACCTCCGAAATTCATAGAAAGCAATAAACGATACCTCCAAAATTCCACATTTATCATTGGAATTGGTACCCTACCCACATATCGAAAAACTAACTTCATTTAATATTTAAGTAATCGCGAATAGCGAGTTTCCATCAAAAATATCATTATGTGTAGGTCACGAACAGGTTAAACTAATTAAGCATGATGAGGGTAGGTCAATGCAAACTCATGCGTATAAATAGATATTAATCCGCCGTTGTTAGTATATATATGCCAGTTTTCCAGCGTCAAATAATAAACGAAAAACATCACGTTCAAGTAAATTAATGTTCTAAGTTTACGGGACAAGTTCTATTTTGTTAACATATTGTGTGAAACAACTCATGAAAGTTTCATTCATTATTATTACATTTCACTTTTTGAACTTGCAGGGTATAATAGTTATTTACGATACAAGTGCGGAAAAGAGGAAATTCGCACATGTATCGTACAACGTTTTACAGTACATATGGCCCTTTAAACTTTTGACATCGCACGAAAAGTGCTATTTTTCGCATTAGTGCGGGAAAATAGGACCATATGTACTGTAAAGGTATTTTTATACATTTTATTGTGAGTTAAGTCACAACGCAAAAAATATTCATTTAGGAATGTATGTCTTGGTTCTGCTTAAAATTAGCACAGTTCCAATTTAATTAAGTGAATTAAATAATGTAAGACATCCAAAAGATGGTACAGACCACAGAAGAGTAGCGATTTAAGGATGACTCGGGAAGGTCGAGGCGTCCGACGTCATTTTTTATGACGACTGATCGGTGATTACGTAGACTTAAAATATGCCCTGTATTTATTGCAAATCGTTTTGCTAAATATTTCTACCAATTTCATTCAAGAATTTGTCTATTACATAACATTAACACGTTCACTGTCCCAATGCACGTCCAAGTGTGCTACCAATTTGAAGTTGTGAACCCATAGTGGAAGCACAGACTCCTGAAAAAATTGGGGGCACCCGGCCAGGGAACGTGTAAAACTTATTGTGATTTTCAAAAAATATTCATCTACCTGACCATTTTAGTAGTAGGTAATGTCTGTATATGACCACAGTTTAGATGAATAACTATTAGCTACGCTTAGACAATCACGTATATTATATACCAAACATTAGCATCAAAAAAAATTCAAAGCAATTATACTTAATACTTTTTAAACATTTTGGTGTACAATGGCTTTTGTACACGAACAGTTCTTGTCTAGCATGGTTAACAGTAGCAGGAAAATCTTTTCCTCATGTAACCTCCTTCTCATGTTTCCTCTTAACTTTGGACGTTATCTAATAGATACAAAGTCGATTGTTGCCTGTTCTTGTTTTACATGATTTAGTTTTAAATTGTAATGAAGTTTACACGGTGAGTCAAGCAGAGCAATGGATCGATGGAACCGAAAACGATTTCTCGGTTGTCGTTCATCGCGACATCTCCTGTCCTGGACATTGACAAAATTTTAACTGTTCCTCGAAATAATTGACACCTGTTTCGATTTTAAACATGGCATTAGCTTAATTTTTTGCTAAAAAAACAATGCAGCTTTGAGGAAGTGATATTGTCTTCAAGTGTCAGCCAAAATTAAGTATATAGAAATTTTTGGCATAACTGGACATCTAAACAGAATATTAACATAAAAAGTTAAAAACATATAAATCCATTGTATTCTAAATATAATGAATGATAAATTTTAAGCTCTCGATAGTTACTAAAATGTATTAACCTGTAACAGGAAATATGCTTTCACCGCAAGTTTCAACACATTAGACAGAACTAATCACATGTTAGGATGCTGTATTAACTAATAATAATAAAAAAATATACATTATGTCCCCACGCAAGCCTATCAAAAAGCCGGGATTATAGGCCCGTGATATCCAAGGAGATACAAATAATAATAAAAAAATATACATTATATTAAAGAGGTTGCTTTGGGTTTGGGTTAACTTAGGTACATACGAGTAAAAAAAATGGAGCTTAAAATTAAAAAGTACTTAAAAGTGTTAAAATAATAAATAATTAGGTAAGTGTAAAAACTTATATTTGTACTTAGGTAATAAAACGTGGATAAATAGGACGCCTAAACTAGAACCAGGTAAACCGTTTCGTATGGGTCATATTAAGTGTTATTTGTCACGAAATTGATAACAATTATCTATTAAGTGTTACTAGCGTTCGTAATTACATACTTAGATAAATAGAGTTTGACACATGTAGAATTTTGAGGGTTCCGTAGCCAAAATGGCAAAATCGGAACCCTATTTTTAATACCACGTCGGGGGTAAATTAGTACGGCCCGCCTGATATTAAGCAGTCACTGTAGCCTATGGACGCCTGCAACCCCAGGGGTATTGTGTTACATCCCAGGTTCTAGGGTGTGAGGATATTCATCCTCACACCCTGCTGACGGCCTTGTAGTTTCGACATGTCCGTCTGTCCGTATGTCACAGCCATTTTACTCATAAACTAAGATACATTTTAATGAAATTTTAAACGTAGGTGTATTTTGTAATAAGTACGCTACTTAGTTTAGAAGTTAAAATTTATAAAAAAATATATATTTAGAGGGGGGGGGGGACTCCAAACATATAACTAAAACGTAAAGTAAACGTAAAATAATATGAAGGTTTTTAAAGAGCGTTTTTTTGAATATATTGTATTTTTCCAAAAACTTATATTCTTATTAAAACGACGTAAGTGCCTCGAAGTGGCTTTTTATATTGTTGGTATTACGGTAAGGAACCCTCCATTATGCATGGTTCGACCCGCACTTAATGAAACAACTGTTTGCTCCGAAGTTGAGTATCTGTTTAATATGACACGATACTTAATTAAGCATATTGTAGTCAAATGGATAGTCTGATAAAAACTAGCAATTTAAAAACTAATCTAGTACATATATATATAGAAGAAAATACTAGATAATTTTTTTTCCAAAATGCAATTTAGATTTTGATTCATTGAATTGTAAATCAAAAAACAATAAATTGTATTATATAGAAGAAAATACTAGATAATTTTTTTTCCAAAATGCAATTTAGATTTTGATTCATTGAATTGTAAATCAAAAAACAATAAATTGTAATTTACTAAAAGCAGTCACCAAACCTAATAATAAATTCATAGCCATGAACAATCTGCGTATTCTTTTCGCATCAATCAAGTTTACTTACAAAGCCCAAAAACGTCGTTGCTAATTGTCAAAGAGATATCATTAATTTTTATATTCATATGCAAAACTATTGTTCACAGCCTTCGTGCCAAATAACTTGTTCAATTTAACGTATGTAGGTATTCATGTAATCCTAATTTGTCTTAATTCGTCCGTGACGTTAAGCCTAATAAGATCTTACGCGAACCATACGTTAGGCGCATTACAAATTACGAATTACACACGAACTAAAAAACATAAAATAAATAAATGCATAAATATTGTCTATGGCAGATAATTTTCGGGTATCAGATGCCATAGATAGATAATCTGATGTTATTCCGTGGCCATAGAAATTCCGGTAAAGTAATTTCTGATAATTTTAGCCTACATAATATTTATTTACAAGAACGGTTTACGCCAGTTACAGTTGCAATTTATTCATATTAATTAACACACTTGTTTATAAGTAACGGTGTAGAAATTATTCTTCAAATCTTCACTTATTCACAGTCTCACAGTATGCGAGACACCTGGACGCTTGTTTAGGCCAGCAATCAGAAAAAAAAATACATATGTATATTTTTAAGGTCAGGTAGTAGTAAATAATAATATATATGTATATGTATATCGACTTGTAGATCGTTACTCAGAATGTGTGGTGCGCCTTTTAGTTGTCAGAGTCGGTATCAATTAATGTTTGAGTCATGATCCTACTCATACTTGCCCTAAAGCTCTGAGAAGCGTCAATTATTTCAAGGAGACTGCAAATTAATTTGTCCATTGAATTGCGTGTGTTTGTCCCAACCCCAGCGCAAAGCCCTACGCCGCCGTCACGAGACCCCGTAGCTAATCAAGAACCATAAGTCGTCATTAGTATCATTTATATCCGAGGCAGAGACATGTTAATAATAAGACAGGGAATCTTCAGGCAAAGTACTGAAACAAAGAAGTGTTGGTATGTGTTACCAACTAACGTACCCACCTAGGTAGCTGTATACCTTTGTTAGGAACTGGTGGGAGACGGGTCTAGAATGGGTCACGCGTGGAGGAGGGAGGTCTTTGCCCATCAGTGGGACACTACTCCCACGGTGGCCACACGGTGCGAATAAGTGGACGCACTTGTGTGACTTTCTATTCTTTCTTAATACAAAGAATACTAAAATCCGTTGCGTGCGATGCGTCCAATGCGTGGCGTGCGACCCTGTGGACGTCTACCTTTAAACATAACATGATTCCTTTTATTTCAGCGGTATAATAAAGTATTTGCTACTGAAAACGAAGGATGAAAAATAAATTAGGTACATCGCTATCACTACACCTTAATCCTTATAAAACAAAGTCCTCCGCCGCGTCTGTCTGTTTGTTTGTATGTTCGAGATAAACGCAAAAACTATTGAACGAATTTTCATACGAGAGTCACCTATCAATAGAGTGATTCTTGAGGAAGGTTGAGGTGTATAATTTGTTAACCCGTGCGAAGCCGGGGCGGGTCGCTAGTGTGGTGATAATATGTCCTAAAATCAGATATACCTATTTAAAATTAAGTGGCTGATGTATGGACATTTTACATTTGAATTACGTATTTATGAGTCACAGATACTTGAAATAAATGAATTTTAATTTTAATTTAATTTAATTTACCATATCAGTCATACAAGCTATCAAGCATAGCGCCTCTAATGTAATCTGAAATTAAAGTACGTACTTACAATCTAAATATGTCCTTAAGGCTACAAGTAGATGGCGTTACAGGGATCTCACGTGTTGTCTAGGTACTTTGTAATTAATTATCTGATGATGATGACCCATTCAGCGCCCGTACTTGGCTCGTTTATTGCTAGACTCACCTTGAACGCGGGTGGTAAGTTGCAAAATGCATACACACACTTTTAGATACATAATTTTTATTAACTGCCCTGCTAACGAGCCGAATCCAACTGTGCAAACACTTGCAGACAGAGCACATTCAATACGATTGATTGCCCAGAGAATTTGGAATCTCGAAACTATTTAGAACCCAATTTGACTCAAGAAAGAGACAGAAGGTGACATGGCTACCATTTACCTAACTTCTAGTGATAGGTGGCAAACCGACCATCAAGGACCGATTTACGAAGGCTAGTAGCTTGTAAAACAAGCAAAGTTTTAATTGCTAAAAAGTCAATTAACCTCTAATGTTACTCCAGAGTAGAGCTCTTCCCGGCTTAACTGATGAATCTACCAAGTCAAAATCATCTGTTAGACACGGACTCGCCACGGTCACCCACGGTGCCTAACGTGAGCCTTTCCTGCTCTATTCCTTATCACTCCGCAGTATTTCGAAATGGTAACCTTAGCCTGACAATGCCACACGGTCGTGTCATTGTCAGTCAAGCATATTTGCCAGCGCACGCACTACCACACTGATAACACCCCGTGTTTAGACATGTCACTGCTGACTTATTTACGACGCCAAAAGCCCCATCTCGCATTCATTTTAAAATTGATTAATCATGCACTCCGTATTGTAAATACCGCTACCGTTTATTTTCGTAAAGATAAGATAAGAGCGTTGAAGAAGCTGTACAAGTACCTATATAAGTGTAGTACGCATGTAATTAATAAGTTTATACATATTTGCACAGGCTTTATTTTTAATAACTTTAATTAAACGAGATAACCTACTTTTGGTTTAAATGCAGAAGTTTAATTAAATATGTAAGTACCTAGGCTATATTTTCTGTAAGTATTTTCCTTGTTATAGTTTTGGGCTAACAACATATATTATGTACTTAATAGCATACTTTTGGCAGATAAACAATTTTTATGGTTATTACCAATACATTAGTAAATGTTTAGATAACAGTAACTTCGAAATAAGTCAATGATGAATGTATGATACTCTTTGAGAAGGTTATAATATCCATTACATGTGCTATACCTACTCTAGATCTGATATTTTTCAGTGTTTTTACTTGTCTGTTTGTACGACATAGCTTGGTACACAGGTAGAATGGCTAAGGGATGGCGGTTTCTACTTTTGGCTAAAAGATAAATATTTATCCGTAACGTGAACAATGACATTATCTACACTCCGTAAGATAAATTTTAAGTACATAAATACTTCAGTCTCTCTTCAGTCTGTCATAGATTTCGGATAAATATCGTATGTTTTCTTGTACCTCAACTGCCTTTGTTTAACCTTGGAAAAGATAATAGAATTATTGTTTACCCTTTGTTCTCTTTAAACCTAAAAATACACTTTGTACATTTTTAAAAGCTTACTTATTAAATATAACTTTCCCAATTATACCGAAGTAACTAAGTATAGAAATTTTCTCGTCATGGTTAGGTACAGCTATGTGAAATTGTTTGGAAACCCCCACAAAGCTTAATTTACTTTGATAAACTCCTACCCACAAATGCTTTTAAATATCTAGTCCTGTTAGCTGATCAAAAGCAGACGTTACAACAACACAATAGGGCGTATGTTGCAGTGCGGAATTCTAATTATTTCGTGTCATCGAATATTGGCTGTAAGAAAACGCGAAGCACTCCGAAGCGTCGTGCCAATTATTTAGTTATTTGTGGATGAAGTGTAATTTAACAACAACTCGCAATAAACGTACACAGAAATTGTGTTGTTTAATAACTTTACACCTATCGATTGGATCGGGCGTTTTAGTGTTATTTCCGCATCATGAATGTGCGATTTACAATCGAAAATGAGCGAGGAGTTAGTGACCACTGTGATTACATACGTTGACAAGCCAATTCTAGTAGATAAGTGTCCGGGCGTTAAATAAATACTATCACCCGTATTCCATAAACTTACTAATTAACATTAACCGTATCGTTAACCTGAATTCGTACTGGCTGTAAATTATAATTCTTTTTTTTTCTTACAGGTCTAGACTTTTTAGAGCATGGGGCGGACTTCGAGGCAGCCATTTCGGCAACAGGTTAGTTTAACACGACATTACAAAAAAAAAAAGTTGTTGGTTGTTATTTTTGTTTATTGTTGTCTGCAACATATATGTATACATTAGGCATAATATATATATTATATTAATATTATATATATAATAATAATATTGTATATGTAGGTATATTATATCTAATGTATACATAGTATGGTACATATTAAATTAGATTGAATATTATGGTAAGACGAGTAGCACAATATTTTTAACGCGTTAATTTAACTGTACTCAATAAAAGATCATAGATCTACCTACTTACCTGTGAAATTTGCATTTTTTTCCTGTTGTCGAATAACAATCACTATGTGATAAAGACATTATAATAAATATACAATCCGCTTTAAAGTTTATCGATATAAACAAAACACTAAATTATAACACCTCACCTTAAGAAAATGTACGAAGTAATCGGAGGTGGTCTACCTACTACCAAAACTAATGCGGCTGGAGGCTAAATATTAGGCATACTTATATTGTCTTTTTGTCTTTCGGAATATTATGTTTATTCCTCTGAAAATGTATTATTTTGTACTTTGTTAACGCAAATCGTTGTAAGGTAACGGGCCCCAAGTTCGTGTTAGTACGTTATTTCGTTAGTTTTGTTTCTGGCGCAAATAATAAGGAATTCAAATATTTTTTATTCAAGTTATACATATGAAAAAAATATTTATTATTTAATCTCTTCAATAAAATAATAACCAATATTTTAGTGATTAAACTGAGAGTAATACGACGGTCGAAACTGTCAGGCGGCCGCGAACAGCTGTGTTGTATGCGTGCACTTTTTTTAGGCGTAAGGTGCGCGCTCTGACTTGTTAAGCTTATAGGAAGGAAAAGCTAAACCCATTCGAATAAAAGTTTTTGGGAGTGTTTCTGTGGGTTCCTTAGTAATTGATTTGATAAGAAAAAATATTGAATATATGCATAGAAATACCTTAAAATTTCAATAAATCGACTGACGAAATAGCGGTCATTTTATTTTACGTGTGTCTCCTATTTCGTGCCACTAACGAATCAAGGATTTTCTAGATACATTTTGAGTGCTTGTTAGGGTTCCGTACCCAAAGGGTAAAACGGGACCCTATTACTAAGACTTCGCTGTCCGTCCGTCCGTCCGTCCGTCCGTCTGTCACCAGGCTGTATCTCACGAACCGTGATAGCTAGACAGTTGAAATTTTCACAGATGATGTATTTCTGTTGCCGCTATAACAACAAATACTAAAAACAGAATAAAATAAAGATTTAAATGGGGCTCCCATACAACAAACGTGAGTTTTGACCAAAGTTAAGCAACGTCGGGAGTGGTCAGTACCTACTTGGATGGGTGACCGTTTTTTTTTTTAGCTTTTTTTTTGTTTTTTTTTTATATGCTACGGAACCCTTCGTGCGCGAGTCCGACTCGCACTTGCCCGATTTTTTTAAATATAACAACGAAGATCTAGAATTCTCATAAAACGAGTTTAAATGTGACCCGAGTAAAATTTTATAAGGTATATTTCACGTATATTCTCATATTAACTACTAGCACAATTTTATTTATAATTCAATTTATTTGATTTATTTTTGTGTATGTTTATATTTAACGTATAAGATAGTAATTTTTTTTTATAAGTAAATATATATATATATTTTTTTTTTTTTATATAGTTCGGCTTTTAATCAAGTATTAAACTACCCATATGGTTTACAAAGTCTTAATTCAACCATTAAAGTCGACGAGTACAAAAAACTTTAAGCTTAGCTCTCAATTTAACATATTTTTAAAATATTATTTTTAATTTGACCTTACAATTATTCGTAAGTAGGTAAGACCGTTAAATATTTAAAATGATTATCAGCAAATTATCACCAATTACTCTAAGAAAATGTATTCCGAAACAGGGGACACGAATTCACGAACTTAGGAGCTGAGCTAAATTTGTATCACGAAATGGGAGCCAAATAAGAGGTTCACGAAAAAATTCATATAAAAAAAAGTTTCAACTAAAACCCTATAGTTTATACATTAAATTATTAACAAAGAACTAATATAACTTACTCAAAAGCTTTCAAGGTATTGATATGCTTAGTACTATTTAAAAAAAATATATACAAACTCTCAAGAGCCTTAACCTGCCGAAACAGAGGGCCTACCGCGAACCACGTCTGACGTGTTGCCTCTCTGTCGCACTTGTAAATTCGTACATAAGTGTGACTGAGAGGCAACACCTCAAAAGTGGTTCGCGGTAGGCCCTCAGGGGCCCTTTACCTTAGGTCCTTTAAGTTTATGTATGTACTTATCAAAAACATTAGGTAACATGAATCCGATGGTCCTGGGTTCAAATCCCGGTAATTTTACATACTTATATGATATAGGTTAGGCTTATGGGATAAGGTTTGTGACATTTCTGTTCAAATATATAATTTCGTCCCAACGATTACTGCCCTCGTGTAAATAATTAACCTTGCTGAGCACAATCTATTTAACAAGACTCTTACCTAAGTCTTATTATAATAGAGTTGATAGATAAGTAATAAATTTCAAAAGTATAGGTGAACATTTTCCAACGAGTTACATTAATACATTCTGCCAAAAAATAAAACATGTGCCTAGTGTTCATGTTTACCAACTTATAAAACCGGGATGGTACCATCCCATTTCAGCAATACTTAATACCCTGTTTATCATAGGTACTTATATCATTTTCCGGCGCAAGTCTATATGTTCATTCTCAAACACAAAAAAAAAAATATTTTCCGCGCGTATACATTGTAAACGTTGCTTACTTTTTCCTAAATGTTTTTTTTGTTGGCCAGGCTTCGGCCGCTTCCACTTCTGCCTGCTGGCCATCACCGGGCTGATCTACGCCAACACGGCCATCGGCATCACCATCGTGTCGTTCGTGCTGCCGGCGGCCACTTGCGACTTCCGCATGACCTCCGCCGATAAGGGCTGGCTTACTGCTGCCCCCATGTTGGGTAAGTGCCGGTTGTACGTATATGTATATGGGTCATATAACTCTGTAGGTAGGAGAGACGGTCGGTGGTCGGTGGGATCTCTCCTGAGGCCATATATTTACTAGGTTAAAGGCTATACAGCCTAATTTCCTGATTGGATCCTTATCTACATAAAGGGGTAAGGACCCCTTTTTCATTAATGCACATAAGCTGTTAATAATTAATATAATTACATATTGTCAACTGGAGTGATACTAATTCAGTCTACGACAAGAAAAATACCTTATTAAATTTCGTCATCAGCAACATATTCCAGTCAAGACTTTGACTAATAGGTACAAATGTATTCTCAGCTGTGGCTTAGCCGAAGTGTTCTGCTGACACGTCGGTACTTATTTAAAACATACATAGGTATTTTGGTTATTACAGTCTTATTTGAAGCGCGCGAACAAATCTGCATAATGTACCTGAATCTGAATTGCAAATGAGATTTGAAATGCGAATTTAGAGGATTATTCTTCCGGAGTCGTGAAATTTGTGAACTTTTACTTACTTAAGAAAATTATATCAATTATTTAGTAGATGGCATACTTATTACCAGTAGGCATAGTCCAAATGTGTGATCGCAGCCTGAATTTTTAAACGTCATAATAAAATCGTATCAAAGAGAGGTCTTTAAAAGGCATAGGTCCCTACATTTCTTTTTCGTCTTCTTGTGCCATCTTTTACCGGTTGGCTATCATAAGAGCTATATTTAGGCACAGACGCATACAACCGCGCTAATGATCGTGTGCATAGGTCGAACCAAGTCCTAACAATGCTGACAAATGAGTAGCATCTTCTGGGTGGCCTACCTAAAGGCATATGAGATATTTCTAGTGATCCAAAAGAACTTTGACTCATCTCTTGACGCCTAAAAGGCTAAAAGCCTATATTACTAATTAAATAGAAAAGGCTTTTAGCCTTTTAGGCGTCAAGAGATGAGGCGAGCCCTAAAAAAAGAGATAAAAGGCTCGAGTCTTTTGAATCACTAGATATTTCTAAGTCGTATTACTCTATTGCAGGCATGGTGATCGGTTCGTACTTCTGGGGCTGCCTGGCCGACACCAAGGGCCGCAAGATCGTGCTAGTGTCCACGCTGATGCTGGACGGCTTCTGCGGGATCGTCTCGTCCTTCGTGCAGGTCCTCTCCATCTTCATGGCTTGCCGGTTCATCAACGGCTTTGCGTATGTTTTTTTTTATAAGCCTTTTGCATTACAAACCTCCTTTACTAAGTAAAACGGCTAGATCGTATCTAAGCCGTTCCTATGACGACCTTATTAGGGATGCAGCTTGATGGCTATTCAACCATTGGGTCAAACACAAAAATGCATTGCAGAAAATGCGTCATAGCATTAGGAACTTAGCATCGTAGGTAGCATCGATAGATCTACACGTGATATTTCCTGCCGAAGCTTAACTGCGATGGAAAAATGTCACGTTTGACACTTCGCAACAATGATGAGCCTGCAAATTCTAAACGGCTATTCCTAAGAGCTTCTCAGATGAACTATTATGTGATCCTCGATTGCACATAATTGTTACGGATCTCGAGATACTACTTATATTGTTACGACTGAAACGCTGTATTCAGAGAGCGAAGGGAACACTCACGCGTCATATCTGCTCTATTGAACATCGCTCTCCGAGTTCCCACGACCATTACTAGATCGTAAAATAATAGACCGTCGTTTTTTTAATTGATGGCATTAAGGAAAAACAATGGGAATAGAGATGACATAGGTCTTGACCATTGACTGTAGATACTCGTAGTCTGTGACATCTGAAAATCGACATCTTCTTTCGATCGTGGCCGCTAAAAATGTATAATGTCCAAAGCGTTTTTCATAATTTCAAAACGCTATTAAAAATAGGGTATCAATTTTAATACCTACCTAATTTTCTTAATTTAGGATCACAAGGGTACTCTCACGTGCCTTTAGTGAGCCTATCACGCTTCGTAACAATCTCACATCTGAGCATCTGACTTCTATTTCCAGGGTGTGCATATACCTATTTGTTTTCCTAATAAATTTCTGGTTTATTCCAGTGTCGCCGGCGCCATGGGTATCTGCTTCCCGTACCTGGGAGAGTTCCAGCAAACTAAATACAGAGAGAAGATCCTCTGTTGGATGGAAATGTTCTGGACTCTAGGAGTCATCTTGCTTCCTTGTACGTATATATATATTATTACCGTGTGTTCTATAAAGGGGCGTTAACTTTGCAGGATTGTTATTTCATAAATCCATATTTTAAACAATGTGCAGTGCAAGTATTTAATAGTTTAAAACAATTACTAGTTTCCAAAGTTAACGGTTTTAAAACAAAAACATACTTTCAAATAATTGTAACTTTTATACACGCCATATTTATCAGACTAAAAATTCCAAATATTGATAATTTATATGGATTGATACTCGCTTCTATCAGAAACTCCTACCTAAAGTTGAAGTCTGAAGCACCCTTACTCAAAGATTTACTCACCTAACATGAACTCCTCTCCCACAGTGATCGCCTGGGCCATCATCCCCATCACCGGCATCCGCATCGAGAGCGGCTCCTTCTCCTACGACTCTTGGAACTGGTTCGTGGCCGCCTGCGGCGTGCCGTCCCTCCTCCTGGGCTTCTGGCTGCTGACCTTCCCCGAGAGCCCCAAGTTCATGATCGAGTGCGGCGACTACGATGACGCGCTCAAGTGCCTCAAGAGCGTCTACAAGCAGAACACCGGCGACGACCCCGATAACTATCCCGTAAGTTCAGTTACTTTCTCTAGCTTTCCATTCAGAAATATAGTCAAAAGTATACACACTACAATCAAATACTCTTTATTGCACACCTCAATACAGCCGGGCCTCAGGCTTGTGTGCAAATGGCAGCTCACATTGCTTTCGACCTCCTTGCATGGAGGGAATTATTATTATTAATGATTTTCATGAAGAGACGACGAAGAGATCTTAAATTCACGAAGAAATGTAATTATGTAACTGTCTTTCAATTCCAGATCAAGAGCCTCAAGGAGAAAGTGCGAACCATATCGGTGGCGTCCCAGCACTCACAGAAGTCTGTGCGCAGCCTCAGCATGCGCAAACCCAAGGACCTCAAGAGGTTGTTCAGCGAGATCTGGGCCCAGACCAAGGCGCTCTGCAAGCCGCCTTACCTCAAATACACCGTGCTGACTTGCCTTATCCAGTTCGGCCTCACTACGGCGTAAGTTAACGCTATTTCTCATAAAACCAGTCATCAAACATAAGAACTTGGGAAACAATTTCACTGAATTTGATCCCAACAGCATTACGCCTGTAGCGGCCAATCCTAACCCATTCTTACAAGTTACTTTTGAATCGAATCGAAAGCTTTGGGTTTCAACTTCACAGTGCGCCCTCATACAAAAGAGCTACGCTGTCTAACAAACGTGCGAAGCTCAGTGTGTAGGCAATAAGTTTATTTTATCTACTCCCATACCCACAGGTTTTTACTCACAGCACAAAGGTTTAAAACAAACGCTTGTAAGGTACCTAACCGTCACCTCTATTGCTAATGACGTATGTACTCAAGTTAAAACATGAAATTTACTGCGACAGTGATGAGCACTCGGACGTTGACCTTATCCGTGTACAATTCATCTACGTCATCTATTCCAGCTACTACACCCTCATGGTCTGGTTCCCCGAGTTGTTCAACCGCTACGAGGAATTCGAGCACAAGTTTCCCAACGTGTCCGCCTCCGTCTGCGACGTATCTGGCATCGTCACCGAGGAAGCCAACGACGATCCCTTCGACTGCCTGAAGACCATTGAATCCAGCGTGTACATGCATACTCTGATCGTCGGTCTGGCGTGCATCCCCACGTCGCTTTGGCTGCCCCTATGCGTCCACAAGCTTGGAGCTAAATTCTTCTTGAGTGAGTATCGCCTGACCATACGCTCGTACATTCTTATACTTTTCTTGCTCGTTACTTCATAAGTTAATTGCGGAATTTCCGCAAGTTTACAGGAGCTACATACCTCTAAACCTAGAATAACCACTATAAATTAATGGTACCAACTTAGACAGGTACCTCAAGTATGACTAAATATAACCACCCAAACAACGGGCAACTTTGAAAATAGATTAAAACACCTGAAACTATGTGGTATGGTATCTTACCTATTTATCTATTGTCATCGAACCTCACATTCTAAGCGGCCCGTATCCAAGAATTTGTGTCAACTGAACATCACAGTTACGTCCAAATTTGGCGAATGCGCCGCTTGCGCATCATTTGTGCACCCACTGCGTAATGCACGCGTGCAGTTAGCAGGCCTTTCACAAAAACTCGCCATGTCTGGACGCACCTTTAACTGTTATATTTGTATAAACGTAATTAACGCGTTATTTTACCCTGCAGTCTTCAGTTTAACGGTCGCCGGCATCGTCACAGTCGCCATGTACTACGTGCAGAACTCCACCCAGAACCTGGTGATGTCCTGCATCTTTGAAGCCCTCACTTCGCTCGCCATCTCGCTCGTCTTCTGCGTGCTTGTCGATTTGTTCCCTACGAACCTTAGGTAAGATCTTTAAAAAAAGGCTTAGGCTGTAGATTCTAAAGACTTAGTTACCTATTTACTAGATATAAAATATATCAAAAAGTAGTGGGGAGAGTTGGGCCTCAGCATAAGCGCTATGTCTTGTTCAGCATGTTATGTCTTCTGTAACATCAGACGTTGTTAGTGTTGTTACTAGTACGGTTCACTATGACTCTGAACTTGTGGAGTTTTAGTACTTTTAGTTATATAAATTATAATAAAAATCCGTTTGTCCCAGGGTAATGGCTGCCGCGCTATCTCTGACGGCGGGCCGAGGCGGTGGGCTGATCGGCAACCTCTCCTTCGGGTACCTCATCGACATCAACTGCGTGGTGCCCATCGCGCTCTTCGCATTCCTACTCTTCAGTAAGTATCAGCTAACAAGAGACAGCACTATGTCCATAGAGTTTAATACATTATGCCGCTAACCGAGTTTCAAAACTCCGAATTCCTTGTGTTTACGTGCGGTACGCATACATTCACAACTCGAGGGGGGAATGGCTCAAACCCGACCTCTATCTGTCAACTGTGTGAATATGTCATTATATAAAAGAATTCAGTGCCAGTGACGAGATTTATGTCTGTCAGAAAAAATCTTAAGGTCCAAGGCGACTTACAGTATTTTAGATTAGACTTTCTATTCAGAACTAAGAACAGTATATATTTGTATAGTAAATTACACAAATCAGTCTGGTACCTACCTCTGCTAGTTAATTCTCCTTAAATTGAATGAGGCGGCGCGGCGACTCACGTATTTTTAGGGTTCCGTACCCAAATGGTAAAACGGGACCCTATTACTAAGACTCCGCTGTCCGTCCGTCCGTCCGTCCGTCTGTCACCAGGCTGTATCTCACGAACCGTGATAGCTAGACAGTTGAAATTTTCACAGATGATGTATTTCTGTTGCCGCTATAACAACAAATACTAAAAAGTACGGAACCCGCGGTGGGCGAGTCCGACTCGCACTTGTCCGGTTTTTTATTTAGGTACCTTTATGCCCGTAGTAGTAGTCGTAGAATCGGTTAACGCCAATGGGGTTGGCAACTGTCAAAGGTTTGCCTTGATGGCGCCATCATAGCTTGCCCCTTTTTCTATGAGATTTGGCTTAAAGAGCTGGCATCCAGGGTATTAAAAAAACAAAAATTTGACACAATTCTAGGGATTGACGGGGCAAGCTATGATGGCGCCATCTGCTAAAAACTTCCACCGGCCAACCCCATTATTGAAAATCACATTACCTACTTTAAAAAAAACATTCATTTAAGTTAAACTATTACCAATCCTAACGTCATGAATTCCTGTCTAACTTTGCACGTCTATTCGTTAGTCTATGATTTAATTGTATTTACTGCTAAAAATACTCTTATGAATAAAAATATTAACTTTTATTTTCTATTACAGTGGCTGCGTTCCTCTGCTTCTTCTTGCCAAAGACAGGCCAAGAGGCACTGGACTAAACTACCAACGTGCCATCAATTAGTGACTTAGACTGTCTGTGTAGAAATCACTCCGGAGTTGGGCCCTTTCCTGATTTGCCAGTAAGAAAACAGTTTGGCCAATCGCAAAATAGTAGGAAAACAGTTTGGCCAATCGCGGCGAAGTATTGAGCACTGCATAGCGTACTGACAAGTCAGGCAAGGGCCTTAGTGTACATATCATTTAGGATGTAAATATTGAGGACTTAAGTATTATTTATTATCGAGATACTTAGAATATTGTGTCGCGATTCGAATGGGTACCTATCCGACGCTCGTTACCTACTACTGTGATTGAATGCAGTATTTAAAATGCCTTATTAATGTAATGTATGAAATGAACGTAACAGTATTTTAGAGTTGACTGATATTACAGTGCCCTTAAATTATTATTATTATTAAAGGTCAATTTACCTTATAATTATATTTTTGTTTTTATTTCTATCTCTATATTTAGATCTATGCAACCAAGCTCCATTTGAATTTCTACCTTAACACAGATATAAGAAAGTCGATTTTTAATTAAAATATTCCACCCAATAGCCTTATAATAGTGTCGTGATTGATTGTTGTCATGATAAGGTAGGAAATCAAATTATAAAACCATATCTCAATCAAAAGATAAAGGGTGTACAAATTTCCCTGGAATCGAAGGAATAAGGTTTTATGTTTCCATATAAAAGTATCTTGTATATTAAACAACTTACATTTATTTAAAATACATTAGATTATACAATATTTTATAAAAATCAGACATACAGCAACAAAATTAAACATTAATTTTCTTCAACATATTACATGTTAATCAAGTTAAATATTTTTGACGCAATATCGCAACATGTCTGTGAAAGGCGATTACTAGAACGATACTATGCACTTTATTACGAATGCAGTAAACTACTAAGAGCAACATACTTAACTATCTATGAACCTTAAATCGTTGGAATAAGGTTCACGAATGGTTAGTTAAATGAGTCGACAATTATACATTAGCAAAGTACCTACATACATAATTAAGAAAATAATTGGAATAAAAATCCGCTCCCAATAAATGAAGCTATATTACGTTTATAAAGTTTAACTACACTTGATACTGCAGTTAACAGAAAATATTTTATTATTAAATATTTAGCACATCTTATTAAGCTTGATGGATTCTTATATGATACTACATATCCATTTGTGTGGTGTGGTTCGATGGTGCCGTTTAAAGATTGAGAACAGTCTTATAACCATTCAGCCAAGTAAGGTGCAAGCATGTGCCAATATAGCTATTCCCTGTTTTAGAAAAGTTATTTGGGAATAAACGTGTATTAGACGTACACATACAAGAAAGCGAATTATCATTTGAACGAGTAACTTAACTTTTATTATAATTTTCTTTGATTTATATGGACTAAGTATAAAAACTTATTAGGTCTCACTGAAATGATTGTAAGTTGTGTCCTAGTACCAAAACTAACAGATTGTATTCATAGGTCATGTTTATAGACCAAAACGCGCACATTATCAAAAATACCACGATACAGGCCTAGCCTAGTAGGACCACTGAGCTAGTTATGTAATTGTATCTTCTTTCTTTTATCTTTCATTCTTTCTTTTAACAATGACAACGAAAACGATTATCAGTGAAGGCTAATGCAAATGAAACAGGTGGATCTTGCATTTCAAAGAGGTGTTTGTTGACTTCAACTCTTATTATTATCATATTAAAGTCTATCTTGGTTAAAGTCCGTCCAGATCTGACGAATGCGACGCTCGCGCGCTCTTTGCGACAGGATTACTAACTGTTCCTAGGCAGTTTGTGGTGAGATGCTTCCTTATTGTAGGACCTGTACGTAAAGCCTGACAATATTTTATTTAACCCCTTAGCCTGACAATATTATATTTTCGCTACAAGCAGCTTACATATGACAATAATACGCATCGAATTCTGAAATCGTTTATTGTTTACATTGGAGACATTCGATGACTTTCAACGCCTGTCAAAGAATCTCATAAATTAGTACCACTGAAAATCTTGTCAGAGTATAAATACGTAGGTAGTAAAGATGTAGTGCATAGTTGTTTTCCTTCGTATTTTCACGGAAACGACAAACGTACGAACGTGTCTTGCTATTTCAGTCAGTCTAAGTACAAAAAGTACTGATGTTGACTGAATACGAACGTTTCCGAGAAAATAAGAAGGAAAACAATTACGCACTACATCTGTACCTACGTACGTACAGCGCGAGCGGTTCGCGAATAATGTACTAGCGTCGCATTCGTCAGATCTGTACGCACCCTTCACTCCCCTTTCCTGAAATACAAGAGCAACATCTACAGCTCACTTGTCCCGTTTAGCGCGAGGTCTGCGCCGCACTGGGCACCTGCGGCAGGCCGAACTCGTCGACCGGGACTCCGTCCTTGTTGCGCACGCTGTCCGCGCCGGGCTCCTTGTCGGGCGCGGCCGGCGCCTTCACCACGTCGTCGAGGTACGACGTGTCGTCGTCCAGGGCTATCTCGTCGCCTAGAAATATAAAATTAAATTGATATGTGTTCTCAAAAAGTGCACCAGAACTTTAGATCACCCAAGCGATACGTAGAACTCTTTCTCAGCTCTAGGGTTGTAACTCATAGCCCAAATTACAATCACTTATCGAAGAATTCCAATCGAAAAGTAAACATTTACCGGAATTACAAATGCGAACGAAAAGTTACTTAATCATTTACATGCATCCCCCGGACACCCGCAACACCAGAGGGGTTGTAAGCGCGTTGCTAGAGTTTAAGATGGGAGGGATTAGAGTAAGATGGGAATCTTCTAGCAACGCGCTTACAACCCCTCTGGTGTTGCGGGTGCGCGGGGGATGTAGGTGTTTTCTCTATAACTATTGTAACTTTAGATAGGCCCCTGGGTGTTTACACACTTGTACAGTCAGCAGCAGAAGTAGCTACGCGGGCGAGGTGTTCAAAATTACCTTGACACGATATTATTCTCTTAACAATAAAGTCGCGTCAAGATCATTTTGAACAGCTGACCCGCTTAGCAACTTCTGCTCCTGACTGTACTTCAAAAATGCTTTCTATAAATTTGATGAAAAATATGAACAAAATACCTAGGGCATCAAGTTCAGCAGCTAATTCGTCGTCATCGATCTCCGGCATGCCGTACTGGCGGCCCAGCGCCTCCTGCACCTCGTCAGCTTGCTCCAACATGTCTGCTAAATCGTCGTTCACATCCTGAAACATACATAGTTGATATTTGTTAAAAAAAAATATTAAGCTCTGGGCAGTAAGTAGATTTGTGATGAAAGAATAGTTTTATAGTTAATTGTGACAACACTGACCCAAACTCACTAATTACCACCACAAGTTCATAGCCATAATAAACCGTATAACCAACAACATAAGGTTGACCTGGTTGGGCGCAATAAATGCCCTAATAGGATTAAGATCTTAGATGACATAACATCAATGCTGTTTTTTATGTGTAATTTGAAACCTGTATAGCAATACAGATAGGATATTCTAAATGGTACTTATTTAAATGGCATTGGTTACTTTTTTTTTATGACAATTGGCCTTTACAGAAGAAAGCAGCATTGATGTTGATGAGTTACTCTAGCACACTACCTCAATGTTATCTATATTGATCTTCTTAAACTCCTTTTTCATCTGAGTGACGCCATCTTTCATGGCCTGGACGGTTGCGTGTGTGTCCTTCAGTGTTTGTGTGGCGTAGTTTGCTTGCTCCATGTTGAATGATTGAGCTCGGAGATTTTCCAGCTGTTGTTCGTACCTGAATTTAATAAATAACAAAATCAAGAAAAAAAAAGTATGATAGGATGTTATACTGTATTTAAATAAAATTACTTTACACCATGCATGAAATAAAGCACCAGATAATTATTAGAAAAACACAGATAGGAGTTATTTTTAATCACAAGTTCTATTTAATAAATCGGATAGAAATATAAAAAGTAGGTGAGTTGACCCTGACGTCACAATGTAATGTTTCATAAATGACAGCGTTTTACACAAAAATAAAACGCTAATTAAATAACTTACCATATTCGAAACCTAAGAATAATATTGAGAATGGCAACATTGTGTTGTCGGTCGTATTGTCCTTTTCTAGCATATACGTCCCTCTCTCTCTCTCACATTCCCACCACAGAGCAGTTGGTTTTGACAGGTGTTTGACAGTTACCGCCAAAACAAATTTCCAAGTCATTGTCTCAAAATTATACATATTTACACCAGGCAGGATTAAAACTTTAGGTTTCGAATATGGTAAGTTATTTAATTAGCGTTTTATTTTTGTGTAAAACGCTGTCATTAAACAACTGTACCGATATTCGAAACCTAAGAATAATATTGAGACGTGTTTGTTATCGCCTGGTGGTGGGAAGACGCCAAGCCAATGTGATTATACATGTACTTATTATGTATATGTAATATTATTATATTACGAGTGTTTAATTAATTATGTAGTACACCCTTTATTTTAACACCTGTGAGGAGAGAGGTATTATGTAAAGCATACAATTTGATATACCATTATATTATGTTACTAACTTTACATTTCATATACGTACTTAATGTAATGTAAATGTTCAAAGAGAAAAAATGAGTCACCACATGGTGCTATACTTACTTAATTATATGCATATGAAAACTAGGTAAAAGAAGATGACATAAGTCAGTCTACTCTTCAAGGAGCATACAACATCTGTGATAAGGAGTGATGGAATTCAAGTATGAAAAGAATAAAATCATAAAGTACTCGAGTAGTTTTTATTTATAACTCCCAATTATTAACAAATTTGATAATAATTATCTAGTAAAGTAAGCAGTTGCAGGAATATAACAAAGACAAGACCTTTCTTATTTCCAGAATCCCTCGGGATTAAGTAGACGAATATTTTAAATATTCGTTATAATTCACTATCACTACCCACAAAGTTAATATTGGGTACCTACTTACTAAAATGTCATAGGGAATTACTGAATTCCTTTAATGACCGTGAGTCAGTGTGAGCTATATACTTGGTTATAGCTATAAAATGCATTTAATCCTTTGTACGCTTTACTAACGCGAACGCGAGCTAATGTACCCAAACAAACCTTACTTAAAATTGTGAAGGTTACTTTGAGAGCTTAAACACTCATGTAGGCACGCCTAGTTATGACGCTTTTTGGTGCTCTTGGCGTTCAAATGGTTAATATAGAAATGCCACAGAACCTTATCAATGATATTTGTAAAGGTGCAGGCTCATTCTGCTTATATTCATGTTTAGCTATCATCAAGTGACCTTAATTGTACTCATTAATTTCTATATATGCAGTAAGATTAGTTTACCTTATCTGGTGCCTACTAGTAGGCATAAGCTTGATTGGTTCTGAACGCTAAAGTGGTTTAATTGTTGTAAACCATTCATAGCATTGCTTAATTCTGAATATTCAGTTTCCTCTTTCCAGTGTGTAAATTATTAAGAATAAGGTACTTAATTCGAAACCTTAGCTCATCGCATATGTGTTTTTAACCAAAATGCAAATTTGTGTGTTTATTTAGTGATCATACATTATTTGCAATAACTGTGCGGACCATGGGGTCCCCGACCTTTTGCCGGGCACCCGTGGGCCCAAAG
The DNA here is from genome assembly GCF_910591565.1 of Cydia splendana. Taxonomy (NCBI): domain Eukaryota; kingdom Metazoa; phylum Arthropoda; class Insecta; order Lepidoptera; family Tortricidae; genus Cydia; species Cydia splendana. The sequence continues at coordinate 13,332,974 of NC_085966.1, read as the reverse complement.
CCAACAGCGCAGAGGCCCTTTAAGAGGGACCTATTTCATCCAATGCTAGAGTCAACACTTTGTCGAATCTATTTGATATTTATGTATACTTATCCTCCTTATGAACTAAGGATAATTGTAACTTTTTGATATCAGATATACGCCGAATTGTCAATTATTTTATATTTTGAAATACATATAATATAACTGGATTTGGACCAGTGTGCTTTTGAATACTATATCTCTGGCCTACTATATAGGCTAGTCTATTAGCATCCCGCCTCCTGGAAGGCAGTCTACAGACTTTTTAGATATATATTCACAGTAGCGCTAAGTGTGTGGACCTAGTTTTCCGACACTTGACTGCATGAGATTATACTGAACATTTTTTCAGGTCTCGGGCAAGAAGGGTACCTAGATAGGTTGAGGTCCTTAACTTGTGGATTTGGTAAGAGCAAGACACAGGCGGGGTGTAAATTAATTAATCCACCATGTTTCAAGAGATTCATGTGCATTGATGCCTTCAGGTTACGCTGTACAGACAGACTAACACTTTGGCAGAGTTTTGCCAACATATAATAAATGACTGCATTTGTTTGGGTGTACATGTTCCACACCAAAGACATATTTATATATTTCAATCCATTTTTGAAAGTTTGGCGTTTCAAAATAGCTTCGCCTTTTCGCAAGGCGTGCTCCTGTTTCTCTATTTTATTGTGCAAGCGAACAGTATCACAATGCTATAATTTTGTATAAATTGAGAACTAGAGGGTCATGCCCTAGGCGTGACCGCCCAGAAGTTGTGCTAGAACCTTTCGTGCAAACCATTCAGTCACTGTTTTTAAAAACCTTTTGTAGTGGGTACATTCCACGTTCTTAAATTTGTTAAACGTGTAGTATCAAACTATGACAAGTCATGATAAGTGAATTAAGTGGTAACAGTATCTGGTCCGTGCATAGAAGCACTTGCCCTTGAGGTTAGGGCATGGGTAGTTTATAATAAACTTAATCCGTGTATGGGAGCACTTACGATACAGGTGGTTTAAAACTTCCAGGGTCACAATATAGACATAAGGGTGTAAAATACATAATTCATAAACGCCCGTTAGGCCAGTTTTTTATATTTTATTTCAAACATGCTTGTGCAGCACCGCCAGCACATAATAATTTCCCATACCATGGCAGTCAGAGATATAATAATTAAATAGGTAGGTAACCTTGGTCATATCGTGTACATAGGTAGGTACTCGTAAACATGTTAACTGAAAGACTAGTGCTCTCGAGGCAAATATAATTTATGCAACTGTGAGCTGCTCTTACATTGGGATCATATGTATTTATTTCTAGTCTGCCTTAGCAGGCCTAGACTTCAAAGGTTTTTAGATATTCATAGGGCCGTTAAACGGACCTTTTGTACACCTTGAGCCGGCTGTTTGTTTCACACTATGAGTAATATATATTGTAAACATAGCTTAGTTCAGAATGGAATCGTAAGCTCTGTCGCCCTTTTTACTTTCTCTAAGAGGAGATATTTACAAATTCATCTTTGTAATATTTTTCTGATTGTGGCCTACTCGCTCGCTTAATTGTGTTATAACCATATCATTTATATTTCTGTGAATATGTCTGACATGCCTTGCGCAGGCTTACATAGGTTATAATATCATCATCAATAACTTGACGTCAGTTTGTGAACGAATCAAAGATTCTTTGGCACACCTTACGCAGGTGGAAACATGGCAGCCTTGCGCAGGCTTAGATAGGTACATAATATATTGGTTTTATCACAAATAACATGACGTTAGTTTGTGAACGAATAAAAGATTCTCTTAGGCACACCTCACGCAGGTGGAACCATAACAGACGTAGGTTTAAGAATATCATTCAAATCAAATACCCTGTGGGTAATATTCCCTTAGTTGCGGGTTCCTTGCTCGACAAGGTGAAAGGCTTTAAGCAGGCTTTAACAGGCACTTTTAGAGAGTGTCATTCACGGTGACGCGCAGATTTGCCAAAACTAAACTTTAACTCTACAGTTAACTAATATAATTTGACAATATGAACCAAACCATGCGTCTTCGTCAATGAATCAATCTAAAGATTCCCGTATCGTTAATGCCCTTCTAAATCACAGGCTTCCGATTTTATTTGAAACGTTTACAAGTGTACTATTTATGTAGGTAGGTAGGTAGGCTTAAGAATTGACCATCTTGTATGTAGTTACGTATAGAATTAATAATCAAATTATTCAAATCCAAAATAACACAAGCACATATAGCATCTACATGCAATAGTTCTTTCCTTAACCTTTTTAGGCTGTAAGTACCTGCTAAGTTATTTATTTAAGTAGGTACCTACCTACATTTTAACCTTTTTTTTTTTTTTTTTTTTTTTCAAAGATCTAGTTGGAGAGATATAAGTTGGTAGATAAAGAGTGAAATACTTCACGATTTCGCATGTCATTCTTGCGCAGAGCCATGCTAATCTCTCTCTATGTCTAGTCAGATTTAAGTTTATGTACTGCCGAAGTACTCACTTTCCACAAAAATAGATGCAATGTTTGCGATGTAGGTTTGTTCGTTACCTTGTGTCCCTCAGAGCGGAAATAGAAGCCCCGCGAAGCGGGGCTTCGTCGACTCCTATAGCGGGTACACATTATTTATCAGCAAGTTTATTACCAAAAAATAAATTTTGCAATAAATATTATATTAACCCGGAACGGGATAAAAAGACAAATTGCTGATAGATACTTGGACAGATAAAACCTACACACACGTCTATAAGCTTCTACCTTCATACGTAGGTTCTACGTAACACGTATTAACTATCCGATCCTTTCGTATTCGAAAACACAAATCACTTGAAAACTGAAGGGTATGCCTCCACAGATCACCATTTAAGTATTATAATTTCAACCGTTATTAGTTATTATACACACACACACAAAGATTTAAACTAACAAGACTCTCAAGAGACTTAATGTAGGTATAAAATTAAATTATAATGGTGACACGTGCACGCTTTACCAGCTCGATGTGTTTTCTAACATGTGTTTTAGTATTTTCATTGGCATAGCCACGGTGCGCGCAGGCAGCCTTTGAAAACACTTGCACATCACTATTCCGGATCGTTTTTATTTGCTAGATAGTTTAACGGACAACTAAATTTAAATATTTATTTCGAACGGCAAAAGCCGTTAGAAACTGTTTTTCAATATAGTCAGCTAAACTGGGGTACAAATTCAAAAACTCACCAGCAGTTTAGCTTCACGACCTTCCAGATGGAAAAACAGCAAGCCAATGACTTGGAAATTTGTTTTGGCGGTAACTGTCAAACACCTGTCAAAACCAACTGCTCTGTGGTGGGAATGTGAGAGAGAGAGAGGGACGTATATGCTAGAAAAGGACAATACGACCGACAACACAATGTTGCCATTCTCAATATTATTCTTAGGTTTCGAATATCGGTACAGTTGTTTAATATAAATTCCATATTAGTAAATCGTTTTGTCAGTTCTAAAAAAGTTACTGATTTGATACTGATACTGACTAGTAGGAAAATACCCTATTATACACAGATCAACCTAATCCCACAATAAGCTTAATAAATATGACACCCTGAGATTGTGCAGTCATTAATTTATTTATAAGTAATCTAACATAGGTTACGTTACTTTCTACTGTCAGTTTACAATTCATTTCGCAAGAATATCAACTGACAAGTGTTTTTACAAGTGACAATATTACAGTGACAAAAAAATCCTTCATTTTCAGATTGGGTTTTGAATGTTTCTAAAGACCAAGTATCAGGATAATGAGGATAATATTATTTAGAAAGCAATATTGTGTATCAAAACATACATTTTCTTCTGCTTTAAAACCCTCATAGCTTTTTGTTTAACAGAGTTTTTCGCCGGTCCTTCTCTCATTTTAGCCATTTGGTCTTTGTATTTCCTCAGTTCTGTCTCCAACTTATTGACCTTCTGCTCTATATTATCTGCTCGACCATCCACCTGTGGATTTAAGTAAGTAACACTTTATTGTACGGAAGAGAGGAATACAGGTACATCAGATAGAACATAAATATAGTACAGTCACCTGCAATAATATGTTACTCTTCGAAGGCCGCAAAAATATGTGACACACTCTTATGGCTCTACGAACAAGATCGTGTCAGATATTTTTGCGGCCTTCGTTGTGTAACATAATATTGCAGGTGACTGTACAAGGGCGAACTTATCCCTAAGCGGGATACAATTTAGGGAGTAAAATGAAAAGAAATCTCATACATAGTGTTATTTTGAAATAGCCAATTTGGCTCACAATGGAGAAATGAGAGCCTTGGTGCACAAAACAACTACCTCCTGTGGTAGCGGCCCTCAATCATGTGGAAACAAGAAAGAAGTTTGGCTCACACAGCTAAGGTGAAGGCAGGGGGGTGTCACTACGCAGTTTAGGTACATTTGGCCGGCGCGCCAGGTATAGTGGGCTGCCGCTCGACCGCACGATAGTCGTGTCACGTGGCGCTCGCGTAAAGAAGATTCACCGTTCGTGTGCGGTTATAAGTTTCAATTTTGTTGCAGGCAGCGAGTATAGGTATAATTTTATACCTAAATCTGACTTTTGTGAAGGAGTGAATTTTCTGTACGGTAGTACTATTAGTTATTCTGTGGTGAAGGTGAAACTATCTACTAAACTGTAAAAAATTACACAAACGGGTCTACCGCTATATCATTTTATTTATTTCATAACATCATTTCAAAAACAATGAATATTGCGGGGGACCCGTTTGTGTAATTAAATACAGTGTAAACTCTATATAAACTCTATATACTCTACACTCAAAGGACCGGACGTTTTTGACGCAATAGAGAAAATTAGTTATATAGAGAGAAATTAATATGAAAGTAAAGCAACTATAGCCAGCAAATGTCGACATTATTGGGAGTGAATCATTATATTGAGTGACATATGGAGTGTACACTGTATGTGTACAAAATGCGAGAGTTTTGTACACTGTATGTGTACAAAACGCGAGTTTTAAGTGTTATAAGGTGAAATTAATAACATTAACAGCAACAGCTCCACACTACATTAAAGTTTATCAAGCCATTTGTTGGTAGAGGTTGCTAAAATTAGACAGTACCTATACCTATAAAAAAAACACTACCTTAGTTGTCAAAAAACATGATCTTTTCTTTGTCTGGTAATTTTCTTATAGAAATCATGAAATAGTTAGTAGATATGCATTTTACAAGTCTACAAACAGATATTATGTAGTTGTGTATTAGAGTCTAATAGGTAATTTAAGTTTAGTGATGCAACATTTGTGTAAATTGTCCATAAATGGTATGAAAGTGGCAAATAAAGCTTAATACTAAATAATAATATTAACTCTGGCGAGTGATTTAATAATAATAACTCGTTTTTGCGCATGAATCATCAACAAGAGTACTAAGACCTACCTACCTCCATGACAACAAACCTATTAAACGTTACTTACAGTGCCAATGCAGTCCGTTATGCTTGGACCCGGAGTCTTTTGTTTTCCTCTGCCGAATATTCTATTCATTTTGTTTAGTTTTCAAGAACTTTTTCCTTACGATAAATTCTTGGTCACAAAGTATCTAAGTACGAAAATTTCCCTGATCTCACTCAACCAATAATCGACATAACAAAATCCTATTCAATGACACTGACAATTGACATTTCCGCAGTCTGTATAATGACCAGCCAAATAATGTACATCTAGATAATCCAAATATGCTTTTATAGCCGTAACACACTATCGCACCGCACCGCGACCTTGGTGCGTCGCACCCATAAGTGAGAGCGAGAAACAGATATCTCTTTCTCGTTAGCGGCGCGGTGCGATAGTGTGCTATCACCATTGATATATTAAGTCAGTGGCTATCACTTTTAGAATGGACTCAACGCAAACTGCCTTCTACAGACCTTGCAACAAATTCCATGCGATTTAAAAAAAATGCTGGCAAAGTAGGGTAGGAGCGTAGCGTAGAACGAATTTAATTCATCGATCAAATGCCGCAATATGTATAAATATAGATGGTCAAGCAAATCTCTCTCTCAAAAAGGCGCGAAATTCAAATTTTCTATGATACGATATCCCTTCGCGCCTACATTTTTCAAATTTGCCGCCTTTTTCTACTGACAAGATCTGCTTGACCAAGTTTATATTGCAATACGATGTATTGCAAAACGCATGCGATTGTAGAAAACGCTTAGAGAGACTATTAGTTTTCGAACATTACCCTTAAAAATATTTTTGCAGTGAAAACACCAGCACCAGGGTAGCCAACATAACCAACAAGTGTCAATGTCATATGTCACTATATCGAAGTCAAAACAATAACCGGCCTATATTCATTCATACTTTACTTAAATTGTAAATATCGAGGGATTTATATGCCTATATTTGATATCCGTTATCGTAATTTACGAGTTACAAAGGTGATATACTATCAAGCTTTATTACTTAAATATATTGTAATTGTTTTAATGATACAGAAACTTGCAGTGCGTGAAGTAGCGTGCGTAATACGCAAACATTTTGGCATGGCTCTACGAGGAGTAACAGTGAATGGTATAGTAAGTACTCTTTAGAACCTTTTCTTGCTAGTTCTTATGGTATTATTATTGAAACGAAAATAAACTTAAAACACTTGGGAAATGAAGTACTTTTAAGCATGCCTACGCTACCAATTTCTATCGCAAGTCCACGTGCGTAGGACGTAAACATGCTTACAATATATCTATGTAACCTATTGTATGTATTCTTTACTTTACAGTATACATAAAGGAGCGTTTTCCAAAACTGAACATTTCATTCATGTCTTCAAAATATTGACTTCTTGGGCTCATTTTACTCAGAATCATTTGTACATTCACGCCTCATACATGAAAATATGTGTCCCTACATTGAACATTGTGTTTTATCCTGAGTCAATTATCTGTTATATAATCTAAACCGTCTATGGCTTATGGTGCTATTTTGAGTCTAATTTCTGTTAATCTATTTTTTACATGCTCAGCATAACCCATGCAACTCTCAATGCAATCCTGTACAGTGCTGGAAATGGGATGTCAGCCCCATTATATATCACACCAAACCAGTCAACTATGCGGTCCTAGTACTTAATACTCCAATTACACAGAGTCAGACATTTTTCACACAATTATGGAATAGTGGTAAGTTATGCAATTTATAAAATTATCAATCTGAACATGTTTCATATATATTTTTTTTTAGTTCACCCGTTGTTTATTTGACCTAATCAATCAATTTATTATTACATATATCCAATCAAACTTGATAATAATGCACTATAGTTGGTCTTATCTTGTAGTCATAATATAACCTGAAGAAATGTAATAATTAAAACAATTGTATTGGGTTGATTGATATAATCTACTTGATGAATGTGCAAAAAAAATAAAGACAGTTTATATTGACAGAGCCTTCTTTGATGAGTGTTAAACAAAATATTAAGTTAACATAGTCTAATGAACTTCTTTATTTTTAGCAAAACTAAGAATAACAGTGGATGGTGGTATCAAGAGATGGGAGACATTTATTAATAATTGTCCAGAAAAAATACAAAATGACATTAAATTACCAGACCTTGTGACAGGGGACTTTGATTCAGTTTCTCAAGATGACTTAGAGAAATACAGAAAGAAAGGTTGTAAGGTGATTTATTTAGACAATAATCTTACTAATTTATTGAATGTTTATTTATTTACAATTTTACAACAAAGTAGATGACCTTGACTGTTTCCCTAACATCAAACATCAGCCACCATCAAAAATGGGTGATCAATAGGACAAGGTACTCTGTCATGAACCTAGTCATATTTGCAGCAGTGAGTTGGCCATAGAGCTTGATTCCCACCTTGCCTATAAGCCTATAACAGTTAAGTAGCTAATTTGACTATCATTTTCTCTGTGAAGCTGTTAAATTGCTGAAGCAGTAGAACTCAATTATCTGAATACTAGGCATGGTGGGAATTTCAGACAATTTCAGTAGGCTAGTTGACTATTTTATTTACATTGTGTGTATCTGGGACCAACTGCAGTACTATTTGTCAATTAAAATATATAAAAGTTGAAAAAATTACAGTTAAATTCTGTTATTCATTTATTTAATAAGCATTTATTTTTATTCAAGTCAGAATGTATGAAAAATAAATGCTTATTCGATTATGATACATTATGTATTAGTATATAATTGTCATATAGTTTATTTTTATTTCACTGTAATGCAAATAATTAAATGTGCCCTATAATTTACTTTTACACCTTTAATCCGTTTATACCCTATAATATAAAACTCAAATATACGACCACTTTTTAGTTAAGTATATAAATTCTTCCTGCTCATTTTCTAAATTATGTCATTAAATCCAACATGTGTTACCAATCACCACCTTCATTGTAAGCGAAATTAACGTGCCATTGTCTTACAGGTGTGCCACACGCCAGACCAGAACCACACGGACTTCACGAAGGCCTTGATGGAATTATCCACGCATTGCCGGGAAACCAACACAGATGTGCGTGCAGCATTTATAATTATTTCGTGCAAAATGCCAAATTTATCACTACACATCGTGGTTTTAGTAACATTTTGGTAGCTTCTTATTTATTTTATTAACTCAAATAAAATAAAACTATTTCAAGAGAGATGGGCAATTAAATCGTGACTTACCTACTCTGATTAATTATTCCGATTAGTTAGAGAGAAGTAAGTTAAATCTTACAACTGGCCTTGCCTTACCACTGCCACAGGTGTAAACCCATGGCTATGCCATTTTGAAAGCTAAGAACTGAATTAAAAAAAACTATCGAACCAGCTCACAAACTTTTACAAGAATCAGTTGAGAAATGTGATTTTTAGACAAAACATACGAAAGCATTGTAAACCAAGCTGAAACGGAGACGCTTTACGCTCGCTCGGTCAACGAAAGTTATAGTTATTTTCTAGGGATGTATATTGATATCTTTGAGAGGGTGAAAAGTAAATGGCGCTATACTTTATACGTAACACGAAATTCAAGAATTGACCCCCCTGTCACAACATGTTACATTTTCTTGCACCCCTCCCTCCCCTTAAGCGTGTGATGTACCTAATTAATGGATGAAATACCTAAACTAAACTATCACGTGGTGTAAGAATTACTGTGGCCGTACGGTAAGCTTAAATGCACTTACTATGTCGTAACATTATGTAAATCTGTGTATAAGTATATTATAAATAGATGTCGTATATTGATGTAAGTGATTTGAGATCCATTTGCGACAACATATCCAATGCGTGACCTCCAGGCATTATCGCTTCATGTGGACGTAATTATAGGCTCACGACATTCCCGAGGCTCGCGATTGAATCGTGTTCTACTGTTTCACACTTTGTATGTAGAATATACTGACTCTAATTAATTATACTTGTCATATTGCTTGAGAATCGAGTCCTAAGAAATAGCTTATTGTTTTAAAATTGCTACTTTGTCCATAAAAAGGTGTATAAGGGATCGGATCATACCTTTGAACAACATTCATATAAAAACGTGGCCACTATATATTATGGGTTCTATGGTATCGTCTTGGGTCGTCCCATTCGTTTTTCGTCAAGTTCTTAAATTAGTCCTATTCTGCTTTCGTCACTTATTCTACATTCGTCACAATCGTCGGTGGCTTTCAATGTAGAATGAGTGACGAAAGCAGAATAGGACTAATTTAAGAACTTGACGAAAAACGAATGGGACGACCCAAGACGATACCGGTTCTGTACCCCAAGGGTGAGAAATATAAACCTATTACTCCAGCTTTGAGAGAGGGGAGGGGAGAGTGACTGACCATAGGCTACGGTGACTGCTTACCATCAGGCGGGCCGTTTGCTTGTTTGCCACCGATGTGGTATAAAAAAAGAGTCCAATGCGCTGGAATGATTAGGTCCGCATCACACTCAACATTAAAGTTTCCAAAGCAGAGGGACGGAGGAGACGTGTTGCCTCCCTGTCACAAGCTTACGTACGAATTTACAAGTGCGACAGAGAGGCAACACGTCAAACGTGATTCGCGGTAGGCCCTCAGTCAATGCTGCCGAAAACCGGAATAAATTGCATAACATCGTACCTATAGGAGAAACTGATGTCCTGATTGGCTACGATCTCCTTTAATCCATCCCCAAATACTGAAGATTGGGATGAGAGGAGGAAACCTCCGCTGTTTGTACCTGCCTAATGTCACATGCTGTATTTCATGAATTTCACTAGTTAAATTCACTTTGATAATTTTACACATCAAATTAATATTTTTCTTCTAGGTAGAACACGTCATAGCAATAGCACAATCGTCCCGAAGGATAGACCAGATATTCGGCAACGTACAAACATTGTTCCTGGCTAAAGAGAACCAGCTCCTCAGTCCTACAACCAGACTGTACCTGATATCTGAAGATGCTGTATCTTGGTTACTTTCTCCGGGAGATCACGTCATAGCTGTGCCACAAGAATCAAAGAAGCATAAAAAAGCTTGGTGTTCTTTGGTGCCTGTTGGAGAGCCTTGTGTTGTTACTACTACTGGACTGAAATGGAATTTGAGTGAGTACCACAGTAGGTAGTTAATGTATTGGGTCTTCTTATCATATCGTGAGGCACTCACAATACGTCCCTCCCTGATGAATGTATCTTCAATATCTCCGGGTGATCAGGCAGCTTAGCACGGTCGCCTTTTTATCTCTTGTCACCATGCCTGTCACGTTCTAACAAGTATGTAAGTGCGAAAGGGACGCGCATAGTGATAGTCGATAAAAATGGAACCGTGCTGAGCCCGCAGATGATAGTTATTAGCCGGGTCCACACAGAGCGAGCATACGCGCGAGGCAATTTCCTCGCGCACAAAACGGCTAGTGTAGTGTGTGATGTAGTGTACTGTTAGTGTAGTGTGACGTGGTGTGGGCGAGGCGGCGCGCGCGAGGCACGTCTACACTGGCCGTTTTGTGCGCGAGAAAATGCTCGCTCTGTGTGGACCCGGCTAATAAGACACCCTGGTGTCCTTTATTTCCTGTTGAATTTTTCTTACGAACGCGTCATACTTGGGTGAGTAACGTAAAACATGTACGTCCGAAAACTTTCCCAGTTTCATACTTTTTGATCAGTTAGTTCTCTAATTTTTAGGGTTCCGTACCCAAAGGGTAAAAACGGGACCCTATTACTATGACTCCACTGTCCGTCTGTCTGTCACCAGGCTGTATCTCATGAACCGTGATAGCTAGACAGTTGAAATTTTCACATGATGTGTTTCCGTTGCCGCTATAACAACAAATACTAAAAGGTACGGAACCCTCGGTGGTTTTTTTTATCGTACATCCAATTTTTAATATGTATATGTCTGATGGATTTGTTAAGTTAACTTTACCTATCTATTGTTTCAGACAATCAGATCTTAGCGTTCGGAAAGCTAGTCAGTTCGTCTAACACGTTCACGGAATCGGACACAGTGACGGTCAAATGCAGCCACCCCCTTCTGTGGTCTATGAAAGTGCCCAGTCTACAAAGTAAGTACTTACACGTAAAGCTATACCCCCGTTATGCATAAAACTTAGCAAACCTTTGATAATTTTGTCTCTTTATAACAAACACAAATCGATTATCAACGGCTTGTAACATTTGACAGATGTTTATGAATAGTACTCAAGTAGGCCTAGCACAGGAGCGCCGCATAAGTATCTCGCCCGCGATATAAACTAGGGGAGAGCGGGCCTAAAAGTGCCGGAATGAGAATAGGTAAACAAGGACCGAGCCATATATATTTACGGTTTTTTTTATTAACTGTTAATTGTACACAAAAAATAATCTCGCATTTGTATGAATTGCAAGACACTTTTTTCAGTTTTTTTTTGCGTGCGTAATATTTGACTAAAAGTAATTTTTGACGGATAAGTTAGAATTTGGAACGACGGAACAACCAGCTCATAGCGGGGTTAGTTGTGCCGTCCCGACCGATCTCATAATAAATAAAAATCGGAACTTTTAGTTAGGAACCCCGGTTTTATGATATTTAAATTACCCAATCATGAATTTTTGTGGTAAAAGGTCTTTCCTTACGTTAGTAGATCGTTGTACAACATTCCATACTACTACCTACTACTATAATATTGTTCCCTGATTGAGTGGACAGAATAACAAGTAGAAATAAGAACTTAGTTGATCCACCCAGGTACAGTCGCCATCAGATATATCGGAGCGGCCGAGGTGCTCAAAAATATCTGAACACGCACTAAACGCCCTGACAATAGAGGCGTGTTCAGATATTTGTGAGCACCTTGGCCGCTCCGATATATCTGATGGCGACTGTACCTACTCTAAGTTTCTTACATTATTTCTATTTCAGGTTCATGAAACAACATTAACATTGAAAAGAAATTAGTAAAGGAACAAATGTCAAAGTGCTACTAGATATAGAAGTAGAAGTAGACTTTTAGTTTTTATCCAATGTTACAAGTCCATAAGGATTCATGGAAGATACCAAATTGAGTAAATCAACTACAGAACATAGTTAATTCGTCTATAGTTATGGTATATTATTTTTACCATGCTTTTCTTGTAAGTAGTTTTATTCTATATTCTAATTAAAAATTATTAGGGTTGTAGCTTATAACTCTGTATCTTTAGGTATTTAAATAAAATTAAACAAGATCTACCTCCAATGGCTCCTTAAGCCAGTTGAGGGTAGATGAAAACATTACACGATCAAATAATGTAGGTTAAATACAGGTCGTTCAGTGACTGATCCAGGCGGTTTTGTAATTGGTCGGTTAACCAATAAATGTTATAACTACCCGAAAATTTACAAATTGTTTGTTTACTTTTATTTAAATACCTAAAGATACAGACTATAGTTAATGCATCATAAAATATAGTTAGTATAGTTACGGGTAGTATTTGGACTGAGTCCTATAATTTCCTGTTTCACAATAACTACCAAAGCTAATGTAATTTAATCTTGAATTGAATACGTAATTAATACGTAATTTACGTACAGGTGCTTTATTTTACGAAAGATAAACGCAAAGCTCAAAATATCAAACATTTGCTGATCAGTTTACGATGTACCAGTTTGTCTATTTTGAAACCTTAATAGTTGAAGAAATAGAGGGCCTGTCGCCAAAATCTAAAAACATTATCTGTCTCTCTATCGCTCTTGAATATTCGAGCGATAGAGAGGTAGAAATTACGTTTTTGCTGTATGGTCTCGGTTACCCAAATCGACAGCTCTGTTCGCTGATGACAAGTTATAAACCAATATTTATTATGATTAACTTATCATAGTTTTAATAGTAATAATGTTTGGGTAAAAAACTTAGCTCAAGCCCATTTTTTATTTATGTAGCAGTGAAGTGTTTCAAGTATTTGGATACACCTTACATGGTTGAAATTTTTAATATGCCATAAGGTTTGCAGGCTCATTATTTAATATGCTAAGAAGTTTGATCAATCTTGTATTTAAATATTTGTAACGAAGATTTCACAGGAATAGCTGTCAATGTTAATATCATTTATTTAAATTTATATTACACAACTAATACATGAGGGGCTTTATATAGCTAAGTGTTTAACCTATACATACTTTTAAGGGGCCAGGAACATTGTGCTTGTTTTGTTTGGTTTGGTTAGTGAGTGAGTCTTAGTAAGTCATGAAATAAGTACCTATGTACTTATAGTAATTAAAACATAGGGGAGAAAGGGGGCCATTGGGCAGACGGGAGGCTCGGGCACCCCCTTGTAAACCGTCCCGATGCCCAATGGTCCCCTACCTCCCCTACATGTGTATGAGTTATAGTAATTATTTCATACATGTAAATGAGTTATAGTAGGTAGGTAATTAGATCTTAGTTATAGTTTTCAAAAACAAACTTCCTCCTTTTAAATATACAAATTCTCTCCTTTACATGAAATGTATAATTGTAAATCAAAGATGTTTTATTTGCCTATTGGCTCAAATATTTAAGCGCTCAAAATAGAGGCGGCTAAGCCGTTGATTTGATGTATTTTGTGTTTTTTTTTTTTTTGTTACTTATTTTATTTTAGATAGTTTTGTGTTTTTGTTACTTATATTTTTGCATTTAATGTTTAGCGATTTAGCAATAGAAAATACTTAATAGTACATATAAAACATATATATTTTTATTGTACACTTGTTATTATAAGTGTTTCATCTACGTATTTACTTAAAATGCCTACTTACTGATTGTCATATTAAAATTATTAAGATCACCATAATTTCTAAACTGAATTACCAATTTGAATCTTCTTGCATATACAGTAAGGTTGATATTTACATGGATTTTTTAGCATTATACATATATTGTCAATCATACTTACACATACCTATTTTAGTTCCTATTGTTTAACTACCTAAAACCTATTTAACTAATGTTTCCCACCACACTGTGTAATGTTAGTTGCCTTAGCAAATAAAAACAATATGTTCAGTTGAAAAATACATGACTTTATTGCGTGTCCTCTGCCACTTTAATGAGAATAATTAACTATGAATAATGCATAACATAGCTACAACATTGCCAAGAGGCTTTTGCAATTACAATGATAAAATCTAAGTCATTGACATATCATTACCACACGGTTTATCAGAAAAAAATATCCAACCTACTAAATACTGTTTTCACCACACCAGCCCGTAAAGGCTTACTATGCACTTCAAAAACTGATAACAAAGTTGCATTTTATTCACATGTGAGGCAAAGTAATCAAATGCAAATTTTGAGTTGTTTTCTTATGTTTGCTGGTAGAATTGACTTTTAAATGATGATTTTGGATAACAAATATTTAATAACATTCATTTGGATTTGATTCGGTTTGATTTTGTTTGATATTTTACATTTAATATTTGCTTCGGGTTGGTGTGGTGAAAAATTTTGTGTTTCACTCGGGGGCAAATTTTGTTTAACCCTCGTGCTTTGAAACCCTCGCAACGCTCAAGATTCCATTTTTCGAACCACTCGCTACGCTCGTGGTTCAATTTTAGAATCTTTCGCTTGCTCGGGTATCAATCTTAGCACGAGCGGTTAAACAACAACTTTGCCCCCTTGTAAAACAAATAACTATTTTTATGTCCCAGATACCTGCATCCAGATGCTTGCTTGTAAGTAAAATGAAGGTACAATTATTGCCCCGGTTTTTTTCGACCGATGTGTAATTTTTGTACAAAAGCAGGTTAATTGGGTTTTAATTGGGCAATCGGACAATCTAAATTATTTTAAACGGGTTACTTACGTATTATTAAGTCAAATAAACGCTCGACACGTTTCGACCCAATTTTAGAGGATCTTCTTCTTGGAGCAACGACTCGCCTTTACTGGTTGAGGGCGCAACGTGCGACATGTCGAGCGTTTATTCGACTTGATAATACGTGAGTACCCCGTTTAAAATAATTTTAATATGAGCATATTTAGTTTGGAGTTTTATAGTTAAAATCGGACAATCATTTTGGTATCTTGGATATTTATATTTAAGATTCTAAATTAGCTATGCTTTAATATTTCTGAAGTACAGGACCCAGGTGTATGTCTCCGGTTTCCATTCCCCGCGGCCCTCCATATCTAGACGAGCATGTGCACGGAAGAAGCGATGACGCGCGCGCGCCGCGGAGGCTGCGCCGCCGGCCAGTGCTGCCACCCGCGCGGCACGATCACGAGATAGCTCAATTTCCTTATCAGAGAAAACTGCCGCGCTACTGTTCGCAGTCGAGGATCGTTTTATTGGTGAGTTTTCATTTTTATTCCCCTTTTTTTTGTAAACAGATTTTTATTGTACGTTCTAGTTAAGTTTTTGATAAATCACGGTATGTGCGTATTAATTATGCGAATTATATAACAACAAAAAAACCGTTTTACAACAAACCAACTTACACCAAAGAAAGTAAAATTTACAAACTCTTTATCAAGTTTGATTTCATATTTCGATCGGAAATCGGAATAATAAACGATCGTTAAAACAGCGTTTAATTTTTTTATAGCGATAATATACCTACTTAATTTAAATTTGAACCGTGTAGCGCACTCGTGACTTGTTTAGGTATGTACATACCTTGGTAAAATAGGCATTTAATTTTTTTTATGGAAGAATTTTGTGACATAACTACCCAGCTTTATGAGAAACACAGTAGGATGGTATTTTGCATCAATTAAAAACTCCACCGCAATAGATAAGTATTTGCCGCTGGCGCTGCCGCTAGTTCCATTTCTGTATAAAGAATAATGTGGAACCTCCCCAAAATACATGAACAACGGACTGAAGAATACAACACAATTATAACAATAAAAAATATATACAATTTCATAGCTTTCTTTATTAATTTCGTATTAACACGTGAAAAGCGTCACACATGATGAGGCTGGCGGTCACATGCTCACCACCAACATTGCCGTTCGCTCTCAGTTACCGCGCGACCACCGCGCCACTCGTGTGTCCCTCCGAATCCATAACGGTGCGTTCCAAAACAAATTATACCTAGTTATAAGTGCAATAAGATTGAATTTGACTCGCCGTAAGTAAACTATAATTTGATCGCTTAGATAGTGGCGTTTAATAAAAATATAAATGCATTTCTGGTTAATTTACGATTGGAATTTTGTTTGTTGACTTTTTGTTCGCTTGTAAAGTTCGTGTTTTGGGTGTCTAACTTTAGTTTAAATTAATGGCCTCATCAAAGAAAGATCATAACTATAAGTCACGGCCGAATGTGAATAACTATGAAGTGTGTTTTATAAACAATACTTTCATTATTGTTTTAAAAGTGATTCACATATCGTCAACGAGTATCGCTTGTGCCTACATCTTATATTTAGGCTACTAGGTATATCGCGTAATGTAATTATTATTTCAAAAAGGTTTAACTATAGGTACCTACTTAAACTTTCCGAGATTTAATTTTTTGGCTGTAAGCTTATAAGACCACGCGCGATGGTGGTTAATAAGCCTATTGCCCATCTGTTATTAAGCAGCGTTTGCTACTCAACTAACATATATATACTACTATACTATGTATAATTGTATATATATTATATATCCATATGCGTTTTAATGAAACACTAGCTTCACTTATCGACGACACATATTTTATAGAATACCTACGTAGGCTTTTACTACATAATTATGTTACGTAATGTTATAAGCTTTACAACACACCATATGTGTTAATAGTTTTTTGTAGGCTTCCTCATAATAGAGGGGTGCATAGTTAAGTGGGCCCGTGACGTCTCACTGACGCGCCACGCTCGATCGACTCAACTCATTGTAAACATCATATTACATTTAACATTAGGGGCGAAGTGAAAGCCCTTAACAGTTGTGAAAAACCTTTTAACTGCTAAACTACTGAACCAATTTAATGAAATTTGGCGTTAAAAAGGAACCCTTGGGTTGGACAATTATATATTAGATTTATCCAAAGTGAAGGGAAATAACAATGGCTACCTGTAGAAAAGTTGCAGAAACTTTCCTAAAAGTTTAAATAGTTCTCAGAAAACTAGAAAATTTTACAAATATGAAAGAAGTTTCCGGTTAGGAAATGGGGAATTTCATACCAAAATTCGAGAATTTCCTGAAAGCTTTCCATGTGGAAAGTTTCGCCATTTTAAAACTATCCGTCGGCATAGGTATATAGAATGATTACCACGGGGGTGGATTCGCGGTTCATCTAATTGGTTCTCAATAAGTGGTAGCAGTGGGGAGACACTCCTGACTTCGGTCAAACTCAGCTCCATTCGGCTCAGCATTGCTCCGATCAATTATTAGGGTTGACACAACTTGACGTCCCTTTGCGTGCACGACCACAGATAAGATAATTATGTACTTGAATTTTGACAACCCTAAATAGTCGAAAGGGATAGTGCCATAAGTTAGAAAGGGATATCATGGTTCGACCCTGAATCGCTGTCAATGTCAAACTTCGGTTTTGTAGGAAGTGTCCTTTCTGTACGGTAGTCCTATTAGTTATTCTTTGGTGGTAGGCAAATCTAAAAATCTTAGTTAATCTGGCAACCCTCATTTGTATCTACACTACCTACTGTAAAACTACGTTCACTCTCTGATAAACCCAAAGTTCTTAGAAATTATCCAAAACCTCTTGACGTAAACTCACAAAAGTAATCTGAGATTAGATGATAAAGTTTAGGCGGTTATTCTCGGTTGGTTAAATTTAATTGACACCAAAATGAAATACAACATACTCGTAATTATACTGTTTAACATGCACTAAATCAAGTTTACGCGCGTAATGCAGTTTATGCAGTTTTTTTTTTTTTTTTTTTTTTTTTTTATTGGAAAAAGGTAAACATTTGACCACAATCTCACCTGATGGTAAGTGCCGATGCAGTCTAGGATGGAACATGCTTACCTAAAAGATGTCTATTCACTCTCGATTTAAAGAGATCCAAGTTATAGTTGACTGGGAATAGATTTGCAGGAAGTGAATTCCACTCCTTAGCCGTTCGCATGATAAAGCTGGATACATAGCGCTTAGTTCTAATCAGTGGCAGAGTAACGACGTAAGGGTGAAACGCAAGTCCGCGTCTAGTCCCACGGTGGCAGAACGGAGATGGGGGGATTAGATTATGTAATCCCATCGCACACTCCCCGAAATGTATCCTGTAGAATACCGATAAACAAGCTACCTTTCTACGGTGTTCAAGGCTCTGCAGTCTAGCCTCTACCAATCCCGCATCTCCAATAAGCTTCCTAGCACGTTTGTCTATGGAATCTAAGGCGGCTAGCTGATACTTGGCGGATCCATCCCAAAGGTGGCTGCAGTACTCCATACACGACCGGACTTGAGCTACGTAAAGCTGAAGGAGCTGCCCTGGTGTGAAGAACCGCTTGACCTTAGCGAGGACGCCTAATCGTCTAGCTGCAGATTTGGCCAGAGATTCAATATACGCCCCAAAGTTCAGGTTAGACGAGATACTCGTACCAAGTAGCTGAAGATGGTTGGATAACGGTACGGATACATCCCGGAAAGTCGGAGTCAAGCCGAATGGACTCCGTTTGGCAGAGAACAGACATGCCTGCGTTTTGGTAGCGTTGAATTTGACCAGGTTTGCGTCACCCCAATCGGACACTGCCTTAAGTGCCAAATTCAGACGGTCTACCATAGCTCGTCGATAAGATTGTACCTCCTCTTTTTTGGCCCGAGCATTGGAGAGATATCTGTCCACGACAGTGCTATCGTCGGCATAGCCAAAAGTATCTGGGACTAGCATATCGTTGATATGTAGCAGAAATAAAGTCGCGGACAGAACAGAGCCCTGAGGAACGCCGGCATTAATAGTCCATTGGTCAGATGTGTAGCCATCTAACACCACCCGAATGGAACGTTCGCTCAGGAAATTCTCAATCCAGTTGCACAGACCAACTGGTAACCCGTATGCTGGAAGCTTGCTCACCAAACTTGCGTGCCAGACCCGGTCGAAAGCCTTAGAGACATCGAGGGATACCGCAAGGGCTTCACCGTGCCTCTCAATTGCCTCGCTCCAAAGGTGAGTAGCATGCACCAGAAGATCTCCAGTCGAACGACCCCCGCGGAAGCCATACTGAGAGTCGCTGAGTAAATAGTTATCCTCTAGGTATGATAGGAGCCGCTTGTTCAGTACACGCTCCATAATCTTGCAGAGTATGGAGGTGACTGAGATTGGACGGTAGTTGGCTGGGTCAGTTTCGGCTGTTTGGAGTTAATCCAACTAAAGGTGGAGGTTCGCGCCACGACAGACAAGCGACCGAAACAGAAGACCGCGAGACGACAAGAGACGCTCTGTCTCCTGTCTCGCTCGCGAACTGTCGCTTATATGTTGCCTATCGTCAAGTGATGGTCGCGGTCTCCGGTCGCGGTCTTCTGTCTCGGTCGCTTGTCTCTGTCGTGGCGCGAACCTCCACCTTTAGGGTGGTATTCCACCTGTCAAATTTCTTTGTCCAATGTGCATTGCGTCTCACTCTCTCATTAATCAAGATGTGAGATGCAAATACACATTGGAGCAAGATATTGGACAGATGGAATACCACCCTTAATATGAGTAGATTATTCAGCCATCTTTGTTTGGTGCACATAGGCTTCGCTTTTCCATTATCACTTATCAGTAAGCAGATATACCTTTTATGATTTTTACTCACGATGAACTTTATTCTGAGTAGAATTGTACTAGGTAGTAAGGATACGCCGACATAGGTTATTCAATTTTACTATACATATTTACTACATTTTCCGACGGGTAACAGTCACATACGGGTTGACCTTAAAATCGTACACTTTGCCCTAGATATATCGGCATCTTTATTACGAGATTTTCATTAAGTGACATTTAAATATTAAGGCGCAACTTACATAGATCAACCTAGCCCCAAACTAAGCAAAGCTTGTACTATGGGCGCTAGGCGACAATATACATACTTACTCGTATATACATAGAAAACACAGGAAAATACAGGAACAAATATCTGTACTCAACCAAACCACCACCACCACACCAAATAAATGCCTTACGGGGATTCGAACCCAGGACCATCGGCTTCACAGGCAGGGTCACTACCCACTAGGCTAGACCGGTCGTCAACACGTCGTACTTTTATCAAAATATCATACTGCCTCAGCATTTAACCAGCTCTTAAGGTTCAAGTGGTGTCGAAATCCGGGCAAGTGCGAGTCGGACTCGCGCACGAAGGGTTCCGTACCATAATGCAAAAAACGGCAAAAAAAAACGGTCACCCATCCAAGTACTGACCCCGCCCGACGTTGCTTAACTTCGGTCAAAAAACACGTTTGTTGTATGGGAGCCCCACTTAAATCTTTATTTTATTCTGTTTTTAGTATTTGTTGTTAAGGGGCCCACTGATTAACAGTCCGCCGGACGGTATCGGCCTGTCAGTTAGAACAAAATTTTGACAGTTCCGAACAACTGACAGGCCGATACCGTCCGGCGGACTGTTAATCAGTGGGCCCCTTTATAGCGGAAACAGAAATACATCATGTGTGAAAATTTCAACTGTCTAGCTATCACGGTTCGTGAGATACAGCCTGGTGACAGACGGACGGACGGACAGCGGAGTCTTAGTAATAGGGTCCCGTTTTACCCTTTGGGTACGGGACCCTAAAAAACCGCAACATTCATTTTGTTTTGAATAGTTGTTGGTGTTGATTGTTGCTTATAATAATAGAATAATAAGTACAGTCGGCAAAAGTAACTTCTCCCAGTTACCATTTTTATCACCATCCAAACAGAACACTAGAACATTGTTTGCGATCAGAGAGTTATTCAGTTAAGCAACCATGGTCTTGTTCAAACGAGATACTCTTATCACTGTTTAACGTCATTTTTTTATCACTGTTTTATTCAACTTCAATGGAAGTTCTTGTTATACACAGTGGGCATCTTTATACCATTATTCGAGGTAAATCTGAGATAAATAATTCCGTTTATAATCGCGCTTTACTTAAATGAATTTTAACGTTGGTTTTGTTTCGATGTCTTCATCGAAACAAGTCAAGTCGTTTGAAGAGGCTATAATTCACTAATAGAAGACCCACTGATGTGCCGTCGGAAATTTTCCAAGTTTGCGAATTTTCCACATATAAAATTTTCGGAAAATTCTCATATTTTTAGTAGGGAATCGTAATTTTTTCATTTCCTGAATGTTTCCTGTGAAAATTTCCTGAACATATCTTAAAAAAAATTCTACTGTTTTAAAGCTATCCGCAACTTGCACATCACCTAGTTATACAGGTTGGCTAAAAAATAACTGCAATCCCCTTGCCAGGGAGGTTTTGGGATTATACTAAGCAACTTTTACTATGGGACCAACCCCGAAAACGCAAAAAAAACCTTTGGCTGTTTCATACATTTTGGCTGGTCCATTTTCTATGGGAGGGTAAATTTTTTACAGTAAAAGTTGTTCAGTATAATCCCAAAACCTCCCTGGCAACGGGAATGCAGTTATTTTTAACCACCGTCTATATTATGAATCTCTCAGTCAATGTTCAGTTCAGACAGCGATAAAATCACTGTATAAACCGCCAGAACACCTAAAAAGACTATAACCGTTTAATTATCCTCACGAACATCATTACCAACAGTCATTGACGTCATTATGTAACTGTCAGCTGTCACGTGCAATCAACGTATCACTTGACGTTTGTTTGTCGCCGATTCATCTTATATGACCATGGATACTTGAAGAGACTCTTAAAATAATCTGTAGTTTTATGATAAAGGAGATAAAAAAACGTGTTTTTCCAGTTAGTGCAGAGTTGTTCTTTCAAATAAAGGCGGAAAATATTTTTCTCAAACATGCAATGAAATATTGATATTATGTTCTTCATATTAGGCTGAGAAGTATCACGTCTCGGACGCGGCCAGACGAGAGATCTTTAATGAAATTTCATACAAAGTTGCAGGCCTAGGCCGGGAAGTGGCTCTTTTTAGAGCATCGTACAAAACTTTGTTCACTGTGTTCTTATTTACACAGATATTTGTGACACAGCGTCATGGCATTCAGCCATTAAAAAAAACTATAGGCAGTATTTGCTCCATGGTTATTTTTTTTTTCATCTTCAACCCTAGTTGTATCTCCTAAACCCTGAATAACCTGAGAGAGCGAGGCACACTGACTTGGACAAAGAAATATGACAGGTGGAACACCGCCCTTACATAGAAGTAGAATAACACAAACGTTATTTTTAAATTCTAGGTTTCATAGTTTTTTTCCACTTAGGTTAAAACAAGTGCATTGCCCCTAATAATAACCATTCATGTCACAATTCATTCAAAAAGCGGATGTGTCAGCAAAATAATTTTCCTAATTTTTTATAAAATATGGATGCGTCAGCAACATAATTAGAGTATACGCTTTCATAATTGTTGATTCAAATTACCTGTTAATGCCATTTAATTTGTATCCCTTAGTCAAATGGTTACGTAACGTATAATAGGGACATGGACATTGATGGTGGTTAATTCGATGGTGCTCTTATCATACTGTACCATCGTCCACAATGTCACTGATAATTCATAAACCTTATTACAAATACATAAGGTCTACAGATGATCAGCTTAGAATGTTGCTGTTAGTGATGCTATCGTTCAAATTAAGAGCCAACAGGAGTGGTCATTCCTCCATACAAACGTAGTCCTCGTTTTCCTCCGTGGTTTTTGAAGCTAGAGCAATGATTTTTTCAACACAGATTAATATTGTCAATATCTGTGTCGGACCGTTTTGCTTTTTTTGATATTTTTGTTTTTTAAGGCGCTAGAGCCCTTCAAAAACGGCCAAAATGGCCTAATAGACTATGCCGCAATGAGAGGCGTGGTATTCAAAACTGATATCAATTAGCCAAAAAAGCAAAACGGTCCGACCCAGATAATTTCATAATCATTTAGATTTCCAAATTTGGTTACGATTGGTTAAGTTTTGGGGGAGGAAAAAGAGGACTACGAAACCTCGATTTTTGTCATTTTTACGCAGGATTTTTCGCCTCAGCTGCAGTTGTCCCTATCGCACTAATTTTAGGGGCGGAGTCAAGTTTCTAAATACGTACACAGCCAGAAAAGTGATGGGCAATAGTCGACATTTAATGTCGATAATCTAGTGATGTAAGAAGTTATCGATAAACCGTCTTGTGTGAAAATATCTAGATCCTAAGATACAAGGGGTTTTGGGTTGAGAGTAGGGAACACATTTTTGTAGTTATGATATACAATCTATTATGAACTTTTTGATTCTAATATTTCAAATTAGAAATAAAAATCAAAAATATTTTATTGCATGGTTAAAATGGGTTAACAAAATTTTTAGGTACCTACAGGCACGCTTCGTAATTGTCGAGCAATTTAGGGTCCTAGCTGAATTGGTTGTTCCATACTTACTCGTGCTCTATGGAATGTCCAATTTAGCTAGAACCCTAAATGGCTCAACAATCACGGAGCGTGACAGTACTAATGATTCATGTTCTGTATATCCTGCCCTACAATGGCGTTAATATTTGGTTGTCATGTCTATACTTCGTTTTTAAGCATTATTGAAAAAAAAAATAGTAAATACTAATATTAACCACTAAGTACATAACTATTACAAAAAAAGCTAAATAATTATACGATTGCATGCTTAAAAAAGACACGTCACCTTCACTCTAATGCTAAACAAACGAAGAATAAGAACTAACAGCGATAAGACCGCCTGTTGCTACCTTTATCTACATTGTAAATCGGTTTTAGGGTTCCGTACCCAAAGGGTAAAACACGGGACCCTATCCGTCCGTCCGTCCGTCTGTCACCAGGCTGTATCTCACGAACCGTGATAGCTAGACCGTTGAAATTTTCACAGATGATTTATTT
Source organism: Cydia splendana (assembly GCF_910591565.1). NCBI lineage: Eukaryota > Metazoa > Arthropoda > Insecta > Lepidoptera > Tortricidae > Cydia > Cydia splendana. The sequence continues at coordinate 13,308,574 of NC_085966.1, read as the reverse complement.
CTGTTGCCGCTATAACAACAAATACTAAAAACAGGATAAAATAAAAATTTTAGTGGGGCCTCCCATACAACAAACGTGATTTTTGACCGAAGTTAAGCAACGTCGGGCGGGGTCAGTACTTGGATGGGTGACCGTTTTTATAAATAATGGTACGGAACCCTTCGTGTGCGAGTCCGACTTGCACTTCGCCGGTTTTTTTTAAATTTGTTTTTATGTTTGTGGTGTAATAAAGAATATTTTAGAGTCAGACCAAGAAAAGTCTACAGCAATTTTGATAGCACACGCAGTGCAAGTGTTATTTATATGTCATAATTTCATAGAAGCGACGTTTGAAATAATACTTGCACTGCGTGTTCTATCAAAATCGCTATAGATTTTTCTTGGCCTAACTCTACTTTAAATTACAAAGTAAGGCCTAAATTATAAAATAAGGCCCATCAATGTTTTTTTTTTGTGTTTATTAAACTTGATATTTTGTCTATAGTATTAGCGGACATGGCCTCAAAATTTAAACCCGCTTAAGAATCGGGCCTTATTTCGTGCATTATATACAATACTACCCATTTTTGTGTAGTCATTATTTATACTATAGAAGCATTGTTTGAGTAGCCAATTATTTAAACAGTATTTTTTTAAAGGGCAACGGTGGCAATATTTTAAGGTCTGGATAATAAGATACAGATCTTAATAAGGATATCAATGTAAGTGAATGTTACCATGACTACCAAACAAACAAATGTGATAGAATTTGCCAGCTGGCATTGTAACATTCAGACAGTTACCTATGTACCTAATCTGAAATATGAATAAATTAGTAATATTTTAAACAGGAAAGTAAACCGAATTTTGGCCTTTTGCTGGACACAATCACAATAGTAATTTGTTTTACAAGAGGGCAAAGTTTATCGCCACCGGTTGATGCATTTGCAGCACCAATGGTAGAAAATGCAAGCTCATCATCAACTGCATAATCGACGTTTGATATGACTATTGAATCCGAGCTTTTTGATCATGAATCATGATAAAACAAAATTTTAGAAGGTCGCAGAATAGTGGATTTAAAATATTTATTTTCTGTGATCTCAAATATCAGGCACGATCATACAAATTGTACATTTGCTGATCTTGCCTTTGTCATTGAAAGACGTAAGGGTTTACACAGAGAATATATATTTAAGTGTAATATGTGCAAAAAAAAGGAAACGATACACTCTGAAGACCCAAAAAGAAAATGTTAGTAAATACTGCTCCTCCCCATGGTTACTTGGTTCCTTATTCAACCTACCTGAAATTAAACGAGTAGGTTAGTAAATTATATCATTTTACATTATAAAGTTAAATGTTTAGGTATCTCAATCACTTACTCACTGGTGGACATGGACGCAAAATTTTTGCCCATCTACTTATACTATCTTATAAAAAATGAAATTTTGAAAGTTAGCACGCTTAAAGTTCGTTTTTTTTGCATTAAGGTAACAGATTTTGACATGTCTTATTAAAAATTACCATTGAAAAATAAGTCATAGCAAATATGTTAGAATTATAAATCATATTAATCATATTAATGAGCAAGAGCACCCTAAACCGGCGAGCGTGTATGAGGAATGTTATGAATGTGAAGGAAGCGAAAGTGGTATGTCAGGATCGTAGCAAGTGGAAATCCGTGGTCTCTGCCTACCCCTCCGGGAAATAGGCGTGTCTATAGGGATGGGATAGGACGGCGTAATAAACTCAGTGGAACGTACGCCATGTAATGTGCCGCCAGCTATTATTAACTATGAGAAATAATACACCATTTCTAGAAGTTAAAATATAAACCGGTTTGAGCTAGACTATGCACTCATTTGATATACTTAAAAAGGGTTTAGGCCCTGATCACACCCGTCTATAATCTACATGCATACAATTTGTTTTACTCAGGATGCTTCCCAAACGCAAAAAAAAGATGTTATAGTAGTAGCTACACTAATAGTAGTAATAGTAGTAGTTACACTACCTAAGTAGTCTAAGCGCCACTTCCACCAACCCTCTAACCCGGGGTTAACCGGCTAAACTGATAACCCAGTGTCAAATTGTACTGGTAACCATAGTAACTCCAGGTTAAACTGATTAACCCCGGGTTAGTGAATGGTTCAAGTGGCCCTAAGAGCCACTAGCCTAAGAGACGCTAGACTTAATCTAGATGACATATTGGTTCTGAATAAATTGAGTCAATCAACATTCAGAAGTCGTTTAATTAAAATGTAATCTTAATCCTTATCCGTACCTAAATAAAATGTAAATGATGCATTTCTTGCTGCTAGGTAAAGTTGCAAATGTGTGGTGGATTGTAAGTCGTGCTCGCACACATTTGGTTTTCGTGTTAGCAGAAGCGTACATAAACCAATACGATTCTAATTTAATACCAATAGTTTGAAATTATTGGAGAACCGCATTTAGGTTTCAGTAAATAAACACCGGTTAACCGTTGGCACATGTCGTTCCGGATGTTTTAGTTTCAGCTAATAAATACGTTAATTTATAGAGTGTTAACAAAATTATACACCTCTAAACGTTATCGCTCACGTTTTAACTCATGGAGCTATAATGCTCAGGCGGACTATTTCTAAAGCGATCCCAAGGGCTTAAAAAAACTTGTTTCTCGCAGGCTGAACTTTTTGGGGGTTTCATCATCAATGGCCACTGCATCCTGTGTCAGGAGCGGTTGAGACGGCCAATGGATTTCGCCTAAACCCGTAGCTGCCATTCCTATTAATAGCCCCAAAATTTCAAGCTAAGAGCTAACTGGAGCTCATAATCATTTTTAACCATGAAATGTTGTGAGTCATGAAGTACCTAAAGCGCACTGTTTTTTTTTAGTTGAACGGTTGTCAGTGCCTGTATAGATATGAGAATAACAGACCTGCTTTCGGCGGAAGCTGGGGATCTGGCTACTAAATTTACATTACAGTTTACCTCATCTATTCTTATTGTTTATATCAGAAAATTTCGTAATAAATAGGTAGGGAAATCGCTTACGTTACACCTTGATGTGTGGTGTGCTGGTGTGTAGGCTACAAGGTTGCATTGGAAATTAGGTTTATATTGATTGGGTAATAATTAATTATTTTCACCACACCAGCTGGTAAAGGCTCTCTTGATTGTTCAAAAATTGATGAGAAAGTTGCATTTTATCCTCATGTGGGGCAAAGTAATCAAAGTTTGTTAGGGTATCAATATTAGCACGAGCGGTTAAACAACAACTTTGCCCCTTTGTAAAACAAATAACGATTACAGGACTATATTTCTGACTAGCTACTAGAATTCTAATGGAGCTTTTTCTCTGTATATAACGTGAAAGCATTTTGTAGATAGATAATTATTATAAGTACGTATGCTTACTGTAAATTACTTTTGATTGAATATTATTTAACTGTTGCTGCAGAAGATTAATTCTTACTTTCTCAATACTCTTAGTTACACGATTACAGTTTACTTAAGAGGTCTGGGTATAACTAGCCTTAAGCAATCCTATTCCACTTTAGCACTAAAAGAAAATTGACAAGTTTGTGGTGCTTAGTTATCTCCTTGTAAATACAGGCCCATTAATGTAACGCCTTATGTAGTGTAGGCATCTAGCACAAGGATTGCCAAGTTTGCAAGAAATATTCTTAATCGCTTGTCCTTTAACGACGAAATGTCTAAGTCGTAAGTCACAATCGTCACTGAACTTTGTGCCAAGTAGAAAATTAATATAAGTAGGTAATGTATATGTACTGTATAACTAGCAATTCTAGCAAACTACTGATTCCGTGGCAAAAGTTATCTACAAGTACAAGTATTTCCCCGGTAGTTTTCTACAGTTTTTTTTATAATTACCTGTAATTTTTACTCGTCTACTCTTTTCAGACCCTTTGTCCAGCATTTTTTTATTAAATGTGCCCTATATGCACATAACATTTTCAAAATAGATCGACCAATTTACATAGTTGTGGCCGAAAGAGGGTCCATAAATATTTACTTAGCCACAACAGTAAGTACTTATTTTATTTTAAATTTTAAATAGAGGCAGACTAGGACGGACTTTACGGGATGTTATATAAGTATCCAACATTATGGGTGAATTTATAAATGAATTAAGCAATTAATTACAGTTTTTATGTAGACTAGGTATACAATCATTCGCACATACATGCAAGACGGTGACGAGATCATTGAGTTTATGCTAATTCCAGCAAGCGTAGTCTGCCAAATAAAATTTACGACCAACAATATTGACAAAGTTGCCGCTGGTTGTGATTAAAACAGCGCGGGCTTCTCACGGATCTCGAATGTTCGACCAAAGGTCAGGTTGTAGGAAATGTGATAAGTTCCGGTCGGATATCGGTGCTGTGGCCTTTGAGATTACCTGCATATGTGAGTAGGTTAGATACAGTAGCTTTTATCCTCATTATTAAACACGGCTAGCGTTCGTATCAAAGAACCAGCGTAACGGCCGCTGCGAACCTACGTAAAATAGGGTAATGTTGATTTTTCTATGGAAAGGAATTTCCTCTATGATGAAATTAAAAAAGTTTAGATTTTCAAACAACAGCTTTATAAAAGTCCTATCCTATCGCGAACGCGAAATTTGCCGGAGTTTAGGCCGAGTTTAGCTGAGGTAGTCCTAAGGGCTACCCATACCTATGTACAAACTAGTACAAAGTGTGAAAGCGGCCATAGAATACCCCTGTTTGTCAACATAACATCCTAGTATTAGGTTTCTATTAAAAATGTGACTATCATGTGTACCCTCACCATTAGTTACGCGGCTTTAAACGCTAGCGACTGCCTCAACTAAAACGCAGTGCATCTAACTTGCACCAATGTCAGTACGAGGGAGATGCATTGTAAGTTAGTTTACGCAGTCGCTAGCCGATATGCCAGTGTCAAACTCGTGGTAAGGATACTGGGGTTGCTGTGAATTATCGTCGCTCAAATCGAAAATCGCTCTTACTCTGGTATACTTGAAGCGAATGCTCACCCACCATGAGCATCGTGAATAACACGACAGCATATGTGGCCTTCATCGCCCTTACTTGTCTCGTTTGCCATTTCACATGCTCTGACATCTGATGCCTTGAACTCGTTTCGCTGAATCGTTATATTTACATCGGAATGCTAGATTTTCATCAGATTAGGTAGCGATCCTTTTGCACCGTTATAATTAGGATTATTAGGAAGTCTGCCTATCGCATAGAACCAATTTAATTCATATTTATTTAGTGTTATGCTTACAGCAGCCCCAGTAGGAATTAATAATTTAATATATTATACACCACAGGTTATTATTGTTATTAACTCCTTAACTTATTCCATACCTATAGTAAGGTAGGTACCTAAACAATTGAATAAGCACTAATCCGGCCCCATAGATTTCAAATATGTTACTAGTGTTTTTCTGTTAAAAGTTAAAGCACGGTGTTCAATTTATGATAAAGAAAATTTTACGGCCGTGCCCCCGCCAAGACGAGGCAAAGGGCAAAATTTTCTCGGCACGTTTCGTCGTATTTTCGATTGTTATTTCTGCTACGGACAATAATAGGTAGGACCTACTCACTATTTCGCTAACCCATTGCGGGAGTTCTATTTACTATTGACTTTTTTATAAGTAGGTAGGTACTTAAGCTAATATTTGTCAGTCAATGTAAACAAATCTAGCATATTTTACATAAATTATGCTAATTAATATGTTGTTACGCGAAACTAAGCTACCGGTCGCTTCTTACTCATAAACAGATGAAAGCCAACAGTCAAACGTCCCATTGTCGGTACAAAAATCTTTGCTGCCTATTATTATGATAAGTAGGCACGGTTGTTAGTATCATGGTTAACGTAATTAGTGCTATTGTCTTTAAAACAACCTTGTCTCAGTCTATATCTTAGATTTTTTATTTATTATGTAAATGTGAGACGAGCAGAGCTTGTTTTTCTCTGTAACTATGACAGAAATCAAACAGTCACTTGTTATTGATTATAGTTGTTTTGTTAATAATATTAATAATTTTTCACTGTTTACGAAAATATGCAGTATTCAGCATCTCATATGGATGCTTTTGTGCTGTTGACTGTATCTGTGTGAAACATACTCGAAATTGACTTGATCGTTATTTTACGTTACCAGACGATTATTCATAAATAATAATTCGTTAGTCATAAAATTCAAATAAAATGCCATCAGTTACGAGCATACGAAAATGTTTTAGGTAGTATCTTTCAGGTGGGTATCTTTATAATCGAGTTTGTCCATGTTAACTACTTTTAACAGTTGATACGAAATTATAATTTGTAGATATTTATTCTTCTCGATATTTTGTTTGATGTCAGAAGGCAGTATGTATTACAAACTTAGATACCTACATAGTTACATACGTGCTAGTTTTTTCTACAATTGACATAAACAAGCAGATGGTATTAAACGACTTGCATGATTGTTCTAAACAACCATTTCTGTTTGATGTTGACCGCATGACAAACGATTTGGCAAGATGCTAAGATCGTAACCCAGACGTTATGTCTACCGCAACACTCCAAATGAAATCACTAAATCAGTATTTTTAAATCGAATGAACTTTATATTATTTTATTAATCCATTTTAATTGTACTGGTAGACGTCGTTTAATCAAGTACGGTATGCGACATCAATAAAAATGATTTACGATTGCAAAATGAAATATCTCAGCCTTGATTGCGAGCACTAGACTTCAATTCAATGCCTAACGCGTAGCCAAAGGAACCTAACTACCGGGAATGTTTCGGAAATGAATCTGTCCTAGCCTAAGACGTCCTATTGTTCCAAATCGTAGTTTATTCATGCTAAATTGGAGATCGCTGCTAAAAACTGTAACGGCCGAGTGCGTTTGAACGACAAAAACCGCTGGCCTTGTGATGGCTGACCGCGAATTTAATTCCTGCTTCACTGAATGAGAACGTCAACGTAATCTGTGATGGCAATTTCGATAACTATCTTACGGGTTATTTTTGTCTCTACTAGACGAGTTTGTAAAAAAATCTTGCTTTGCGATTTTTTCGAGTTACGCGCGAGTTATCGTGTCGATTATTGGTCACGCTCGGCGCCCACAGTCTTCACTAACTCGAGACTAATTCGATAGAAATACTGGTGTGAAATTGGTGTAGACAATTTACTTCGTTATCATCCAATTTCTAAGATGTTCCCCTTAAAGACTTCAATGTGGCGGTTTAGACGTCCAACAGAAAAGTAAATACTTAATCTAAATTAACTTCGGCTTACATCAGAAAGACCTGGTTGCCGCGATGATATCATCAATTCATTAGCTAACTGTGGTTAGTAGGTACCTATAGAAGTTGATAGCCACTCTAATGGGAAATGCATTTCATGAAACAAATAAGACAATATGTGATAAGTAATCCCACACTTGTTACCTTTACCTAGTTTCAAATGGAATGAACACACTCAATGATAACAACTCGACAAGTGTAGCAATGAAAGTCAACCTTCTGCAATACATTAGCACTTGATACACTTATAATTTAAAGCTGTCCCCGTTTCGTTCGGAAGTGGCCGCGAACACAAATTGTTATTTTAATTGCCTACTCGTACATTGTAATTTGTAACGCTGAAAACGCATCTGTACAAGTGCACAGGTGTCAAATTAGTTATTGTATGCACAATTTGATCGCGACCGCGTTAAACAAGTGATATCAATGTCGTAGGCACTTTTAGACCCAGTTACCATCGAGACTATCTGAAAGTTAGTCTAAAAAAACAGGTGAACCGAGTAAAAATTATTTAAAATAATTGATGTATAATTTACCCATGTTTGTAGACAGAGTATGTACAGTCACCTGCAATAATATGTTACACAACGAAGGCCGCAAAAATATCTGACACGATCTCATTTGTAGAGCCATAAGAGCGTGTCACATATTTTTGCGGCCTTCAAAGAGTAACATATTATTGCAGGTGACTGTACACACTTGATATACCTACTCGTTATATGACACATCTGTAAACTGTGCCGTACCTACCTACATTTGTCTTGGCGATAACTTATCTAGATATTCAATAAGTAGATCGATGTACTTATCCCAAGGCGTAGGAAAGCCAACATTTTGTACAGGCAGCAAAACAATTAGCTTGGCACTCTTGCATACTTACCTACATATTTGTATGCAGGGGTGCTAAGCTCTAATATTAGCTTACTGTACATAACATAACAGGTAATGTCAATTTACCAGATAATCCTAGACTAAGTGTGGAGCCTGTAGTTCCACCAGCTTATAACCGTCTGACCTACCGAGAAGAACAGTTAAAACTAAAAAAAATCGTGAATTAGGTAGGAAGCAGCTAGACAACCATGGGTGAAGTAACTTTTGTTTTTGTTTGCAGAAGTAGGAACATAAGCGGCCAACATGGGGGCTATGTTCCGGAGCGAGGAGATGGCGCTCTGCCAGCTCTTCATACAGCCCGAGGCGGCGTACACCTCGGTCTCAGAGCTGGGAGAAGCCGGCACTGTGCAGTTTAGAGATGTGAGTATCCTAAGTATCCTTTATCTGTAAAATAAGCACCGGTAGTGTGCGGCAATACACCATGTTCGTCTCTTCTTTCTGAATAAGCTTTGTTCCATTTTATAATAATACCTACTGAATAATGAGTTGCGTTAGCCATTAAGTATCCTTATCTACCTTAGTTAAACACCTTTATAATGGCTTTTATTGTAAAAAAAAAGTGTCCTGAATACGACATACGTCATTCACTGCAACAGATTTGTCATGATCGAGATTAGAAACGATATCCATTTCATTCATCGTTATATCATATGTGATCAGTGAACCACGCATGCTAAATCAAAGGCTATCCAGTCTGTCTTGTTCGAGGCCGCTGAGACCTGAAATGTAATTCGCTTTGCGTGCCTAACACAGGCGAATATACGCGTGGTCTAACTAGTAAATAGTACATTGTGCAACATGGGGCGTAAGTTGAATATTGCAAACGAGAGTAAGTTAAATCGCGACGGCTTGCCGGAGCGATTTATAGACTCGAGTTTGCAATATTATTACGCCCCGAGTTACACACAATGTTTTTCATCACACTTGCGATACAAAAATTAAGTATAAAGACAAAAAACTGTCAATTATGGCACTAGAAACTTCATAACTCCCTAGGGAGAACGCCTTTACTATAACTCCCGCTAAACCTGCGTGCAATTCCACATTTACTGAGCGAGTGTGATGAAAAATATATTTTGCTTTGTCTAAATAGGGACCCAATTCAACTCGAGGAATTGACGAATCGGACGTGGCATAGGTACCCTAACTATCGCAAAAGTAGTAATATGTAAATGTAGCCAGAAGCCATCACATTAATTATTAATTAACACATTCACTGCCCGCGACGCAAATGTGCGTCCACCGTCATACAAGTTTGTTCCTAGGCCACGCCCCCTGGCAGTGAATGCGTTAAATTACTTGTGTTGTTTAACCTCTTCTTCCTGTATTATTTGTATTGTTTTCTGTAATGAGGTGTGCAATAAAGAGTATTTGTATTGTATTGTAAAATGTACCTACTGTCATCACTATTCATGTCATGTCATTCGTACGTTAAGTAGAATTTTAGCGAAATTCAGTTAAAATCCACTGATTTTAACTGAAATTGGCTAAAATTATCACTATAAGAGTTCTATTAATTTATCGTTAATATGATGATTCCTATAAAAGTGTTTACTTAGGTAAAAATATACCGGTTTTTCTAATTCAACAACTATGTAACAAAATTGCCACAAAGTTTGCGATATCAGCGTTATTAAATGTCATTTTCTGACACGTTTTAAAGCGATGGCGTGCACAATAAGTGCGACCATAAAAGGGTTCATTTAGACGATGCGAGAACTCGCATGCGAGTTTCATTACTTTGCGGTTTTTGATCGGTCGGTCCAATTGGACGTAACCAACAGTCCTTGATGTAACTAAAATCGCATGCGAATTCGCGCGCCGTCTAAATCAGCCCTAACACGCCTGCTGGTTCATATGAGGCGAACGTTCGCCTAGCGGTGATAATAGTAGCCCTGAGGTCCCATTCATATGTTGCAATGTGCTCCAGGAGTTTGACCTTAGTTTAGTACAATGCTCACGTATTTCTTCGTTCGAATAGTACCAAATAACTTGCAGAATTGTTTGTATAATATAATTGAACGCTCGGTTACCTATAAAACACCATATGCATACTTTAGTAACAATATGTAATTTCAAGGCTTGCACAATGGTCTGTTGAAATAATATATTTGTGCTATTAGCTTTTATTCGTTTTCATATTGTTAGCGATTAGGTAGGTACCTTTTAATCTTTCATTTATTATGCTATTTATTATATCATTTATATACTAGAGTCGCACCAAGAAAAGTCTGCAGCGGATTTGATAGCCCACGCAGTGTGTTATTTATACTATAAATATTATAGGACATTTTTATATTATAGGACATTTTTTACACAAATCGACTAAGCCCCACGGTAAGCTCAAGTGATGTACCGACTATTGATTTGACCGACTAGCCGACTAATCGGCGCTCGAATGGCCGATTAGTCGGCCGACTAGTCGGCCAGATCATTAGTTTCATATAAGTTCAGGTGAAAAACAATAGTTTTGCTCCTTTGGTTGCGCTATTCATCATATTAGCTTGGCTATATAAAAGGTGTTCTCTACAGGTTCAAAGACCTATCACAAGAATCCTCGTACAATTTCTTCTGTTTTTCTTTTATTTTGCGATCCTGCGCAGACCGTCTTGTAGAAGGTATTTCTAAGGCTCTATTTCCCTTACGTAGTCGCCAGTTAAGATCCTATCCCCTGTGGTCAGCGTCTTTACGAGCAACGTGCCCCGTCTAACCCCCTCATTCATAAACGTTTACTAAAGTTGACTTGACAAGGCGATAATAATCGTTTGTCCCTTTCCATCATACCAATACGTCGGAAAGGGACAAACGATTATTATCGGCTTGTCAACTTTAGTAAACGTTTATGAATAAGGGGGTAAGTCTCTAAATTTTGCAATAACTTTAATAGTTCCCCATGGCTCCACCAAAAAAAACATAAACTGAATAATAATGAAATTATTAGAGATGCCCCGAATAGTGAATTTGGCCGAATACAGAATACCGAATATTCGGCCCCTCTCACGGCCGAATACCGAATATTCGGCATGAGACGCGAACATTTGAGTCACAATTATTATGAAAACTGTTCGCCAACAAAGCACAACGTTTGCTAAGATATACTTTTATGATGAACAGAATTAATGAATGTAGTTAGAATCAATCAAATAAGACCCATGATAAAAATAAAATATTTTGTAATTAACAAATGCTCAAAGACGTGCCTTCGTATTTAACTACTTTACAAGAATACATTTTAAATACTAAATATACCTAGTTTTTGGTATTTTTTTTTTGTGTAATTTTTCTTTTTAGGTAGGTGCAACAGATATTCGGTATTCGGCCGAATAGTAGGCAACATTCGGCCGAATACCGAATATTCGGCAAAGTGGCCGAATAGGCCGAATACCGAATAGTTGCCGAATATTTGTGGCATCTCTAGAAATTATTTAACTATCGAACTTGCATATGAAATTACACGAGAATCAGTTGAGATCGAGCTGTAGAGGAAAACACCAGCCCACCAACATACGATAACGATCAAACAGTCAATTATATGAATAGCCACGTCAAATTAAGCCGAATTTGGGCAATCTGCGGAAATAATTCGTGTAGTTTTGAAAATTGGTACAGGCATACCTTGTGGTGTCCAGATAAACATACTAAAAGTCCTCGAGGGTAGGGGGTGTGCTGAGGGTGTGGGGGGGGGGGGGGGGTGAAGGTACCTTATTTTCATATTTTTGCTCATATCTCGAATATCTGTACGAATAGCATTATAATTACTTCCGACAAAAGTTTTATCATTAAATTTCCTACAAATTTGGTTATGTTTATTTTTACTCTGCGATCAATACTTTAGGAGGTACAGGCTGTTAAAGTTAAATAAGAGATAAAAAATAGACGGTTTAAGAAAACGTCGTTTTTTCGTAATTGTTCATCATAAATAAAAAAAATAGTTTAGGATAAGCAAGCTAAGTGACCTGCTGTTAAAATATAAAAAAACCGGCCAAGAGCATGTCGGGCTATGCTCAGTGTAGGGTTCCGTAGGTACCCGTCCGTCAAAATAGACTATTTGCAAAAACTCAAAAACTGCTAAACCGATTAGGTTCGCTATATTTTTCCTTGAAAGTCTTTACTAAGCTTTACTTTCACGATTTTATTCATATTTTTTGGACCTATGGTTCAAAAGTTAGAGGAACTAAAGTGGAAAACACAACTTTTTTTCTTTCAGATCGATTATTTCCGAAAATATTAAGTTGATCAAAACATGGTCCTTAAAAAAATAGCCACCCTAAAAAAATATGTTTTCTAGTTTATATTTTACGACTTTGTTAGCGTAACTGATTTATATATTCGTGTCAAATTTAATCATAAAAAGTAGAAAAAATATTTTTTTATGGTGGCTGTCCTACATTAAAGTGGGGATAAAATTTTTTTTCGCCTCCACCCTATAGTGTGGGGTGTCGTTGGATAGGTCTTTTAAAATGAATAAGGGTCTTCAAGAACCATTGTATGATCAACTTAATATTTTCGGAAATAATCGATCTGAAAGAAAAAAAGTTGTGTTTTACCCTTTAGTTCCCCTAACTTTTGAACCATAGGTGCAAAAAATATGGAAAAAATCGTGAAAACATAGCTTAGACTTTCAAGGAAAAATATAGCGAACCTAATCGGTATAGCTGTTTTTGAGTTTTGGCAAATAGTCTATTTTGACAGACGGGTAACTACGGAACCCTACACTGAGCATGGCCCGACATGCTCATGGCCTGTTTTTTTTTATATTTTATCAGCAGGTCACTTAGCTTGCTTACTCTAAACTAAAATTTTTATTTATGATGAACAATTACAAAAAAACGACGTTTTCTTAAATCGTCTATTTTTTATCTCTTATTTAACTTTAATAGCCTGTAGTTCCTAAAGTATTGATTATAGAGTAAAAATAAATATAACCAAATTTGTAGTAAATTTTATGTTAAAACTTTTGTCCGAAGTAATTATAATGCTATTCGTACAGATATTCGAGATATGAGCAAGAATGTGAAAAAAGGTACCTTCAACCCCCCCTACACCCTCAGCACACCCCCTACCCTCGAGGACTTTTAGTATGTTTATCTGGACACCACAAGGCATACCTGTACCAATTTTCAAAACTACACGAATTATTTCCGCAGATTTTTCTAATTTGCTTAAGCTAGAACAAAAGTTTTCGTACCCTGAATAGGTATTTTAGTAAAATAGACATAAAACATTTGGTAAATATTGACTGTTCATTTCTTTTTTTCTGTTTTTCTTTCACTATTAAAGTGCCGACTAATCGGCCATTTTTGCCGACTAATCGCCGACTACAAATGTGGCCGGATAGTCGGCTTTCCCGACTAGTCGGTACATCCCTAATTTATACGTCATAATTTCATAGAAGATTAAAATCGCTGCAGTCTTTTCACGGTCTGAGTGGTCTGACTCTACTTACCTGCTCACAATGGAGTAGTAACCTACCTACTCTACACACCTACTTTATTATGACATTAGTCTTTGACAGCTGGCAGTTTTTTCTTGTATCATAAAATTCAAAATATCTAAGTTTAAAAATCGTATCGTAAAAATATAACGGTTCACAATATTTATTATTAAATACCCATCTCAGACCACGATGTAGGTGTTGTACAAGCTTTTTGAGCGCTTTCGAACGGCAGAAGTCTTAATAATTTACTAAACTAGGTCTCCGTGTCACGAGCTGTCATCGAGACAAGTCGAATTCGCCTCCAGACCTTGATTTCTGTCTTCGCCCGAAACACGAATATGTCATACGATCGTTTCTCTTTTATTTTCCCGAGTCGTATTCAACCGATGTCTGGACCCACGGCAGAACCAAAAAGACGTATGTTAGCGTAAAAGTTCGGTCGTTTGTATTCTATGGTTTGTACGATGGGTACCTAAGGTTAGTCGTGCCGTAGACCGGTTCCCTGCTCTTGACTCGCCCGATTTGATCAGACGGGTGGGTTTCGTAATACTTTACACATAATAATCCACGTATTATTAGATTTCCTTGTACCAATTGCGACACCGCCGTAGGTATCGGAAACTTATCTTCACATAGTTACGCTAATGTCATAAATGTCTGCATTATATTTAGAAAACGTAATCTTTGTCAAAGCTTGTAAGTCATAAACTTGCTAGGTTGACTTCCTTAATATTTCAAAATTGTAACTTCCGCGACTTAAGGAACTTAAAAAAACAGTTTTGCAACACAGAGACAGTTCACTATTGCTACGTAACTATAGCAAATGCTAGACCCACGAAAGCTTTAAGTAGGCACAAATGCGATTATACTATTCTGCCCACAGCTGCGCATAACTCCATCATGCCTATTGTGAAGACGCTAACTATTACATGTAAAATTGATTTTGATTTTTTAAAGTAATAGTTATAGCTCACATACATGTGCCGTGCTCCTTCGCTCATTTTTCGTAAAGCAAAATCTCGCAGATTGTAAGGAATGTCCACTGATGACTAGTTGCAAAGTCCGAAGTCTATGCAGTCATCGTAATTCACGAGATGAGCGATGACGGACAACCCTTCCTAATAAAAAATCGTATCTGCCTACGATTTTGCTTGACAAATCGTCTTTTATTACTGACAAAGGTAGAGGTATACTTGATAGCACGCAAGGCCCACTTATGGTAATTTGTGGCTTTAGAACGCAGCCGGCGGATATGGGTAGAGAATAAGAGTTAAACACGTAATGTGTTGTGCGTGACCAATCTAACTAAGAGACTTTGTTTGGCCCATTAACTGGGTATGGCGGGCATGGCTGGTCTACATGTAATAAAAGTTATGAGACGTTTATTTTTAGAATGTGACTTGTTTTGTAACAATAACTATTTTAAGGAGTAGGTATTTAGTCTTAGATATACTTCGTCGTTGTGCCACAGTATGTTATAGGTAAGTCAGATATTAATCCATTGAAGGTGTGACTCCCTCACTCTTTCACCGACCTTCTCATCCAGGGGCACTACCTAAAACACCATAAGTACTTTACTAGATTAAAGTATACACAACCCTAGACTTGTACAATATTAGAGGCTTTACTTTTTCTACCTTTGTAGAACATGTAGATATAGCAATTTGGCCTCGACATCTTGGCAATCATTGTGTTTTAAGCAGTTCTTTTGAGTGCATCGATAATCGTCTATTTTTCTTCCCCAGCTAAACCCCGACGTGAATGCGTTCCAACGCAAATTCGTCAATGAGGTCCGCCGATGTGACGAGATGGAGCGCAAACTGCGCTACATCGAGACTGAAGTTCACAAGGATGGAGTACACGTCCCTGACGTCAAGGAGGCCCCGCGCGCGCCCAATCCTAGGGAGATCATCGACTTGGAGGTGAGTTCAACCGTAACTTAACTGCCGGAAGGTGCATTATCGAATGTAAGCAATGATAATGTTATTTTACACGGAGTACAACGTCCATAAACCCATGTATATGCACGTAATAGAACATTTGCAAGCGACCTTAGCGAACTTAATTGAACTGTACTGTAGGTAGTTTAATTTTCCCTACTAAAGACTTTTATGTTAAGGCAAACATAACTAAGGAAAGTTTTAAACAGACTAATTTTGCTTCCAAATGAATCCGATTTTGTCTACATATACCTACTTAGGTATACCACTTGAGATACAGCTACCCTAAGTTACTGGATCTTTTGACCCGGTAGACTTTCGAGGTCAGGAACTTGAATTTAACAAGAGCATTTGTCATTGTTAACATGTAAAAAATACAGCTGTCCGGTATTTAATGCAAGGCTTCACCCCTTATAGTTCAGTGAAATTAGCTAAAATTATGGCATAATTAATAGAAGACTTTTTTTAATTGGGATATGTACATTGTCGACCGAGGTTATTTTTCATCAACCCTCCCCTCCCCTCCCCCCTCTGCGTCACCCCCCCACACCCCCGCAAAGGGTCCGAAACCTAGTTTTTCTAAATTTTTAAGAAAACCGTTCAAGATACAGAAAAAGGATGTAGGAACGAAGTGATCCTTATTAAATTTTCTATTTATCTCTTATACACACTATATTGCTATCACTTATAGTTTTTGCGCAATACGTCACGGAAGATGCTATTTTTAGCATTTTCAGTGTTTTTTTTCTTCTAATGACTTTTCTCAAATAACACTTACGATATCTTTCACGCTTTTAGGGTTCCGTACCTCAAAAGGAAAAACCGGAACCCTTATAAGATCACTCGTGCGTCTGTCTGTCTGTCCGACCATTGAAAAAATACACAAAATAGTACTTTACCTATAGATAATAGGAAAACCTATTAGAAATGTGCAGTCAAGCGTGAGTCGGACTTATGTACGGATCGCACTTGACCGGTTTTTTTATTTAAGTAAATAGTTAATATGTTATTTAAAATGGGTATTATTTATTGAAAGAGTTTGTGTATCTGGGAACCTTGTTCACTAGGGACGGTAAGCATGATAAAGACATTGAAAGGAGAGTGAATGCTGGAAAACGTGTGAATGGGACACTTAACGCTTTTATGAGCAGCCAGAAGGTGTCGCAAAAAGCACGGTTGGCTGTTCATAGAGGGGTGTTGGTGCCTACACTTATGTATGGTAGCGAAAGTTGGGTATGGCAGAAGAGGCATCAGAGCCAAGTGAATGCAGTGGAAATGAAAGCGCTGAGAAGTGTGTGTGGTGTGAGATTGCAAGACAGAATTAGGAACAGTGTGATAAGGGAAAAGTGTGGACTGAATGTTGATGTAGTGACTAAAATTGGGAAAGGTATTTTGAGATGATTTGGACATGTGGAAAGAATGAGTGAAATTGTTAGCCTCAAAGAGTGTATAAGGGAGAAGTGGAAGTGGGAGTTGGAAGGGGTCGACCTTGGCGGATTATTCACTGATCAGATCGGGGAAATCCTGAAGAAAGGCCAGGTCAAGAGCACCCTAAACCGGCGAGCGTGTATGAGGAATGTAATGAAAATGAAGGAAGCGAAAGAGGTATGTCAGGATCGTAGCAAGTGGAAAACCGTGGTCTCTGCCTACTCCTCCGGGAAATAGGCGTGATTATATGTATGTATGTGTTATTTATTATTAAACTACTTCATTTGACGATCCTATGCCATTTTTAAAATACATCGCCTTCAAATATTTTCAATGTCAGCTAATATCGTTATTAACCACTTGTCTGTATATGAAACGGATCCTGACCGAAATTTATAGGTACCTACGGCACAACCGAGGGTGAACCCACGATTTTTGATCACCACACACATCTTCCTCGCGTTAGTTGTCGCTTTTCGGTGAAGGAAAACATCGTGAGGAAACCGGACTAATCCCAGTAAGGCCTAGCTTCCCCTCTGGGTTGGATGGTCAGATGGCAGTCGCTTTCGTAAAAACTAGTGTCTACGTCAAATCATGGGATTAGTTGCCAGCGGACCCCAGGCTCCCATGAGCTGTGGCAACATGCCGGGAACAACGCGAAGAAGATGATGAACTTTTCATGTGTGTGGTGGTCAAAAATCGTGGGTTCACCCTCGTTTGTGTTGTATAAAATTCGGTCAGCGAGCGCAGCACGGTTCCATTTTTATCGCCTATCACTATGCGCGTCCCTTTCGCACTTACATACTTGTTAGAGCGTGACAGGCATGGTGAGGCATCGTAGAGGTACAATAATAGAGAGGAAACGGGGAAGGGGCCAAATTACCGAACGAGATACACTTATAGAACTTTCAGTAGGAGTAGCAAGAAAGCGGTACTATTGCTTGTCCTTGTCACAATCTCACTTTTTGTTTGTTCCCCACCATAAATGTGGTATGGGTTATGGTGGGCAACAAATAAAAATTTTCATTTCAATTCAATAACCCGACCGAAATACGTAGATTATTGTTTTTGGTATATTGTCAGGAATGTTAAAACGTGTTTTTAATATTGTCGCATTGCGTATATTTTGCCCCTAACGGAGGCACGCGCACACCACTTCTATAGGCTACCTTCTATGTGAGGCGAGCTATAAAAACGCGACCGTGCGATCTGTTTCACAGTCAAGTGGTTAATTTAATAGTAACGATCTTCGGTGAGCTTAAAAATGTTTGAAGACGATGTACCTATGTTCAAAATGGCATAGCATCGTCAAATGAAGGAATTTAGAAATAAATAATACACCATTTTAAAGAACATATTAACTATTTATTTAAATTAAACAAAATTTAGCGATATCGTAAGTATATTTTGAGAAAAGTTATCTTACAAAAGAAAAAAAACGTAAATTCTAAAAAAAATGCATACATGGTGACAGATTTCACAAAAACTATAAGTGATAGCACTATAGTGTGTATAAGAGATAAATAGAAAATTTACTAAGGATCACTTCGTTCCTACACACTTTTTCTATATCTTGAACGGTTTTCTTAAAAATTTAGAAAAACCGCGGTTCGGGCCCTTTGCGGGGGTGTGGGGGGGTGACGCAGAGGGGGGAGGGTTGGGGAGGGTTGATGAAAAATAACTTCGGTCCATAACGTACATATCCCAATTGAAAAAAAGTCTTCTATTAATTATGCCAAGTTTTCCATATATTTTTTTCCAGAAGCAACGTACTATTATTTGAAACGCTTTCAATGCGTTAGGTGTAAACGGTATTGTATTCAGTTTGATTTTCGAACTGCAACGATTTTGTATTACGTGCGTTAGTGGTAATTACAATGCACTCAGTTGATTTAATTATATTATATTTTTATGGCTGTTGTTGTTTTATTCAGTCACGTGTATGATATTTATACCAATAGGTAAATATTTAGTTTCACGCTCGGTACCTACGCCGTTATAAATGGTAAAAAATACGCAAGCGATAAGGCGACCAAACTGATGATAAAAATGGTGGTAATATTCTAACACAATAGTTATATTGTTGTTGGTAAAATAAATTCTTGTAAAAAACTGGAGCGCGAGCGGAACGAATCGCCATCATGTCATAGGCAGTAATAAAACAAAAGTAAAGTTGTTATCAGCAAAGAAACAAAATTAGTTTGAAGATGTATTTTAAACAGACCGTAAACGACTAATACTCGTGTATGTTGAAATGAATCGATTATACAAACCAACCTATATCAAAAGATGTGTCTCAAGTTACGAGACTGTATATGTATATTTATTTTTACTTCCTTTGAAGACGCAGTTAGTCGAATCAGGTGGTGAATCAATTTAGAGCTAGGGTGACCTGTTCATCAATTAACCACCCTTTTTTCGAGCGGTCACATCTCGTAATCTCGATAGGGGTAAAAGTTTTTGTGATAAGCATCAATATATTTTCCTGAATAGCCATAGCGACTAGGTCCTAGGACTATGGACTAGGTTTGACCGTTAACATTAAAATATATTTCTTTTATTTCTTCAGGCGCATTTGGAGAAGACAGAAAATGAAATCCTGGAGCTGTCTCACAACGCAGTCAACCTGAAGCAAAATTACTTGGAATTAACCGAGCTGCGTCATGTTTTGGAGAAGACTGAGGCGTTCTTTCTCGCGCAAGAGGAAATCGGAATGGACTCCTTAACCAAGTAAGATGACGAATTTCATAAACTTTATCATGATTAACTTTCAACAGAGGTCGGCGAACTTTTGAAGTAAATAGTTATATTTAGAAGAATTAGAGCCACTTGCACCATCCCACTAACCCGGGGTTAACCGGTTAAACCTGAAGTTACCATGGTTACCAGTATAATTTGACACTGGGCTAACGGTTTAACCGCTTAACCCTGGGTTAGTGGAATGGTGAAAGTGGCGCTTAGAAGATCAGATTTAGGGATGTCAAAGGGTCCTGGTTTGCCCACCCTTGATCTAGGCAGCGTCAGTAGTATTTCAATTTTGCTCGGGCGCGCTCGACTCACGACTGGTGGCAGTCGCTAACGAACTTACCTAAGCTGTGACTTAACCTAACTAATAAGTGGGAAAGAGAAAGCGTCATGCGAATTGTGCGTTAGATAGGAACAACGTGATTAGATGTCAATCATTGGTTTTGTTAGCCATTAAATTGTTTAGTACTACCAAAAAGAATTGATAGTATAGAGGGGTCCTGTCATTGTAAATTTTGTAGTCACTGTAAATTTACTGCCATCTATCGACACACGACTAAAACTCAAAATGAAAACGTATAAAGTTATCAAAAAATGTATATATATGGATAAATGATTTTATTATTTTTATATCATTTTGATCCAAGTTCATTCACTGATATTTATGTGTTAAAATTGCTAAATATGAAACGGTGTCGTCACGCCATCTAGCCGAGGATAGGCTAAAGGTGTGTGCGCCATCTATTCGAGAATGACTTTTACTTGAATTCCGAGGCACGTTTTTTCCTTAGACTTTATTCGTCTTATACGAAGTTACATATGTCTTTGGTACTACTATCTATTCTGTGGCAGCGTGTTAAGAGCCACGTTCAAGAAAAAGCAATGGGGTCGCACCAGCCGCGTATATTACACGAACCATTTGGGGCCACTATTGACCCCCTTGATAGATACTTAAAATGTTTTTAACATAAACATGTGAAGTTAAGGACTAGTATACTATTAACGTTTAGAAAATCGGCATTTTTATTACTGACGAAAAGATCAAAAATCGATCCGGCTGTGCAATCGATCAAACCGAATTGAAAACTAAGAAATTGATTTTTATTAACACTTATCTATTACAATTTTATAAGTAGGTAGTAGGATCCAAGATGAAGGGTCGATTTTATCGTTACCTGATTATTTATAATTAATTTTGCAGATCACTTTATGAAATCAGGTAAGTGGTTAAAACCCATATTGATAACGCGAAATGCATTAGGTAGGTTATAGCCCAGTACGGGATACAGCGTAATACTACATTGCTTCGCAACTCCGCTAAGATTGAGTGAAAGAGATAGCTGATGCTACGAGTGGAAGAGACGTAAAGATAATTAAGCCATTTCTACATGTTTTAAATTAAATTAATTCAATTATAACATTTATAACGTAAGCGTTCAAGTACGAGTACCTATATTACCCGCTTTTGGGAAAATTACCGGGAAGAATGGTAATTTACTGGTAATATTCCCAAATGGGAAAATACCGGTAATGGTATCTTCCCATTTGGCACATCACTTAGGCACAAGCATAGTTTTCTTAAATACGACTTGACCTTTAAATTCAAAAGGAAACCAGGCCTTATTGAAAAATATTAATAGATAATTTTGTACATAAATTCCAACAAACCCATCGGTACGAGCCGAGCCGGGTTTTAAAAACGCAAGGATAATTTATCATGACATGCGTAAAACCACATATTTAATTACACAAACGAGTCTACCGCGATATAATTTCATTGCTTTTACCTTTAATTCCGACGTTTCAGCTGAGTTAAATATGTGTACAAAACGCGAGAGTTTAAAATGTTATATGCGTAAAACCATTTTCCATGTGTGTCCCATAATATTTTATGTGTATTTAACCAGGTCCCTGATGTCGGACGAGTCGGCCCAGCAGGCGGCCAACCGCGGGCGTCTCGGCTTCGTGGCCGGCGTGGTGCAGCGCGAGCGCGTGCCCGCCTTCGAGCGCATGTTGTGGCGCATCTCGCGCGGCAATGTGTTCCTGCGCCGCGCTGAGCTGGACAAACCTTTGGAGGACCCCAATACTGTAACTATCCTTCAAGTATTTTAATACCTCAAGCGTTTTCGGTCGGTTTGGTGCAACGCGCTGTGGCGCATTACGCGAGGCAGTGTGTTCTTCCGGCGCGCTGAACTGGACAAAACTTTGAACGATCCGAATACTATAACTATCCTTGAAGTAGGTATCTTAAATCGTAAAGCGTTAGCCTGCCTTTGAGCGCATGTTGTGGCGTATCTCGTGCGGCAATGAGTTCCTAAGGCGAGGTGAGCTGGATAAATCTTCAACCCTTCCTTATCCTTCAAGTATCTTAATACCTATAGCACAGCCTATATTTTGGAGAGCCAAAGATGCAGTTAAACTAGCTGAGATAAGCTTCTCCTATGACGGTTGTTGCTTTCCGAGAACGTAGGTCTGGGACTAGGTTTTCTTGGTTGCTGGCCCTACGTTGGGCGCCGCCAAAGTGACGCTGTTTGGTGGAGAGGCTGGGAAAGGTTAGGAATCCAGATATTAAATTTTAAATTTCGTATAATAACTTAAACGCCTGTAATACACGTATCGTTACAATATTAGCTGTTCAGGGGCCCGTTTTTCACAAGCTTGAAACTTGTAATACAAGCGAATGTCACTTTTTGACAGCTTTTGTTAGAAAGGGACTTCCACTTGTATTACAAGTTACAAGCTTTTGAGAAACGGGCCCCTGCTCTATGCTACGGGTTATAGGTAACTAAATGAGACAAATTTGAGAAAACACTAGCGCTTCAAAAGACAGGTGATTTTGACTCGGATTGGTCTATGATCGAATTCTAGCATTCCTAATTTCCAAATCTCTTCTCAGGGCAACGAGATCTACAAGACGGTGTTCGTGGCGTTCTTCCAAGGCGAGCAGCTGAAGTCCCGCATCAAGAAGGTGTGCACCGGCTTCCACGCGTCGCTGTACCCGTGTCCGCCCTCCAACGGCGAGCGGCAGGACATGGTCAAGGGCGTCAGGACCCGGCTGGAGGACCTTAACATGGTAACATATTGTTGAAGCAGAGATTTTAATTTATCTACTATAGTGTGCCTTTATTAATAAACGGGCTCTTATTTTTTTACGTCCTGTTCATATAGCTCTTTAAATAAATAAATAAATATTATAGGGACATTATGACACAAATTGACTAAGTCCCACGGTAAGCTCAAGAAAGCTAGTGTTCTGGGTACCCAGACAACGATATATGAAATATACAAATACTTAAATACATAGAAAACATCCATGACTCAGGAACAAATATATGTGTTCATCACACAAAGAAATACCCTTACCGGGATTTGAACCCAGGACCATCGGCTTCACCAGCAGGGTCACTACCCACTAGGCCAGACCGGTCGTCTTTAATGTTAGAGCTCAGTTTATTATATTTATATTTGTTTATTATATGAGTAGCCTATTAGCTATTCGGTCTGTAGCGCTGTTCTGTCCAGTATGTAACACAATAGGTATTTGATAATTGACAGCTGTCAAATAAGTAGTATGACGTTAGGTACCTAAGAAAGTCCACATTTTCCTCTCACCGTGCGTTTTCGTCCGTACTTTTCCCCCACCACACTCACTTCACACATTATCTATTTGTTTTTTACAGGTCCTCAACCAGACCCGCGACCACAGACAGCGCGTGTTAGCCAGTGTGGCTAAGGAGCTGGCCAGCTGGACCATCATGGTTCGCAAGATGAAGGCCATTTACCACACACTCAACTTGTTCAACATGGACGTCACCAAGAAATGCCTCATCGGGGAGTGCTGGGTGCCCACCGCTGACTTGCCCAACGTGCAGAAGGCGTTGGCTGACGGATCGGTAATGCACTCTAATTGTTTATGAATAAGGTTGTATTTGCCAGAACAATATTAATCAAGCATTTTTTATTCTCTGTTGTTTAAAAAGTGCTCTTATGCGTTATTTTGCGCATTAAGCCCTCGTATCTAAGCCTCGCCCTCCGGAGCGCGGATCCGCGTACGAGAAAAATATTAGAAAAAAATAATCACGGCACACGAGAGGTTAAGATTGATCGCACCCGCATGTTGTAAGACATGTTTGCATATTTTTATTTGAATTATTTGTGAGACTTACTAACCTCATAAACTATAATGTAATTTAAACTTTACCACTATAACATAAAGTCTTAAATCCCCAGAACGCCTGCGGTAGTTCGATCCCCTCGTTCCTGAACTGCATCGAGGCGGACGAGGAGCCGCCGACGTTCAACCGCACCAACCGGTTCACGCGCGGCTTCCAGACCCTCATCGATGCCTATGGTGTCGCCTCATACAGAGAATGCAACCCTGGTATGTATAGAGACCAAACTGCGCCAGTTTGTACCCAATTTGTGTGTTAAAAGAACACTTATCGTTCAACTGCACCAACCGGCTTATGCGTCGCTTCCAGACCCTCATCGATGCGTATGGTGTCGCCTCCTACAGAGAATGCAACCCTGGTACTTACGTCAGCGTAATTTTCTTAGCGTCTGGGCTTATTGTTACGGCTCGCTAAGGGAGCCTAGAGTCCACTAGACAACGTTATACAAATAATTGATGCAGGATAGCTTTTACCAACTTTTACAAAAGAAAAATGTTGAAACGGAAGACATTCTATATGCTTGCAGCTGCATTTTAATACTTATTTACTTTTGAGTGTATATAAACTGATGTAAAAAAGATCGATGGAATAACTGCCCGATTTTTCACGTTTTAAAAAAATAGGTTTTGGGCGTTTTTATTTCAATATATAGGTACCTAGCTTAAACGGGCGGCTAGGGGCCCTCAGAAGACTGAAAAGAAATTTCCTACGCCATGCGTTTTTCACAAGGCGACATAATTGATTATACAGGTAACAACTTTATAATGATGCTTTTTTTGTCCCCAGCGCTATACACAATCATCACTTTCCCCTTCCTATTCGCCGTGATGTTCGGCGATCTCGGTCACGGCGCCATCATGGCCATGTTCGGCGCCTGGATGGTTATCAAGGAAGTCCCCCTCGCCGCCAAAAAATCAAAGAACGAAATCTGGAACATCTTCTTCGCCGGTCGCTACATCATTCTCTTCATGGGATGCTTCTCTATGTATACTGGGCTGGTGTATAACGATATATTCTCGAAATCGATGAACATTTTCGGCTCGGCGTGGAAGATTCCGTACGACGATCCGTATATGCAAGCGAATCAGGCGCTTCAGTTGGACCCTAAGGACTCTTATATCGACCAGCCTTATTTCATCGGTATCGATCCTATCTGGCAGGTAATTATAAACAAAAGATTATAGATCGTTTTTATTTTCATTAGAAAAACGCTGAACAATCTTGACGTGTCTTTTTATTGAAAAATAAATCACGGCAAATAGGTAACAATTATTAATCATATACGACTATTTATATTATTTTGCTTTCATAAGTAAAAGTTAGGTACCTACTGATTTTTAAAAAGCGTTTTTCAATTAAAAGACACGTCAAGATCGCGTAGTCTTTTTCTAATGCTAAAAAAAAACGAACTATAATTAATTGAAAATTTTAAATCATGTTTATATTTTGGCATTGAAGGGTTAATTTAAGACTAGTTTGGTTCAAAACCAGGCTGATACTTCGTGTGACACAATGTGCCACTTTTCTAGCAAATAATAACGAAGGAAAGAGTTTCTGCCGTTACTCATGCAAGAATTATAGCTGATCATATCAAATTATAGGAGAATTGTCTTATTGAACAACATTTACAAGTTACAACTATGTTTTTTTTTCTTTTAGACTGCTGACAACAAAATCATCTTCCTGAACTCGTACAAAATGAAACTGTCCATCATCTTCGGCGTCATCCACATGATCTTCGGTGTCTGCATGAGCGTCGTCAATTACAAGTAAGTCATTACAATTTGAGTACATTGTATCTCAACTTATTTCAAGGAAAAAACAATGATGATACTGTATACAGTACAAACCGGGTAGAGATTACTGGTATTTTAGGTACAGGTACATTTTCCTAGTTTGTGTGTGAAGTCACAGCGGTAGAATATTTAACTAGTGGCGGCAGTACGGTCGCATTTTTATCGCTTATCACCATGCCTGTCACGTTCTAACAAGTATGTAAGTGCGAAAGTGACGGGCATAGTGACAGACAATAAAACAGGAACCATGCTGCGCCCGCAGGCCTATATTCTTCTCATACTTTTCTCTGATCCAGATCTTATTATTCAGAATATCGACACTTTCGAATTACAACAACGCGCCGTCTCAGAGTTCTTTCCCACGGCAACGTCCCGTTTTTTGCGGGATCGGTTTTTTGCAGGGTCACGTTTAGTAGTATACGTGCTACTGTGGTAACATTCACACGAGCACTCGGTTTGCAGGATACCGCAAAAATCCGATCCGTTCGAAATGTGCTGTACGGTTTTGCCACTACAAACCGCACCCAGTAAAAAACGGTATCCAGTTTAGTTAAGTACATAGTTTAATGGAAGTGTTCTCACTAGCATCCTGCATACGGTTTTTTACTGGATCCGGTGCGCTGTGCGGAGCGCCGGAGAAGCTTATGCTATCCCGTAAAAAACAGGATGCTAATATTAACAGGATTTGTGTGTACACAGGTATGATTTTTGCTGTATCCAGTAAAAAACCGATCCTGCAAAACTGGACGTCCGTGGGAAAGAGCCCTCACGTAACGGCTGCTCGTATAAATATTGAATCTAACTCCTGTATAAAAGGTTCAAATTCCTGCGACTCGACTTTCCGTTAATGTGAATCACAAATAACATTGTTTTTTATTGCAGCTTCTTCAAGCGCCGCTACAGCATAGTTCTAGAGTTCCTGCCCCAGATCATTTTCCTGTTGCTTCTGTTCGCGTACATGGTGTTCATGATGTTCTACAAGTGGCTCGCTTACAGCACTTTCTACGAAGGTAATAAAACAATAGTCATTGTCGATATTCAACTGACCGTTTGAAAGTAAACCTTATTACGACGAGATGAGGTCTACGTAAGGTCAATTGTGTTGCTGTTAATAGTACAGTCAGTTGGCAATTGTGCATGAACTAGTTCAACAAAATTCTAGTCTGGAAGACCTAATTTTTCTTCGTATGAGTTTTAACACGCACACATCCGCATTGCAAAGTCAAAGCGTAAGATATTTCAAACTTATTGGAAAAAATAGTTAATAGAAAGACTCGACTCATCTTGAAAATATCAGAGCAATTCAAGCAACTGATTCATTAATTCCTTGTGGACCTTGCCTATGAAGCCGATGGTCCCGGTGAACAAATTTTGTTCCTGAGTTATGGGTGTTTTCTATGTAGTATTTAAATATTACATATGTCGTTGTCTAAGTCCACACAACACAAGCCTTATTGAGCTTACTTTGTGACTTAGTCAATTGGTGTAATAATGGTCCTAAATATTTATTTATTGTTTCAGATCCCGCGTTCCGCCAAGGCTGCGCGCCTTCAGTGTTGATTCTGTTCATCAACATGATGCTGTTCTCGAGCGCCGAGCCGGAGGCGCCGTGCAAGGAGTTCATGTTCGAAGGCCAGGGCACCATCCAGCGCGCGTTCGTGCTGGTGGCCCTGTGCTGTATCCCGGTCATGCTGCTCGGCAAGCCTCTGTACCTGCTGGCGGCCGGCAAGAAGAAGCATGCTGCCAAGGTATGTGACCTTGATGCTATAATTTGTGCTAATAAGTACTTAACTGACTATGATATGTAAGCATTTTCTAAATCTGACGGTTACAAGTTCGAAACACATTATCCGTCAGATTAAGAAAAGGCCATTTTTTTAACTGCCTACCAAACATCAGACCAACATAGACGTCTAAGGTAGACTCCACGGGTAGCAAGATATGACTCATATCTTAATCTAACACGCTCGAGTTACTACAAAAATCACCTCTTGGGCTCCCCTACCATTCATTTGGTACTGAATCGAAAAAAATATCATATAGCAAACAGAAATTACCTAGAGCTACTATAATATGGGGTTATATCGCCATTAAACGCATAAACCCAGCTACACTACGGTTGCCAAGGATTACCTTATCTTGAGTGTGGATACACAGCGTAGGACCACTAGATTGAAAAACATAGAACAATCCCTGTAAATTTCTACAGCAAAAATAATCTTCCACGTCAAAAATTCGCCTACCTAGGCCTTTTATCATTTATCAACTTATTCTTATTCCAGCCTGAAAACTCAAACGGCAGCGTGAACGCCGGCATCGAAATGCAAGAACAGACCGAGATCGGCGAGGGCGAGCCCAAGCCGGCGGCCAAGCCCGCGGCCGGGCACGACCACGAGGACGAGCCCTTCAGCGAGATCATGATCCACCAGGGCATCCACACTATTGAATACGTGCTCAGCACCATCTCCCACACCGCCTCATATCTGCGACTGTGGGCTCTCTCGCTCGCTCACGCTGGTGAGTTCTCTTCTATATTTAACCACACAGGTCGTGACTCATTTGGATTTTATTGGTCGGTTATCTCCGCTATACGCTATATCTTTAGGTATTTAAATAAAAGTAAACAAAATCTATCCTCAAATGGCTCCTTGAGCCAGTTGAGGGTAGATGAAAACATTACATGATCAAATGATGTAGGTTAAAGTCAGGTCGTTCAGTGACAGATCCAGGCGGTTTTGTATTTGGTTGGATTAATAAATGTTATAAGTTTATAACTACTCGAAAATATAAAAATTGTTTGTTTACTTTTATTTCAATACCTAAAGATACAGACTATTGTTATTCTCAATGTGCGGCTACTAACCTTCGCGTGAGACTTTTGCAATCTTCCCAGCAGAGAAGTTCCCAAACCAACAAAATATATCTACTTTAACAGTTCATAGGTAATTTAAAAGTAGAGACGAGTTGCTGGGCCGGCCAGTGGGCGTAGGGTTCCCACCGGTTTGCTTCATTTAAAAGCGGGTTAAGCTACTTATCTTTTAGGTATCAAAGCGAAAAGCAAGTCAAATTAGATCGGGCTCGCAAAACAGCCGGCCTAGCCAAGGTTACAATCGCTATCGCTTCGACAACGAAAAGCATTATGTCTCTCTATCACTCTTCCATATTAGTGTGACAGTGACAGTTGCGTTTCGATCGCTACGGAGCGTAAGCGATTGGCATCTTGGCTACGCGGCCTGACATGTTTAATCCGCCGCCAAAGGTACAAGCTGATGGATGAAGTAGGTAGTAGCGATCCTCCTTTCTGGATGACATGACCACGTCGCGCAAGTTTTATCGTAATATTTTTTCATCTTTAGTGAGCTCAAACTTCCGAAATCTCTCACGATTCAGTCAAAATATGTCATAAATATCAAAGCTTTCCCACAGATGAGGGGTCATGAACTTATGAATGATTGAAATTAGCTAATAAAATATACCTTTATTTTCTCAGAGCTGTCCGAAGTACTATGGAGCATGGTATTAACCATGGGCCTCAAGGACCACGGCTACATCGGGGCCATTAAGCTGTACGTGGCGTTCTGTTTCTGGGCGCTCTTCACGCTGGCTATCCTCGTCATGATGGAGGGGCTTTCTGCTTTCCTGCATACGCTGCGTTTGCACTGGTAATTTCAACCTTATTACTTAGTCGTAAAGTCTAGTTTTCTGTACCCGTCATGTATAGACAAATAACTTTGGCAAGTGTGTCCGAAACCTGGCAGCTTGACTAAGTTTGATACATTAAATAATGTTGATCACCTGCCTCATTAATACCTACATTAGCACACAGTCCGGCCAAGCCAAGTTATCAGGCCAAGTGCTACGTCAAATATGACGCTCCTATGGAATATATTATGTACGAAATGTTACTGCTAAGTGCAGACTTCGCGTGGTCAAAGTCTAGATCGAAGAACATACTAAAAGCAGTCTTTTAGTTTGTGCGTGCGGGAATGACCCAACTCTATTTTTTTTTTTTTTTTTTTTAATTTATCTAGTTATATCTGTATTTTATAAAAATCGGAAACTAATACAAACTTATATATTTCAGGGTGGAGTTCATGAGCAAGTTCTACACTGGTCTGGGCTACGTCTTCCAGCCCTTCTGCTTCAAGACGATCCTCGACGCTGCCGACGACGAGGAATAATTCCAATAATCATTACTTTAGTGCAGGGGCTCCCAACCAGTGAGGCGTATACAATGTCAGAAAACAAAAACATTTTACTACGATAATATGATTTATCAGTAGAAGGAAAAAAAGGTTGGGTAACCCTGTTTTAGTGTTTAAATCGCAACAGTATTTTGACTAATATTTGTGTAGCAAGGTCACAAAACAATTTGATTAATTAAATATTTATGCATGTTTTAAAATATTCGTTTTATTGTGCGCTGTTACCTATATACCTACTAACACATTTTCAGTTAAGTACTAACTACTTAAAGTAAAATTCTCTATGTGATGACTTCTACATATTGTTAATCAGTTTATCAAACTTATCTACTCTCTCTCGTAAATAGTTTAAGTGCAAAGTTAAACCCTACGGATCCTATGTTCTTAAATTAGTTTTAGCTTTCTCCAATATCTCCTTTTTGAGCTTGGGGTAGTCGGGATGTGCCTTTAGTATGTGCCGACAGACGACGATGCACTCGGGGTACTTCTTAAGCTTCAGATATGCGTGGGCGAGTTTGTAGCCGACGGAGAGATCGCTCTTGCCCCCGAATGACCACGCGTTGTCATAGTTTTGGGCGGCGCTTTTGTAGTTCTGTTCCTTTTCAGCTATATAACCTATAAAGTTTAAAAAAAATTGAATGTTAAGAGGTAGGTATTATGTACAGACTATTCAACTTTCAAATTCTATAATTTACAAAAGAAGCTTAGATGATAAGCAGCTTATTTTCAATCATTCTGTCAGGTAACGTTTCAGTCAAATCGTGAAGACGGGATTCCATCAGTGTGCGGCATAAGCATTTTTGTACTGAATATGCTTATGCCGCACGCTGGTGGAATCCCGCCTTTAAATAGCAATATTTTTGTACGTTTTCACTATTATAAAGTTACCTAAGAGTTGATAAGCAGCGGAGCACGAGTTGTTATGGTTGAGGACCTTAGTCAGCAGTTCTTTCGCAGCGTCCACCCGTCCGGAGCTCACTTGGCCGTCGGCCACTTCCAACCAGCATCTAATGATATAGATAATTACTTGAACCAACTATAATTTTGAACACGTTAGAGACTTCGTACTCGCATACTTTTTGAATGTGCGCGTAACACTGGTTTTGGCTCGGAATGTCCATGTTATGACATTAAAGAAATTAAATATACGATAATGTAGCGGCTCTATGTAACGGCTAATAAGTTTATGTAGATAAGGCATACCTCTCTAAACCATCAGCCTTCTCCGGTGTCCAAGGTATGGACGAAATAGTCCGCTTTAAGATGTTCTTGGCTCTCGTTGGTTGTTTCACGATATTGTAACTGAAATCAAAGTGTTTGCTAAAGGATTTTTGGAATAATAGGATAGTTACTTAAACTGCAATGTATGTAGACAAAATTGATAGAAAAATAATACTTTCGAGGAAGATTTTCGAAATTTTTTGCAGGATTTCGCAAAATTTTCTATTACAAAAAATTCTACATAAGAAATTTTTGAAACCTTTGAAAGTAGAAAAATTCGCAATTTTATAACCCGTCGCCAATATCTTCGTATGAAATTCAAATATTAAGTTTTAACAAACCCTTTTTAAAAACTTACGCGTTAGCGATAGCCAGTATGAGGTACGGGTCATCCTGCCCGGCGTCATCAGTAATGGCAGGCAGCAGCTCTTGCAGCACGCGCTCGGCCATGCTCTTTTGTCTCGTAGCGAGCTGGATTAGCGCTTGCAAGGCTTTTCGGTCTCCGGGTGCCACTTCCGCTAGTAGTTTTTCGGCCGTTTTGAGCGCTAGCATTCTTGTATCGCTGGGAAAGATAGCGAAATATAAGAAAGTGGAGTTAAGCCAGCTACTCGTGGCATTATTCTTTTTTTTTTTGGTATTGAAATCGAGCATCCAGCGGCGCGTTCGGCGGTATGAGCGTGTCCTCGCGTCGAGCTTCCAAGGGATTTGAGTACCAGGTACTGAGGTATGCATACGTTTAACATGAATGCCGCGGCCTACACCCCGCTGATCGCCCTACTAGCCCGTCCACTCAGTTAACACACTAATGGAGTGAGTCGTTTTGTTCATATTGTGAATTTTGTCGAAAAAGTGGAGCAGTAATCGTCGTTGCGCTTTCCAAATCTGATGTGTTCGATTTTTGATTGACAAATAGGTACCTAGCAACGAAACACATAAGGTATTAATTCATTTGATTGAAACCTCGCACATATCAGATTTGGAAAGCGCAACGACGATTTACAGTAAATGTATATCTCCTGGTTCAGTTATGTTGCGACGTTGCCAGCATGTAACCGTGGCACAGGTACTCACTCCTCGTTGCCGGCGTCGTGCGGGCCGGGCGCGTGCTGCGCGAGGCACAGCAGCACCATGCGCCGCGCCGCGCCTGGTTCAGTTGTGTTGCGACGTTGCCAGCATGTAACCGTGGCACAGGTACTCACTCCTCGTTGCCGGCGTCGTGCGGGCCGGGCGCGTGCTGCGCGAGGCACAGCAGCACCATGCGCCGCGCCGCGCCTGGTTCAGTTGTGTTGCGACGTTGCCAGCATGTAACCGTGGCACAGGTACTCACTCCTCGTTGCCGGCGTCGTGCGGGCCGGGCGCGTGCTGCGCGAGGCACAGCAGCACCATGCGCCGCGCCGCGCCTGGTTCAGTTGTGTTGCGACGTTGCCAGCATGTAACCGTGGCACAGGTACTCACTCCTCGTTGCCGGCGTCGTGCGGGCCGGGCGCGTGCTGCGCGAGGCACAGCAGCACCATGCGCCGCGCCGCGCCTGGTTCAGTTGTGTTGCGACGTTGCCAGCATGTAACCGTGGCACAGGTACTCACTCCTCGTTGCCGGCGTCGTGCGGGCCGGGCGCGTGCTGCGCGAGGCACAGCAGCACCATGCGCCGCGCCGCGCCTGGTTCAGTTGTGTTGCGACGTTGCCAGCATGTAACCGTGGCACAGGTACTCACTCCTCGTTGCCGGCGTCGTGCGGGCCGGGCGCGTGCTGCGCGAGGCACAGCAGCACCATGCGCCGCGCCGCGCCTGGTTCAGTTGTGTTGCGACGTTGCCAGCATGTAACCGTGGCACAGGTACTCACTCCTCGTTGCCGGCGTCGTGCGGGCCGGGCGCGTGCTGCGCGAGGCACAGCAGCACCATGCGCCGCGCCGCGCCTGGTTCAGTTGTGTTGCGACGTTGCCAGCATGTAACCGTGGCACAGGTACTCACTCCTCGTTGCCGGCGTCGTGCGGGCCGGGCGCGTGCTGCGCGAGGCACAGCAGCACCATGCGCCGCGCCGCGCCTGGTTCAGTTGTGTTGCGACGTTGCCAGCATGTAACCGTGGCACAGGTACTCACTCCTCGTTGCCGGCGTCGTGCGGGCCGGGCGCGTGCTGCGCGAGGCACAGCAGCACCATGCGCCGCGCCGCGCCTGGTTCAGTTGTGTTGCGACGTTGCCAGCATGTAACCGTGGCACAGGTACTCACTCCTCGTTGCCGGCGTCGTGCGGGCCGGGCGCGTGCTGCGCGAGGCACAGCAGCACCATGCGCCGCGCCGCGCCTGGTTCAGTTGTGTTGCGACGTTGCCAGCATGTAACCGTGGCACAGGTACTCACTCCTCGTTGCCGGCGTCGTGCGGGCCGGGCGCGTGCTGCGCGAGGCACAGCAGCACCATGCGCCGCGCCGCGCCTGGTTCAGTTGTGTTGCGACGTTGCCAGCATGTAACCGTGGCACAGGTACTCACTCCTCGTTGCCGGCGTCGTGCGGGCCGGGCGCGTGCTGCGCGAGGCACAGCAGCACCATGCGCCGCGCCGCGCCTGGTTCAGTTGTGTTGCGACGTTGCCAGCATGTAACCGTGGCACAGGTACTCACTCCTCGTTGCCGGCGTCGTGCGGGCCGGGCGCGTGCTGCGCGAGGCACAGCAGCACCATGCGCCGCGCCGCGCCTGGTTCAGTTGTGTTGCGACGTTGCCAGCATGTAACCGTGGCACAGGTACTCACTCCTCGTTGCCGGCGTCGTGCGGGCCGGGCGCGTGCTGCGCGAGGCACAGCAGCACCATGCGCCGCGCCGCCGCGTGCCCCCAGCGCGCGCCGCGCCGCGCCTGGTTCAGCTGCCGGAGCGCCGCGTTCGCTCGACCGGCGTACACGGACATTACGCCGCTGCAGTACTGGTAGCCTGGTAACGAGTGATAATTTACTCATATAGAAAAGTCCGAAGAAAGGCAAGCAAAATCCACTTTTCTACCTGTGAATGTTGCTGACAGTGCAGATATGATACAATCAGTAGTGTCCCATGAAATAAGGACCCAGAGGGGGTACCCTTATTTATAAAACTTTACAGACCTGATTTAGTTAAATTATGTTTTATCCCATTCTTACAAATACATAAGTCAAAATGACGGATAAAGACAAACGATTCATAGTAGGGGAGCCCAAGAGGGGATTTCGGGATCTACTCGAGCGCGGCAGATTAATATACAGGGGGATACCTTGTACCCGGTTAAGTACTTCCACCAAAATGAGCCCCATATATATGGCCGCCCATCAAGGATAAAGTATCAGATTAGTTAAAAAAAATTGATCATCTGAAATTCTCGAGCGCGTCAGATTAAGGTAGGGTGAGTTAGTTACATGCTAAAACGTGTATATTCCACTAAACTGACAATTTGAGAGTGACGTAAAGAAGGGGGAGGGCTACAAAGTTGTAAAAAAAAACGTCATCCCGACATTCTCGAGCGTGGCTAATTTTTTATTTATTTTGAAGGGAATAATTAAAGGAATCAGAAAAATATATAATCTGACGATTTCCACAAGCCGAAGTAACAAAAATTCATCGATAAAGTTGAATGCGTGCAGCTACGTGATGTCTACTCGTATATTCCCCTCTCCGCGTTTCTATTCCTCTCTCACTCTTTCTCTATCTATTACTCTCTCACTCCGTCCCCACTCTGGACCAGAGTTGCCAGATGGGTACGCAATAGTACGCATTGCGTACTATTTTATGGTCTTGCGTACTCGCGTACTCATCCGGCGATTTGAGTAGGTACTATTTTTATCTTTTATCACCTGACAGCCTGTTACTCCACTTGAAAAGAATAAATATTTTTCATTTCTCATGCTTTGAAAGAGGGTCATTGTTGTTCTAAAAGGGGTGCAGAAAATGATACGTTTCTGCACTAGAGTATTTTAGGTTCCAAGTGCGATTTTTTTTTTACGAGAAGTAATTGAAATTTGGGTATAAATGGACTTGTTATACAATTTCCATTCTGATATTTGACTTCCCATTCCATAAACGTGTTTGTGTGCAGTTTTAAGGAAGTGAAAAGTCGAGTAATCAAATCTTGTCAATAGAAAAAGGCGCGAATTTCAAATTTTCTATGGGCCGATAACTAGGATGAAATCGAACCAGAGGAGGAAGATGATAATTTAAAAAAATACTCAATAAAAAAACATTTTTTAATAATTATAGTTCTTACAAGTATTCTACATAAAAAAACATACACTTTTTTTATTTACATGCTATTTCCTGAGCTTTTCAATGAATTAAGTTCAATGATCTATAAAAAAAAATTAATTGTCAGATTAAGCGAATCCCTCCAGATAATCGTCAGATTATTTATTTATTTATTTGAAAACATAATATACAGCATTACAGTCGAAACCAAATCACTGTACACATCAGATTACAGAATACATAATGTATTTACACAATTTAGGAAAATCAGATCACAATCAACTTTCGTCCATCATCTCACAGTACCCCAGACACATCTGACACACAACCATCCATCGACTTGCAAACATATCACCTTCTGGTGCCCATGACAGAAGCGAGTTCAACAGCCTTAGAGCCCGCACAGCTGGTGAGTTTTTGTGTGCTACAGTGCGTGTAATTGGCACTGCCAAAAGGTTGTGACTTCGCGGTCTAAGGAGATTTTTGGGCACAAATGGAACAGCGAGTCTAACAAGTAACAACTCTTCCTATCAGCTCGGGACAGTCTGTATCGCCACGTAAAATTCCGTATACTGTCACTAGGAGATTGTTATTCCGCCTTACTGCTAAGGAGTTAACACCTAGGGATCCTAATAAGTACTTCGTCGGATATAAAAATGGATAGTAAGTATACAACTTTATATATAAGAACCTAAGGAATGTTTTTTGTACTTTTTCTACGAGAAGGGCGTATGTGCTTTCAGCTGGGTTCCAAACAATACTTGCCGCTTCAAGCTTACTTCTCACAAGAGCCGTGTAGAGCAGTTTGATAGCTCTAGGATCATTAAATTCGCGCACATTTCTGATAACGAAACCAAGTCGCTTATAACAATCGGCAGCTAATCCTTTTATGTGTTCATGAAAGGTAAGAGAGACATAAAAGGTAACACCCAGGTCTTTGACAGTTGTTACGCGGGCTATGACTTCTGATCCAAGTACATACTGTGCAATTAAAGGCTTTGGGGAGCGAGTGAAGGACATCGCACAACATTTGGATACGTTGAATTGCAGTTTATTCGAAGTACTCCATTGCAATACCGCATTGATGTCTCTTTGCATCGCATCACAATCCGCCATTTGTTTGACACCATGCATGAGCTTTAAGTCGTCTGCGTACAAAAGGCACGTAGTATTCTGTTTCAAACCTGACTGGAGATCATTGATCATGATGCCAAACACCCTCTGCTGTTAAGAATAGATCCTTGACTGACTCCGGATTGCGTAGAGTACGTGGATGAAACAAAACAGCCGTGTTTTACGAATTGTTGCCTGTCACGCATGGACAGCACGTCTAGGGCATAAAGATGAACCATATATATCTTAATCTGACGCGCTTGAGTATTTCAAAATGGCGAATTTTTTTGCACATTCTAATAATGGCCGCGACTTTGCGTCTCATCCAAATCGTCAGATCACTTAACATCTCTTTAAAAAATATGATGCGGTCTATAATTTCTTTTTTCTTAATTTTCAACCCTTACGTACGACCACCCCCATCATGGAAACAATCTGATTACCATACGTACATTTTTTTAAATACGTATGATATCAATATCTGACGCGCTCGAGTATGTCCATGCAACAGTTTTTTTTTACATTATTGAAAATCTATAGCCGCTTCTCCCACCGATGAAAAGGTATATATTATATGACATTTTTTTCTTTTTATCATCTAAGCTTCGCAACCCAATAGGTCTCTATGACGCTCGAGTAAATCCCGATTTAGCATCGTGGGCTCCCCTACCATAGCTAATTCAGGCCAGTAACGCGTTTATGAATAACGCCATTAGTTTCGTAACTTGAAATATTATTCCGACCAGCAGAAAGCGAGAACGTGGTACACTTGAAATTTTCAGAAAAAAAAAACCATCAAAAACATTTTAAGTAAAATGTTGCCAAGACGAAACCATAAGGCTCGCACTGTCAAAAAGTTATCAGATCTCTTGTAGAGCCAAGCTTCTAACTCTACAAGCCCTACTTCACAAACTACACCCTTAACCTTTTGGACGCCAATGACCGATATATCCGCACCGCAGGTTCAACGCCTAAGACTGATTAATCGGTCACAGAGCAACATAGACCTGCGTGCATATGCATAAAGTTCAATTTCAGTTTTGACACTTCGGTGACGTGGCGTCCGCGTGACAGCTTTTGTGTTTGACACGGCGTCGAAAAGGTTAATTCAAAATATGTGGCTTGACCGTTTCGCTACCGTCACATGGGCGTAGGGTGAAAAATTTATTCACTATTATTTTTTATTATTCTCTCTCTTCCTTCCTTGCCGTATCCGGCAATGGCGACTCCATCAACAATTCTTATCCGGATTATGAAATGCCCTAATGTGGCTCGCAAAACCTAACGCCTCTAACGCTGGCTCCGCGTCGGCGAGCTTGCCGCGCCGCCACTGTACCTCGATGAGTTGTGCTAGTGCCTCCCAGCTCATCGGCCACTGATAGCATCTATATACCGCACCTGGGTCGTCCCCGTCTCCGAGCTCCAGCTTGGCCGCATCTAACGCTGGCTCCGCGTCGGCGAGCTTACCACGCCGCCACTGTACTGCTACGAGTATGAGTTGTGCTAGTACCTCCCAGCTCATCGGCCACTCATAGCATCTATACAGGTTGTCCCAAACTTATGGGACATGAAGGGGAAGTACCTTAAATATCGTAGATAGTGTATTTTGCTCAAAGAAGACTTTATGTTATTTTTAAAAGTTAGTAATTCTGCATTCATAGATTTTCTAAAAATTACTTGCTTCGTCTGGGAATCGAACCGACTTAAATGTCAAAAAAAAATCACCCTACTTTTATGATGCCAATCGAAAGAATAGCTAAAAAATAATAACTCTGCTTAAGGAACATTGTATTTTAAAAATAAAAGGAATCGATTCGTTTCGTGTTAGTGCCGGTTTTTTTATTTCCTTTTTTTTTTTCGGCGGTGTTTTTTTTTGTTAAAAAGTTTTTATTTTATAATTTTCTGTGGCTATAATTTATACAAATTATTACATGCTTAATTTTTTGATTACTTTTAAAATAGCTACCTACCTTGCTTTAGCTATTAACTGTTATATTAATAATCCTACTTAAACTATTATTTTGTTCTGTAATATAAATAAATTACCCCTATTTTCCCACCCTTAGGGTAGGATTTTTTTCCCAATTTTTATTCTCTTTATTCATTTCTCATCTTAAGTTAGGCTATTTATAATATGAATATAAAAGTAAAATATAAAAACACTTACAAAACAATAAAAATGAATATAAACACATTATAAAAAACCTAACCTAGGGTGCCGCCAGCAGCGGGGCAAGGCCCAAGCTACCGGTGGTCAGGGCTGCAGAGAGAGGAACCGGCGGACTATCCGCGCCGTGTCCAAGATCACCGCCTTCTGCATCTGACCCTTGATCCAACCACCTAGCGAGAGTCTCTCAAGATGTTGGTCGAGACTCTTCGCTATTAGACCGTTCACTGAAACGACTATCGGGACAATGATCGTCGAATCAACATCCCACATGGCGGTTATCTCGTGAGCCAAGTCTAGGTACTTACTGGACTTGTCCTTCTCGGCCTTCACGAGATTCTCATCATGGGGGATGGTGATGTCAACGAGCACGGCCCGACGTTGCGATCGATCTATTATCACAATGTCAGGCTTATTGGCTACAATAGTCCTGTCTGTGATGATAGATCGATCCCAATAGAGCGTGGCATGACCATTCTCGAGAACAGGCGCAGGTAAGTACTTGTAGTACGGTACTTCGCGGTCCACAAGGCCATATAGAAGAGCAAGTTGCTGGTGAATAATTCTGGCTACGAGATTATGTCTGTGCAAGTACTCGCCGTTAGCAAGATGAGAACAACCGGAAATGATATGCCTGAGTGACTCTCCGGGACGGCGGCATGCCCGACAAATGTCGACCGTACCGTCCTTCAGGATATATTTCCGATAGTTGTTCGTCATCATCACTTCGTCCGCAATTGCACAGGCAAAACCCTCGGTTTCTCCGAAGAGGTCCCCGAATCGTAACCAGTTCACCGACGCGAGCAGGTCCACATCGGGTCCCGTGAGGGCCTTGTAGAACCGCCCGTGTAGCACCTTACTCTCCCATGCCGCCTTGCGATCCGCAGTACTTAGTACCACAGGTTTGCGCCAGTTCTCGTTTGCCAAGGAGAGCGGCGTGAGGTTCCTGTCTACTGCCACCACATCACGATGCATCCCACACTCGTTGTTAAGGAAATAATTCCTGAGATTGTACACCTCGCGGTTGTGGAGATCCTTGGCGTTTAGGAAGCCTCGGCCTCCACACTTCCGTGGGATGTACAATCTCATAACTGACGAGCGTGGGTGTAGCATGCGATGTGTGGTGAGCAGTGACCGGACCCTCCGATCCAGGGCGTCCAGCTCGGTCTGAGTCCACCTTAGTATGCCAAAGGAGTATGTGAGTAGGGGCATTACCCAGGCGTTGAAGGCGCGCACTTTGTTGCCTCCTGACAAAAGACTGTTAAGGACTTTTGTGAGCCGACTGAAAAAGCGCTCCTTCACCGACCGTCTAATACCCTCGTCCTCAATACCCAACGACTGTGACATGCCAAGGTATTTATAGGTTTCTGATTCAGAGATAGATCTGAAAGACATTGTCTCAGAGAGTTGTAAATTTGTTGAATTTACAACCCTCCCTACATTTTTATTATTATTACGACTACTCTGTAAAAAGTTATGCGTGGTCATACGTTACAATCGGTGAGTGAAAAAATCAATCATCCCCTATTTTCCTACCCTTAAGGTTGGATTTTTTTTTCCAAATTTATATGGGACCAACTTCGGGGTATACCCTTTCCAATAAAAAAATAATTATCAAAATCGAACATCTCTGTAAAAAGTTATGCGTGGTCATACATACAAAAAAATATATATATACGCGTCGACTTGAGAACCTCCTCCGTGTTTTTCGTCGGTTGATAAAAGAAAGGAACAACGTGAAATTAATCATTTTAATCAAATTAAAAACATACATGAAACTGCCGTAGTCAATTAAGTAGGTATTTTTTTGTAAATTAATGAAATGCTCAAAATGTGATCCCTCTTGTCTTACGAAAATCGCCAATCTTTTAATGAGTCCGCTGCCTGTTGATTTTCTTATCATTTTATGGTGAACACTCGATGTGATATGGCACAATTCTGTTTGCAACTCGCCCACGTTCCTGTATCGCTTTTTGTATAGCATATCTTTCACGTATCCCCAAAAGAAATATTTCACCATAAAATGATAAGAAAATCAACGGGCAGCGGACTTATTAAAATTTGAGCATTTAATTAATTAATTTACAAAAAAATACACACTTAATTGACTACGGCAGTTTCATGTATGTTAGTAGTAGTAGTAGTAAACTCTTTATTGTACAAAAAGACATATTAAAAATAACATACAATTAGTAAGAATATGTATGTATGTTCTAATTTGATTAAAATTATTCATTTCACGTTGTTCCTTTCTTTTAAAATACAATGTTACTTAAGCAGAGTTATTATTTTTTAGCTATTCTTTCGATTGGCATCATAAAAGTAGGGTGTTTTTTTTTTGACATTTGAGTCGGTTCGATTCCCAGACGAAGCAAGTAATTTTTAGAAAATCTATGAATGCAGAATTACTAACTTTTAAAAATAACATAAAGTCTTCTTTGAGCAAAATACACTCTACGATATCTACGATATTTAAGGTACTTCCCCTTCATGTCCCATAAGTTTGGGACATCCTGTATACCGTACCTGGGTCGTCCCCGTCTCCGAGCTCCAGCTTGGCCGCCTCTAACGCTGGCTCCGCGTCGGCGAGCTTGCCGCGCCGCCACTGTACTTCTATGAGTTGTGCTAGTGCCTCCCAGCTCATCGGCCACTGATAGTATCTATATATATACCGTACCTGGGTCGTCCCCGTCTCCAAGCTCCAGCTTGGCCGCGTCTAACGCTGGCTCCGCGTCGGCGAGCTTGCCGCGCCGCCACTGTACTTCTATAAGTTGTGCTAGAGCCTCCCAGCTCATCGGTTTCACTGAGAGGATCTGAGTCAGGTGGCGTTGGGCAGTTTCTAGATCCACCTGGCGATTAAGAATTTGTTGAGTAAAAATCGAATCATAAACGTGAATATTTGAAGACACACTTCCTACAAAACCGAAGTTTGACAGCGATTCAGGGACGAATCATGATACCCCTTTCTAATATATGGCACTATACTATCCCTTTCGGCTATTTAGGGTTGTCAAAATTCTAGTCATTATTTTATCTTGGTCGTACACGCAAAAGGACGTCAAGTGGTGCCAACCCTAATAATTATTAGGGTTGACTCGGAGCAATGCTGAGCCGAACGGAGCCGAGAATGCCCGAAAGGGGGAGTGTCTCCCAATGACATTACATACTCTCTTCATATTCAACATATACATATAAGTCCGGTCCGTATAAGCTTTTGGTTATCTAACAGTAAAATTAGGATAGAAAAAATATATTCTATTTTTATAAAACAGTATTTAAGATACGACATTAGGTTACTAACATTGGCCCAATCTGCATTAAATAGACCCTACAGAAATACGCACGGTTTTTACGTTACTTACTTTTCGAAAAGCTAGATCGGCCATCATAACCGCAGCAGATTCGTTGTTCGGGTCAGTGTTCAACAGAATGGCGCACGTTTGCTCACACTTCTCTGGATTGTTCATCTAAAAACAAACGAGCATTCATATTATTTATTTATTTAACTTCTATTACAAAAGAAAACCTTACACTAAGCTGTATTCAGGAGGTACTGTGGATGGTTATATCTTGGCATCACGAAGGCAAAATAATTTACGAAATCACATATTGACAGTGCCACTTGACATCATTTCGATTTTGGTCGCACTTTTAATATTTAAGAGCGCTCTTACAAGAAAAGTCGAAATAATGCAAAATTGATGATACTAGTCGACGAAATTCAGGACTTTGCGCTCATTATTAGAAACAATGAGTACTTGTTCCAGTAAAAGCGTCTTCTTATCTTTATAAATATCGTTGTAAATATTAGAAAAAGGACTTATTAAATTAGTAATGATTTTTTTTCTGATGGTCGTTTCCGAAAAACCCCGTGAAGCACTGAATGGCGAGCTCTTATTTGGAAATGTTGAGAATTTTACTCTGCTAAACCTGGTTATTTTGTATTACTAATACCCTGTACGTTAGGCATATCAAACTATATTTTTCCTACATACCTTTGAGAAAGAGAAAATCAAAGTAAAACGAACTCGATTTTCTCTCCGAAACAAGTGTCAATTCCTACGAAAATCTACTTAATATCGAAGTCATTTTCATACTCAAACAATCTGCAACGTTTGCTTATACTGTTGGTATACATTAGTGTTTATGAAATTCTACTATAATTTTTTGGCAATTTTTTGAAAACTACTCTATATTACCGATGACGCGCGCTGCGCCAGCTCAGTGCCGCGGCAGAGCTTGTAGAGGCAGGACGTGTGTCGGTCGGCTCCGCACATTTTCAACGGCGACGACGAGGTTTTTTATCATTGTGTGCGGCGGGCGCCGTGTCAAACGCTATACTGTGTGCGTGTAAACCGCAACGAGAGACTTTGATCCTAGCACTGTTTTTATAGTATTATAATTTATAATGGTACAGTTTAATAAACTACCGGACAGGATTAAAAATATTTGAAAGACCTGACATTCTATATATATTTATTTGACTCAAGATAGTACTCAGGGTCTGATGATGGAGCCGGAAGGTGGTCACCGGTACCAATCAACCATGCAACTAAACCACTTCGTGTTTGGGCTCGTTTGATTCGGCTCAACAAGATCTTTGACTTAAGATAGTACTCAGGGTCTGATGATGGAGCCGGAAGGTGGTCACCAGTACCAATCAACAGTGCAACTAAACCACT
The DNA here is from genome assembly GCF_910591565.1 of Cydia splendana. Lineage (NCBI taxonomy): Eukaryota > Metazoa > Arthropoda > Insecta > Lepidoptera > Tortricidae > Cydia > Cydia splendana. Next base: position 13,265,310 of record NC_085966.1, on the reverse strand, counting down.
TCGTGTTTAGGCTCGTTTTATTCGTCTCAACAAGATCTTTGACTTAAGATAGTACTCAGGGTCTGATGATGGAGCCGGAAGGTGGTCACCGGTACCAATCAACCATGCAACTAAACCACTTCGTGTTTGGGCTCGTTTGATTCGTCTCAACAAGATCTTTGGCACAAGATAATACTCAGGGTCTGATGATGGAGCCGGAAGGTGGTCACCGGTACCAATCAACCATGCAACTAAACCACTTCGTGTTTAGGCTCGTTTGATTCGTCTCAACAAGATCTTTGACACAAGATAGTACTCAGGGTCTGATGATGGAGCCGGCAGGTGGTCATCGGTACCAATCAACCATGCCACTAAACCACTTCGTGTTTAGGCTCGTTTTATTCGTTTCTATAAGATCTTTGACACAAGATAGTACTCAGGGTCTGATGTTGGAGCCGGAAGGTGGTCACCGGTACCAATCAACCATGCAACTAAACCACTTCGTGTTTAGGCTCGTTTGATTCGTCTCAACAAGACCTTGGACACAAGATAGTACTCAGGATCTGATGATGGAGCTGGAAGGTGGCCACGGGTACCAGTCTACCATGTAACTGAACCACTTCGTGTTTGGGCTCGTTTGATTTGTCGCAACAAGATCTTTGACACAAGGTAGTACTGAGGGTCTGATGATGGATCCGGAAGGTGGTGACCGGTACCAATCAACCATGCAACTAAACCACTTCGTGTTTGGCTTCGTTCGATTCGTCGCAACAAGATCTTTGACACAAGTTAGTACTCAGGGTCTGATGATGGAGCTGGACTGTGGCCACGGGTACCAGTCTACCATGTAACTGAACCACTTCGTGTTTGGGCTCGTATGATTTGTCGCAACAAGATCTTTGACACAAGGTAGTACTGAGGGTATGATGATGGATCCGGAAGGTGGTGACCGGTACCAATCAACCATGCAACTAAACCACTTCGTGTTTGGCTTCGTTCGATTCGTCGCAACAAGATCTTTGACACAAGTTAGTACTCAGGGTCTGATGATGGAGCTGGACTGTGGCCACGGGTACCAGTCTACCATGTAACTGAACCACTTCGTGTTTGGGCTCGTTTGATTCGTCGCAATAAGATGTTTGACACAAGATACTACTCAGGGTCTGATGATGGAGCTGATAGACAGGTACCCGTCGCCACCTTCGCGCTCCATCATCAGACCCTGAGTACTACCTTGTGTCAAAGATCTTGTTGAGATGAATAAAACGTGCCTAAACACGAAGTGGTTTAGTTGCATGGTTGATTGGTACCGGTGACCACCTTCCGGCTCCAACATCAGACCCTGAGTACTATCTTGTGTCAAAGATCTTGTTGAAACGAATAAAACGAGCCTAAACACGAAGTGGTTTAGTTGCATGGTTGATTGGTACCGGTGACCACCTTCCAGCTCCATCCTCAGACTCTGAGTATCACCTAGTGTCAAAGATCTTTTTGAGACGAATCAAACGATCCTAAACACGATGTGGTTTAGTTGCATGGTTGATTGGTAATGGTACCTTCCAGCTCCATCATCAGACCCTGAGTACTGTCTTGTGTCAAAGATCTTGTTGAGACGAATCAAACGAGCCCAAACACGAAGTTGTTTAGTTACATGATAGACTGGTACCCGTGGCCACCTTCCAGCTCCATCATCAGACCCTGTGTATCTTCAGTGTCAAAGATCTTGTTGAGACGAATCAAACGAGCCTAATCATGTTACTACATGGATGATTGGTATCCGTGACCACCTTAATCATCATCAGATCCTCAGTACCAGTTCGTTTTTAAACCCTCGTTGATACAAACCGTACAACCTATAGGTACCAAATGCAATGACGAAACATGTAAATAAGCGAGTAGGTACCTATAATTTCTTTCGAGTAATATACCTTCATAAGTACGAGTATGGGGCTATTCATAAATTACGTCGTTTCAAATGGGAGGAGTGGGGGGGGGGGGGGTCTGGACATCGGATGATGGTAACATGACGTAGGAGGAAACAGATTCATCCGAAGCTTGATTTTTGGATGATTTGAGGGGTGGGGGGGGTCAAAAATCGTCAAAAATAGATGACGTAATTTATGAACAGCCCCAATGTACATTTGCACTGCATTTAGTATTTTCGTACTTACCAAATAACAGTTTTAGAACTTTAAAAGTTAAGTACAGTTAGTGTTGTTATGGTTGATTTCAATATGCTTCGCGAAGGATCAAGAATGTTTCATCCATCATTGTAGTGCGAGTGTGGTAGAAGGGATCGGCATACTGAGCTCGCACGGCCTGCCGCAGCGCGTAAAATACCTAAACTCGCTCAACGCCGAAATGTAATAGCGCTCTTAACAGGCAATCTTGTACAATCTAGACCTATGGTACTCACTTGTGCGAACAACTTGGCCAGCGCCAGCAACGTGTTAGGGTCTCTCGGGGCCTGTATAAGAGCCTCAGAGTACAGGTTGGCGGCCACCGCCGGCTCCTTCGTGGACTTCACTTTCGCCAAGCAGCAGAGGATGTGAGACAACTGCCGCCGCTCTTCTTGCAGGTCTCCTCGCGAGTCTATCTCTATCCTTTTCACTATAGCTGCCTGCAACAAAAAAGGTATTTAGCAAAAATCACAAAAACGGGATTAAAGCTCCGGTTTCCTTAGATAGCGGTGCCGTCATATAGCGGCCGTCTCCATACAAAATACTACTCATCCTTATTTAGCCGTATTATTTTGTATGGAGACGGCACCTTAGAGCATTTAGTAACTGGAGACGTCATGGCTGTCATTACAAAACAGTCTGCCGTTTTTTGCAGGGGAGGGGACGTTAAATGTATTGCTATTTCTTCATGATTTGTACGTAACGTGCAAATAGCCATGTCAGTCCATACAAAAGTTTGCACAATTGTGCAAGTTTTTCGGCAGAGGGGTAAGCTCTTAAAGGCGACTCCATCTATTAAATGCTCTAAGGACGGCACCGCTATCCTAGGAAAACCGAGCTTAACGGGATAAAGATATCTTGCTAACTAGGGAACCCTAAAAAGCAATTGACCCTACCTGCAAGTCCCTCGCCTCTGTGAGAATCAGATGCGTGTTCCCGGCGGTCGGGTTCTTGAGCTCACGGCTCTTGGCTTGAAGGAGGAGAAGATTGACTCGCCGCTTCAAAGTCGGGATGTCTTTACCCTTGTTGTACATCTCGTTCAGGTCGGCGGATATCACTGAGTCCACTTTGTCATATTGTTTTAACTGAAAGGAAAATATCATATTACGATACAATACAAAATATGCACACCTCTCAAAACCTCGAGATTTCTGACTTCAGTAGGACTTAAAAGTACTTAATAAGATCAAAGAGAATTTAGTATAGAGGCGTGTTGTCAAAGTAAATTTTGTAGTCACAGTAAATTTACTGCCATCTTTCGACACAGGATTAAAACTTTTAGAAAGCCATTTGACTTTGATCCTTGTTCTTTCACTGATATGTGTTAAAATTGTTAAATATCAAACGGTGTCGCCATCTACACGTGTATAGGCCAAAGGTATGGCGCAATCTTATTGAGCATAATTTTTTCTTGATTTTCGGAGGCACGTTTTTTTCTTAGACTTTAATCATCTCATACGGAGTTATATATATCTTTGATGAGATCATGTTAAAAGCATACCTTTATGAGAAGCTCAAGATACTCAAATCTGAGTGTATCATCATTAAGCAGCTTAATGTTTGCCTCATAATGCTGCGCGGCGGCGTCGTACCGATGCGTCTTCACCAGCGCCTCGCCAAGCTTACGGACCAAATTCACGTCCTTCGGGTTACTCTGGAGGGCCGCCTCGTATGACTCCACTGCTTGGATTGGCTCTGAAACACATGATTTTACATATAAGCATACAATACAAGAGGCATTTGGAAGACTCCTCCACTTCATATCAAAGCTTCCTCGTGTCTTGCTCGACTCTGAATATATGAAGACGATGAAGACTCTCCCAACCACTTTACAAATACAAATTTTATATACGCCACTCACTGCAGGCTAAATGAGATAGACAAAAAAACAGTTTGCTTGTTACTTGTAAACTGTAAGCCCAATATGTGAATGTGCATTTAGATTAACTATTTAGGTATATTTACTGTGCTATGTATGATTGATAATAAAAATAATAACTTAAAACTACAAAGCAATCCCAGACCCCCAGAAGTCCCCAAAGTCGATGCTGTGATTAAGTAATATGGACTTTACTACACACAATATAAGGTTTATTTTTCACTTCCTACAAGCTATAGTAAAATATCAATACTAAAGTATTTTGGAATGACTTGTATAGCTTACCATGAATTGACATATAAACATCGCCCATCATAGTATGGGCATCAGCCATAGGGTGATTGCTGACAACCTCTTTAAAACAAGTCGTGAACATAGCTCGGTCTTTCTTCTCTTGGAGATATATATGGGCCATTTTGCTGTGGGCCTGGAAGTAATACGGCTGGCCTGGTTTTATTTCGTTTAGGATGTCAATAGCCCCGTCTACGTCACCTTTCTTTAGAGCCAGGTCTGCACGAGCTATAAGGAGGCGACTTTCTTCTGAGGTGTAAGAAAATTCTTGAATCGCTTCCTACAAACGAAATACAATGTTATTATTTACATGTTGCTGGGTTGCTGGCATACATATTTAATTCGTAATCGTTATTGACGTCACATCTATTTTTTAAATAGTCAAGGAAAGGCATGGCCAAAGCGATTTATCGTATTTTTTATGGAGCCAACTTTATGTTATAGTGTAATTATTGAGCATTGACATTATTTGAAAATTAGAACAATCGAAATGACTAAATAGTATCGAAAATACCGGAAATCGACCGCTTAGGCTTATCTCATTTTAAAGTAATAAACCTCCTCCTCTTAATTTTAAATAAGGATCAGTAAAGCACATGACACCTTTAAAAATGTAGGCGGGCTGTATACTTATTAGCTACTATTGCTGTATTTAATAAAGCTTAAAAATTAATTAAATTCTCTTTTCCAAAACGTAAAAGAATATAAATGTTACCTGCATAGTTTTCCCAGCTTCAGCTAACTGCCCCAAAGATGTTTGTATTTCTATAATTTGTAAATACAAAGTGGCCTTGTCGATGATGTTCAAATCTGATTCAAACTGGCGACTGGCATTACTGGTTTTGCTAGTGGTTATCTGCAAGCTTGTGTTGAAACTCGATAAAGCATCCTGAAGCTGGTTAGCGCTTTTCAAAATCACTCCATTCAAGAAATGGTATATAGCACTGTCTCGGACTTTGAAATTGTAGCTTAAACACAACTCTAAAGCTTGAGCGGCTTTAGTAAAGGCTTGTTGTTGAATGTAAATTTGAGCCAAAAGCACTTGACTGCCTGCATGTGTATTATCAAGTTCACCAACTTGTTGAGCCAACTTCTGTGCTTCATTTGAATAACCAAACAGAAACTTTAATTTGGCAAGTTCGTATAAGCCTGTTATCAAGCCAGGGCAAGCTTTACAAGCTGTCTCCAGAATATTCAAGCAGTTTGAAACTAAAGGACTGCTCTCTTGCGAATACAACAAGTAACCAACAATCACAAATGGTTTCTTTGGCAAATGTTTCTTGTACTCTTTGTACACTTCAAGCAAGAAATCAGGATCAAGATCCTTTACATATGTCAATCCAAAAGGATATTTGTTAGCTGAAGAGACTTTAGCTTCAAAAGCAGTGTTGAGCAAAGCCACAGCAGTTGATGAGTTTTTCAAATTCAACTGTGCTGAGAGTAAATATAAAATAGGGACCTTTTTTGAGCCTTGCATTTCAAACAATAATTCTATTTGTTGTGAGATTTGTTCAGTAGGCCCATTTTCATACATCTGGCAAAGGGTCAGTCCACATAATGCGGTAATAGAGTTACTGTCGATTTTACTGGCGGCCTTGAAAAAGCTCAAAGCATCTTTATGCTTTCCTTGAAGGACACATTGGTATCCCACCTCACTTAAATAATCCACATTGTTTGAATACATTTCTGAAGCATATTGTGCAAATCTGTAAGCTTGAGAGAGGACTGCGCTTGATCTGCCGCAGGCTCTTGAAAATATCTGAGTTGTTTTGTAAAATTGAAAGCCATTATATGTCTCTTCATTCTCCAACACTCCATAAAACTTATTTAATTGATCAGCAGCTTCAATGTAGTCTGAATTTTTGCATAAAGCAATATAAATCCGGATTCTCAATGCCACAATATTATCACATTCCAAGTGAAAAATTCTGTCAATTGTGTCATACACTGGCTCCCACTTTTGCATTGCAAATTCGTTTTTTAACTTTTCAATCAATGGCACAACTTGTCCAGGGCTGCTAACAATCAATCTGTCCAAAGTGAGATTAGATGCTTCATGGTCTTTAGCAAAGTATTTAAATTTGGCTAAACCGAGCAAAGCCTCTACATTGCGGTCACTCTTGCTGAGAGCCAGCTCTAAGCAGTCCAAAATTGCTCCCTGCATGTCACCAATATACATATACATATCATTCCAACCCTTTAAAATAATGGCATTTATGTTGTTCGAGTCTTTTTTCAGACATTTGTTAATATATTCAGAGGCCTTCTCATATTTTCCAGCTAAAGAAAGAAACAAACCTGAGTAGTAGTATGATGTTGCAGTTGCTTGCTTCCTTTCCTCTTTCAGTTTGGATTCTAGACCGTATAAGGCATCTCTTTCAACAGAACTAGCAAGTTTATGGCCATAAATTAGAGCAATAACAACCGCCAATTGTATATCTTTGTCAGACTGTAATGGAGTTAATTCATTAATTCCTTTTTGGATCTGTCCTTCCAGTATCTGAGCTAAGCCATGATAAAACGGATACTCTATTATATCAGGGAACTGGGATGATGCAAGTTTAGCGATGGTTTTAGCTTTTCCATAACATTTTTCTCTTAAATAATAATTAATATTACATCTATGCCATGCTGCCTCCATGTTTAGTTTTTTTATTATAAGTCCATTTTAACTTTCAGACCTTTATATTTTGATGAATTCTTCTCATAATATTTGGCCAGAAAGTGACACCTGCATGTTACATCCAGTTTGTTACTTTGAGCATGATCAAATGCATACTGAAAAAAAAAATCAATAATAATACTGTTAAAATAAATATACCTAAGCTGTTTACAATGAATTGCTAAAATACAAGGTAGAATGTGTATTCTTATTTTTATGTAGGTTTTAAATGTTGGATAAGCACAGCACACAACTTGTTGCTTTGGGTTTCCTTGCAGAAGACCTTTATGAAATCGATTCTGGCTGAATATGATGATTACAAAATTCTGTGACAGTGATATTGTTAAAATTATCCAATAAGTACACACTTTCATATTTAATTAGATTAGATAATTCTTGATGAAGCACAACATCATACACAACCACCTTACAATAGATTATAGCTTTGCAATATAATGTTTAAAACTTTCGCGTTTTGAACACAACCCACCAGTAACCAGTGAAACCTGTATCAAAATGTCAGTAAATAAAGGTAATAAAAAACCGGGCAAGTGCGAGTCGGACTCGCGCACGAAGGGTTCCGTACCATAATGCAAAAAAAAAACAAAAAAAAAAAGCAAAAAAAACGGTCACCCATCCAAGTACTGACCACTCCCGACGTTGCTTAACTTTGGTCAAAAATCACGTTTGTTGAGGGCACGAGCCCCATTTAAATCTTTATTTTATTCTGTTTTTAGTATTTGTTGTTATAGCGGCAACAGAAATACATCATCTGTGAAAATTTCAACTGTCTAGCTATCACGGTTCGTGAGATACAGCCTGGTGACAGACGGACGGACTGACGGACGGACGGACGGACAGCGAATTGATACTAAATATTGCATCAACTGAAAGCTGGAAGAAATGGTATACAGTGTTTTCCGCGACGGTTTAGAACACAATAATTAGGTATTATCTAATAAAAAATAATAATGTGAATGTCTATACGAACCTTAGCTAGCAGTTTTCCCACGCCTTTACCTTGAAACACCGGTGGAACGTCTGTATGATCGAAAGTTATTTGTTTTCCTACTAGCCGATAGCCTAACACCGCATTTTCTGAAATATTAAGTATAAATAGCAATGCAATTTAATATAGTACTGTAAAAACTTGAGTAAAGTCAGTGTTTTACTTACCGTTCTTGAGTGTTACGGTGAACTGTTGCATAGCAACATTATTGACAACACGTAGTGCCTCCGTTGAGAAAGCTCTTACTGTTGCCCGCGTTATCATTCCAGACATAAAGAGGAAAGAAAGGAGAAATTACAAGAATATGCGCCGCAATATAACCAACGCTTTTAGATTTGTTTATTTTCGTTTATATTGGATGGTTGACATTGACAATTAGTTTTGACATTTAACGGCCTCATAGATCATGTAGAATTGTAGATAAGGGTGGTATTTCACCTGTCCAATGCACGGACCTAGAGAGTAAACCGGATAGTGTACATTAGCCAAAAAGTGTGTCCACATGAGAAGTCAAGGTGGGCCGTTGCATCTCTTTCTAATTAGGGTAACCATAAGTCATATGTATGTGGGATATTAGGATAACATTGAATATATAGTTTGGCCAGGATCTTTTCTTATTCGTGCATAGTTATAAAGAATCATACTGTCTTTTCGCTGTACTAGTATTATGGCCTAAAAAGGGATGGATATAGTTTTTTTTTCTCTTCTGTACAACGCTTCACACAACCTTAGGTACTTAATTTAGTTGTTCTAAAAACTGTTATTAATAGGCGTAGATGCTGGGCCACGAACATGGTTGATCCTCAGGAAAGTGGTCCGCCGTAACGTCTGTCAAGAATACAGGTATGAGTGAGAGAGATAGAGAGACAGATATGCTGACAGAACCAGAGGGTCTACCGCGAACCGCGTTCGACGTGTCGCCCCTCTGTCACACTTACGTACGAAAGTGCTACAAAGAGGCAGTGGGCAGATACGGCCAAATGCGTTGGAAAATTGTGTTTAAGCATTGATTTTTCATAGGGCTTAACAGACATTTTTTTCAAGTTATCGAGACGTTAAATATACTATTCGATAGAGAAAAAAATACTGAGTATAACTGCATTTTCGCAATTTTGTCCCTTACGCCCTTTGAGCCTACGGTAGTCGTTATATACAGTTTTGTTCAGAATTCCAAGCGCTTTCGTTCTGTATAGTTAAAATTTCGATATCTCTTAAAAAGTTCATAATTCATAATTCATTTATTGCATTTATAATCACGTGTTACATAAGGTCTTACAAAGGGCATTTTACAGCTAGTGTTCACATGAACCCTGTTAGGGTACATAGCAATGTAAGTACTTAACTAAAACTTAATACTAAAGTAAATTTAACCTAATTTTTATATGGCATGCAACATAACACGATTTAGTAGTGGAAAATTATTAAGATATTTAAAATTATTAAAAATATTTTTCATTTTGACTAGTTTACAAGGTAATTTGTTAAATTTAACATCGACAATAAAATAAATTAATTCTATTTATGTATAAGTACTTATATAATTATTAAAAAATCATTTATATTGTATAATTAATAATAATTGTTATTTTATTTATTCATTGCTTATCATTATCAATTGAGTGTAAAAGAAAATATGATATACATTTTATTAACATTTACATTTATATGTACCTATATTTTTTAGTACGATAAGGTTGTATCATTTAAAAATTCCTCAATAGAGTAATAGCACCTTTTAATTAACAGATCTTTAAGTTTTCGTTTGAACAATTCATCTTTGGTTTCGTTTTTTATTACTTCTGGCCTTTACGACCCAATTTTTGCACTATGAGCTTGCAAAAACAGCTTCTCTCAAGGGGCGTAAATGACCAGTTATAAATTAGAAATTCATAGATATAATCGTAAAGGTTACCGCTAAATATAAATATTGTTGTAAATGACTTACATGACTTTTGTCGTCCTTTAAGCCCTTAATTTGTCTTGATGATTTTTCATATCGTATCTCGTATGGTCAATATGGTCGTAAAGGACATATATTACTATTGATATTATTTTACTTGCCCTTTATGACCCGCCCTAAAATGATTTTACCATAAGTATATGAAGTGAACAAGGTTGTAAAGGAATTTTCTAATATTTGTATCGTTTACTACCACGAATTAGTTTCTAAACTCTAAATTTAAAACAAATAACATGGACGTAGCGGTGTATAATAACAAATAAATAGTTGTATGGGTCCTTTATTACTAAAATGTAATGTTTGCTCTTCAAATTAAAAACCTCAGCTCGGTGTTTTTCAGCAACAGTTTACTATCATCGTTTTACTCGCAGTGGAATTTCTTATAGTATATTATTATACATATAATTTCTTATATTCTATAATATCGTTGTTTATCGACTAAGCCAATCTGTGTAAGAATGTCCTATAAAATCATTCATTCATTCAATTGTTTCATAATCGTTCTAACAGAAAATATTTTTAAGCGTTTGAAATTATAAATTATTGCAACTAAAGGTAACGTGGTCTAAATAACACAGAAATTACTACTTAAATAGGAATGAATAAATCGTATTTGAAAATAAGACCACTTGAAATATTGAACCAATTATTACCTATTATAACATACTGTATAGAACTATAGTCTTTTGTTCATTAAGTAAACGTCCAAATGCTTGATATGCTCATTCTAATCATCGTTAGGCGATCTATTACTTCCCTTGTTATGATTAAAAGCTGTTATGTTATGATTGTTATAAGGCAGTGGGACATTTACTTTACCTTCATTCCCGTATATTAGCTACTTTTTGAGCATGTAATTATTTTGTATTATATAATTGGTTAAAAATATTGTGTTTTCTTCTTTATTTAATTTAGGTCTTAAGTTAGGGTTTTACAATGTGAGTATATAAGTACAATATAAAAACACTTACAAATCATTACAAAAAATATATAAACACATTATAAAAACCTAACCTAAACAGCGGGGCAGGGCCCAAGCTGCCGGTGGTCAGGGCCGCAGAGTGAGGAACCGACGTACTATACGCGCCGTGTCCAAAATTACTACCTTCTGCATCTGACCCTTGATCCAACCACCCAGCGAGAGTGTCTCTAGGTGTTGGTCGAGACTCTTCGCTATGAGACCATTCGCCGACACGACTATAGGAACAATCATCGTAGAATCAACATCCCACACGGCTGTTATCTCGTGAGCTAAGTCTAGGTACTTACTGGACTTGTTCTTCTCGGCCTTCACGAGATTCTCATCATGGGGGATGGTGACGTCGACGAGCACGGCCCGGTGCTGCGATAGATCTATCAGCACGATTTCAGGCTTATTGGCTACAATAGTTCTGTCAGTGATGATAGATCGATCCCAATAGAGCGTGGCACGACCATTTTCGAGAACTGGCGCAGCTGAGAACTTCGCGGTCCACAAGGCCGTATGGCCAAGGCAAGCTGCTGGTGAATAATTCTGGCTACGAGATTATGTCTGTGCAAGTACTCGCCGTTAGCAAGATGAAAACACCCGGAGATAATATGCCTGTGTTTTCTTTATTATTATACTATATTATCAGAAAAATATTAATTATAACTCTAATCGGGATATACCTGGCATAATCAACTACCGTTTGATACATTTTTAAGCTTCGTAACAGTAATTTATGCTGAGAAAAGTTAACATGTGTACCGTGACTGGTAACTAATACACCCCGAATTTGGTATAAAATAGTCTGATAACGTCACTTACGACCCCCTAATAAACAAGATTCACTAAATTATCAAAAATTTCATGGGCGTAAAGGACATTCATAGTGTTTTTGACCAATTTTAAAGGACATTAACTTCTTTCGTATTTAATTTATAGATATAATCATATCTATAGCAATCTCGGAGTAAATATCTATGGAGCGGCCATTAACAGGCGTTCCCCTCTGCAAAAAGATCGCGGCCGCCGGTCAAGGAGGTTATATAAAACTAGTTGCCACACGTCATACGCCATTCAGCAAACGTCAGTCTAAGCGGAATGATAGGAGCCGAAAATGCCGAATTGCAGCGTTTTCTCGTGCAAAATGAGATCGGAAACGTCTAGTCTACAAAAAGAACACTTTTCTTATCATATGTAAGTACTATTACATCTAAATATTATCAAATAGTGCATTCACTTTGCAAATAACTAAAAAACATTGTCAATCTGACAGTGATACCAGTGATATGATATTAGATCTATTTTAGGGTAATTCTAAAGAAGACTTTCTAAATATTAATTAGGTACGAGTAGAATTTCTAATAGGAAATATTATGCGAAACTCTGCGTAGGGGGCGCGACTACCACAATCCATCACAATCTGGGGGTCCGCCGCGGAACAAGAAAATTTAAATTTCGTTATCTAATCTCTCTATCACTATTGCATATTTGAGCGATAAAGAGAAAAGAGAAAATTTACCAGCTAGCTTAGTGCTACACTCTGGCGGCAGAACATTGCAGTAATATGCCCTATTTGCGTTGCTTTTTAGGGTTCCGTACCCAAAGGGTAAAACGGGACCCTATTACTAAGACTTCGCTGTCCGTCCGTCCGTCCGTCCGTCTGTCACCAGGCTGTATCTCACGAACCGTGATAGCTAGACAGTTGAAATTTTCACAGATGATGTATTTCTGTTGCCGCTATAACAACAAATACTAAAAACAGAATAAAATAAAGATTTAAATGGGGCTCCCATACAACAAACGTGATTTTTGACCAAAGTTAAGCAACGTCGGGAGTGGTCAGTACTTGGATGGGTGACCGTTTTTTTTGCTTTTTTTTTGTTTTTTTTTTTTTGCATTATGGTACGGAACCCTTCGTGCGCGAGTCCGACTCGCACTTGCCCGGTTTTTGTTATATGTGACGTTCCATGGAAAAAGGTACCTTATGGCGGCCGGCGCTTACGTCGCATGGCGCCGCAATAATATTGGAGCGGTGTTAATAATAGCGTAAGCGCCAACCCCCATAAGGTACCTTTACCCGTGGGACGTCACATATAATTTATGTAACACATTATTTTTATATAACACCTTAGTTTCATATCAACCTAATCTATTTAATCAAATAAATAGATCTATAAGAATAAAGAAAAGGGGGACGGGGGATCAAAAAGTAGTCGAAAACATCTCGCGTGATTTGTGCACAACCCCTAAATAACGTAAAATTACCGATAGACTCTTTTTTTTTTAATTAATTTTTCCTTTAGTTTCTACATATAGCTGGTCAAGCAGATCTTGTCAGTAGAAAAAGGCGGCAAATTTGAAAAATGTAGGCGGGAAGGGATATCGTCCCATAGAAAATTTGAATTTCGCGCCTTTTTTACTGACAAGATTTGCTTGACCAGCTATATATTTTTATTTAACATGTCAAATATTTTATTAATTTAAGGTATTTACGGCTGTCACTTTCCATAAATAGGCACTTTTAATTTATTACTCTGGTATCACCGTACCAATATTAGTGATGGGACACCATAAAAACCAATATCGGTAAAATCGATATAAACATAATGAATAATATACAGATGGTCATGATGCCTAGCGAACACCAGCCATATCGTACAAACCTCAAGGAGTGATATTCCTAGGCAGATGATGATCTGCCTAGTGACCACCAGCCATATCGTGCTAACTTCAAGGTGTGATATTCCTAAGCAGATCGTGAAACGCCGGCATGTCATGATCTGACTAGTGACCACCACCATACCGTTCAAACCTCAACATTTAGGCATATCGAATAAGTAGGATGTCCTAATTTTAGCAAATGATAACCATTGAAATGGCTTGACAGCCTACTTATAGTACGTGTTTGGGTAGCGTATGATTTTAGTACCTACCTAGTACCTACGCATTCTGCTCCAAATGCCACATAGAATGCAGCACTAGCCGTGGCAAAAAATGCAAAAGGCAGATTATTAAATGGCGGCGTTTCATGATATGCCTAGGAATATCTCGATATGCCCGATTTTACGATCTACCGCCGATATATATACTAATTATCCCCTAATCAATATCCCTTAAATGACATCCTATGGCCGCGTTCCATCTCTGTCATCAGATCTGCATGCTCGATAGTATATTGCATTGCTTTCAGAAGTAAACCAACATGTAAAATATTAACTAATGAACTGATAATAAAAAATCATTCTATATCAGCTTGCAAGATTCGCCCTAAACAAATTGACAAACTATTAGAAATAACATCTAAATCATCATAAGTTAGTAAAATGCTGGTACAAAGACTTGATATTGTATTATTATTTTAATTGATAAAATCAGAAATTAAAATTCATTGTCAATTTTATCGACAATATTATCGGCGCGTCCCTCGCACTATCTAGGTTTACTTAGAACTGACGTCATCTCGTTCACGGACAGGGTTGTCTGTGTTTGTTCTTGTACTTGTGTGAATATAGTTTTTGCTAGTGTTTGATAATTTTGTCGTGTGCGTGTGTAGCGACGCATGCTAAAAATGCATTAGTGTTAACATTATTTGTGTGCGTTACCTCGTCCCCCGCGCCAAAAACGACAGAATTTTTCAGATAGAAATTAGTGCGCGTCTCTACTCCATAGATATTTACTCCGAGATAGCAATCGCTAATTCAGGTTAAAGAGACTAACATTTTGAGTACTTTTCCAATACACATCAAAAACATACCTCGATAAACAACAAAAATATATTATAAACATCTTAAAAAATGCAGTTTTTCGCGTTTCCTGAAAAGTAGCGTTTTGTCCTTTACGCCAATTGAACCAAAAGGTATCGTAATAATATATATTACTAAAATTAATAAAATCAGCCTTTATATTGTGTATCAACTAGGTACATATTATAGTTGCACATGCAAGTGCAAATATTTTCATTGCATTCAATTCATGCTATGTTGTGGGGGGCGTGGCTAACGATAATCGCAAGCCAAAATTTTTTCTCATGATTATACCAACCCGGTGGAGCCCGTAATATCACCAAAATAATTAAAACAATTATATTCTGCTCCTCAAACGAGCATATTTTTTTTTCAATCACTTTTAAAATTTATGAAGTCTTGTATTCAATGTAATTGACGTTGCTTGCCACGCTTTATATATCACAAAATTAGCAATACATGGCGTCTTAAAATAATCTTAAAAAGTGTACTAAATCTATCTATCTATACATATAATAAAGCTGAAGAGGGTCGAAAGTCTGTACATGGAAGATATTTGAAAAAAAGTTGGCTGGGGATACTTAGAATTTATAACAGAACACGTTCCAACAGTTTTTAGAATTTTTGTCTGTTTGTCTGTTTATCTGTTTATCTGTTTGTCTGTTTATTTGAACGCGCATCACGTGAAAACGGCTGGACGGATCTTGATGAAAACTTTACTAATCTGTCGAGAAAATCCCCGGCCAGGTTATAGGCTATAAAAATTCAACCCCTAAAAGGGGGGGGTAGCCAAAACACTCGATTGACTTAAGTTTGCCCCTGAATCGTATGGCGCTACTTAGGAAGGAGAGGCAAACTTTTTTCAAATATGTGCTAACACTATAGAGTATCCTGGTAAACTAACAGATGGCGCTGAATTTAATACGCTGTGATATAAATAAGTCACCGAGGAAGGATTTTGCCATATTAACTCTAAGTTTAGAAGATCCCTTTTCTAAAATTTCAATCAATCGTACAAATTTAATTGAATAATTGTGTTGACTTAATAATACAACAAAATTAAACGACAGTAAATTAATTGCCCCCTCATTGCACAGTGCCATCTTTTGGGGAGCTGAGTAAACATTAAGTAACCAAGAAAACCAAAAATTGGTTTACACAGTTAAGAAGTGGTAAAATAAACACACATATCAACACGCGTATAATTGCATAAAATTAAATTATTTATTTTCACCGTCATGAATTATACCTAATCGTAATTATATCGCATCCATATCAAATCCATATTCATACATATCGCCTCCTTAAGCACTTAATTACGGCCACGAAGGTGGGTACTTTGAAAAAAAAACATTGACCTCTGTCATTTGCAGTGCCGGATTAACCCTTTTAAGCAAAATAAGCACTTGCTTAGGGCACCATGTCTAGGGGGCACCAAAAATTATCGAAAAATTTTCGCGCTCGCTTCGCTCGCATTTTCAATAACATTCTAAGATGTTTATGATGAAGGTGACATTCGGGTGGCGCCTGCAGCAGCATTAGATACTCTGTTGCAACGTTACTGCTGCAACACTGTCAATTTTCGTGATAAAATAATGTGACTGATTTCTACACTAAAAATAAAAATATACAACTGTCTGTCAAATTGCGTTTTTTTAATTTCGAAAAATTTTCGCGCTCGCTTCGCTCGCGTTTTCAATAACTTTCTAACATTATGATAAAGGTGACATTCAATTTTCGTGATATAATGATGTGACTGATTTCCATACTAAAAGTAAAAATGTGCAACTGTCTATCGAATTGCGTTTTTTTATTTCGAAAAATTGTCGCGCTCGCTTCTCTCGCGTTTTCAATAACTTTCTAAGATATGATAAAGGTGACATTCGGGTGGCGACTGCAGCAGCATTAGATACTTTGTTGCAACGTTACTGCTGCAGCCCTGTCAATTTTCGTGATAAAATGATGTGACTGATTTCCACACTAAAAGTAAAATTATACAACTGTCTGTCAAATTGCGTTTTTTTATATCGAAAAATTTTCGCGCTCGCTTCGCTCGCGTTTTCAACAACTTTCTAACATATGATAAAGGTGACATTCAATTTTCGTGCTATAATGATGTGACTGATTTCCATACTAAAAGTTAAAATGTACAACTATCTATCGAATTGCGTTTTTTTATATCGAAAAATTGTCGCGCTCGCTTCGCTCGCGTTTTCAATAAATTTCTAAGATATGATAAAGGTGACATTCGGGTGGGGACTGCAGCAGCATTACTCTGTTGCAACGTTACTGCTGCAGCACTGTCAATTTTCGTGATAAAATGATGTGATTGATTTCCATACTAAAAGTAAAAATGTACAACTGTCTATCAAATTGCGTTTTTATATCGATAAATTTTCACCATGGTCTAGAAATACTTAGGGCATCAAAATATCTTAATCCGGCCGACTGGTCGTTTGCGGAGTCAAACGATTTGGGACTCGCATTTTATACGCATTACCATGCCTTCCCGAAAAAATCTGATCGCATTGAGGTTACTAGGGGAACGTGGTCTTCCTCAGGAGTCTGAAGAAGACCACGGTAAGTGGCGCTCTAGCCAGGCAGGCCGCTTCGCTTTCGCTCGCGCGCGTATACCTTACTGTATCGTCCGATATTCACCTACTACTCTGTCGTTTAAATCCTTAGAGAATATAATCAACGGAGACGATATGTCTATAATTTTCGGTACAAAATAGTCTGGCGTTTTTTGCGGACGTTTTCTGACCAGACGTCGGTTGACCATTGGCCGCCTATTTTCGACAGAGGGGAACGCCTGTTAATGACCACTCCGTTTGGTTATATTCTCTAAGTTTAAATCACGTGTAAAATTTGAATAAGGGCGAATAAAACTATTGATTTTGGAGTGTAGTTTTATTAAGTGTTACATAATTGTAAAAAAATTTATCTGGACTTCAGTCCTCTAGCATATCCAAATATCAACTTTACTTCAAGTTCCGCCTCCAGGCGGCTTAGCACGGTCGCGTTTTTATCCCTTGTCACCATGCCTGTCACGTTCTAATAAGTATGTAAGTGCGAAAGGGACGCGCATGGTGATAGTCGATAAAAATGGAACCGTGCTGAGCCCGCAGGGGAGAGGGAGAGACATTAGGATTAGAAATTAGCCGCTTACTGACACAGACCGAATTACACGCGGGCGGAGCCGCGGGCACAGCTAGTATCGAATAAATGTTATTTTTAAAAGTCGCTGATGTGACATTCTCATTCAAAAGGTAGGGACCACTTTGTCGTTTACCATAAAGACGAAAATTTATTGTATCTTTATACAAATAACCTGTCAGAGAGACCTTATGGCAAGGATAAAGTGGTACCCTTTGATTGCGAACGTCACGAATGTTGGTCAGTATGAGGAGCCTACATTTTATTTTTAAACTAGCTGTGCCCGCGGCTCCGCCCGCGTGTTATTCGGTCTGTGTCAGGAAGCGGCTAATTTCTAATCCTAATTTCTCTCCCTCTCCCCTGGAGGCGGAACTTGAAGTAAAGTTGACATATGGATATGCTAGAGGACTGAAGTCCAGATAAAATATTTTACAATTAGGTACCACTAAATAAAACTACACTCCAAAATCAATAGTTTTATTCGCCCTTATTCAAATTTTACACGTGATTTAAACTTAGAGAATATAACCAAACGGAGTGGTCATTAACAGGCGTTCCCCTCTGTCGAAAATAGGCGGCCAATGGTCAACCGAAGTTTATCTGACATGGCTATGTTTACGTTACGTAGGTACCTACATCAAATGTGTACACATTTGATGTGCCCCTCCCCCGCAAAAAACGCCAGACTATTTTGTACCGAAAATTATAGACGGCGTCTCCGTTGGTTATATTCTCTAAGGATTTAAACGACACAGTAGTAGGTGAATATCGGACAATACAGTAAGGTATACGCGCGCGAGCGAAAGCGAAGCGGCCTGCCTGGCTAGAGCGCCACTTACCGTGGTCTTCCTCAGGACTCTGAAGAACCCCCTTGTAACCTCAATGCGTTGCGAAACTTTCCCGAATGATTCGATTCTTTTCGGGACGGCATGGTAATGCGTATAAAATGCGAGTCCCAAATCGTTTGACTCCGTAAACGACCAGTCGGCCGGATTAAGATATTTTGATGCCCTAAGTATTTCTAGACCATGGTGCCCCCTCTAGGGTCATCAAGATTACATTGAATTTTTTTGATAAATTGAGTGACGTTCATTGCTGCATTTCAGCTGAGAATGGAAATCAGTCACATCATTTTATCACGAAAATTGACAGTGCCGCAGCAGTAACGTTGCAACAGAGTACCTAATGCTGCTGTAGGCGCCACCCAAATGTCACCTTTATCATAAAGACCTTAGAATGTTATTGAAAACGCGAGCGAAGCGAGCGCGAAAATTTTTCGATATAAAAACGCAATTTGATAGACAGTTATACATTTTTACTTTTAGTATGGAAATCAGTCACATCATTTTATCACGAAAATTTACAGTGCTGCAGCAGTAACGTTGCAAAAGAGTAATGCTGCTGCAGTCCCCACCCGAATGTCACCTATATAATATCTTAGAAATTTATAGAAAACGCGAGCAAAGCGAGCGCGAAAATTTTTCGATATAAAAAAACGCAATTTGATAGACAGTTGTACATTTTTACTTTTAGTACGGAAATCAGTCGCATCATTTTATCACGAAAATTGACAGTGCCGCAGCAGTAACGTTGCAACAGAGTACCTAATGCTGCTGCAGTCGCCACCCGAATGTCACCTTTATCATATCTTAGAAAGTTATTGAAAACGCGAGCGAAGCGAGCGCGACAATTTTTCGATATAAAAAAAACGCAATTCGATAGACAGTTGTACATTTTTACTTTTAGTATGGAAATCAGTCACATCATTATATCACGAAAATTGAATATCACCTTTATCATATGTTAGAAAGTTATTGAAAACGCGAGCGAAGCGAGCGCGAAAATTTTTCGATATAAAAAAACGCAATTTGATAGACAGTTGTACATTTTTACTTTTAGTACGGAAATCAGTCACATCATTTTATCACGAAAATTGACAGTGCCGCAGCAGTAACGTTGCAACAGAGTACCTAATGCTGCTGCAGTCGCCACCCGAATGTCACCTTTATTATATATCTTAGAAAGTTATTGAAAACGCGAGCGAAGCGAGCGCGACAATTTTTCGATATAAAAAAAACGCAATTCGATAGACAGTTGTACATTTTTACTTTTAGTATGGAAATCAGTCACATCATTATATCACGAAAATTGAATATCACCTTTATCATATGTTAGAAAGTTATTGAAACGCGAGCGAAGCGAGCGCGAAAAATTTTCGATATAAAAAATGCATTTTGATAGACAGTTGTACATTTTTACTTTTAGTATGGAAATCAATCACATCATTTCATCACGAAAATTGACAGTGCCGCAGCAGTAACGTTGCAACAGAGTACCTAATGCTGCTGCAGGCGCCACCCGAATGTCACCTTTATCATAAACATCTTAGAATGGTATTGAAAACGCGAGCGAAGCGAGCGCGAAAATTTTTCGATAATTTTTGGTGCCCCCTAGACATGGTGGCAAGTGCTTATTTTGCTTAAAAGGGTTAATCCGGCACTGCAAATGACAGAGGTCAATGTTTTTTTTTTCAAAGTACCCACCTTCGTGGCCTTTATTAAGTGCTTAAGGAGGCGATACGTATGAATATGGATTTGATATGGATGCGATATAATAACGATTAGGTATAATTCATGACGGAGAAAATAAATAATTTTATGCAATTATACGCGTGTTGATATGTGTGTTTATTTTACCACTACGTAACTATGAACCCATTTTTAGTTTTCTTGGTTACTTAATGTTTACTCCGCTCCCCAAAAGATGGCACTGTGCAATGAGGGCCAATTAATTTACTGTCGTTTAATTTTGTTGTATTATTAAATCAACACAATTATTCAATTAAATTTGTTGATATCCGTACGATTGATTGAAATTTTGGAAGAGGGGTCTTCTAAACTTAGAGTTAATTTGGCAAAATCCTTCCTCGGTGGCTTATTTATGTCACATTGTATTAAATTCAGCGCCATCTGTTAGTTTACCAGGGTACTCTATAGTGTTAGCACATATTTGAAAAAAGTTTGCCCCTTCTTCCTAAGTAGCGCCATACGATTCAGGGGCAAACTTAAGTCAATCGAGTGTTGTGGCTACCCCCCCCCCTTTTAGGGGTTGAATTTTTATAGCCTATAACCTGGCCGGGGATTGTCTGGACAGATTAGTAAAGTTTTCATCAAAATCCGTTCAGCCGTTTTCACGTGATGCGCGTTCAAATAAACAGACAAACAGATAAACAGATAAACAGACAAACAGACAAAAATTCTAAAAACTTTTGGAACGTGTTCTGTTATCGATTCTAAGTATCCCCAGCCAACTTTTTTTCAAATATCTTCCATGTACAGACTTTCGTCCCTCTTCAGCTTTATTATATGTATAGATATACTTACAACATACCTACTCCCACACTATGAAAAGACTTAATGTAATTATGCCTCCGAATGAAATAAATACACTGTAATGGCTCCTCTACACGATGGGCCAACGCCGGCCACTCCAAGGGACGGATTTATGCGTTAGAGGGAGCAAGTGATATTGCTATCTCATTGAGTGGCCGGCATTAGCCGATCGTGTAGAGGAGCCATAATGTTCATGTAAAGCCCCCTCCAGACTATGCGCGTGAATCGCGGGCGAAGCCGCGAACGCGAGTGTGGAGTCGATTTTCGCAGACAGCGAAATCGACTCCACACTCGCGTTCGCGGCTTCGCCTGCGATTCACGCGCATAGTCTGGAGGGGGCTTACCAAGCACCCTACCCGCGTAGGTAGCCAAGGCCCCGCGTACGCCGTTCATGCAAAGTTTTATTTTGCCAAATAGTAAAAAACCGTTGTTGAAAATGACCCAAATTATGAATGTTGTCTCGATGTGGCATTATAATAATGTAGACGTAAACTTAATAACATGAATTTTTTTTGTGGCAGATACATCATGTTTATAAGAAAAAAAAATATTAAAAATAAAAGCGGTGGATGAATTTGACACACATTTGTTTGAATAACATATTATAATATCCTGTGAAGTACAACACTTCACTTACCGACTATAATTTTATTTTAGGCATTTTAGGTTCACTATTAGGTATTTATTAAATGTCATTATACCCGTGGATGAAAATGACACAAAATGCGTGTGTACGTCGGAAGCCACTTTGCTTTTACAGGGAAACAAAGAATTTCATCTAGAATATTTTTTTTACCGAATGCTGTTTAAAAAAAGAAATACCTAAATTTCTACCTAAGCAAGTACCTAGGATGACACAAATTATTATTATTAGGTTTAGTGTGTGGTCTGAAAACTATATGTAAAAAATAAGCAACATTAATAATCTTATAACTTCAAAAGTTATTGCTACCGGACTAAGAGTTGTCTGCGAGCTGCGAGCTGCGAGAGTTGCGGTCTCGAGGGTAGATATGGAAACGTAAGTGCCGAGTTGGCTATATGTTTACCTAAAGTCCAGTGACACTTCCCTCCCTCAGCCCTCACGCACGTGCCCTCACACCGGTGTTGCCCAATCGTCTTCCGTTGTCACCGTGGATATACTTAGATATAAGTGTGTACGCCGAAGTCATCATAGGTCTACGTCAACGGTCTTTCAATATTACTGCGGGGATAGGAAATCATATCTACGATAGTCATCATAATATATTAAAAGCACGTGACAGTGTGACTTAATCGTCTTTTTAATAGCGATTCACTTTCGGGCGCATTACGTATCTTATTAGGATGCGCACGGTGAATGCGTAAACATACAGTTATGGTCCTTCGAGCCGGATCCACAATGCTGTCTTTGTCAGGGTGCTGACGTTAGTAAGAGATGGTGAGAGGTGTTGGTTTGTCAGTATGTTGGTTGTTGGAGGCTACGCCAGGCTGTGCGCCGGCGCAGGCAGTCGCACGCCGGGCGCAGCGCGCTCAAGGCGCCTCTGCGTATCGACACGGTCGAAGCTCATAGTTCCATGTGATCTGTAAAGGACGAGTGCGATATTCATTACATGTGGATATAATTCAAATCAATTGTTTTTATTGAATGATTTTAATAGGTATTTATTTATACAATAACAAGCCTGCCAGTTAATTATTTTTTTATTAAGGAATATTTTCTATTTTTCTCCATTTTATTTAGCAGATAGTCTTCGGAACCAGTACCTATATTATTATGTCATTAGGCAAACTCATTAATCATCACTTGGAGTCGTTAGATAAAAGCGCGCCAAAGCTTTTCAATGGCCTTGTAAATTGGATTCAATATAGGTGCATATCAATATGATCTAAATACCAACTGTTTCATTGTCATAAAATGACCTCATCAGACTTGAATGACTGTTACTATTTACATTTTGTCATATATCTAAAGTCCTACCTATTTATTTATGCAGTTGGTTTGCTGCATACCCAGACGGATAGATGAATACTTTTAAATAATGAATATGAGATAAAATAAATCGTTTTTAATTCATGTACCTAGTTATTTTCATGCAAAAATGTTTTGCTCATTGTAAAAAAATCTTGTTTGTGACAGGTTCATTTTAAACCAGTGTGCCAAACAAACAAACAGTGAAGTGATGTGACTAGTTCGGTGTCGGTGTTTGTGAGGGCAAGTGGGCATATGGGGCAATGCGTGTCCCGGAGTCATCCGGGCCCTTTCTCGTTTTCGCGGCACTATGACGCCGAGAGCCTCGCGAGCAGCATCAGCGGGTACCGGCAAGCTTGGAAGGTATGTTTCTCAATTTATTCTGGTATGTGCGCTGGTGGCCTAGCGGTAAGAGCGCGGCGCGACTTTCAATCCGGAGCTCGGAGGTCGCGGGTTCAAACCCCGGCTCGTAGCAATAAGTTTTTCGGTTTATGTACGAAATATCATTTGATAACTACCAGTCGCTTTTTTGTGAAAGAAAACATTGTGAGGAAACCGGACTAATCCCAATAAGGCCTAGTTTTCCCTCTGGGTTGGAAGGTGAGATGGCAGTCGCTTTCGTAAAAACTAGTGCCTACTTGAAATCATGGTATTAGTTGTCAAGCGGACTCCAAGCTCCCATGAGCCGTGGCAAAATGCCGGGATAACGCGAGGGAGAAAAAAAAATGTGGTTGGGGTTGTTGGCTGAGGCAGAGACAGTCCAGAAAGGAAATTTTGAGACAATCTGAAGTTCTGAACTCATTTTGTAGCGACTGGCGGATGCTTACACGAATGTGATGATGAGTGGCGGAAGAAAGGAAAGGCCTTTGCCCAGCAGTGGGTAGGGTTGCCAGATCGAAAGGCGCTATTATCGGGAAACAATAGAATTTTTTCGGGATTTTGGGACATAAGTCGGGAAAAAAAAAACATTCAAATTAAAGTAATTGTATTAAAAACAATACACTCTTTTTGTTTGGGCAGTCGTGTAAAAACAACGATATTTTACATTATTGGCACTACGTCAGCTCGCTCGCTCGACGACAGTTCGGAGCTTGAAATTATTGTTTTAAAACGTGAAGCTGTTTTTCGGGACAGTTTACACTTTGTCGGGAATCGGGAACACATCCCGCCAAATCCCGACTATCTGGCAACCCTAGCAGTGGGACACAATGTAGGCTATTGAAAAAAATCCGGTGTTGTGAGTGAGCTTTTGGCTACCAGCCAATTGGAAACATACAGAACTAAATCTTTATAAGGCTTACATCTGCTAAGTTGCGAAGTGCTAAAATCTGTTTTAGTTTGAAGTTATCTAAAATTTAAAGTACTTACCTATCAAGCTTATAAGATTCAGAGACATTGTGTCCTAATGAATGAAAACTGGGTAATATCCTCTGGTTAATATATGTTGAACTCCTGTAGCATCAGTGGTTATACTGGTTAATAGCCGGCAAGGGGATGGAACTATATTATTACTCAAGTATTTATCTCCACTTCTGGGGTACTAAAAGAGCATGATGCAAGTACAGTCTTACATTTAAAATGGAATACCTACTGTGAGAATGGGAATGTTTAAATTGTTCGATCCACTGGTGTAAGTATCACAGGATAATTCCAAATCTTTCACACCAAAGTTAAGTTTTTTCTGTACAAACAGGAATTCCGTTTTCGTCCGAAAAAAATAGGCTATAATTTATCCTGACGAAAAAGGAATCTGACGAATGTGTCTTATATCGAGGCTACATAATATTTGTATCGGGGTTGCAATGCCTTAGTAATTTTTCTCCTCTTATGTCTGTCGGTGGTGCTTTACTTGGGAAAATTTCGTTACAGGACCCTGCGTTATTACTTCATCAGAGTACAGCTATATACCATCCATAGCATTGACGTTGAAACTTTCTTAATTGTGTGTAGGTACCCATGTTCGAATGTTTCGACTGATTTATTACCTACTTAAAGTAACTATATCAATGAATAATAAAACCTGATTTCCGTTGCGTTGCCTTTTTTTTACGGTATTTGAATGATTCATTCTACATCGTTTGGAAAAAACTGGATAGCTTACTAAACCTGCTCTGGCTTGCTCATCAGACGCCTGACGCCTACGATTATGCTTGAAGACATCACTACTGTCGATGCATTAAATTAAAGCATGAATCCTTTGAATACTATAAAAACAAATTTAATTAACAGAGTAGGCACCTAAGTACCTAACTAGGTACTTACATTATCAATTTAACCGTATTTTTTTGTACGAGTGCGTTTGTTACCTACTTACCTCAGAACTCCGTCATTTCTGAACCTAGATAGTTTCAGATTGGTCTCATTTTGGCCAAAATCCAGTTCTATTGATGAGTTCCATGATGAATTGAGGGAACCCCTCAAATGTTACAGTTCATTAAAAAGTCAAGCACAAGTATTTAAAAAGTGATGATGTAGAACTGATGAAGACCAGAATAGAACTCTTCAATGATGTGTATATTTCACGTTTAAGTTCGTTTAGCGAGTAAGGTTTTTAAGGAAAATATTTGTTAAGGTCCAGATCTGATGATGGCTTGAGGAATGCTTAAAAACTTTTTGAAGATTTATTCCTTTTTTTAAAGGGTTTTATTTCTTAATGTGAAATGTTTGCTCAAATTACGAAAATCAATAAAATAGCTTGGTAAGATATGATGTTGTTAGCAGCATTGCTTTATTATTTACCTATAGTATTTATTTTAATAGCCGCGTAAGTATATCTATTTAAAGTGCTTATTTATGACACTCATATTCAAAATGAGATTTCTACTTTTCTACCTAACTGATACTTAATTGACAACGCTTTAATTCATTTCCATCAGTGAGACCTCTTGATCAATGAGATAGCATGTACATACTTACCTAACAGTGGGTCATATTATACATGGCTATACCCACCCCTAATACCTAACCTGACGATGATTATACGGCTGATCAAGAGTTCGATATATGGTCAATGCAAGTGATGTGATGCAATCCTACTTAATTATATAATAGGTGAAGAATTCGGTATGTTTTCAAATTAGTAGCTAAACCATTTAATCGCCAAGGGACGTCAATTACAAAATTAGTAATATTAGAACCCTATTAAAGCTTCTAATTATACGTACCTCAATTATGTCTTTGTCGTCTAAATGCCACGACTTTTCTGCGTTCGTTAGAAGCTATTTTTTGTTCAACTTTCGAACTCTCGTTTAAAAGTCCAGACAGAAGCAGTATCCGTATTCCGGGTGTTGAGCATTAACATTAATATATTCCAGTTCGATAACCTCGCTGGACAATCGGCGTAACGTTTCGCCAGATATTACGTGATTTCTATCTCAATATCATGCCTAATAACTGTTTCGAAAATTATGCGTTTTCTAAATTAAATAAACTGATGTGAACTGATTTAGTCTAGCTCCTTGAACGGCCTAAGTAAACAGTTATTTTACTCATGATCTACAGGGTTTTCATTACGAGTAATACATAAATATACGTAGGTACTTAATTGGATCATTCGCTCAGCTACAATATTCTGCCATAAAGATATATCAAGTTAAGCTAAATAAATGCAAATTAACCCCGATATTAGCATGGTTTAATGATAGACCATACAGACAGAATTATAACTCAGCGAAGATTGCATGCAGACAAAGATCTTAAAATAATAACAACAGAACAGAGCTTCCATTTTACCATAAACATGACGCTTCATCGAAGCATTTCAAATCCGATCATATCTCCGTGCTCGGAGGTAATTACAAAAACAGGCATTCATCTATTTCCAAAGCCGCGAGGCGTGACTCGGGATGAATGGAGGCTCTGAGCAGTCATTCCTGTGACTTGCCGAGTTCGGACGAATCACGTTCAGGTGAACCAGTAGAGCGCTCTCTGAGTACTTGTTATTACGGATCTCTAAGTCACGTTACACTGGCGCCCGAGAACTTTTAACACGTAAACAATGGAAGTACTGCCTGCATCAGATGGCTCAATGCGATATCCCTCGTGCCTGGGCTTCAATTAACTGCTTTAGTATAACACAGTGGTCGGACAATGGGGGGCACTGACCATGCTATCTATCCATAAAACATTGTGGTCTCGACTTTTAACTCGCCTCCAGCTATCTAAACGCTCTGTTGTGCGGAAGAATTATGCGTGATTGAAAGCCCTACTAATGCTGGTTCAGCTTTACTGGCTTAGACGGTCTGAAAGTTGTGGGAATAAGAATAGTAGCGCCGTTTTTCTCCCTTCTACTCGTATTATATTCACATTATGATTATCAATTGTATAGGAACTTTCTGGAGCCAAGAGGTGGAGTGAGTCAGTCGGTAAATCTTTATATTGGTCCCTACACGAACTCCGAATTCCCGACATATTCAATTCAATTCTTTATTGATAAAAATATAATTTTACATATAGAAAATTTTTCGAGATATTTAGTCTTTAGATCTGGCTTCCCTACCCGCACCCCACTCAGCAGGCTCATGCCAGGCATGCGAGGGATAGGCCCTTGAGAAAATTACCTATTCACTACGCGACTACGATATGTCATGGGCAATGACCCTAACCATAAACGCTACAATAGATAAAAGGGCTGACTCCCTCACTCGAAACGAAAGTAATGTAGGTAACAAAACTTTCAAAGACTCGTAAAGTTTATCCCCATTCAGGGTCGTGTGATATACCATTACGAATAATTATCCGTGACAAGTGATGGTATAACATAGTAATTACGTTTTCACCATCGTGTCATGGACTCAGACTTTCCGATTCGATGCTCCGTGTAAACGTTGCGGCTAATTTGTGAAAAGACCTGTAAGGGGCTGTCCATAAATTACGTCATCGATTTTTGACGATTTTGGACCCCCCCCCCCTATAATCATCCAAAAATCATGCTTCAAATGACCCCATTTCCTCCTACTTCATGCTACCGTCATCCGATGTCCAGACCCCCCCCCCCCCTAATTTGAAATGACGTAATTTATGAATAGCCCCTAAGTAGGTAATTTGTTAATTGAGTAAGAATGCTTAAAATAGCTCTAACACATTTTTGATCCAGTCTATCATCTGTCCTTCAAATTGGTATTTAAAAAAGTTGTCTTTTTTCCGTTTAGCTATGTTACATAAGTCTGATATTTACTTAGGAAATTATACTTAATGCAAATTTGAGATATTACTTCTTGCGGTAATACTGAGTATACTTACCTCTACCTACTTACCTACAATAGGTAGGAAGATAAGAATTATATTAATTAATCGTTAAGTGAATTTCTAATACTTTACAATGTTTCTTAGCTTAATTATTCATATGTTACACACATTAATGCAAATGGAATGCACAAGAAACTGTATGGCGCAATAAACGCGAGTTTTTATGTGGCTCTTCGCGCGTATCACCTTTCGAATGAGACATTATTTCCACTAGGTCCTTCCTTAATGTGTGGTGTGGTTCGTGTCTGGGCATCGTAATAATCGCGATTGACGCTTGCACAGCCTGCTGCGACTGCACCTAAATATTCTGTAATGGTATATTGGTATATGTATGCGCATTGAATTCCATATTTCACAATACATAGTTAAAGATTTCACATTTATGATATTGGCGGGTTGTTGATGTCTGAAGAGCTCAATTCAATAGCAATAATAAGTAAGGCTATAGGCGTAAGCCGCGTAAGGTACCTATAAGTATTAACTATGTAGGTAGAATACTCGTATAGGTAGGTACTCTGGCAAGCCAGCTTTGTCAGTAGGTAAAGGCGGCAAATTTGGAAAATGTTGGTGCGAAAGATCGAACTCCCATAGGTAGGTACCTACTAATTTTGAATTTCGCGCCTTAATGTATTGTGGGTTGCCAGAGTACAAATCATGTACAAATAGCCATACATTTGACGTGCCCCTCCCCCGAAAAAATCGGCAGACTGTTTTGTACAGAAAATGACAGCGATGGCGTCTCAGTTACTAGTCTCAAAGGGTGATTCTTCATTTCTCTTAATTTTTTGAATGTGTAACTTGAACCCCAATGCACCGATGCATATCGACCGCAAACAAATCATTCGCGGATTGACCGACGACGCGGACGTCTCCTGTTACATTCCGCGTGAAAGTAAATAAAACACGTACAGATCTTATTTTAAACAAACCTACATTGCCTACATGGATACAAAGGTAAATTGATCCATTATGGGAGGGAAAGTTTCGCATCGGTAACATCGTTCATTGTGTACTGAAAGGCTCCGATCCCAGGTACTAGTCTATGGTTGTACGAATGTAGAAGGTAAGATGACGAGCGCTTAGGTTGTAACGTATGAAGGATCAAACAATTCGACAAAAGAAATACGTTTTCTTTAAAACTATTAAAGTTTTAAAGAAATCAGTTGGTAGATATCTATGTCATTATGTCAAGTCATATGAGTGGCAGCGTCGCAGCCAAAAAGGCGTTTTTCACTAAGTTACTACAAAAAGAAATTTTCACAAGAATTCTCATTATTAACCTATCTCTAAAACAAGATCGATTTCAGGAAACTTTGTATAAGATTTTAGTCTCTAAACGCGGTCAAGAATACACCTTACAATTTGTGGGATTACTTTAGCCCACGGTGTAAAGGCCTTCTGCAAGACTACTTTCCTGTTATCGATAAAGTTCTTTTTCGTAATCAAGCATGTGCCAAATCATACGACGAAGTCCCAAAATGGAAGTAGTCTTTTATGTAATCTCCGAATAAGCGATACTGGAAGTTGTTTCGAAATAAGAGGAACGCAAAACCTGGTTTCGTCTCATTTATAACCGACATGGCTTCTTATACGACATTATTATTATTATACATGGCTTATTATACTCATAATTATGACATGAAAAAGGAAGCAATTGATAGCCACACTTATTAGAGACTTTAATTTAAGTAAAATCATTATTACACTTATAAGGTGGTCTATAGCCGTTACAAGTATACTCAGAACAGATTAAACTGGCACAAATACTAAATCGCTGCTCACAACAGTGTACTTAGTATTTCTTCTGTTGCAATAAACCAACCACCAGTGCTTTAACACCGTTAGCTTGAAGACAAACAATAATTTTATCGAGACTACGTGCTATTTACTGGCTTGTGTCAATTGTAGAGCTTCCAGTGCTCACGACGGTCTTCGTTAACGGTCTCTTTCGTTCTTCTTACATATTGAAAGGGATAGTTCTATGGGAGGATTTATAGATACGATTTTCTCCGGATGACGTCCAGACTCACGAGCTGGGGCGATCGTGCGGTCGTGATGTCATTTACTATCATTTGTCCTACGGTTTGGCTGGTCAGTTGAGTGCCTACAATAGTGGTAAATCTTTACTAAACGAACTACTTGGTGCAGTCATGCTTAGTCGCGTCAAACTACATAAATTGCAGCTTAACTTTAATTAAATCTTCACATGAGACTAAGCGCATATTAAAGTTCAAACTCAAACATTTATTTGGCTAAAGACACAAGCCAAGGGCGCGTTGGCTACGGAACCCTAAAAATAAGTAGGTACTGTTGTAGCGCTCTGGGCTTTTTCACATGTTCAATGGTATATGATATTTAGTACCTACACTTTTCTAGTGTGCCAATAGTCAAGGAGTTTAATAGATAATTTCTGGTCTGGAATGAAATGTGAAGATGAAGATTAGTGACTCCAGACTGACTGAGGATTCTAGGCGAATAGCGAACAGCCGAGATTAGGTAACTAGAATTGGACTAAAAAATCATATCAATATCGATACAAAACTAGAATGAATAGGTATTTGAATTAGTTAACAACAGGAAACATTTTGATGACTTTCACTCGAATCTAAATGCCTTGGTGAGACACTTTGCCTGTTCGTGTCTCGCATTGTTTTGAGCAAAAACCCGACTACGTTGCAATTTTGTTTCCGCCTTCCGACTTGGCATTAAATTATAATTGTTCTATCGAGATACAGCTTTTTGTCAGCCTAGGTGACGTTCGGTTGCCAACTGCGGCTGCATTACTGCGGGGATGCGGGGACGTTGATGCCGCCGCTGTATCGTGTAAATTTTCTTGATGAAGTGACAGAAGAATCGCAGTAGGTAAGGGCAGCACGCCGACACCGAATTCACTCCTATTTCAAGAAAAT
This sequence comes from Cydia splendana, assembly GCF_910591565.1. Taxonomy (NCBI): domain Eukaryota; kingdom Metazoa; phylum Arthropoda; class Insecta; order Lepidoptera; family Tortricidae; genus Cydia; species Cydia splendana. The sequence continues at coordinate 13,233,988 of NC_085966.1, read as the reverse complement.
TGTCAGATACAGCGGCGGCATTAACGCACAATAATGTCGTTACAGAATGCAGCTGTAGGTGACATCCGAATGTCACCTTTAAGCGAAGAAGAGTGTAGTAGGCTAGTTGATAGATTTTCAATTAAGCGCTAATTATATGGTATGTGATTTTTGACAACTTTTGATTTTTGGTCGGGTAAGGTTAGTTAAATTTCATCTGCCAACCGCGGCATGGTTGCCTGCATATCTCCTTCCAATCTCTTCGACAGTTCGGTAAGTGAACCGAAATGGAGGGTTGAGCAATTAACGTAAGCAACTTTTTAGTAACACCAACACTTTAGTGGGTTTAAACCTCGGTTGTGCTGTATAGAGCAGCAAAAATCGTTGTCGAAAAAATGCAAAATAAAGATACTTACTAAAAAATAAACGTTCGGTCTAGATCCTTACCACACAAGGACAAGAGGTTAAGATAGAAATCGACTGGCCTAAGCATTATGCGAACACTACATTCAAGTGACATAACGAGATCAAAATAACATGGCATTTCATCATAAAAAGGTTAAACTAATAGGTACTCAGTTCAACCAATCAAATGACAGCACATTCTGTTGATACGTACTTACCTGAAGTAAAAACCGACTTGTGCGTCACTGAGAATCGATGTGGTTCCGCCTTTTCAGTTCTAAACACGTACTAGTAATATGTACTTAACTACTTACTCGTACAACTAGCTCGTAAAGCATCTGCAAGATCATCTTCCTTGATTAAGGTGAAAGCTTGGGTGAATACTAAACGTCCTACAGTACGGTATAAGTAGGTACCTACTCCTGCATATATTAAACGCAGGTCAAACTAAGTTTGTTCTGAAAGGGGCTTTTCTGCAATAGACGGGATTCAGATTTCGGATTACATACCTATGCCAAAAATAAGACAGCTACCTATTTATGTCTGATGAAGAGTTTTATCATGATTTTGGCCTGGTGGGTAGTGACCCTTCCTGTGAAGCCGACGGTCCTGGGTTCGAATCCCGGTAAGGGCATTTATTTGTGTGATGAACACAAATACTTGTTCCTGAATCATGGACGTGTTTTCTATGTATATAAGTATGTATTTATTTATCTATATAAGTCTGTACAGCGTCGCCTAGCAGCCATAGTTAGTTACAAGCTTTGCTTAGTTTGGGGCTAGGTTTATCTGTGTAAGATGTTCCCAGATATTTATTTATTTATTTTTTCAGACTTCTTAAATAATCAGGTAAAACAATAAAAACTATTATTTACAATAGTGGCGTTTTTTATTTCGTTTAATATCAACTTTTTGGACAATCCACCTCAGGTGACCTCAGGCATTCTCCATTGTTGTTTTTGAGCAGAGTTAAGGGGCCCACAGATTACCAGTTCGCCAGACGATATCAACTTGTCAGTTGTTCGGAGCTGTCAAATTTTGCTTCTAACTGACAGGCCGATATCGTCCGGCGCACTGCACTAGAGACAGGGTAGAAAAGGCACCGATCTATGATTGACGCTTACGAGAAAAAAGTACATAAAGGCTCGCGTCGATTATCTAATTGTCATGTCAGTCAGTAAGCAATCGCTGTCAAGTCGACGCAAGATACTTAATAAGTAATATTAGATCGGTTATTACTTATTATTATCGCTATTAATATTCTGTGGATGTATGAACACCACAGCAAGAGAATATTTTCCGGAGCCCAGAACAAATACTTAATTGACATGACATGATCAGCGGATTCAGAGGTTAGTGTACAATTTTTAGGGTTCCGTATCTCAAAAGGAAAAAACGGAACCCTTATAGGATCACTTTGTTGTCTGTCCGTCCGTTCGTCCGTCCGTCCGTCTGTCTGTCAAGACCTACCTCGGGAATGCGTGGAGGTATCGAGTTTAAATTTCCATTAGGTATTTATGTGAGGTACCATTCATTTCTATTATGCTGACTCGCTCAATCTGAATTTTAAATTCCTTCTCGTTTTATCCCGGCATTGTTAGCCACGTCTCAGCCGTCTCGTGGGGTCCGCTTAGCAACTAATCCCAAGAACTGGCGTAGGCACTAATTTTTACGAAAGCGACTCCCATCTGACGTTCTAACCCAACCCAATCTTAAATTCATAAGTAGGTAAATCAGAGATAAATAAATTGTTCTCGTTACACCTACATAGTTCTCATGTAATTACTAGATTATAAATCGGTAATAATCACCTATTCAGATTCAATGTAAGGGCCTCGTGAGAATTGTGGGAAGGCATTGACTTGCGTTTTACTTCCATATAATTTCTCGTTTCCATATAACTCGCTGCAATTTGATTATACCGTGTGAGATTTTCGGGAAACCGTTAGGTAATCGTATCGCTGCTTGTATCTAAACTAAATATCATCAAACTCAAGTTAAATAGTTTTATTTCATCATGAGAAAATGAGAAAATAACATAAAACTTAATTCATTTACTTAAACATGAAGAGGAAGGTTCTCAGATGTCCATTTTTGGCACGTTCTGAAGTCTCCGGTTCGATGAAATTTGGTATCTAAAATTTACGCTGTCCAAATTATCAAATAAGGATGATTTTAATAAGATTCCTACACCATTAAGTAGGTAATTGTTCTGGGGTTGGCGTTGCTGTTGGATTCGCTAAAATTATAAACATTATTGTTTCGTTACGTAAAAATTGCCATGTTTCTTTAGATTAGAATTCAATCGGAGGTCAAAAACTTTTTTGTAGGGTGGAAATCCATAAATTTGTTTCCGGTGACGTTTTTCAACGAGCCTCCCCAAAATAGATTCTACATTTCGCACTATACACACATACATTACAAAGTGATTCGAGATTCACATGTCTATTACGAACCGGCGATTAGACTCAAATGCTCGCCCAGGGCGCAGGGGTTATGCCAGTGTAACTTTCGAGAGCCCTTTCACCACTATCCCTCAAGATTAGCTCCGAATGCCGCTAAATCTGCCTCTAATGACGATAGCCGTGATCCCAAAGAGTTAGATTAACCTCGCTAAAGCGAGAATCGTGATTGCAAACAGACCGTCAGTGCTTACGTTTCGCTTTTTGATCGACCTTTGAATTTTCTAGGGATTTTATTGTAAATGTCAGGATAAATGTCTAATTTCCCTAATATAATGGCAGCATGAAGATAACTTGACTCAACTGGCAATTTTGAAAAGAAGTACCTACTTATAGTCGTAGATAGGTACTTACTGAATCTACATTCTAAATGAAAATAATTTGTACAGTGTTTTCTTGTTAAATCAGGGTATCAAGAATTTAAAATAATTGTTAGAGTTTGTCGTTAAAAAAGCGAATAGTTTTAGTTTGTGTAGTCTCTAACATTTGTGGAATTATTTTGTACATAACATACATGCAGTGAGACTTTTCATGCAAAAAGGTTTTGTTGAATTTACAGGTAAGTATTTATTTACCACAGTGATACAATACTTCTTAGACCAATTTCCTTAAACATAACCGTGTATTCTGCTCTTGCGCAACACATGTCTTGACAATCCGCCCACGGCACTTAATTGCCTAATATACAGCGTTTAATTGTGAAAAACAATGCGTTAACTTTTGAATCTACGGGTTCACATTAGTTATATTACCTAATTCCATTGTTATTCTTTCGTAGGGTAATTACATTCCTTAGAAGTTTACTTAGAAAAATGTGTTCTTTCACAACAATAATATATGATTATATGTTAGTAGCAGTGGCGGCGCGTCAAAAATATTGTAAGGAAGGCCGGAGCTAATTTAGCTTTACAATCATTAAGAATAAGTGCTCAAATCTGAAACATAAAGTTGTATGAACGGTCGCTACTAATAGGTTGACCTGAATTGTCTGAATTCCTGTTCTCAATGTTCTCATATGTATATGTAATAACTATTTCTAATACCTATTCATAAATATCAAGTTTGCTTCTAACGCCAGATATTAGGGTTTGAGAAAGCTCTTTGTTAAGAGCTGCCTTCGAGACTCCGACTTTCGACTCCATTCCATTCATATTTATAAGCTTAACTTTTAGGCCATCAATTTACGATGCTACGAAGTTATGTTAATACAGAAGACAATTGGATCTCATCCTAGAAATTCTATATACGAGTATATAATTTCTAGACTATTAGACCAAGACGCCATTATTTTATATAAGTATAAGATTAAACTAAACCCGACTATGACATATAAATTGTGAGTAGAGTTTGTTCAAGCTGATAGAATAAAGTTGATGATAACAATGGAAATTAAGATTTGTCTGTCGTTTGCTTGGATGACAGACGGGCATCTGTGGAACCTTATATGACATGTTTGTGGCCCGTTTTTGTTCCAGAGGGACGTATCACGTTTATGTAATTTGCGTGAAAAGCGTGTACAACCGGTATGCAGCGGAGGCTGCGCCGGCGCCGGTCCCGACATAACTGCATTCCCGATTAGAGATGCAGATGCCTCATTCGGACGTGTCTCTATTCGACACGCGGTTGTTTTAAGGCGAGTTTGTAAGTGCAAAACACTATATTAGGTACGTATATTGTGATTTATATTAATAAGGGTTGTTAGCGACGCTACGACAAGACGCGGATAATTATAAGTTAGATTAAGATCAAATTCGATTAAGACTGTATTCTCAATAAAGATTTATTTGATAGGTAGGGAAAACCGCGATTAGATTGTCAGTAGTCATAAGTATTCAAAATATCCGTTATTTAACTCGTAGGTTCGTAATAAGTTTTAGGTCACCCAGTAAGTTAGGAAAAAACATGGTTAAACCTATTTCCCAATTCCCAAGTAATCACTATAAACTTAGTAAAATAATGTAGGCTCTGTCATTGGTTAACCAAAGAAAGGCGGATCAAGACAAGGAAGTCTCAATATGAAAGGGACAGAATGACCGCTTCTCATTGGTCGGCCAAATTCGAGCTCAGCGCTCCGATACAGCGTAATTTTCACTTAGAAACATACACGTTTCATTAATTAATTCGTAACCTGTTAAAGTTACATCATAACAATATTTGTAGATATTATAGGTCGTTAGCCTAGTCACCTAGTTAGATAAGAATCATAAGGCAGTCACAGGTAGACAAAGGCCTGCGAGTCGGCAAAAGGGCCATAAACCATCCATTGTATTCATTTCGGCCGCTTTCCTATCTATTGTAAGCCAAGTCGTAAGGACTAGTGAACTTGTTATCGTTTGTTTTTATAACTAATGAACGTAGTTAACTATTTGTAATAGTTTTAAGTCAGTAATTAATCGGATGTATGTAATATGAGTCGCAGAACGATAGCGGGATAATGAAAATTCACCCGAAAATGACCGTATGACGTAAGCGACCAATCACAGGCCGATTAATTCCGCGAATTAAGACATGATTTTATCTCCCTATCGTAGGTGACTCTCTTTCTTGATTTTTCGTATAAAAGTAAGACGGAACCGCTTCGGATCGTACAGTACACCAGGAGCAGCCGAAAAGGAAAAACCAAAAGGAAGAAAACCAAAGGAAGAAAACCAAGGAAGACCTGAGGGATCCGAAGCTGTACCGCCTAATCGTTGTAGGAGTATTTTTATATTTGTACCGCGTAATAAAAGTCAGTTTTTTAAATCGTGTAGTTTATTCTTTATCGCGAGGCGGTTGAAGATATTCGTCGAGGGCTTCGCACATGGGCATCTAGTAGGCTGGGGCGACTGCGGTTTCGAGCGAGGCGCCAGTAGACCAGTTACCTTCTCCAACTGCTATCGTCGGCTATATTGGGCGTTGAGAGTTCAATATTTTCTGGTCCTTCGAACCGGATCTACTGTCAGCGCACCGGGACGTCGTGCTCAAGTCTACACTTGCTGCGAAGAAACGTCACAAATGACCGATAAAATGGTCGGTACGCGTTCGCGAAAGGCTGCGTCGATGCAGAGCGACGAAGATAGGCGGCGTTACCTAGCGGAGGGCGCGGCAGCGGCTCAGAGGGCTGCCCGCGCGGACGCCGAGAGGTCAGAGGGCGCCGAGGCGGCGCGCCCCCTCCTCACCCCTGTAACGTCGTCCGACGCGCTCAGCGAGCGTCCGCGCGCGGCTAGCGCCGAGCCGTTTGGCGTAGCGGCCGCACCACAGCACTCCCTCAGGGCGGACGACTTCACGAGGCCACCGGGGTCTCCCTCGCAAGTAAATACACTGCTGTGGAGCAGAGAGCTCCGCAAGCGGTTACGACGACTTGCGAGGCCCACACCGTTACCACTGCGACGGGCGAGAACGAAACTTAAGGACGTCGCAGCTACGCAGCAGGGAGGCACTATGGAGTCGAGCACTCCGTATGCACCTGCCCCTACTCAGTCCGTGCACTCATGCGCTAGTACGGTCATCGAGGCAAGGCTATCTCAAGTGGAGCTTGAGGCGAGCGAACGTCTAGCAGAAATTCAGCGAAAAGAGTTGCGGATCGAAGCCGACTTAATAAAGAAGAGGCTAGAGGCGCAGAAATCACAGATTATAGCGGAAGGAAGCACGGGCGCAGTCTCAGATGCGGGTGACATCGAGCCACAACAGAAACGAATCCTGAAGTGGATGGACGACTCTCAGGATGACAAGACTATAACCGAGCCAGTTAAGAAGGGGTTAGCCAACGAGCCACCACCGGACTACGAGACTCCTAGACGGCCTCTGCGGGACGAGCGACATATGCGACGCCGCTCACCGAGCCGCGTGGAACGTCAACGGCGATCGGAATCGCCACCGGAGGAGCCCCGTACGCCGCACACGGCGCGTACGCAACACACGCAAGAAGGCACAGTTGCGGAGTCTATGCTGCATTTGTTCGAGAAGATGCAGATGGCGGCTCGTCCGGCACCTAAAGATATCTTCGAGCTACCTCACTTCTATGGAGATGTGAGCGAATGGCGAAGCTTTTACAATACCTACATCGAGACATCGAAGCGCTACAAGTTCACCGACTACGAGAACGTTGCAAGACTGCGTATGGCGTTACGCGGGGACGCTAAGATGTGCGTGTCACATGTCCTGTCTACAGCTACTCGTCCAGACATGGTTATACGTATTTTGAAGAAGCAGTTTGGCCGAAGCGAGGTGCTTTTGGATAAAGCAATCGAGGACCTACGAAGACTGCCACCGTTGGGGCCGAGCGCGAACGACCTCAATACGTTTGCGATCAAGATTATGAACGTCGTATCTACTATCATGGACATAGATAGAAGACACTACGCCGACAACCCGATGCTGATACGGGAAGTAACCGATCGATTATCGCCTCATCTACGAAGCAGATGGTGCGACTACGCCAACAGACATCGCGATACTGACGACCCCGAGATCCTGCAGTTGGCTGATTTTCTGATGGAAGAGAGCGAGCTAGAGATGTCATTCTGTCACGCGCGCGCACCAGCGAAGCGCGCGCAGGGACCGATGACAGCACCGTACGCGCGCGCGCCTGGCGCTAGACTGAACGCGCCCGCGCCGCGCTATCCCATCCCCACTCCAGCTCCGGCCGCAAATCGATGCAGCGGAGGGCAGAAGGCGACGTATGCGGCTCGACAAATCACAGCGAAGAGCACGTGTTTGTACTGCGGTGGCAATCACATTACTACAGATTGTCGCAAGCTGGCCGCACAGAGTATAGGCGCTAGATGGGAATGGGCAAGACTCAATCGTATATGCTTCAGATGTATGGACGCGAAACATTTGAAGTCGCAATGCAACGCGAAAGGGTGCGGCGTGACAGGCTGCCCGCACACGCATCACCGTTTGCTGCACACCGAGCCTACACAGGCGAACAACAGCAGTGGGGCTACAATAGCGGTAGCTCAGTCGACGCATCGAGCGGTCGCCTCACCGAGAGTGACGTCATCGTTTGCGGCAGCGGCCGAAACGGAGTCGCGGCCTACAGAACGAGAGGACAACGATCCGCGCGTCTACGTGTCGTCAACCCCAAACTTCAACGTGCTACTGAAGGTGCTGCCTGTAACAGTCACGGGGCCGAAGGGTACGGCTCAAATATTCGCTTTCCTCGACGACGGGTCAACGCTTTCCATGATAGATCAAGACGTCGCAGATGAAATCGGAGCAGTAGGCGAAGACGAACCTCTCTGTCTACGTGGGATAAGAAACCTGAAGCACACATCTATCACGCAAACTGTAAAGGCGCAAGTGGGACCGCTGCGAGGAGGCACCGTGCACGAGATCGTCATGAAGACCGTAGAAGGACTTGGCATACGATCGCAATCACTCAACAAGGCCGAATTGATGAAGCACAAACACTTAGAAGATTTGGGCGACGAATGCTACGTGGGTACAGGAGTACCGCAGATGCTGATTGGAGGCGATTTCTGCCACCTGAAGACTCCCATCGAGATCAGGCAGGGCGGAGAGGACGAGCCTTGCGCAATGAAGACACCCTTGGGTTGGGTATTTTTTGGGCGAATGCCGCGCATCATTCGCACGATCGAGCAAACCGTACTTCATTGCCGCACAGAGGACGACGAATTAATCGATCAAGTTAAGAAGCATTGGTCGATCGAAGCGTTAGGAGTAACGAATAAAGAAAACGTCAGTCCGAGCGATCAGCGAGCCATCGACATTTTCAACGCTACGGTACGCAAGACTGCAGGGGGCCGGTACGAGGTCGGTCAACTGTGGGCGTCGGACAACGTGAAGCTACCACCGAGTTACGTAATGGCGCGGTCGAGGCTACACAACTTGGAGATGAAAATGCGGCGCAACAAGGACTTCGCTGAAGACTACGAAGCCCAAATTCAGAAGTTACTACAGAAAGGATACGCGGAACGTATCATGGAGCCGCCGCAGACCGACCGAACCTGGTTTTTGCCGCACTTTAATGTATTTAATTTAAATAAAGGCAAAGGAAGAGCCGTTTTTGACTGCGCGGCAAAAAGTCAAGGAAATAGTCTGAATGACTATATTTTATCGGGGCCAGACCTACTACGAAGCCTATTAGGAATTTTGCTACGATTCCGCGAATGGAATTTCGCGGTGGTCGCGGACATACAAGAAATGTTCCTGCAAATTCAAATGCGAGAAGAAGATCAACAGAGCCAACTCTTCCTGTGGCGCGGCACTAGAAGAGATATGGAGCCCCAGGTGTACAAACTAAACAGAGTTTGTTTTGGCAACGTGTCATCGCCTTTCCTCGCGCATTCGGTGCGTAATAGGAACGCGCTCGACAACCAGGACAAATATCCGGACGCGGTCTACGACATCCACAATAATCATTATATGGACGATTACGTGGCATCGTACGAGACCGAGGATGAGCTGCTACGAGTATCACAACAAGTGCGAGACTCGCACGCGGAGGGCAGTTTTCATCTACGAGACTACGCGAGCAACAGTACGCGAATGCTGGCAAGCGTCGAGCACGAACTACACGCAGCGCAAGGACCGACGCATCTGGGCGAAGGTCAACCCACAGTTCTAGGCATGACGTGGGACCCTAGGACGGACACTCTGGGCTACAACACGAAAATGCTGCGAGTTCCCGAGGCTGTGAAGACGCAAGAACGGCCGCCGACAAAAAGGGAACTTCTCAGCGCGATAATGTCCATATACGACCCCATGGGACTTATCGCTCACTACGTCATCAGCGCTAAAATGATATTTCAGCGAGTTTGGACAAAAGGCACTACGTGGGACGCACCGCTACCAGATAAAGAAGCTGAAGACTTTTTTCAGTGGCAGAACGCACTGAAACACGTAGCGGCGCTACGCATACCTAGAAGGTATGAGTCACCGGGCGGAGCTACGAGATACACGTTACACGTTTTTACCGACGCGTCAACTGAAGCCTATTGCGCCGTGGCGTATTGGCGTATCGAGAACAAAGAAGATGTACGAGTCAGCCTAGCAGCGGGCAAAAGCAGAGTTTGCCCCCTGAAAGTATTGTCAGTACCACGACTAGAGCTTACAGCCGCAGTAATCGGAGTTCGATTGGCCGAGACGATTAAAAAGGAGCAACGATACAACGTCAAGAAAATTATCTACTGGACGGACTCTCGAGTATTGCTAGGATGGATCAAAGACGACGCAAGAAACTACAAGCCGTTCGTGTCACACCGTTTGGCTGAAATAGCTGAAAAATCGGACCGGCGGGCGTGGATGTACGTGCCAACCGACGTGAACCCCGCAGACCACGCTACGAGAGGGAAGCCGGCGAGGAAAATCACCGCTCACGACGAATGGTACAAAGGACCGTCATTTCTTCACCGACCAGAAGTGGAGTGGCCGAGTCAAGAAATAGGCAGACCGACTGAAGACCTTCCTGAAAGGAAAAGCGGAGTCACAGTAGAGACTACGTTATCTACTACTACGTCAAAGTCAGATCCGTCGAGCGTGCTACCTGACATACGACGCTTCAGTAATTACGATAGGCTAATGAATTCGACGGCCTACGTTCTACTTTTCATAGATAAGATGAAAAATAAGAACAAGACGCTGCAGCTGCAAGTGAACCACATAAAGCGAGCCGAGCATATGTGGCTACAGAATAGCCAACGAAGAAGTTTCCCGGACGAGCTGCGCACTCTAAGCGCAGGACGCGATTTGGACAAGAAATCGCGAATATACAATCTAGCACCCGAGCTGTGCGACGACGGCGTGCTGCGAATGAAGACGAGGTTAGGAAACGCTCCAGTGTTGTACACATCGGTACGACCCGTAATATTAGACGGCAAGGACTCATTTACCAGACTAATGGTCCAACGCGCACACAGGCGAATGGCGCACATTCATAACGAGGCAGTGGTAAATCAGCTACGACAACATTACTGGATATTACAACTGCGACCTACTGTGAAAGCTGTAGCGCGAGACTGCGCGCTGTGTAAGCTACGTCGAGCTTCACCGCGAGCGCAGCCCCTTGGCGATCTACCACCCGAGCGGCTACAGGCTTACCAGAGGCCATTCACCTACACCGCGCAAGACTACCTCGGGCCTATGTACGTGACCATAGGACGACGACGAGAGAAACGCTGGGTGTGTCTGTACACATGCCTAGTAACTCGGGCTATTCACCTCGAAACTGTACATAGCCTGTCTACGGATAGCGCTCTACTGGCGCTAAGGCGCTTCGCCGCACGAAGAGGATGGCCGAGCGTTATGTATAGCGATAACGCAACCTGCTTCAAGGCGGCATCGAACGAGCTGCGCGAGGCCTACAGGCAATGGCTTCCGCAATTGCAACACTACGGCGTGCAGCGACGAATGGATTGGAAATTCATTCCCCCCGGCAACCCATCTGCAGGCGGAGCTTGGGAGCGAATGGTACGCACCGTGAAGACAGCGATGCTCTATACCTTCAACACTAGAGCACCGAAAACCGAAGTGTTCGAGACTCTACTGGCAGAGATCGAGAATATCGTTAACAGAAGGCCGTTAACACACGTGAACGTCGACCCAGAGAGCGAAGAAAGTCTCACACCTGCGCACTTTCTTCTACCTCATAACGCTAACTTACCTATGATTGGCGCTTACGAGGAAAACGACAAGCGACAATGGAGGGCTGCCCAGGCGCTAGCAGACCACTTCTGGCGGCGCTGGACCAAGGAGTACTTTCCACTGCTGGCACCACGCAAATCATCCGACGACGGAGGGCGACAGATCCAGCCGGGAGATGTTGTCATCATTTCTGAACCCAACGGACCACGCAGCGTGTGGCCTAAAGGAGTCGTCGAGACCGTCTATCATGGACCCGACGGGAGGGTTCGCTCCGCAGACGTCAGAACGAGGCACGGGACGCTACGCAGGCCGAGCTGCAAGCTGGCGGTCATCGCGTCGCAACCCATGCACCAGGAGTCTTCGACTGCGGGGACAAAATGTTAGCGACGCTACGACAAGACGCGGATAATTATAAGTTAGATTAAGATCAAATTCGATTAAGACTGTATTCTCAATAAAGATTTATTTGATAGGTAGGGAAAACCGCGATTAGATTGTCAGTAGTCATAAGTATTCAAAATATCCGTTATTTAACTCGTAGGTTCGTAATAAGTTTTAGGTCACCCAGTAAGTTAGGAAAAAACATGGTTAAACCTATTTCCCAATTCCCAAGTAATCACTATAAACTTAGTAAAATAATGTAGGCTCTGTCATTGGTTAACCAAAGAAAGGCGGATCAAGACAAGGAAGTCTCAATATGAAAGGGACAGAATGACCGCTTCTCATTGGTCGGCCAAATTCGAGCTCAGCGCTCCGATACAGCGTAATTTTCACTTAGAAACATACACGTTTCATTAATTAATTCGTAACCTGTTAAAGTTACATCATAACAATATTTGTAGATATTATAGGTCGTTAGCCTAGTCACCTAGTTAGATAAGAATCATAAGGCAGTCACAGGTAGACAAAGGCCTGCGAGTCGGCAAAAGGGCCATAAACCATCCATTGTATTCATTTCGGCCGCTTTCCTATCTATTGTAAGCCAAGTCGTAAGGACTAGTGAACTTGTTATCGTTTGTTTTTATAACTAATGAACGTAGTTAACTATTTGTAATAGTTTTAAGTCAGTAATTAATCGGATGTATGTAATATGAGTCGCAGAACGATAGCGGGATAATGAAAATTCACCCGAAAATGACCGTATGACGTAAGCGACCAATCACAGGCCGATTAATTCCGCGAATTAAGACATGATTTTATCTCCCTATCGTAGGTGACTCTCTTTCTTGATTTTTCGTATAAAAGTAAGACGGAACCGCTTCGGATCGTACAGTACACCAGGAGCAGCCGAAAAGGAAAAACCAAAAGGAAGAAAACCAAAGGAAGAAAACCAAGGAAGACCTGAGGGATCCGAAGCTGTACCGCCTAATCGTTGTAGGAGTATTTTTATATTTGTACCGCGTAATAAAAGTCAGTTTTTTAAATCGTGTAGTTTATTCTTTATCGCGAGGCGGTTGAAGATATTCGTCGAGGGCTTCGCACATGGGCATCTAGTAGGCTGGGGCGACTGCGGTTTCGAGCGAGGCGCCAGTAGACCAGTTACCTTCTCCAACTGCTATCGTCGGCTATATTGGGCGTTGAGAGTTCAATAAGGGTAGTACTCTCTTGGATAGCCTCAGTCCACGCACTATCTTGAACTAGTCAGCACTAATAGTCGCTATCTTGGAAACTGATGCGCTAAAAGCTAAAATTCACTCCTAATCCTCAATTGACATTGGACTTTGAACAATTCTCTAAAAATATGATGGTATATTTTGTAGACTAAATGTTGTCAAAACCAAAGAGTACTGGGCCAATTTTATTATGAGTAGTTCGCCAATTACAACACCATATAGACGCTATAGTATTTCTAAAACTATACCAGAAGTAGGTATAATAATAACGATAAGTACCTATCACCGAATAATAGCACTTTACAATCTACACTATTTCGTACTAGTATCACAGTAACATCACAAGTCTATCAACATGACTTCATCTTGAATATTTTCCCACTCTATGAGTCAGATCTTGGAATAACCCTCCACCAGAAAATTAAATAGCACTCTAGATGTAAATTGCGTATGCATGCGAACGGCATCACTTTTTGGCGACGTATTACCAAGGCTTATTCGATTTATAGCAAAAAGTCCAAAAAGTCCTGCCGGAAGCGTAATTTTTCCATTTTTTCCTTTAATATAAAATTTAGCAAAAATAATTATTGTGATAACACATAGGAATATTTAAGATACAATAACCCGTTTATATTTTAGGCGTTGACTGTATTCGGTAACAATATCAATTTACAAATGAGATTTAGAACGTCGAAGAACCGATCCAATAAATTGAAAATTTTAGACGATTACCTACCGCACCGGATGAACGCTGGGAAATAGTTCTTGAACAAAAAGATACATTCAAAATATTTCGAAACATTCGTTACGTACACGTAAAAGATCGAAAATCGATAGCTTAAATAAATATTGAATCATAGAATTTATCGTGACCGCAATCTTATACAGTCGAGTTCACAAATATCTTATAGCCAACGTTCCAAAAATATATTTACACACCTCTAAGACACTGATAATAAGGTCGTGTAAATCTATTTTGTGAACTAGACTGTACCTACTGCTAGAATATTGACGTTAATAACTAACGGATACTTACATCAATGGAAGAAAATCTGTTCAATGATTTCACTTAAACTTTATTCAATTGATTATTGATTTGACATTTGCAGTGGCATATAAAAAGCAACCGGCAATGACATATGTTTACAATGACGATGATATACCTAAGTGCTAAATAGATATTCAAAATTTAGATTACAGTATTTGAATAATTCAGATTACAGTAGTAAATAGCAAAGATATATATAACTTACCCTATATACTTTCTGGTAAATAGTAATCAAGTGAAAATTACAGAGCTCGAGTGAAATTATGATATGTACGAGTATATGAAAGCTAATAAAAAAAAAAACAATTTCTAGACATCTAACGCTTGAAGAACATTATTCGATGGAATTATATTTTGATTAAGTTTGGGTTAGATACGGGTAGTAGGTAATTGAGATAATTTGCACAAGCAACATACGCTGGTATAGTTAGTCGGGTTTGATTTGTCGGTAATGGTATGTTTGTTCAGCAAACCTTCTCTCCACAATATCCACATTAATTAAATCAGGAGTTAAGTAACAGCACAATGCAGCATAATGGCATTGGAATCCCTCGGGAGTTTTGTACGCACGTAGGGCAGGAATGCGGTCGAGCAGGAAGCGGGGGAATGACCGCCATCTGCGGCTGCCAACAACTGCATCTAATACCCTCGCTGGAATAAATAACATTTGTGTTTGAAGACAGACGGGCTGCCGTTGCCGCTGCGGGGAGGCGACTGTCAAAATTACAACACAAAAAGTGTCATTCTATGGAACTTGCTAACTATGTAAACAAATCGCCATATTGAAATTGTCTCTGAATGATGAATTTACTAATGACTTTTGTTTACATAGGTAGTTATAGCAAGTTCCATAGAATGACACTTTACCAATGATCTTTAAATTTAAAATGGGTAAATTCGTAGGGCGATAAGTAGGTAGTTCGCTTTTTTTCATGACTCAATATAATAATTAATAATGGGGAATCAACAGTTTTCCGAAAAACTCTAAAATTAGAAGATTGTGAATTAAAGGTAATCCTAATCATTTATTCGTCGCAATCCATGGTATTACAGATGTTTTAAATTTAAATGAGTACAGCATGGTAAATAAGTACATAAGTATAAGGATTTTTTTGCGCAAGAATAGCCTTCTGAGTGTGGGTTAAGGGCCATCTAACTTCTGTGTCCCTCTTTCATTATGGAATCGAAATCTAATTCATGGAATTGAGAAGAGCGTCATTTACAAATTATCTTTCACCGGTTTTCTCCATTCGGACCTTAAGTATTAGTGTGCAAATGATGTGCTTGAGCTTTTCATTATCATGATCACGACATACGGCGCGATTCGGGAAATGAATTAGACATTCACTAGATATGAAATAGTAAAGATATGTGACGTTCTAAGGCAAAACGTACCGTTGCTCCGACTGAATATTGTCAGCGGCGTCAATAATAGCGTAAGCGCCAGCCGCCATAAGGTTTCTTTTGCCGTGGAACGTCACATATCTTTACTATTTCATATCTAGTGAATGTCTAATTCATTTCCCGAATCGCACCGATAAACATGTGAAAAAGCACATTATATTTTATCCAATCTCCATTTCAGATGGTAATGATATTATGTGGTGATGCAATTTGAAACAAAAAAAAATCGTTTTGATCGTAGACTTAAATTAAGGTGTGTAGTTACTGTAGTTAGAATATTATACCTGTTAAACTATTATTTAAACTAATTAAACTATTGTTTATATTTATTTTTAAAAAAGTTACTCTCACGCTAATTGGGGGGATAATGATGTCCTAATAGTAATGGAGCAATTTGATAAGGAGTTTAGTTTTGAACTTCAAGTTGTCAATAAATAGTATTGTATTGAAAAAATCGTTTATGGCCTTTAAGCATGAACTAATTTCACAACATACGAGTAAATGAAACCTTACTGTTAAGCAATCGCAAATTATTACATGAATGAACAAGTTTTCTTCAAATATAGAGGCTCTTGACCCATTAATATTAAAGTCTAATTTTGTTAAATCTACACGCACTTGAAATGCTATTAACAATGGATAACATGGTATAGGCGTTTTTTGGAAGTGTGTGTTGATTTAGCACTCGTATATTACTCGGTTGAGTGGATTCCGGTTGTTTTTATAGAAAGGCACCCGGAGCCAATTCTGTTTTCACAATTTGATAAGGTCTTCACCATGTTTTGATACGACCGTGAGGCGTGCCATAAGACATCTCGCTCGCTCTTATTGGTGTGCGTGAGACGCATTATGACACGACTCAAGGTCGTATAAAAATGAAATTAAATCATACCAAATTGTTAAACTAGGATCGGCCCCCTTGTATTGTTTGCGGACAATGTGCCGGTCGGAAATTGCGGCGATTAGAGTCGCAGCCGACTGCATGTCATTGCACTGATGCAACTTCATCTTTCGCAAACCTACGAGTCCGGTGTGTCATTGTTTGTATTATTTCTCTTTGTTTATTGCACGCATGTCAAGATATTTCTTCTTAATAGGTAGCTTTTAACTTACAACTTTACAAAGTTTAAAGTTATCTGATATCAGCATTCTACAAAGCATCTAACCAGAAACAATTAACCAAGCGTTACGTGGCGTTACATTTCAATGTTTTTTGACTTTTTCCTTATAATATTTATTTATTTATTTTATTTATTGATTTACGTTTTCTACATGATTTGGAGCTAGGTTGGAGATAAATGCTATACCAAGGCCACAGTTTTAAATAGGTGGAACAAAATATTTGTATTAACAAAATACTTAGTACTAGCGGGTGACTAAATACGTAACAAAAAACTTATTTGGCAACGTATCAATAATCTAAAGATCGTGCTACTACGAGCGTGAGCAAAATGAGAATTTTGAGCTTTTGTAACTTACCTCACTGGTGTGCTTATTATGGAAGATAGGTATAAAAGAGAAGTTTACAACACAGCTACGTCTGGGTTGGTTAACAAAAAAAATTGCAATTTAAGTTGTTTACCCCCATTATTAGTCTCATATTGTTCGCGAAGTAATTTGTATAAAAGAGTCATATTCAATCATTCACATTTTCTGAATATACTTTTAACCGTAAATTCTTTTGTACGTTTATTACGTTTTTTTTTCTTCTATAGTTCGTTTTTTTTTAGCATTAGAAATAAGGTAAACAATCTTGATGTGTCTTTTAATTGAAAAACACATTTTAAAAATAAGTCACGGCAAATATGTAACAATTATGAATCTAATACGATCATTTATATTCTACTGCTTTCATAAGTAATAGTTATTGATTTTTAAAAAGCGTTTTTCAATTAAAAGACATGTCAAGATCGCTTATCTTCTTTCAAGTTCTTTCTAATGCTAAAAAAAACGAACTATAAGCTGCAGTTATTTTCCTGTGTTCCTTCAATATTAGTTCACTTGCATTGCAATAATATTACCTCTAGCTCTAGCAAAATTATTTTCTTGCGAAACGTCATCACCATCAGGCAACATATCATTATCATCTCACCAATCTCATCGCTCTCGTATCCTGCGCGTCAATTGTTTTAAAATGTTTAAATCATTTCTTGCACAGTTGCACACATGTTTTTATAATCGCGTAAGTTCTCACATGCCGCACAAGAGCAGGAAACGCGGTTTTCCCACCCTAACCTGTTAGTTATCAATGTAATGGCAAAGTCAATGAACTCGGGAAAAAAATAAAACTTTCGTTTGACCGTAAATGTTATTATTTTGTAACAAATTTAACATTTCTGATGTATTAAAAATACTTTTTTACGTTTTTTTAAGTAGGTATGTATTATACAGTAGGTATGTAACTGAACGAAAAGCAATTACCCAAACCCGTTAATGTTTAGGGAAGGTCGGGTGAAGCGAACACCCCAGGCAAAGCGAATTCGGGCTCCCAATCCTAAACTATTCGACTTTGTCGCACCACGCGCCTATATGATGTTCACGACCCTTCGCTCTATGAGCGGCAAGCGTCACAGGGAGCGGTCGCTGCGAGCGTCGTCGGTGACGAGTCAAAATGTGTTTTTAGTGCAAAATATTCGATTTTGAAAGATAAGTACATTATATGTTATTTTGTCATAGTAATTATCTCGAATTTTTATTCAAGATGCTTCTATTGCTTATTAAAGTATCTTCCTTTTACAACGCATTTCTTTTAAAACAACCCAACGGTTATTATTCTTAATTTCTTTAACTGACTGAATGGGCAAAGTGGATCGGGCAAAGCGGATAGCGTGTTCACTTTGAATTTATTAGGTAAAATTTTTTATGATAATATTTTGTTACAGATGGTATATAAATATCAAAAAAAGATCGATCATTGCTCCTGGCTAACAAACGTCATGGAAATGGCTATCAAAACGTGGATTCGCTGTGTTAAAATGTCTTCAGAGATGCCGTGAAGACTTATGCTTATGCCGGCACCCTGGGCAAAGCGAATAAAATATCTTTTTTTACGTTTTGTTCAAAATTGCAGCAATTATTAAACATTGGAGGCTAGTGTTGTTTTAAATTAAAAGTTTATTAAATAAAGACTTATTATTGTCACTTTTTCCATTTCTTCCTTGTTTAATTTTTCTGTTATGTCAAGTGAAAGCTTAAGGTGTTCACTATACCCGGACTTCCCCTAAATGTTATTATTTTGTAACTAATTTAACATTTCTGATGTATTAAAAATACTTTTTTACGTTTTTTTAAGTATGTATTATACAGTAGGTATGTAACTGAACGAAAAGCAATTGCTTTTCGTTCAGTTACATACTGTATTAGTCTATGTTTAAAGTTATAAGAATGGAGTAAAAGTACTCCGTTTTACTACAAA
Source organism: Cydia splendana (assembly GCF_910591565.1). Lineage (NCBI taxonomy): Eukaryota > Metazoa > Arthropoda > Insecta > Lepidoptera > Tortricidae > Cydia > Cydia splendana. The sequence continues at coordinate 13,215,076 of NC_085966.1, read as the reverse complement.
CGTGCCCGCTGAGATTAAAAGGTTAAAACGGGAAACAACCTGCCTAGCCAAGTGAACGCCCGAGTCCCGAGTGCCTTGACATAGTTCAACGTTCAACTTTGCAGTTTGCACCTGTCGTCTAACGTTTTGACAACTTGTCTGAAAGTGCGAAATTACTCGTAACGTTCGTAAATATAAATTATAGAGCGTTGAGATTAAGACGTGACGGATAGAGATACTTATTGCTTAATCGTTAAAAAAGCAGTTAAAAGCTCTATCACGTTACCCGATACCGTTATGTCGGAGACTTAGATCAGAGTAAGTGTATAAAATGCAACACATTTTACATTATCCGACGACATGATAAATGTTAGGGATCATGACAATACTGAATTTGTCAGCTATCGGACGATAGAGTCCGTCTAAGTCTAAGTCTATGCTTTGCACCGACTTTAATAGAACGAAGTGCGGGACTGTCATTATAAACGTCACATTTTCATAGAAATTAGATGAAAATGCCATACTTTGTCATTGCAAAGGTCATGCAGATGCAAAATTAGTTTGGTCCGACTTAAGGTTTACTTATTTCATTGTGCCACCACTATTCTACAAGCCGAAAGAGTCCACTGTCCACCTCGATACTCGGTCCCTTGTTAAAGCTATATTGTGCTTCAATTTACCGATTTACTTATGGATACCCGACGAATGTCATCGGTAATAGATGTGAGGTAAAATATCATTGGATGTTGCGTGTCGGGACTCAGCCCTCGATCTGATCTCGACGCCTCTAAGGCTGGCTAATGATTAAATGTATTGAGCTTGAACAGGATATTAGCTATTAATGTTAAGTATGTGAGTAAGTACTTAATCAAATAAATTCTCTGGAGATTGCGATGACGCACAACTTTACTGGCATGTTCTAGCTTATTGACATTTAATTTCCACGATAGAGGATAGTATTGGATACTGTAAGTATATACTTATTTTAATGAGTATGTACTAGTAAAATTATCTATAATGACCAAGTTCCTCAGACTGCCAACTGGCTAGAGAATAACAGTGAACCCAGTTAAACAAGGTTCTATTCATGGACAGAGAAACTTCCCATACAGGGCACAGCAGCATTCACATACTTTTTATATACCCCAGCAGATCTTAATGATTAATTTATTTATTAAAAAAAGTTATCAGATGCATAACGAGTACCTACACAAAGGCGTTTTACTTTTTAAACAGAAAGAGCGTGAGACGTGGAATATAATAGAATTCTCTACAAGATAAAAATTGTATAACGCGGTTACAAATGCGAAGGTAATAGAAACTACTTATATACTTGTTTGCGAGGCGAGGCATTGTTGTAGCAAACAAGTATGATTACTTTCAAATAAAGAATTGTAATGCAAACAATCACCAACACAGCACCGCCGGTGCTATACTCTAATAGACCAAATAAAAGGTCCGGTTGGTTCGGCGTAGCAAATGTCAAAACCGTCGAGAAATTCACGGGCACATGCGCAGTGGAAGTGCGATCAATGCACCCCTGTGGTGCGCGCGCCCCCGGCCTCGGCATTCTACGCAGTACATCACAAAAACACCGTCTGGAAAACCTGGGTGCACTCATCCGCGTTCGACAAAAAATTCATTATCAAAGTCTAAACCATTCAATCTGACTACGCGGCTCGTCGCGTCTCGTTAAGGACACCCACACGCTATACCGCCGCGAGGTTGGAGTGTTGCATCTCGGCAGTCTGATCGCGTGACTCATCGGATTCTCCCGAATTCGCGAATTCGTTGTTATCGCATTTTGTGGTTGTGGTGGTGGTATCTGTGCGTTCTTGGACTGCTCGGATGCAGGTGGCCCAGCGGGCTGGCGAAGGGCCGCGGCGCCTGGAGGAGCAGTGAAGTTAAGCCGCAGGATGGACGACTGTACAGACATCTTCTATGACGACGATACTGACGCGCAGTGCGATATGGTACGTGAAACTGCATTTCGTTGTCATTGATTTTTATTGTCTAATTATCTATTGTTGCAAGGGAAGAACTTTCCACGTGCTCTCTCACGTGGAAAGGTCTTCCCTTGCCATCTCGTTTGCGTACCCCAACTTAAAATAGTAAAGCAAATGCCATAATTTATGCCAGTGTTTTTTAAATTGTTAATTGATTCATATATATATATATACAAGTGGATAATAATAGTCTCTGAGAGCAATCGTCATAATTCTAGTCGACAACCAGCATCCGGCGTCGTTAAACTTGATTAATCTTCATTAATCTTCTCGGCCGCAGGGTCACATGGTCAGTACCAAACAATGGAGATCAGCATTGAACGAATGAACGGCGATTGTATCGCTTTCATGAAATGACCAAACTTGTAAAAAGTGTAGGTGTTTATAAAATGGATGCCTGAACATTCGCATTGCATAAGTCAATGTCATCAAACAAAATTCAAGGTATTCTGTTCTTCCTTATTGCGAATATTTTTGAATCAGCACACTTCAACACGTTTATTATCCAAGAATATGTGCACTCGTACTTGTGAGTAATTAATTTATGTACCTATAGGTAGGTACTATTGTATAGGCCACTATAGGCTTACCGGCACGTGGTCATGACTTGCGGAAAAGGCACAGAACAATTTTGTCTTCCTAAAACTAATTATAGCCTTAAGTAAGTAAGTAATCATTTATTGTCAGATTGTGCAATGTCAGTATACAGATGTTACAATATTATTTGATTAGAGAGTGTCACAATCAACCGGTTTACGGCTTAGCTTAATACAACATACTTATAGGTATCATAATATTCATAATGTTGTATAAAAACAAGTTGCCTATTATACCTTTTATACATATATAATTTACGAGCAAAACCTGGTAAAATACGCATTAGCATTAACAATAGGTTATTACTTATTAGCGCCTAGTAGATAAGTAAATAAAAATTGCGAGAAAACTACTTTGAACAGTTTGAACGTTAAATATTGGTTAATGACACTTTTTATTAATAATGCCACTACTGAGCAATCACTTTCAAACACTCTCGTTAAACGATTATTTTAATAGCACCACTAGCACAGTAATGAATCTGCGGTATCGCAAACTGCTTAAAACATAGTTACCCAAGTCGTTTGCAATACGGTTAAATTAAACCGAGAAAGAATTAATTACTCCCCATGCTACATAATCCACAAGGTCCATAAATTGGGGGTTACGTAAAGTATTGTGCGTAACGTAAGTATATGAAACGGTTGCTTAAAATTATTACGGCACCGTGCCGTGGCAAAATTGATGTTTTAGTTGTTTACTGGCTAAATTGAATTGGTAGGTAGTAATTATCGTACAATGTCGCAACTACCGATGTGGAAGTTTCGGAAAATATCCAAAAAGTTGGAAAAGTCCTCGGAAATTTCAGGGAAATTCCACAGGGAACAAAGAAAACTTTAATTTTGGAAATGGACAATTTCGTTTCCCTTACACAAATAAGGCAAGTTTCCGAAAATTTTCCATAAGGATTTTTTACCATTTTGAAATCTTTCCTACGGCACAACAGTATTAGGCACAACTGAAATAAGCTGTCGCGTAGCGGGACGGGTATGGGATTGGGAACGCCTTTGTAGCGACCGCGCGGTGTCTTACTTATATAGTACATGCTCTATCTTGTAATTGAGGTGATCTGTGAGTGAAAGCTACGATCGCAAGGTGGAATATTAATCTCCATCATGTCACAGCGCACCCACGAGTCCGACTCGAACAATACCGCCGTTTTTGTGGGACCGACCTCTGGGTTATTTAATTGTTCGTACAGTTAAGTGCTATATCACTTGACGTCTTGATGAACAGGTACAAAAGGAACGGATGAGCGGTATGGAATGAAATGACTTCTATAATCTTTAATTTACTATAGAAATGCGTGGAAGAGAAATTAATGTTTCATTTTCTGAATAAGATAAACTGTAGCTTATCTGAGAATTCAGTAGCATATTTATTTATACACAAGTACTGTAATAGAGAAGTTAGCGATACACAGATATGACTTTGTGTAATCGCCAATGCACTATATTACATCGTTTTATGACGCAAATAACAGTATGGATAACTTTTTGGATTAAGTATTGGTGGTACTTAATCCGAAAAGATAGTTAAGGATTTACGCGGCTCCAGAGTGATTTCTCATTGATTTTTCGCGTTTCTTTTAACATTCCGCGTTCAGATATTTAAGAGCAACTTATTAAGCCTACATGTCATCACATCGTCACTTGTGCAATCGACAGTACAGCAACTGGAGCGATAGAACAAAACCGTCGTGCCGTTTATGAGTAATTGAGCATGAGAACCGATTGGCGAGGTGAATGGGAATCATTAGTAATGCCGTAGACGAGACAAAAATAAAAACAGACTATGCTCTTTTTTTAAACGTTGCGCTCTTTATCGTTAATTTTACATTGTTAATTATTTATTTATTCTTATTTTGAGGAGTAGGTATTATAAGCAATTTCAGGCAATTAAAAAATGCGTAATATAATTAGGTATAGGTTATTAATTGTACCAAGCACGTAGGTACGAAGTTTTAATCTAGCTAGAATCTAGCTATAGTCTACCTTGCTAGTTTGCAAACTGCGTGCCCAACTGTATTGGGAGTATTGGGACGCATTAGTTATTGTATTGTACAGTTGACATCTTCAAATAGTGTGAAAAATGTTTATCAATTGTATACTCTACTTATTAAGGTAAAATGAATATTCATTCAACTTAGGTGTATACGTATTAATAAATTTGCTTTTTAAAAACATATAATTCAGGTGCGTTGATTTTCGAATTTCGAGCATCTCAAAACTTATCGAGTGACCTACGTAGATTACAAATGCCTATAGGTATAGTGTGTAGCTTTCAAATAGAGCTCGACGGCTAATCCTATTGTCTATTGTTAAGTAAAACCGCACGTGCTACTTACCTGCAAAAAAGGGTCTTAATTATTCTAATTTGGCACCTGAGCGCGGGCTAGTCCAACGCTCAAAAAACCACTGTAGGTGCGCTCTCCGATAACGAGCCTTTGTTACGCATCTCGATTTTAGACTGGTTCTGTAGAGTTCGACTCGCCGGCACTCAGTAACCGAAGTACGCATTTTTTATGCAGGTGGTTGTGGCACGTGGCACGAGCGGTTTTACTTAACAATAGAATAGACAATAGGATTAGCCGGCGAGCTCTATTTGAAAGCTACACACTATACTATTAACTCATCTCTGGTGATGCTATCGCACCCGAATTCGACCGTTCAGCTTCGACGTCTCAAGTTCATAAAGCACACGTAAAGAATTACGAAATGTAAGAAGAGGCTTGTAATTGGCAGCCTTGGTAGCACAAGAATAATTGCTTTAGCTTCCAACAATTGTGGTAGAGTGATATTACTATTTATTACTTATTCCGTGGTAAAGGTCTCGCGTCGTAGATAGAGCTGGACCAAGCTAACCCTGCACAGGCTTCGACGATGACAAATTGTGGCAGTATCACCAGTGTTACAGTTACACACTTTGTCACGATAATGTAAGCGTTAGCTTAGACGGAATCCTAGCTTCAGCCGCAACCAAAGTCACCAAATATAATAAAGCATACTTATTCCTATGGTAGAAAAAGTGTGTTTATTATTATATTTAGCCGCTATTAGGTATTTGATGTTGAATGTACGACATTGGGATATTTCAAACGTTCTTAATTGCTTTATTTTTAGTAATAAAACTTTTTACTGATTTTTCTGTTACCTAACAAAAATCTAGAAGCTAAAGAAGTTTCGCCTCCCTGAAAAGTAGCGTTGCGCCTTCAATAACCTCTCAAATAAATAAACATTGCGTTAGTAAATATCACTGTAATTGAAGACGTCAACAGAAATGTCGTGAACTTACTCTTACTAGTCAAGGTCTGCGGTACTACCGATAGTAGCAGAGTGTAGAATGGGTCCTTTCGAATTGTGAGAAACAAGCGCCCTGTGATGCTGTTATTTCAGTCTAATGCCGAGCGGAGGCAATATCAGAACCAGTAAAATGTTCTGATAAAGCGTCAAAAATAAAAAGCTCTACAACTGAGTGTACCATTATGAAAATGTTCCATTGACATGTCCAGGGTTCGCATTAAAAAAAAACCTGCAAATTTGCGCCAGTTGTCGCTTGGAAGTGGCTTGTGTGGTTGTTATATTACGAGTATACATAATTATTTTATACTCGGAGTAAATATCTATGGAGCGGCCATTAACAGGCGTTCCCCTCTGCAAAAAGATCGCGGCCGCCGGTCAAGGAGGTTATATAAAACTAGTTGCCACACGTCATACGCCATTCAGCAAACGTCAGTCTAAGCGGAATGATAGGAGCCGAAAATGCCGAATTGCAGCGTTTTCTCGTGCAAAATGAGATCGGAAACGTCTAGTCTACAAAAAGAACACGTTTCTTATCATATGTAAGTACTATTACATCTAAATTTTATCAAATAGTGCATTAACTTTGCAAATAACTAAAAAACATTGTCAATCTGACAGTGATACCAGTGATATGATATTAGATCTATTTTAGGGTAATTCTAAAGAAGACTTTCTAAATATTAATTAGGTACGAGTAGAATTTCTAATAGGAAATATTATGCGAAACTCTGCGTAGGGGGCGCGACTACCACAATCCATCACAATCTGGGGGTCCGCCGCGGAACAAGAAAATTTAAATTTCGTTATCTAACCTCTCTATCACTATTGCATATTTGAGCGATAAAGAGAAAAGAGAAAATTTACTAGCTAGCTTAGTGCTACACTCTGGCGGCAGAACATTGCAGTAATATGCCCTATTTGCGTTGCTTTTTGTTATTATAATTTATGTAACACATTATTTTTATATAACACCTTAGTTTCATATCAACCTAATCTATTTAATCAAATAAATAGATCTATAAGAATAAAGAAAAGGGGGACGGGGGATCAAAAAGTAGTCGAAAACATCTCGCGTGATTTGTGCACAACCCCTAAATAACGTAAAATTACCGATAGACTCTTTTTTTTAAATTAATTTTTCCTTTAGTTTCTACATATAGCTGGTCAAGCAGATCTTGTCAGTAGAAAAAGGCGGCAAATTTGAAAAATGTAGGCGGGAAGGGATATCGTCCCATAGAAAATTTGAATTTCGCGCCTTTTTTACTAACAAGATTTGCTTGACTAGCTATATATTTTTATTTAACATGTCATATATTTTATTAATTTAAGGTATTTACGCCTGTCACTTTCCATAAATAGGCACTTTTAATTTATTACTCTGGTATCACCGTACCAATATTAGTGATGGGACACCATAAAAACCAATATCGGTAAAATCGATATAAACATAATGAATAATATACAGATGGTCATGATGCCTAGCGAACACCAGCCATATCGTACAAACCTCAAGGAGTGATATTCCTAGGCAGATGATGATCTGCCTAGTGACCACCAGCCATATCGTGCTAACTTCAAGGTGTGATATTCCTAAGCAGATCGTGAAACGCCGGCATGTCATGATCTGACTAGTGACCACCAGCCATACCGTTCAAACCTCAACATTTAGGCATATCGAATAAGTAGGATGTCCTAATTTTAGCAAATGATAACCATTGAAATGGCTTGACAGCCTACTTATAGTACGTGTTTGGGTAGCGTATGATTTTAGTACCTACCTAGTACCTACGCATTCTGCTCCAAATGCCACATAGAATGCAGCACTAGCCGTGGCAAAAAATGCAAAAGGCAGATTATTAAATGGTGGCGTTTCATGATATGCCTAGGAATATCTCGATATGCCCGATTTTACGATCTACCGCCGATATATATACTAATTATCCCCTACTCAATATCCCTTAAATGACATCCTATGGCCGCGTTCCATCTCTGTCATCAGATCTGCATGCTCGATAGTATATTGCATTGCTTTCAGAAGTAAACCAACATGTAAAATATTAACTAATGAACTGATCATAAAAAATCATTCTATATCAGCTTGCAAGATTCGCCCTAAACAAATTGACAAACTATTAGAAATAACATCTAAATCATCATAAGTTAGTAAAATGCTGGTACAAAGACTTGATATTATATTATTATTATAATTGACAAAATCAGAAATTAAAATTCATTGTCAATTTTATCGACAATATTATCGGCGCGTCCCTCGCACTATCTAGGTTTACTTAGAACTGACGTCATCTCGTTCACGGACAGGGTTGTCTGTGTTTGTTCTTGTACTTGTGTGAATATAGTTTTTGCTAGTGTTTGATAATTTTGTCGTGTGCGTGTGTAGCGACGCATGCTAAAAATGCATTAGTGTTAACATTATTTGTGTGCGTTACCTCGTCCCCCGCGCCAAAAACGACAGAATTTTTCAGATAGAAATTAGTGCGCGTCTCTACTCCATAGATATTTACTCCGAGATTTTATATGTACCTATGTATATTCAATGTGGTTATGGACCACGCGGTCACAGTTGTAATTTATTTATTCAAACATTATTGCACAAACGAAGAAAAATCTACAAATGGAGGACTAATGCCAAAAGCAATTGCATGAGATATTTTCAAGTTGATGTTACTCCATTGACCTGATGCAGTCAATTGCCGCGTTTGTTTTTATGAACACTTAAATTATGGGTAAGTACTTACCTACGAAATTAAGGTCATACCGTCATTATAGTCAACTTTGCCCGCTTTTTTTGAAAAAACCCGAATTTCTCAATCATATGACTTTTTTTGCTCAGCACGTCCATAGTGATCAAACGTATCAGTTTAATTGAAGAAAAACATTTAAAAAATCGTGTTTTTATCCACTTTATTTGGCATTTTAGAGGGCGGGCAAAGATATACGGGGTTTGCGCCAACATTGCACACGTCAATTTGATGTTCTAATACAGCTCGTATAATGATGATGTCTAAGGATCACTTAAAGGTTTTTGGCAATCCTACCGATAACTTAGCGATAAATGTAAAAACTTTTAAATAAATTTGGTGAGCAATGTTGCCTACCCGTTTTTGGCCATTTCCATACAAGACTCACCTAAGCATTTTACAAAGGCTAGGGTTGTCACTTTAGATAAAATCTGTTACAATAGTTTAACGGCCAAAAATATGAGTGTCGCTGTATTTTTCATGCGTTAAAGGGATAAAACATCTAAATAAAGGATAATAAGACAAATTAAATACAGTATATATTTATAAACTTACTTTAGTGTACAAACATAACCTTCTTTTACTTGCAATTTAGGGTAAATTTGTCAAAAGTGACAACCCTAAGCCGTTTTTGGTGGTGGCCAATGTTGGCATCCATAGGTCTGTAAATTACCGGATTAGGTACATTGCCCACTATCAAAACTTTTGTGTCTTTAGGCCTTTTTAGATTAAACCTCAATAGACATAATCTATGCTTCATGTTTTATAACTGAAAGCCGGAAATATTTGTCAAAGGGTTCTCAATTTGTTTCTACTTGCATTAATTTTTCAACAATTTTTTGCCCGCCGAAATATACCTGCCCTATATTTGACAACTCGCTGAAAATTCCCAAGTCAAGTTGTGCACATGTTTGGTATATAGTTCTGTCACTTCTGTCACAAATATAACCTATTTTAAAACTAAAAATAGCAGGGTGGCCATAAGTATTTTAAATTTTTCTACATTTACTAATTTGTTTAAAATTGTCGTTTTGGCCAAAGTTTCCCCTGGAGGCAAAGTTGGTTATAATGACGGTATATGTTTCTAAATTTACACCATGTAATAACTTAAATGTCTGCTGGCAGTACTGTCTAACTAAGTAACTGTCTACAGATGCATTTGAATATTAACAGGAGCACCTCAATGAAACTTATAGCACAATATTTTCAGATGATTAAAATAAAGCGATTGCATTAATACATCTAAGTATGATATTATCTCTATATCTAACTATATCAAACACCCATTAACAATTAAGTCTTTTAAGACATTCGTCATAACGACAAATCAAGACAGAAAGCACAGGCGTTGAAGAGGTGGCGTCACGAATGATCAGTTTGTTAGTATATTACACTCATGTAATCATACGTAGTCGAGTGCAAAAGACCGTTGAACAAAAGCTCATAATGAACCTGCGGGATGACGGAAGTGTATGTAATTAAAAATCTAATCAACTACATAACATAATACGGTGCGGAGCAATCCGAGCAATAAAGGCACAACACAACCTCTACAGCCTCTACTCGGGTGAAACTATGCATGTTTCTTCCGCCTGGGTGAAGTATTGTATGAATGTTTCTAGTTCAGTTTTATGCACTTGGGAGTAATAAAATTGAGGAAATATAATATTTCCTGGACTAATGCAATCATTATAACTTTTTATCGCTGGGCTAATATCCTATAATGTACAATATGTATAACGTGATAGGAATGTTGTAAGGTACCTAGAGTAGGTACCTACAAAAATGCAGCATTTTATCTCAACGAAGGATTTATTATTATATTATTAATTCAGAATTAATTTATGTAGGTACAGATATATTTTTCCAGATCGTACAGACATGCAAGTAAATAAAGTGATGTACCTATCTCTTGTTTTTTAAATATGTGACATGATACCATTTTCAACGATTTTTATGATTTACTTTCTATTTATGTGTTTTCTAAGTTTCTAACAATAGAAAATGTCATAAATGTATTAAGGCAGTGAAAACTTTCATGTACTTAACACGTACATCTTAAATATATTAAGTAGAAAAGTATTTCATCCTCGATTTTATAGGCTGGTCTAAGACGAAGTACGCTCATTTGGATGTTAATCAGTTTTCTAGCACATAATCTGCATATGCCTGCCTAAGGTAAACATGGTTCTATCATACGACTTTCATTTTCACATTCCTACTTAATTATTTCAATGACTTGTTATTTAGTTGTTGTCTCCTCGTGCTGCTATAGATACCCGAGCAAGCTGAAGATTCCAAAATTCTTCTCTCTTTCCAAAAACTTTACTACCCAATTCTCGTCTCATTTATCATGATATGTTTTGCAATAAAGTTTATATCATCTATCTAGTGTTAGCTATTATAAAATTATGATCTAAAGGGAATCGATACACTTTACGGGCCGATCCCATGCCGGCGTACCTGTTGAATGGGCCCGGTACGATATGCTCCTTAGTAATACAATGTATTACCTTATCGTAAGTACTTGCGTACGCAATATAATAGAAGAGAAATTAACTTTCTATTGGCTTTGAATTAACGGGTAATTAATCGCTTTGCGATCTTTGTACAAAGGTAATTTATTGATCCTATAAATCTACTCATCTATTCAGTTCATGTGTTCTCATTGCTGGTGTCTGATTGCGTCTTAGGGATTTTGGATAACTAATACATTATTTGGTTGATTGTTGTTTTCCAATGACCATCAAATCCACCTATCTCTTCATACGTATAATGCATTTAAAGTCTGAGTAATCGTGGAACATAAATGAGAAAAAATACCCTAACTGGAAATATGAACAATTACCTATCCATCGATCTTCTAGACTAAAATTTCTAAACAATACTCATAAACACATCTGTATCACCATTAAAATTAAAATAACTATACCTACATATAGGCAGTCACATGCATACATTGAGTACCGAAGTGACCGTATGCCATTAATTTTATTAAACTTTTAATTATACAGAGTAAGATAGAGTAAGTACTAATTGATTCTTGCCAGTAGTACTACAGAGGGCCTTAGCTAGGTACCCAGGTAGGTAAGGCACGTAATCTCACTCATGTGCTTTCGAGTCACTTACGACTCAAAAGACTCGGAAGTTTTAAAGCGCAGGCGTACAACTTTCAGCGTATCTCGATAGAAGCTGGCTCTGCACGTCATGTCTCATGTTCACAACTAATTGCAACAGATCAACGACGGTCTACGTCGTCGTTATTGTCGGTTCGATGTTACGGTACAGTCCATTCCAGAGCTTCGCCCCGCCGTTTAAACGGTACATCGGGAACATTTTATTTTACATCGCCTGCGAATCGCTAACAGCATCAATTTACCACGCCCGCTACGATCTAGGATGACGCAAGGCATCTTTAATCGTTATAGAGGGTGCTTCGTCACTGCTTGGATGGAAACTCTTTAGTTTGACGGTGGGATAATATTTCTGACCAAGTGCGAGTCAGACTCACGCACCAAGGGTTCCGTAATCACACTTTTTTGTAACAATTTTAGGTTCCGTCCGTAGTACTAGGAACCTTTACCTATGCTTTCGCCATGTCCGTCTGTCTGTTTCTCCGACCGAGGTTTAGCTCCGTGATCGTTAGTGCTAAGAAATTAAGCTGTTGCAAAATGAATATACATATCAATGAATCATGCCGACAAATATATATATAGGATGCAAGCATGATGCACTTGACCATTTTTTTGGTCTCTGACGCGAAGATGACAATGACGTGAAATATTAAATCAAAACATGATTTTCATTATAACATATAAAAATAAAAATGTTGCTATGTACTGGAAATTTGGAAAAGTATTTCTCATAACCTAATTATGATGGTCCATTTTGTTACGAAATTCCTTTATTTTATAACTTTTTCCAGGACCATAAAAACTTGCTTCTAATTATTTTATTAAAGAAAATTACGAGTTAGGACTGAAAATAAATAAGCTTTGTCAACTATGAAGCAGGTTTTACAACTTCTAACCAAGTTTTCTCCCAACAATTTGACAGAAGAATTAAGATTTAATGGGGAGATATTTGTATGCCAGCGATACAAAACCGATGGTGTATTTTGGCAACTCTCGCCCATAAATTAAGGCTCGGTTACATCCAATTTAAATGTTCGTTTTATTTCATCCAATTTTTTTGTACGACAGCAGTTTTTAATTGGTTTTACTGCAGCGCAATGCTCCAACATAGATCCAATTAAAACAACACAGAAATTGCAATGCTTGATTTAGACAATAACAACGAAATAGGTACATACCCACCCTAAAACTTACCTACGAGCAAAGAAGAATTGTTAAATTTGGTTTAAACATTGAGTTTAGGAATAAGACTCTATATTGTATAATTATATTATATTTTTCTAAAAATAATAATACTTAACTTGAACGGCGGGTTTATTCTATTACGCAACGAATTGTTTCGTGCTAAATCAAAATATTGAAAGAAAACTTGCTCCAAACGCCACATGCAAGTCATCCATTATTTGTTATCATCTAATCTTATAGTTGAGTAACACCTACACACGCAACTGGCCGAGACGGTACACGGTGCCTGCAGGCTCGACCGTGACGTAGCTACGTTATAGTGCATCAGTGGCTAGCGTTTCATAAAACTCAATTCATACCCAATGAGCGCCTTATTTTATTTTACAGGTTTGGAGGAATAAGTAAACTAATGATTTTGTCTTGCTAACAGCCATTTGTATGCCTCTTTTTACATTATTCTTCTCTATTGGAAACCATTTCGATCACTTTATAATTCTAAACAAAATTTTACACCTGGTTTGTGTGTAGAAAATCATTTCATGCACATACGTGCATAGAACAATACGTTCTATTTGACTACTACATAAAGTAAAACTAGACTCCCTATTTTCAATCGCTTTCTTAACTTTTATAATGTATATTTATTTTGTTGTGTAGGCACCTAGGCAAACAAAATGGAGCAAATTTTCTGTAGCCTCTAAATATTCCGCAGGCTGTACCTAAATAGGATTCAGGATGGATTCGGTATCTTTATATAAATATAGGAGAAATAATATACACTGTCCTTCCAAGTTTGCAAAATAAAGACATCAATAATTCTATACAAACTAGGAAGGACAGTGTATTATCGGCTTTAAAAAATGTATCTAATCTAACCTGTGCTTAGCGGGCGTGTACTCGGCACCCCCGGATGCCGGCCGCGGCTGCGGTTTGTGGTCTGCATTGCATGCACACAACGTGCAGTAAGGCGATCATAATCACATAACTACTGACTTAACTTATAGCTTATAGAACTACAGGTGCCCGAGGTGTCCTGCTGGAAAAGCGTTACCTATTATAATTTAATACTACTTATTTAGAGTGCAAACGGCACGTTGTAATAAGTAGTTTCAGGAGAACCTTAATTATAATTTTATTCTCCGATTATATCAAGTTAATTTTTATCTTGTTTTCTGGTATTATGTGTCTAATAATTGGATAGGTATACTGGTATACCGGTCAGATAACTTAGAATAGTGTCAACGTGGTGTTTGTGAAACCTAGATATTGAAACCTATAGAAGTACTTTAATGCGTTGAGTAGGTAAATGTTATTGGGGTGTTATTTTACCTACTGCAAAGCTAACTGCTTTGCTGCTAGCCAAATTTTCTTACTTAAAGCTTCGTAATACCTGACAGATTTTTTAAAGGTTTAACTCAATTAGGAGACATTTTACAACAAAAAATAAAGTTATATAATTTCCTGTCTAGCGCTTCTTTGGATTCGGATTTCGGATTGGCGATTGCTTTAAAAATGCAGCATAATAAAGCTATAACTCCGGCTAGCGGCGTGGCGGCACCCAAAGTGCAATAACCCTGACACAAACAAAAATATTGGTTTTACTTTCAGGCGAAACTACTACACAACTACATACTGACTGATCAGAATGATATGAATTGATTTCGTGCGCTTACTCGCTTGTCAAGTCAGGAGTAGCCATGTCGAATTGGTATTCATTTTCGACCAAGTCATAAGGCCTAAGCCGTATTTGGTCAACCGAAAACAAAGAAATAAATAAAACTATAGACGCTTTTCGTTCCGTGACCGAAATATCTTTATTGAAACTTATTTCACTAGCAAATCGCCTTCATTGGATCACAATAAAAATATTGGCATTGTTAGTAAACGTGATTCGCATCGTGCTCTTTTTGGTTGGAGAGTCACGATTTATAAAAGAGCTGACAAATTGAGCGAGCGTTCTACAACTTCGTACAAATCTAATTTCGTTTGGAGCGTTTGTGCTAACCTCGATCGACAATGACGGCATTTTATATCATTGATTATACTATAGTGAAAACAATAAACAGTACTTTAACTTTTATATTTGTGTACTGAATTTCTAAGGAAGTTCGGCAGGTTCAAGTAAGAATTTTAAATTTTAAGTAAACTTACATTTTTAAACGCTTGTAGCTGTCCTTATTCCTTGCTTGTCTAACCAAATAATAAAAAAGATGAAAATCTGGCAGACTTAGTATACAATTATACTCGAGCTGCAAGGATCTGTCCTTTTAATTTGACATTTCTCTCGCTGCTTATTCTCTCTCTTGCAGCAGCGTAGGTACATACATGTACCTACATCATAGCCGTTTTGCTACAATATCCTGATGAGCTATTAAGTGTAGTTACTAGCTATAATAATAAATAAATATTAAAAAAAAATATTTTAAATAAATATAATACCTACTGTCTTGGCTATATATTCACATACATCCTTTACTGATTATTTTTGATTGTTAATATACTGGTTATGATAATTTATCTGTAATATTTAAAAAAGCGGCCAAGTGCGAGTCGGACTCGCCCATGAAGGGTTCCGTAGCAGCAAGTAACATAATAAAATTGCGGTATACGATTTATGACGTATTACAAAAAAGCTACATATACATCATACATTTTTTATTTTTATCATTCTCTTATTTTAGAAGTTACAGGGGGGGGGGGGGGGGCTCACATTTTACCACTTTGGAAGTGTCTCTCGCGCAAACTATTCAGTTTAGAAAAAAATTATATTAGAAACCTCAATATCATTTTTGAAGACCTACCTATCCCATGGTATTATCTATGAAAAGGGACCTTATTGTCGATGGCGCTTACGACACTAACATCGATGAGCACTAAACGTAGTAGTTTAAAATTGGTGATTCTGGCCCATTTTAGTTATTTTGATTTCCAATTTAGCAATTAAGTTTCTTTGATTACCACCACCATATTTACAGACTTTTACAAGGATTTCATGCATTATTTTCTAGTATGTATAACTTCAGTCCTTGAACTACGTTATTGCTTGTCAGAAACACGACGGCTCATTATTTTCTCGATAGAATCTTAAGTTGAAAACATGCCTAACACTGTCTTTATTTCCTTATGTTAGAAGTACTTGGACAAAAATGTATATGAAACTTACTTCAGTCGATAGCTTTTAAGTAAATCTTCATTATTGCTTGTCCTTTTATCGATACGTTAATTTTTTCATTCATCATTTGATGAATTCAACATTTTGCCTACTAAATTACACCCTACGCGGCAATACCTTGCGCCTATTCCTCACGCCAGTACGCCCGTGACCACTGTCAGCGTCGGACCTGTGCTAGTTTAGCGGACGTTTCATAAAATGGGTAATCACAGTATAAATATGCAAATATGTTATACAAACAATGTTTTTCAACATACTTACGAAGAAAAGCAAAATAATTCTTAAATACGGTGACATTTCAGTCATTCGTCCGTCATATTGTCATTTTATAACAAGTTGGGCAGCAAAGACACACCCATCTAACCAATCCGGAATTCAGTCACGATTGATAAATTGTGTAAACATATTTTAAAAGGCTATAAAATTAATCAAATTGAATAATTTAGACTGGTCACATTTTTGTAAAAATCGATTTCTACTGGCAAAACATATTACTTTTTGGCAACCGGGTTTTTTAACCTAATTAGACCCCGCTGAATCCGAATTTGCCGGTTGCTTGATCGAATTCTTGACTGGAAGTGAGATATGTGATATTAAAGGTCCCTTTTTTTAGTTTTTCGTAAATAACTCGCAAACGGTGGCCAATATAAAAAAAAATGAACTAATAATCTACACAAAATTTTCAATAAAAAAGATTCAGTACATTTTTAGCAGGGATCAATATTTAAAAAGATAATAAAGAGGGAAAGTTAATTATAATAAATTCTAAGGTTCCTTGTTTTTATTTTTTCGTTAATAATTTGAAAAGTGTGACTCATAGCAAAAACAAATCTTACACATAAATCATCATCATCATCATCATCTCAGCCATAAGACGTCCACTGCTGAACATAGGCCTCCCCCTTGGACCTCCATACGTGCCGGTTGGAAGCGACCCGCATCCAGCGTCTTCCGGCGACCTTAACAAGATCGTCTGTCCATCTTGTGGGTGGACGTCCTACGCTGCGCTTGCTAGTCCGTGGTCTCTACTCGAGCACATTTCGACCCCATCGGCCATCTTCTCTGCGTGCAATGTGGCCTGCCCATTGCCACTTCAGCTTGCTAATCCGGTGGGCTATGTCGGTGACTTTAGTTCGTCTACGGATCTCCTCATTTCTGATTCGATCACGTAGAGAAACTCCGAGCATAGCCCTCTCCATAGCTCGTTGAGCGACTTTGAGTTTTGAGATGAGGCCGATAGTGAAAGACCACGTTTCGGAGCCGTAAGTCATCACTGGTAACACACATTGATTAAAGACTTTCGTCTTGAGGCACTGAGGTATGTCGGACGAAAAGACATTACGTAGTTTCCCGAACGCTGCCCAACCGAGTTGGATTCGGCGGTTGACCTCTTTCTCGAAGTTGGACCTACCTAATTGGACTACTTGTCCTAGGTAGATGTACGAGTCAACAACTTCGAGTACCGAGTTCCCAACAGAGACTGGGATGGGCACAACATTGGCATTTGACATAAGTTTCGTCTTGTCCATGTTCATTTTCAAGCCCACCCGTTGTGAAACTCGGTTGAGGTCATCGAGCATCATGCTGAGTTCCTCCATCGACTTTGCCATGACTACGATATCGTCGGCAAACCGAAGGTGAGTGATTTATTCGCCGTTGATGTTGATGCCAAGTCCTTCCCATTCCAGGAGCTTGAAGGCGTCTTCCATTACGGCAGTAAACAGTTTCGGAGAGATAACGTCTCCCTGCCTTACGCCTCTTTGCAATGGAATCGCCCTCGTGCTCTGCTCCTGTACTCGGACCGACATGGTGGCGTTATTATACAAACACTTCAACACTTCGATGTACCGATAGTCAATATGGCATCGCTGAAGAGACTCAAGCACCGCCCATGTTTCCACCGAATCGAAGGCTTTCTTATAGTCCACAAACGCTAAGCATAATGGCAAGTTATACTCTTCGGTCTTCTGTATAACTTGCCGCAGCGTATGGATGTGGTCTATGGTACTATAGCCTTTTCGGAAACCGGCTTGTTCGGGAGGCTGGAAGTCATCAAGTCTGTGTTCGAGACGGTTCGTGATGACCCTTGAAAACAGCTTATAGACATGGCTCAGAAGCGTGATGGGTCTGTAGTTCTTCAATAGGTTGTTATCACCTTTTTTGAAGAACAGCACCACCTCGCCTCTATTCCATGTTTCAGGCGTTATGCCCTCGGACAAGGCGGAATTAAAGAGCTTCTGGAGGACTTTAAGTACCGGTGTTCCACCCGCTCTCAGAAGCTCTGAAGTGATTTCGTCTTTGCCCGGCGCCTTGTTGTTCTTAAGCTGCTTCAGGGCCATCCTAATCTCGTACAGACTGATGTCCGGGATATCTTCGGTATAATGTCGGGACAGCTTGGCTCTTGGATCTCCTACCAAGCTGTCAACGGGCTTTGCGATCGAAGTGTATAACTGTCCATAGAACCTCTCGATCTCACCTAAAACCTCCGCTTTGCTCGACGCTATGCTGCCATCTTCCCGTTTCAGCTTTGTCAGCTGGCTTTGCCCAATAGACCCTTGCTTTGCTTGCGTTGCTTTGTCCTTTGCGAACACTTTGGAGCCTTGGTTTCGCTCAATAGTCTCTTTAATACGGTTAGTATTAAAGAGACGCAGATCATGTCGCAAGGACTTAGATATACGTCTATTGAGCTGCCTATATGACTCCGCATCATCGGGAGACTGCAACTGTAGCGAGCGTCGTTCAGCCATGAGGTTTAAGGTTTGCTCGGTCAATTTCTGAGGTCTATCTTTACGGCGGGGTCTAAAAAACTTAGACCCTACTGTGTGGACAGTTTCCACTAGCCCGTCGTTGATTTCGTCCACTGAAGCCAAGTTCTCTAGGCAAGCAAAGCGGTTAGAGAGCTCGAGTTGAAAGCTTTCGGGGTTTTGAACATGGGCTCGAGTAGGTCGGAGCGTAGACTTCATCAGGCTGGACCTTTCAAGTTTAATATTGATATTCAGTGTGCCTCTTACGATTCGGTGATCACTACCGGTCTTTACCCTGTTGATCACACATAAATAATAAACATAAAATTTCCTACAAGAAACATGTAGAACACTTTTCGCTAGGATCAATATTTAAAAAGACAAAGCAGCCGGTAAGTTAATTACAATCAATTTTAAAGTCCCTTTTTAGTTTTTTGTAAATAACTCGTAAACGGTGTCCCATAGCAAAATAGGTTTTATGAATAAATAATCTACATAAAATTTCCTGCAAAAAACATCTGAACACTTTTCTCTAGGATCAATATTTAAAACGATATTAAAGGAAGAAAGTTCATTACAATCAATTCACATGTCACTTTTTTTAGTTTTTAGGGTCCCGTACCTCAAAAAGAAAAAACGGAACCCTTATGGGATCACTCGTGCGACTGTTTGTCTGTCTGTCCGTCTGTCACAGCCCATTTTCTTCAAAAGTACTGGACCAATTAAGTTGAAATTTGGTACACACATGTAAATTCGTGACCCAAAGACGGACATCTTACGTAAACAAATGAATTTTAAACATGGAGGCCACTTTTTAGCCAAGGGGGGTTAGTTAACATTAAGAACCTATTTTGCTATGGGCCACCGTTTAGGAGTCATTTACAAAAAACTTAAAATAGGGACCTGGAAATTGATTATAATTAACTTACCCCCTTTAATACCTCATTAAATATTGATCGTAGCGAAAAAGTGTACAAAACCTTTTTTGTGGACAATTTTATGTTCAATATTTATGTATAATATTTTTTGCAACTGCCCCCGTTGCAACCGTTTACGAGTTATTTACGAAAAAAAAAAGCGACCTGTGAACTGATTGTGATTAACTTTCTTCCTTTAATATCGTTTTAAATATTGATCCTAGAGAAAAGTGTTCAGATGTTTTTTGCAGAAAATTTTATGGAGATTATTTATTCATAAAAACCTATTGTGCTATGGGACACCGTTTACGAGTTATTTACAAAAAACTAAAAAGGGACTTTAAAATTGATTATAATTGACTTACCGGATGCTTTGTCTTTTTAAATATTGATCCTAGCGAAAAGTGTTCTGCATGTTTCTTGTAGGAAATTTTATGTTTATTATTTGTGTAAAATTTGTTTTTGCTATGAGTACATACTTTTCAAATTATTAACGAAAAAATAAAAACAAGGAACCTTAGAATTTATTATAATTAACTTTCCCTCTTTATTATCTTTTTAAATATTGATCCCTGCTAAAAATGTACTAAATCTTTTTTTATTGAAAATGTTGTGTCGATTATTAACGTTTAACAATTTTTTTTATATTGGCCACCGTTTACGAGTTATTTACGAAAAACTAAAAAATGAGACCTTCAAAAAGTGATTATAATTACCCGCCTTAATATCTCTTTGAATATTGATCCTAGCGAAAAATTGTACGGAATCTTTCTTGTAGGCAATTTTATGCAGATTACTTATGTTTAAGAAAATTTTTGCTATGCGCCACCGTTTAAGAGTTATTTACGAAAAACTAAAAAAAAGGGACCTTTAATATCAACTATCTCACTTCCAGTCAAGAATTCGATCAATCAACCGGCAATTTCGGATTCAGCGGGGTCTAATTAGGTTAAAAAACCCGGTTGCCAAAAAATAATATGTTTTGTCAGTCGAAATCGATTTTTACAAAAACATGATCAGTCACGTATACACTCATATTGTATACATATAATTAATAATTATTTAGGTACACTCACCGACCTCACCGTCTTACCTACCATTTTTAGGGTTCCCTACCCAAAGGGTAAAACGGAACCCTATTAATAAGACTCCGCTGTCCGTCCGTTCGTCCGTCCGTCTGTCAGCAGGCTGTATCTCACGAACCGTGATAGCTAGACAGTTGAAATTTTCACAGATGATGTATTTCTGTTGCCGCTATAACAACAAATACTAAAAAGTACGGAACCCTCGGTGGGCTCAGTGGGCGAGTCCGACTCGCGCTTGTCCGGTTTTAAATTTCATTAAGTACTCATCAAAATTCGAATTTACTAATAAATCTTTTTCAATATTAATTGCCGAACTAAAAATCCCGGAACTGACGATTCAGAATACCGATGTCGTCAGAATAAGGACGTAGACGTGCTGCGCGGGAATGGTGCGGTGCGCCGCGCGGGGCGCCCGCCTGCCCGTTCTACCACTCGTCTGCTTCACCCCCTTGAAAACGTAAAACTCGAGTATAAGAGCGCCTTAAATATTCTATACACTTTTTCGCTAGGATCAATCTTCTTCTCCTTCAACCTAGCGTTTTAGCTAAGCGTCCGGTCTTCCGGTGAGTAGATTTTAAGTAGATTACTTATGTATCAGAACATTTTTTGGTACAGGCCACCGTTTACGAGTTATTTACAAAAAATATTAACAATTGATCATATTTAACTTTTTACCTTAAATATTTTTTTAAATACTGATCCTAGCGAAAAGGTGTATAGAATATTTAATGTAGACAATTTTACGCAGATTACTTATGTATCAGAACATTTTTGCTACAGGTCACCGTTTACGATTTATTTATAAAAAACTACAAAGGGACCTTTAAACCATTGTAACACATTGTACAACTTAAAATTGAATGACTGATAAGTTCATCAGCGTCACATAACATAAATTGACCTCCGCATTGGATAGACAGCAACATTGAATGTTCCAGTAATCAAAGAAACTTAATTGCTAAATTGGAAATCAAAATAACTAAAATGGGCCAGAATCCCCAATTTTAAACTACTACGTTTTGTGGTCATCGATGTTAGTGTCGTAAGCGCCATCGACAATAAGGTCCCTTTTCATAGATAATACCACATATAGATACCCCACACGTATGGGTTTGATGAAAATAAAAATTTTGACTTTCAGTTCTAAGTATGGGGAACCCCCAAATTTTTTTTTTCTATTTTTGTGTGAAAATCTTAATGCGGTTCACAGAATACATCTACTTACCAAGTTTCAACAGTATAGTTCTTATAGTTTCGGAAAAAAGTGGCTGTGACATACGGACGGACAGACAGACAGACAGACATGACGAATCCATAAGGGTTCCGTTTTTTGCCATTTGGCTACGGAACCCTAAAAAGCTATTGGACGCTTTGAGTCCCATTGTGTTCAGTGTCAAAACGCTGAGCCTATCGTGAGAAAATCAATTAAGATGTTACTTTAAAGAGTCGAAAGTTTAGTACCTACCTATTCAAGTGTCTGTGATATGGTAATATAATGATGATGCTTCATAAGTTTGGAGATTATAATCCAGTCATTCCAGATATTCGATTATGTCAGATTAAGAGTTATAGTAGTTTATGTGACTGCTACATAATGAAAGGCATTAAAATACGAGTGTGGGTTTATGAAACGAATGAAATGAGTTTCATAATAGTATCACACGAGTGTTTTAATGCCTAATTATGTACAGTTACATAAACTGCTTTATCTACACACATATTATCAACTTTCTATGATATATTCACTAACCTCATATTACTGCCGACATTGGGGCACTTTGCTCTCTGGCAGAACTCGCGGATATGAGATGGCGTCTCCGAAATATCTTTATCGCACATTTTACACGAAACTTTTGTTATAGTTACTTTAAAAACAACAAAACAAATTATTTTTTACTTACAATCTAATTAAAAGATAAACCGTACGTCAAATGGCGGCAAATGAAAACTTTTTTCACGCATGTCACGCATCCGTAGGTTTTCCAAAGACAAACTAGAGTCGGGGTCGATTACCATATCGTCCGATACCAACTTACATGCGAGATTTCTCAATATTGTATGCAATTGTCATTTGATTTCGAATAAAACGTCATCTCGACTGATATTAGAATAGGGGTCAAATCAATTTGCTTTTTTTTTCAGAGATGTTCGAAATTTGAATGCATTACCAAATCGATTTTGATATAGTAATGAAGCTATTACCACATTTTCACAGATAAGAAATTTGCCGTAACAAAACAGATTATCGTAATGTGGGCCATTATTTACGGATTTTGAAGGTATCATAGAGAGTTTATGATATGTGTGTAGATAATAGTAGTTTATGTGACTGCTACATAATGAAAGGCATTAAAATACGAGTGTGGGTTTATGAAACGAATGAAATGAGTTTCATAATAGTATCACACGAGTGTTTAAATGCCTAATTATGTACAGTTACATACACTGCTTTATCTACACACATATTATAAACTTTCTATGATATATCCACTAACCTCATATTACAGCCGACATTGGGGCACTTTCCTCTCTGGCGGAACTCGCGGATATGAGGTGGCGTCTCCAAAATATCTTTATCGCACATTTTACACGAAACTTTTGTTATATTTACTTTAAAAACAACAAAACAAATTATTTTTTACTTACAAACTAATTAAAAGATAAACTGTACGTCAAATGGCGGCAAATGAAAACTTTTTTCACGCACGTCACGCATCCGTAGTTTTTTTTTTTAATTCAGAGACAAACTAGAGTCGAGTCGATTACCATATCGTCCGATACCAACTTACATGCGAGATTTGTCAATATTGTAGGCAATTGTCATTTGATTTCGAATAAAACGTCATCTCGACTGATATTAGAATAGGGGTCAAATCAAATTGCTTTTTTTTTCTGAGATGTTCGAAATTTGAATGCATTACCAAATCGATTTTGATATAGTAATGAAGCTATTACCACATTTTCACAGATAAGAAATTTGCTGTAACAAAACAGTTTATCGTAATGTGGGCCATTATTTACGGATTTTGAAGGCATCATAGAGAGTTTATGATATGTGTGTAGATAAAGATTTTTAAAGCATCTTTGAAGAATTCAAGAGGCCTTTTGTACGATACGTGGAAATAACAATGCTCTTTTAATGGAGGAAAAAACAAAAGCATTAAGACATTTTAATTACATGAATGATGCTTAATTCTCATATAAATCGCGAAGAACGCACATCGCAGTGCACAGTGAAGGTTCAGAGCAAACAAAAAAACATTATTATGTAATGAATAATTAGGCGTAAGGCGTAAAGGTAGTAACTACCTACTAAATTTATATACCTACAAAGTTTGACATTCATTTTATTTGACCGCGGGTAGTTATTATTTTACTAGAATATACTTATTCCACTTATTCAGTATTCGCCCTACCAAAATCATTTTGTTCTTGGACGCTTAATTCTGATATTAACTCTAGCCTATAGCGAAATCTATAGCTAGTTACTCGTGATTTTGGAATATTTTTGTGTGCTAATAATGTTTTTTATGACATTAAAAAAACCGGCCAAGTGCGAGTCGGACTCGCGCACGAAGGGTTCCGTACCACCTACGCTAAAAACGGCAGAAAAATCACGTTTGTTGTATGGGAGCCCCACTTAAATATTTATTATATTCTGTTTTTAGTATTTGTTGTTATAGCGGGAACAGAAATATGTACATCATCTGTGAAAATTTCAACTGCCTAGCTATCACGGTTCATGAGATACAGCCTGGTGACAGACAGACGGACAGCGGAGTCTTAGTAATAGGGTCCCGTTTTTACCCTTTGGGTACGGAACCCTAAAAAACATTTCTACAACTTGTTACAATATTTTTAAATAATCATTGAGAATACTCTTGAGAATTTCTTATCGGATCATACTCACCATTGTGTATGTATGGTGAGACTTGCAACATCATTAACATAGAATCGCTCCACAACCTGTCCATTGCGTGTTTGTACTCATACATACATTCATGGGATGACATAGATCTGACTGAAAGATTGCATTTACATGTAACTTCATTCATAGTTTAGTTCGCGACGTATTTTTTTGTTAAATTCGTGAATTGCATCGCATTAGGATGTCAGTGTTATTGACATTTTGCTGTCGGATAGCCGGATAGCTGAAGTCTAACGTAATTTCATTGTATTGGACCAAAGAGACGGCAATGACATGCAGGGAGTAGGTACAAATAAGTAGGTATATAGAATTTTTTTGCCGCACAGTAATGTCCTCAAGAAAAGACGCAGTACAATCCAAATCTAATCCCAATAGGTGCGTCTGTAAGCGTGTTCGGAAATAGAGCCCCTGACATATCATTGACATTATTTATTTATTTATTTAATATTTTATTAAATAGACATGAATATTTCACACCGCGCGACATGATAACTGGGGTAAAAGGATAAAATTGCGTATTAATATTTAACAACCGAGGGGCTTCCGTGAGTTGGGGTTGAATTTTAAATACTGTCGAATTTCCCCCAGGATAGTTACTACTGAGTTTTCATTTACTGAATAACTTGTAAGTAGGTTGTAAAGAAGGCCTAATACCTATTAGATACGGCATAATTAAAGCTTGCTATGAAACTAAAAGAATAGGTAGCCTTCATGTTGCAGAAACAATGTATCTGAAAATCTATGTTAAAGTCATTACAGTCGTCTAGATTGCATGTTGAGATATGTTAGACTTGATGACTATTCTTGAATAGGTTACCTAACCTCATTAGAGTCATTAGGATGAAGGTAATATAGTACTTTTTTTACTTTTTAAATATTCCTTTGTTTTAAGAGGTAAATTACTGCTATTGTTTATTATACAATGCCGTGTAATTGAGGCAGATTTAAATTGTATTTTTTATAAATGTATACATCAGAATTTTTCGACATTATCTACATAATTTTTATATTACCTGTGTAGTTCTTCAGCAACCACTTGTATTTATGTAGAAGTACCTAAGTACATATGTCTATCGTATGCCAGACAACTGTGTATATTGTACCAATTGGTATTGATTATGCTTATGGCTATGGTGTACTGTACAGGTGTAACACTATCTGCACCATTGAGTTCACCGGGCGTATCCGTGATTGATACCCAAGGTCTAGATCAAATCGTCTCTTTAAATATCATGTGTACAATCATAGCTTGATGATAATTACACTTGACACACAGCAGAAGGACAAATACTGTATGAGTACTTATAGAATGGCGTCATCGACGAAGCTATTGTTTAGCTTGGCCATCCGCCTGTTCCTTATAAATAACCGCCTTAAGTACGGACTTTGGCATAGTCTCGGTAGAATACAGGACAAATGTTACTCGCGTCCGCAGGAGCTACCTACCGCAATTCTGCATGTGTCCCCTGGGTGGTGCTAAAGAGTGACAAACCAAGAGGCAATTAATCAATCAATTAAATAATAGGCAAGATTGCGAAAATGGCAATGAACACGAGTACGGTAGAATATGAACCTATAGGTACAGTTTTATGCAGGTGACTGACATAATCACCCTTGCATGCAGGAAACTACCTCTTGTTGAGATGGTCAGTTAAAAGGGCCATTGGAGTGGACCGTTACAAGTTTTTAAATAATTGGAGTACACTTTATAAGATTCCGCAGAAGTATCTGCTACTCGTATATGCAACAGTTAAGATTATTCTTTACTGACTTTACTCGTAGATCACCTTATTTATTCAAATAGTCGTTTAATTAGAGCCTAATACCGAATCAAATAAACACGAACAACCGTAATGATTATAATTATGATTACTTAATGACTACCTACTTTTAACGTGAATTTATTTGCGTTGTTACTCATTTAAAAGGCCAGTTCAATGTCACCTAAAAACAATGTTTTGTTTAGTAATTTTAGTTCCGATGTAGAGTAATATATACGGTTCAATTAGGCTTAGGACGGGTATTCACATCAGTTGCCTTGCCTAGTATTCGCCTTAAACAAAACATTATAATGTGAGCTGTGTTTCTATATGGGTGGAATGGATGTAAAGGTTATATGTGAAGTGTTTCAGCTGTCGCAACTGCTAATAAAGTGTACAATTGTAATACAGTGGAACCTGGATAATTGCAATCTCAAGGGACCGGCCATTTTTTGTAAATTAACCAGGTTTTCCATTTAAGCAGGTCGTGTCAATTAACGAGGTTCAAAAAATCGTTGTGTCAATTATAGAGGTTTTCATTAATAGAGGTTGCGTTTTGACAAATTTCTTTTATGGAGGTGCAAATAACCACTGAAAGTAGATTTACACGCTTAAATTCTGGGTTTCTGGTCTATATATTGCTTCTGTCTATATTTGTACTTTTACACTACATTAATTACCACTTTATTTTCTTATTAATCATTTGGGTTTAAAAATTCCCTTGAATTGTAGAAGAAAGTTTAATTAGAATGTAAAAAGCATACATTGTTTTTGATTAAATCAAAACTATTTCACCTACTACAGGCTGTGATAGATACCCAATAAATAAATTGAATTCTGGATGAAGATATAAATAAAATGATCATTGCTATTAAAATATTGTTTCTGCTGTCTACAACTACATTATTTCAATTACAGAGGTAATAAGTTAGACTCGTTTCAATAATAGAGGTAAAAAGAAAAGCAAAAATAACGGATCTTTTTAGCACAGTGTCAATTATAGAGGTCTTAGTTGCGATGTGGTCAATTACAGAGGCAAAATTACGAAAAGCACTAAAATCTAAATTGCAATTATAGAGGTTCCAAACTTTCAATTATAGAGGCCTTTTAGTCTCAAGGGACTGGGACCGGACTTTTGGTTGCAATTATTGAGGTTTTCCATTTATCCAGGTGCCAATTAACCAGGTTTCACTGTAACATGCTTAGTCCTAACCTAACCTTGACCGACGGAAAACCGAAACCGAAAGAAAGTCCAAATGGCTGGCGACACGCAAGGGTTTTATTATCTCACGGCACACTTTAGAACGCTATGGAAAATAATAAGTAAAATTACTTAAATTGTGTTGGTTATGGTGTAGGTACCAAATGCGAAGATGGTTCTAGTGATGTAGTCTTATTTATTTAAACTTTATTGCACAAAATCAAAACTTAATGTACAAAAGGCGAACTTAATGCCATGATTATGTATGTAAAGAATGTCATAAATAATAGGGTGGCGATCTAATCTAGATCTTAATTCTATCACGGCATAAAACTTATACATGCCGTGATAGAATTAAGATCTACTTCACGGAAACTCAGAGCTACTTCGATAAAAAAGTAGTACTTAAACAGGAAAAGGAAATGTTTATCCACTCAGGGAGGTACAAGTTAACGCCAGCGGCTGGATATGATTAGGTTTTAGATTCTACACCAAATGTTGTAAGACGGTAAATTTTTAAGGGCTTATTTCTGCTATTTTGGTTTGACACACTAATCATTGCCGCATTTTCGGCTTTTCGTTGCAAATCAACGGTCAGGATCATTCATCATTGACGAAATTTTCATTATGATGAACTTCCGTCACCATACACACCCATCAGACTAAATCAAACCTCCGATCACCATAATTACTAGTGAATAAAAACTATACTCGTTTATTTTTCTTCCACAGGGTCACTCAGAGTCCAAGGGCGCGAAGAAGCGCGACAAGAGCGTAGGCAACGGCAACGGGAAGCCCAGCCGTGGGGTGGCCACGTCTTTCGGGTTTCGAAGGCGGCCTGCCAGCACATCTCGCGCCGACGACAACGCTAGGCGCAAGAAGGCGCAGGACAAGAATGGAAATGGAGGTATGATCTCTCCAACAGTTTTAGTCAGGGTTGAAAAGTGTGAGGCACAGTGTGAGGTACTGATGCTACTTAGTGTAGGCAACGACAAGTCTAGTCGCGAAGTGAGTTGACACCGTCGTAACGGTTTCGAATGCACTCAACAATTTTCAAAATGGAGGTGCGTTAACATCGGGGGGCCAATTGAACAACTCGCAGCTTGGTACAGAGGCAGTACATGTACCCATATGACCGGAAAATAACCCATAGTCGAATGTTATGATGAACTTCCATCCAATTTCCAAAATGAAAGTTTCCTTTGTTTTCTGTATAAGTTTTCCTGAAATCTCTGAGAACTTTTCCAACTTTTAGGAAACTTTCTACAATTATTAGCACATCTGTAAACTAGACAAGCAAGCACTAATTATACTTAGGTATACTTACCTCACAAATTCACATAAAAATATATGTACTTATATATAATATATTTCTAACAAGATTGGAATGTTTCATTAAAAGTTTAATAGGGCCATTTTTATCTTACATTGTGTATTACTTCTCAACCGTAAAGCAATAACTCATGGTACCTACTAGATATCTTTTGAATCTTTCATGCATTTAAAAAAAGGCAATAAAATACTAATAACGAATATTTGATAGTTGAATACCGGACCGGTAAGGTATGTACATATGCCGCGATAAATGCGCTAATATGTACCTATAAGAAAAGGACACACAACGCAAAGTGGAATTGCTAATGGATTTGAATAACATAGGATGTAAAGTGTTCAAACTTGGCTTTCCTCGACTTTAAGTAATACGAGTCTGTACTAACAGTCATATACCTACGATCTGGAACTGACGACGGTTTTGCGTAACATGATCTTCCAAGTAAAAAATACATTTTCTAAGGACAGTTCCTTAAAATTTATTAATTTAATGCTGATAGCGCCTAATTGATAAATCCTTTCTTATTTCTAACAGGGGCCGTAGTCAAAATAACGTCGTTTCGTTTATTGACAAAACCCAATCGAAAAGTAAAAATATATATCGAACGACAGATGTGAATGATTGTCACGTGATCTTTTCTATGGGTAGGTACATGTTTAAAAATATCGGTTATGCTCTGATTTCCTAGGATAGCGGTGCCATCATATGGCGGCAGTCTCCATACAAATACTACGACATCCATATTTAGCCGTATTATTTAGTATGGAGACGGCCGCTATATGACGGCACCGCTATCCTAGAAAAACTGATCTTTATGCTCTAGTTTCCTAGGATAGCGGTGCCGTCATATAGCGGCCGTCTCCATACAAATACTACGACATCCATATTTAGCCGTATTATTTAGTATGGAGACGGCCGCTATATGACGGCACCGCTATCCTAGGAAACTAGAGCATTAGCGTTTACTAAAATTACGTTATCTGACTAAAAAGATGGTGACCTTTAGGTACACCGCTTGTTAACTTAGCTAATGAATGTCATTGCAGCAGGTTCTACGGAGGATCTGCGTGCCGAGGAGGTGTTGTCCGGGCGCTCGACACCCCTGGCGCGACCCCGCAAGGAGACCGTCGGCCAGCCACTACGGAGCAACAGGTACATTCATTAATTATCGATCGATGTAAACAAACACACACTGGCAAATACAAACAATCTGTTATCCATATAAAGTCCTAGGACCTATTGTATACTATTCTCGTGCTATTCTCAATTCCCTATTTCAATAAATATAAGAAGGCGAGCTGTAATATAAACAGTAAATGCCTGAGACAAACGCATAAAAGATGTTCCTATTATGCAATTGCCTGCGGCATTATCGTAGGCGTTCTTTACGGGTACATTTGCCGTTCTCTGTGTAGCAATATTACGATATCAATGTCTTTCTCGGGCGGCTAAATGAGGAATTGAATAGGAGAAATTATTATCTACAACGTTAGGTTCTCTTGGTAGGTCTGGATCGAAATAGCATTACTTTTCGAACCTTAACACTTTCTTATAGTTAAACTCAATTTAATGATAATAATTGACGACTAGGACAAAAAACGATGTCATGTCATACGTCAAAACAATGTGAAACGGCGCTCGCATTAATTTTCCGCAACTAACGCTGCCGCAGTCTATAATTAACTTAACTTTTGTTTACAAAGCAGGTGTGACGGCCCGAAGCTTAAACTCACTATCTGATTATTCACACTACCGAATACAGTTTAGTGTTAAATACGGCTTAATCTGATCCACTTAGTAAATGAGCCGTAACTTTTAGGAAGGTTTATGTCTGGTAATTTCTGAACCTACACATCTAGGTACCTATATTAAAAATTGCTTTACAGAACTAAAAAAAATTGAAATAAAGGTAAATTTACATTAAAACATCGATTTTGAATTAACTAATAAACGAGTCACTATAAATAAGCAGTTTATGTCACGATGTACTAAACTAAATCCTACTTCTTGGCAGGAACCAACCATATTAGCATTTAATAATACAATTTTTATTATCGTACATGTATGTAGCCCAAGCGCTGGTGGACTAGCGGTAAGAGCGTGCGACTTTCAATCCGGACGTCGCGGGTTCAAACCTCGGCTCGTACGAATGAGTTTTTCGGAACTCACCTATGTACGAAATATCATTTGATATTTGCCAATCGCTTTTCGGTGAAAGAAAACATCGTGAGGAAACCGGACTAATCCCAATAAGGCCTAGTTTTCCCTCTGGGTTGGAAGGTCAGATGGCAGTCGCTTTCGTAAAAACTAGTGCCTTCGTCAAATCATGGGATTAGTTGTCAAGCGGACCCCAGGCTCCCATGAGCCGTGGCAAAATGTATAATTGACACGGACTGTCTGATTGCTAGGTTCGGTTTGAGGCAACAGCCGTGCAAGACGGCGCGCGTCGGCGACGTTGGTCCCACCGCCGAGCCGGCCTTCGTGACGCACAAGGAATCCATCAACAACAATGCACTTGGTAAGTACGTGGGAGGTCCCAGATAAAAACCAAACTGTTCTTTCAACCCGTGACCATTAGGCGAATATAGATTACTAGCGAGCTAGCGACCCCTTCGCCTTCGCACGAGTTACACAAAACCTTAAAAAATTATACACAAACCTGCCTTAAGAATCACTCTATTGATAGGTGAAAACCGCATGAAAATCCTTTTAGTATTTTTTGAGTATGTATTTTTGTTTTATAAGGGGTAGTGATACGGGTTTTAGTATGGGACAAACTCCGAAATCATAGAAAAAATGCCACTTTTTCATTTTGGCCTGATTTCCAAGTAGACTAGGTTCGTCCATTATTTCGCGTATTCCAGGCGAGCCTCATACCTTGTAAACGTTGTCTAACCAGTTAGGTACTTATGTGTAAAATCAATTGGAACGAATAACCTGATATTAAGTGATTACACTTTTTAGATTTTTTGGGGTAGGTAAGTATTTTAAATTCCCAGGCTGAAACTCATTACTTACTGGTTCAGAGACTGTTTAAATATACTTACATATAATCTATGTAGTATTTATATAAAAAAAATATTTATATTGTTAATAAGGGAGCGTACTTAAGGGGCCGGTATATGACGTTTTCGATTTAGACCTCACTTTGTAACCATAATTTGTTCAATAAATGTTTGATGATTGCATTAAATTACACGTAAATTTATTCACGAAGAAACCGTGTACCGACTCTTTATGCCATTATATTTTTAATTTGCTGTTATTCTCTACAAATCGACACTAAAAGTATCAAAAAATCAAAATATGGAGTTCCGTTTGAGACAGAAGCAAAACAATTTTGTCTTTGACAGTAATTGAATTATTGTATGATTTTGGAAGCTAGATAATTCAGCTACCAATTTATTATCGATTTATATTTTTACTCACAAAGACAACACAGAAATTCAATCTCAAATGTAAACTTTCGAACAATTTCCATACATTGACGACATCACTCAAAATTCTTCTTCAAGTCAGATGCCCGTTGGGGCTACACCGGAGCACACGTGTACTTCTTCAAATGAAAATGACAGCTTGATTTTCTTGCTTTTGACAATTATATTGACATTAAATCATATACGCACACGAGAAAGCATACCAGTAGATAAAATGTATTTCAAAAAATAGGGTACATAAATATCAGCTCGCGTCTCATTTAAATTTCATTTGCTGTTATTTACGGGTCATTATTGTTGAAAACCGCAGTAAACTATCTTAAAATAATACGATTACAGTCGAATTTAAGTATTATCTTCCTTCAAAACTCGCTTAAAATGAAAAAAGTTTAAAGACTCATCTTTACTGATTGGGATCAATTTTTATTATGCTGGTATCATTTTGCGTCATTTTAAAAACGTATTTGACTTCTGTATGTCAATGAATTTTGATGACAACTGTAATCTTGTATTATATTATAGAACTTTTATATTAAAATATTGCCTATTAACAGTCTTGTAACTAGATCTGTAATACCATGGATTACGACGAATAAATTATTATGATTATGCCGTTCGTTCCGTCTATATGTATAATGCGTGTACGTGCTGTTCTCTGAAAATCTTCAAGAAAAAATAAAGGCTAGACCAGCACTAAGTACTAGCAAGTTTTTGCGGCTTTGGAGACCGAGATGAAGCTTACAGGCCAATAGCGTTGTGGCCTGGTTATGAAAAATGAAAAATGTTTATTGTGTTAAACAGTACAATTTGTATACAATTAGACTTGAGTCCTCCTTGTAAGTATATGTATACCTGTATCAGGAGAACCCGCGCTTTATTAATGTATGTACATAATTTTAATTCAGCTTAGGTATGCTATATTTTTATTAATGATTAAATATATTTATTGTTGTTTAATATTAACTATACGATAGTGTGTGTGTGTGCGTGTGTGTGTGTGTTTGTGTGTGTGTGTGTGCGTGCGTTTCAGTTTATAAGTAATTCAGTTTCCTTATAATTAAGGGATTCTAACCATCTTTTTACAGTAATTTTACATTTAGATAGCGGCAAGTGATAAATTGATAGTTTATTGTTTATAGTATTATACAAGTGAGCAGATTGTGCCGTGTTTTGTCTTTTGGCAAACAAAGAACTTATTGTTATGTATACCTATGTATCGAATGTTTTATAAATTTACTATAAAAAGCAATGTTTTATTTCGATTAGGTCTACATTTTGTGCATATTGCATATCTGAAGTATTTTCGTACTAAACTTGAAACTTTCGTTGAAACTAAATAAAATAATTATTCCAAATGTACAGTCACCTGCAATTTATGTTACACAACGAAGGCCGCAAAAATATCTGACACGATCTTATTTGTAGAACCATAAGAGCATGTCACATATTTTTGCGACCTTCGAAGAGTAGGTACCGTCATTACTCATTATCATCAACTTTGCCCGCTTTTTTTTTTAAACACGAATTTCTCAAAAAATATCACATCATATGACTTTTTTTTGCTCAGCACGTCCATTGTGATCAAACGCATCAGTTTATGTGAAGAAAACATTTTTTTATCGTGTTTTTACCCATTTTTTTGCGTTTTAGAGGGCGGGCAAATAAAAAAATATCCGGGGTTTTCGCCAACATTGCCCACGTCAATTTGGTATTCAAATACAGCTCGTATATATGATGATGATGTCTAAGGATCACTTAAAGGTTTTGGGCAATCCTACCATTCCCTGTTAATAACTTAGCGATAAGTGTAAAAACTTTTAAATAAATTTGCTGGGCAATGTTGCCTACCCGTTTTTGCCCATTTCCAAATAAGGCTCGCCTAAGCATTTTACAAAGGCTAGGGTTGTCACTTTTGAGAAAATCTGTTACAATAGTTTAATGACCAAAAATATGATTTTTGTTGTGTTTTCATTCGTTAACGGGATAAAACATCTAAATAAAGGATAATAAGACAAATTAAATACAGTATATATTTATAAACTTATTTTAGTGTACAAACATAACCTTCTTTTACTTGCGAAGTTGGGTAAATTAGATGAAAGTGACAACCCTAATCCGTTTTTGGTGGTGGGCAATGTTGGTATGGATGCCAAATTACCGGATTACTTTGCCCACCGCTAAAACTTTTGTGTATTTAGGCCTTATTAGTTTAAATCTCAATAGACATAATCTATGCTTCATGTGTTATAACTGAAACCCGGAAATATTTGTCAAAGGGTTCTCAATTTTTTCTACTTGCATTCATTATTTTACAATTTTTTGCCCGCCGAAATATACCCTATATTAGACTCGCTCAAACTCAAAATTCCCAAGTCAAGTTATGCACAAGTTTGGCATATACTTTGTCAGAAATATAACCAATTTTCTACTAAAAACAGCAGGGTGGCCATAACTATTATCATTTTTTCTACATTAACGAATTTGTTTAAAATTGTCGTTTTGGGCAAAGTTTCCCTGGAGGCAAAGTTGGCGCTAATGACGTAACATATTATTGCAGGTGACTGTACATAAATGTTTCGGTGATTTTGAGATTATTTTCCAGGTTAGTTTACTAACAATCAAGTTATGCAGATACCGATTTCGTGAACGTATAAGTAGTAAAGTACCGCTATTGTTTAGCGATACCGATTATTTTTGAAGGTAAAACTATACCGGTTGAAATATAAAGATATTAAAATTACAGCAGGGACAATCATTTTTTATAGGTGTACCTAAACCATCATTGGCCGAGCGTTAGCAAAGGTCTCCGTTTCAGCTTGGGCAAAAATGCTTTTGTATGTTCTCCTTTGCAGATCACATTTCTCAACTGATTCTCGTGAAAATTTGTAAGCAGGTTCGATAGAACTATTCTGTTTCGCTTTATCCGCCAAAATGGAATTGCCACCCTGCTGAAACTTTATTTATTTAAATTCCTATTGAATGGATTTTGCACCTTATGAAAAACCGTATAGAGTAGTAAATAACATTTTACATCTGACTTAATGACATCTTGTTTTATTCGCTTTAATTGTACAAAACGCGTATCTCGACAAAGCAATAGTAGGTAGTAAAACAGTCAACAATGAAATGAATTAAATAGGTACGTCACGTGTGACATGAACAGACAAGGAAAGCAAGATTAAATGCATTGTTTCTCTTTCATCTTTAAATGGAATGCTTTTACCCTCAAAGGAGGCTAGTGGTCAATACTAAACTAAAAGTCCAATCTTAAAAAAACATGATGGGTCACTGA
The DNA here is from genome assembly GCF_910591565.1 of Cydia splendana. Lineage (NCBI taxonomy): Eukaryota > Metazoa > Arthropoda > Insecta > Lepidoptera > Tortricidae > Cydia > Cydia splendana. The sequence goes on along the minus strand of NC_085966.1, from coordinate 13,179,245 downwards.
CCTGTCCCAGTAAAGTGAGGTAGTGTGCGTGAAGTGCGCTTGTGTGTGAAATGGGGTAAATTGACAGAATCTGATATTTTACCCACCGCTACCGTCGCCTTAAGTATATATGACGCTATATATGTGGGATATATGTGGTACTAACCATGCACGTGCCAGAAAATAGGTCGTCCGCCTCGATAGCAAAAAGGCTTTCAGCTAGAATTGCTCTTAGCCATGAGCTATAAGCCCCGGTGCAAAGGTTTAGAGCGATATGAGGGGCGCGGCAACTTGCCAGTGTAACTTTCGGCCTTTAAACTTATAGTAGGCTAAGAGACCACCGCAATTTTCTATTGTTTTCTAGTGAGACTTTTCCACCACCATCTCCGAATTGCGAAAAGGTTCATACGTTTTGGTTGATTAGACCTCGAAGTATCCTGTGAAACAACAATATTTTTACATAGAATTAAAAAAAAATTGATACATTACAGTCTCTTGCGGAGTATATTGTCTTTGAACACCTTGTGTATAGTTGTAATAGTACTAAAATGTTCGTGAAATAATAAATCTACATGTTACCGAATTCCTCGAAAATACATCAAAGGTAACAAGGCCCAGTGTTGGCCGAAAGTTAATCCAAATTGAAAATGCTGGCCATTAACCATTATAAATTGAACCGTAATCTGTAATCGTCCGTTACGGTTTAAGGTTCAATTTATAATGGTTAATGGCCAACATTTTCAATTCGCATTAACTTTCGGCCAACACTGACAAGGCCAACTTTGAGGGAGTTGTAAGTTGTAAGACTTGTAATCTGATCAAACGTGAAATAATGAAAAAAGAGATGGTCACAGAAAAATGCAGCAGTATCTCGAGCTATAAATATTTTAATCTAGATAGAGAGTATGCGACTGACATTTCCGCTAGTATTGGCAAAGGTCGCATACTTTGAAATGTCATTGAAGATCAGTTTGAGTTGAGTCATCCACATTTCTACTGTTACTTAAAGAATATTTACTTACTTACTTTTGTACACTTATTTAGACCAAATGAAGTCTACTGAAACTTAGGTTACCTATTAAAATATTTTGAAAATGAAAGCTAGGTCTTAGAATTGACATTGACCTCGATGTTATCGAGTACTTTTTTAGTAAAACACGTCATCCATTATTAAAGAAGGAATATAACCACTAATATAACTATTAGAAGGCTGGAACTACTCTGGATTCAAAGGAACAATTATCAATGTACCTATACGAATTTTACTAAAGCTTGAGTTTGTATATCCGCAGATAAGAAAAGTACAACTTACCCACCCCTATCGCAAGTGACTACGAGCGGGGTGACCACCATAGTGGGCGCCGGTGGGCAGCCCAAGACGGTCACCAAGCAAACCGTCATCCTCACCTATCAGACGCAGCAGTATCCTGTGCAGGTATATTCATGTTTATAAATTTTCTAAGATATATTTCGTATGGATTCAGCTTCGTCAGAGGTGCGAAACTCCTGACTTCGGCTAAACTCGGCTCGGCTTTACGGCAGTACTATTATTTATTCTGTGGCTTCGTGTAAATTTTCGCTTTTGGTGTGTTATTTTTTTCACCTCTATAAAGCAACAACGAGTTGACCTAAAGATTTAGCTTTGTTCGATCGATAATTCACAGCAACTGGGAATCGAGCAGTCATGATCGTGTAATAAAAATAAAACAAATACTTTCTTTTCATCGTTGTAACCAGATACGTCAAATATAGCTGGATATAGCTTTTCCTGAAGAACAAATAAATCGAGAATGCGTTCTAGTTCCTCACAACAACATTCGACTGCCCAAGTGCCCATTTCTTTCCAGTCTTATGTCGTTGTTATAATGTTTGCGAATGGTCAGTTAATGTAGTAGTATCGACGATTGTACTTGGTACCGTAGTTTGTTTCATTACATAATCTCCCCCTCGGAAGGTAAAAGGTGTTAATCGGGTCTAGACTGCCTCCTTTTTTAGGGTTCCGTACCCAAAGGGTAAAAACGGGACCCTATTACTAAGACTTCGCTGTCCGTCTGTCTGTCTGTCCACAGGCTGTATCTCATGAACCGTGATAGCTAGGCAGTTGAAATTTTCACAGATGATGTATTTCTGTTGCTGCTATAACAACAAATACTAAAAACATAATTAAACAAATATTTAACTGAAGCTCCAATCGTTTTTTGCGTAATGGTACGGAACCCTTTGTGCGCGAGTTCTACTCGCACTTGGCCGGTTTTTATATAGGCCATTAAGAAGATAGGTAAATTAATAATGCTGATTTATTGAATGTTTGTGTAACTCTTTTTACAGGAAGGTCGTCCCAAACAGACGCGGTTCGAATGTCCACGAGCGCCTTCCGCCACGCGCTCCCAGACTCCCTGTGACAAGCTACCGGGGAAGTATACCCTGCAAACCAACCAGCTGCCGCGCCCGCAGTACCCTGCTGTCAAGCACATCGACAATACCAAGAATGCTAAACAAGTAAGTAAGCCGAATAGAAGTAACCCTTCAGACCGATCGCCTCGGCTCGTCAAGTCGCCACAAACTACTGTTGCCACACTGATCTGGTAGGTACCCCTAAGTGGTTAGGTGCAATGATAATAATACTAACATACTAAGACCGTAAGATACTTTTCTCAAACATGCAATAAAATATTGATGTTATGTTCCTTATAATAGGCTGCGAAGTATGACGTTTCAGGTGCGGCTGGGACAAAAGGTCGTTAATGGAATTTCATACACATCTTGCAGGCCTAGGCCGGCAAAGTCCTCTTTTTTAATTTTCATTTCACAGATATTTGTGACACAGCATCGTGGCATTCATCCATAAAAAAAAAACATTTAAAATATTTCATCTAAACGTTAGCGGTAAAAAGGTCTACTCAAACACGCGTAGTTATATTTTTTAAATTGTTATGGAGGTAAAGTTGAAAAATATTCATTCTGTTTTATTGGATTTATGGTGCGTTGTTGATTTTTTGACTTTAATATGAGTTCCGACGAAATAATGAAATTAATATTAATTGTAATCGTAGGTGTTGGAATTGGCAGCGTAAGCAGAATTGATTTTAATAACTTGCTGCCTCTGCCGCCAAGTCAAAGACGAAGTATGTATATGGTTGCTTATAGAAATTTTATTATTTGAGAAACTAAGAAAAATGGCTTACAGTTTATTAGAAACAGTTTTGTGGCATATTTTAAATGAATGTAACTACAAATTCGTCAACACTGTGGAAATTATACTTATTTACTCCATACATAAAGCAACGATGTATGTGAAACATGATATCAACATGAAAGACTATGTAAACTTATGTGACGAAAACGACAGTCAGACGGATACAAGGCGAAAAAATCAAAGATACATGAAAATATACGGGTAGTAAAAATACACGACTCGTGTAAAACATACGCGTGATAATGATATAGGTACGTGTTGGGTATATTTTAGGTGTAGTTTACTTTTAGTTTTTTCTATAAATAAAACTTTGGTTTCGTGGATTTTTTATTTTATTTATTTCATTGCACGTTTGAGAAAAGCACTATACATACCTCGGCGGGAAATGGGGTTGCCCGCGCTCAGACCTATCCGGCCTCGCTTCGCTCGGCCGTCTATATGTCTTCGGCCGGCAACCCCTTTCGTCCCGGCCTCTGTAGTAATGTACTATTAAATTGCTATGGAGGTAAAGTTGAAAAATATTCATTCTGTTTTATTGGATTTATGGTGCGTTGTTGATTTTTTGACTTTAATATGAGTTTCGACGAAATAATGAAATTAATATTAATTGTAATCGTAGGTGTTGGAATTGGCAGCGTAAGCAGAATTGATTTTAATAACTTGCTGCCTCTACCGCCAAGTCAAAGACGAAGTATGTATATGGTTGCTTATGGCAATTTTATTATTTGAGAAACTAAGAAAAATGGCTTACAGTTTATTAGAAACAGTATTGTGGCATATTTTAAATGAATGTAACTGCAAATTCGTCAACACTGTGGAAATTATACTCATTTACTCCATGCATAAAGGAACGATGTATGTGAAACATGATATCAACATGAAAGACTATGTAAACTTATGTGACGAAAACGACAGTCAGACGGATACAAGGCGAAAAAATCAGAGATACATGAAAATATACGGGTAGTAAAAATACACGACTCGTGTAAAACATACGCGTGATAATGATATAGGTACGTGTTGGTTATATTTTGGGTGTAGTTTACTTTTAGTTTTTTCTATAAATAAAACTTGGGTTTCGTGGATTTTTTATTTTATTTATTTCATTGCATGTTTGAGAAAAGCACTATACATACCTCGGCGGGAAATGGGGTTGCCCGCGCTCAGACGCGTAACGAAGCAAATGTAGGTAATTAAGTATAGCTTAGCATTAATTTAATGACTTGTTCGCGCCATTTGGCTTGTAAGCACCTCATTGTTATTTTTTTGTGTTTTAATTAAACAAATAAAAAGGGGCTCTTGGGAATTTAAATGGATATATAAATCCGTATACTAGGTAGGCAAACACATGCAACAAGAAGTATAAGAGGTCGATTTATAAGAGCTGGCACAAGATTTATTTATACTGAACTGTCAAAATTATCATGTGAAATCAGGAAAAATCAACCAGGACCCGAAGAATCTATTAAGTGCTTGTCCACTTAAAAATAAAATAACATTTGTACTATAAGTACTTAAGTAAGTTTCTTAACAATATAGAATTTAATTTAAATTCATGATTATGAGAACTGCTTGCAGTTTTCAGTTTCTTATTTCTTCACTGCATGGTATCGCAAGTTTGGTGACATGTTTATGAAAATTTTCTTCCGATTTCAAAACCTATTTCGGCCGTTTCGAAGACATTTTAGCTACAGTTTACGACGGCATCTTCGTGGTAGGTCCATACACACGATCATTACTTCAGCCACTGGCTTGCTATAAATTTTTATACACTTCCCTCTTTTAATGGTCCCTTCTTGTTTACTTCGCATAAAAGAATTTCTGGTGTTGCGCGACACTTAACAATACAAACTAAAATGAACCGTATTTTAGTTTGGACAACGTAGTATTTACCTTGGACGAGGAAGTGGGTCATCAGTCATCTATTTGTGTAGCGAGTCGGCGACTGCTGAAAATATCACCGTTGCAGAGTGCATCAGCGGGGTACACATGAGATTTAATACCCGGGGATAGATACACAGAGTTTTAATTGAACTCAAAATACATTTTTCGTATAAGTATTGATTAATCAACTTGAGATACAATTTCTAAAAGAATGTTAGTCGTTGGTTATCGAAATAAAAAACTATCAGTCCGTATGAAATTCCTAATCTATAAAAAATTCAGGCAGATAGGTATTAGTTCAGATTTTCAATTATAACCGTAACTACTTTACATACCTAGATGCAATCTAAATGAGCTGTGTTTACTGTTGCCTTGCACATTACACATTTTGTAACGTATCCAATTAAAACTTAAATTCATGAGTGTTACGCAACCATTTCTCATTTGTTTTAGACCGTAACACGACGGCTTTCTATATGCACGTCTGGTTTAATATTCTGGAAACAATATTTACAAGAATTGGAAATAACATCAGATACCTATTCGTGAGTAGATTTATCGTCAGATACGTTGCCAGTAGTATGAGCGTGTAGGAATAGTTTTTCAGTTATTTTTGAACCTGTTAACCAACATGTCTAAACTGCGCGGTCATTTCGACACAGGTCACACAGGGCATAGTATCGAATAGGGCGCAAGGGTTCATTCAGAACTATGCTCTCTGGATGACACGTCGCAATGGTCAATATTTATTTACTTTTGTTAATTAAATAAATAATTAATTTTGGCATTTATATGTGCATTGTAAAGTGTGTAAATAAAAACATAACATGGTATAATATTAATTCTATAATATAAGGTATAAGTTCAGTTAAGTGAAGTGGAAGTTTAGTGAAGTGGATATGAATTGAATTTTCTTTTTCAGGTCGTGAATAATAATAGAAAAGCCGGTGCTTCCGTGGAAGGATGGAGGGAAGGTAATACTTTTGCGATATTTATTTAAAAGTAATAATTTTAAATAATTTTAATAATATTCTTTATTGTGCACAATGAAATCATGATTAAATAGAGCAAATTAACATAAAAAACTAAGCAACAACAGGCGGTCTTATCGCTAAAAAGCGATCTCTTCACGACAACCAATTTTCTCAGTTTTTAAGTCATTATTTTGTGTAGATAGGTATTGTATTTTATTTTATCTAAACAATATGAATATTACATGTGCAGGTACCTAATATAAAAAAGTAGCCATCTAGTTAAAACCAGAGTGCAGAGGCTCTACTTCTGTGAGCGCATTTTTCCTAGACGTCTAGGAGGTACATGCGTGTACCTACAGTCACCTGCAATAATATGTTACTCTTAGAAGCAAGGCCGCAAGACTATGTGACACGCTCTTATGGCTCTACAAATGTCTCTTATGTTATGACTGTACAGTTAATACTGTAATAGTGAATTTCGTTCGAGTAAAAATTCTGCCTAATTTTCAAAGAGAGACAGTAGAATCGAAATATATGTAGTTAACAACCGTCCTACTTTGCGGGCAAGAAACCTTGACGACTAAGATTCTCAGTTTGTGCTATCTTTTCGGTGGTATTCCACAAAACCGTCTGGCCTCGAAGTCATTGACTAAGCGAACGTTCTTCTATCACATTCTATCCAGGTGGACATATACTTACTCAACATTCTCTGCTGCTAAAGAGAGTTATACTGATCAGTTGTGTTTTATAATTTATTAAATTTAGCCCTTTAATTTTAAATCTAATATTATTCATTCTAAGCTAACCTTCCCTAACCAATTAGCTTCTATTTCTAGTGAAATACCATCCTAATGGAACGAAATGGTATTCAGGTGCTAGCTCGGCCGTGTCGTCGGACTCGGGCGTGTACACCGGCGAGGCAGAGGGGTCGCCGCGCGCCCGGCGCCGCCCGCGCAACCTGGAGATGGTGATGCGAGGCGCGCACAGCTTCCACCTGCGCGAGCTGCAGGACGACCTCGACATCATGGGTCAGTGAGCGCTTGCGATAAGCAGTTGTTCACGCCGTACGCCGCGTCCCCGTCATTCCATAACATAACATGATGCTGCAGGGTACGATGTTAGCGGAAGACCAAGGCCTAACACCAACAGCTCTCAAAATCTCGACTTCGACATTCCAATGCGACACTGACTCTAAACGCATTTTTTCTCGATTTACTTTTAAAAGTTTTAAAAATAATAAATATTATACCTATCGAATTTGTCCGAGAAGTCAACACATGAAAAGACAATGTAATTATTTATGTGAAGACCTCTAATATATCATTGTCACTAGATACTTGAAGTGAAGTAGATACTTATGTAAATTAGTGTGTCCTCCCGGTACTAGCTTTATATGTAAAATCAGTCCTGGAACCGGGAATTCCATACAAATTCAGTCCCGTGCGCATTCCCTAATTTATTTATTTTTTCAGATGACGCAGTAATAACCGGCCATACTGTGATCCCCCTTCCCAAACTTCCTAGCACGTTCGACGAAGATCTCTCCCCCATCTACCAAGCCCCGTCCCCTCCCCCCTACACCGTGCCCTCCCCCGTGGTGCCCAAGCCATCGCCCGTAGCAGACAGCTCGCGCCAGTCCCCCATGTCCACCCTGGAACGGTATCGGACTAGGACTAGGCCAAGCCGGATACAAACCGTGGATTATAAGAATGAAGAGAAGTTTGTGTTGGATAAAGCTCAGCCTGAAAAATTGAATAAGCAGGTAACATACACCAAACTGTTGAGACTAAAATCTTTCTCGATTTAAAAGCTGGCTTTTGACACTATTGATCATGTATATTGATTCAAAAGCTAGAATTGTACATAATCAGGAGACAAGTTTTAAACTTGTTCAAGTCATATTTGTCTAATAGGAGACAGTTTGTAGAAATAAAAGTAATAGACGAGGTGGTACATACACAGATTTAGCTTCACTAATATAACGAAAGGAGTCCCGCAAGGCTCAATTCTTGGCCCCATATTCTTTGTTAATTATGTACCTAAATGAATTGATATTATACATACCCATTTGATTATATATAATTTCTTTGATGTTGATATTCCAGAACTCATTCATCAAATCGTCAAGCGGCGTGGTGTCCCCGACGACCGTGTCGAGCAAGGAATCGAGCCCGTCATGCAAGAGCGAGGAGAGTCACTTCGGCAACAGCAGCGCTTGGCAGAGCCATGCCGCCGGCGAAGCTATGGCCACCAGGTTAGTCGAGAACAGAAGTTTAAATTGACAGCATTGAGCCGAGCCTGTAGTCTATCTAAAGACTAATGGAAGATATAAATATGGAAAAGCAGACGTAAGATCCAGCTTGTATGAATTATGTACTGTTTTTCGCAGCAGTAGTAGTTTGCGAAAAACAATACATAATTCATACAGCAGCAGATCAATGGTTACTTGGTATCGAGCAAGGAGACGAGCTCATCCTACTAGTGTGAAAAGAGTGTTATGAAATTATGGCATCGCAATAAGAGTATCAATAAATAATTCATGTGTTCTTTCAGATCTCAAGACGACGTGTCCATCGCGCTGAGCGTGTCGAGTTGCGAGGACGACAAGTCCAAGCTCGGCGATCTCCCGAAGGTCGACGATCCGCCAAAGAAGACCATCGTGATCGATGACCCGCCCGTGCCGCATCCACTGCTCATGAAGTCACTGACACTAAGCCAGCACGACTCGCTGCGCGGGACCATGATGGGTTAGTTGAAGATCAAATCACTACAGTACCAGTTATTTTTGGCGTGTAATGAGAAAGTTAAGTTCAAAGTTAAAAGTTCGTGCGTTTGTCTGTCAATAACGTATGTGTGTGATCTCGGGAACGCGTGGAGGTATCGAGTTAAAAGTAAAACCATAGGTTTACGCAGGTCTACAGTCTCTTGAAGCTGTGAAACAATCAAACTTCTAAGTTAACTTAAAAAAAGACACGGCCGTTTATGCCGCAAAAAACGTACAGTTCGACACTCTAGCTAGAGAATCAAAATTATGTAATAGGATACTTTCCGTTGACCTACTACTACCTACTATCGTTGGCTATAAGCTTGACAAGTAATATCGTCTTTTACTACAGATACAGGGAAAAACCTGAAATATATAAATTTGTAAAACAAATGTAAGTACGGCGGCGTCGGGTCGTTCGAGGTCGCACTTGTCCTGTTGTTTTTTTTATAGAAATACATAAACGATCGAATAATCTTTTATTGCAGTTAACACATTAACAACAAAAAATCTTATTCCTGATTTTTCTTCGTACAAACGCCAAGTGAGTAACGAATGATCCAGCAGCCAATAGTGTGTGTTTTAGTACGGATATCAATCCAGATCGCCGCTTTACCACAAGTCAATAGCTCCATACCTTTAACCTGATCAAATAGTAAATACGAGTAATTTACATTATTGAAGCGGTAGAATCCTTTCTTAACTTCGCAGTTCTTCTCGTGTTTAATCCGATAGAGATTTAAAAACTTCTTTCCGATGAAGTTGTCGCATTTCAAGTTTCTCATTCTGTATTTCCAAATGATTTGGTTTCCTATTTCGAGGCCAAATCGTAAAGTGCCGCTCTTGCCTTCTGCTTTCAAATCTTCTTTGAATGTTATATTTCCTCTTCCCATGTTGTAACCATTGCTGTTGTTATATAGTTCGACGTTTAAAATGAGAGGCAAATTATCTACGTAAGGCAAGTCAGGATCGGTACAATTTGTATAACTTAGAATGTTAAAATATTGTTCGGCCATTATAGTGTAAAATAAAGTTATAAACAGATATATAGTTAGTTTTTGAAACATGGTGACGTTGCTATGACTATGATGAATTTGATTATATTAATACTCCAATGTTATTCAAAATCCATCAGTTTTGGTAAATAAAATAATGGTCAAATTCGCAGCAAAAGATCGTATGAAACATTACCTAAGTAATTACTGTAAACGGTTACACGAGCATACTCGTAAAGGTCCAATTCGGATGACGGATGCAGAATCATTGCTTTTGTAGCGTTACCGCTGTAAACTGTTGACGCGGGCGATGCCAATGTCTCTCCTTCAAATCTCCTTGATAAATGAGTGACAACTGCAAGTTCTAAGTTCTAAACGCGACAGCAATGCGGCAACGCTACAACAGCAACGCTACTATTCGAATGTAACCTTAATCGACTAACAAGTAGCACCCACCCAACCCAATTAGGTAATCAAAATGTAATTAGGGAAGCAGTTTTGAAATTGATTTATCTACACACATATATTATCATAAACCCTCTATGATGCCTTCAAAATCCGTAAATAATGGCCCACATTACGATAAACTGTTTTGTTACAGCAAATTTCTTATCTGTGAAAATGTTGTACCTAATAGTTTCCATTTGCCACCATTTGACGTACAGTACCGTTTATCTTTTAATTAGATTGTAAGTAAAAAATAATTTGTTTTGTTGTTTTTAAAGTACCTAACTATAACAAACGTCTCGTGTAAAATGTGCGATAAAGATATTTCGGAGACGCCACCTCATATGCGCGAGTTCCACCAGACAGCAAAGTGCCCGAATGTCGGCTGTAATATAAGGTTAGTGAATATATCATAGAAAGTTTATAATATGTGTGAAGATAAAGCAGTGTATGTAACTGTACATAATTAGGCATTATGAAATACTATGTGATACTATTATGAAACTCACTGCGTTCGTTTCATAAACCCACACTCTAGTTTTAATGCCTTTCATTATGTAGCAGTCACATAAACTACTATTAATATTTTTCCATAATTAATAAAGATCAAATCACACAGAGAAACATTCGCATTAGTAAGTTGTCAATACTTAATCCATACTTTAATTTAATATTATAAAAGGAAGTCTGTCTGTCTGTCTGTTACCTCTTCACGCTTAAACCGCTGAACCGATTTAGATGAAATTTGGTATAGAGATTGTTTGAGTCCCGAGGAAGGACATAGGATAGTTTTTATCCCAGAAATCATCCCTTAAAGGGGTGGAATTTTGTATGGGGACTAAACAACAACTGCACAACAAACTTTGTCAATAGGAACGGTCCCGCCCGCGCGGTGTAGCACCAGTGCACGATTTAGTTGAATTTTGGTATAGAGATAGTTTGAGTCCCGGGGAAGGCCAAAGGGTAGTTTTCATTCAAGAATTCACCCTTTAAGGGGATGAAAAGGGGGGGTTGAAGTTTGTATGGGGAATCAACAAAACGCAGATTGAATAAAATAATAGCCACCTACCTAAATTAATAATACCACGCTGACGAAGTCGCGGGCAAAAGCTAGTAATAATAAGACCCAAGATAAATAAAGGAATAATTTAGTATAATAGCTCTACATATGTACATACATTAGCCGTTGTACCAGATAAAATGCAGCGTTTCATGAACTAAAGATTTCCACTGCCAACGCAGCCTTAAGTCGTTAAAAAACCATCTGCATGTTGAGTTATTGAATATTTCCATTGCCATACATGAACTCTCCGGCCGTGCGAGCACTATAAGACTTATGAACTCGCTTCTGTCATGGGCACCAGAAAGTGATATTTTTGCAACTCCCTGGGCAAATATATTTCGTATATGTCAGTTGTATTGTGAAACTCTCGATATCACTTGAAATTATGAATTATTATGTTCCTGTTATTTCTCGTATATATTTTTTCTTTTATCCATTCATTTCTATAGTACCTTAGTTTTCACTGTAATGATGTACAAATTTTGTATGGAACAATAAATAAATAAATAAATAAGTCATCGCCATATTATTATACTGATGTAGAAGTCAAGATGAAATTGAGAGCCCCAAATAAACTTTCAAGAGAGAATATCCCGAAAAATTTGACTAAATTAAACTTGTAGCAATTTTAGTCAGCTTTCGGTTTGTTTAAGCGCCACTTGCACCATCCCACTAACCCGGGGTTAACCAGTCAAACCGTTAACCCAGTGTCAAATTGTACTGGTAACCATGGTAACTCCAGATTTAATCTGTAAACCCCGGGTTAGTGCGATGGTGCAATTGGCCCTAAGACTTAGGGCCTAAGTAGTCATGTCGCTAAGACGCAAAGTTTCCATGATATAATTGAAATACCACAATATGGGACCTTCTTACCCCTCTCTCCGCGGCTCAAAGGCTACGGCCGGGGACTTTTTGATATGTTCACCTCCTAACAAAGTCCAAACAAAGTTACGGAGTCAAAAATCGTGTTCAAAGCATTTCCCTCTATACCTTCTTATTGCTTGGCCTAACTAGCTATAATAATAAATATATTTACAGGTTCAATGACAAGCTCCAACTACAGTACAACAAGCACTTGCACAAACCAAAGCGTGGACCACCACCTAACGCTCACCTTAGAAGAGTCCAAATTCGACATATCAGCCCTAGAGATTTCCACTCAAAGCCTATTGGACGACGAGACATCTCCAGCGGACAGCCTCATCTCTTCCACCAGTACTAGTGACTCGGTGAACGAGCTGGTGGTTGAGAGAGACCCACCGTCTATCTCGTCGGCGTATCAGACAGCCAATACTAAGACCAAGTCGCCGGAACCGGCTGATGAGGATGGAGTGGATGGGGAGCTGTTGCAGACTGCTAATGAAGTTGTGTAAGTCTTCTCTTTTCTTAAACGTCCGCAGTTGTAACCAGATGTCCACTTAAATATCAATGGAATCCAAAGTCTGGCATGTTTTTGAAAGGCATTAGGTATTACGTATTTGAAATTTCCTAGAACTGACCCCAATAGGAAATATTGATTTAAGGTTGGTCAAGTTAGTGGTGTTTCTTATACAAAATGAGTTTCTATTCTATTATATTCTAAAAGCTTTAAATTTCTCTCTTAGGAGTCTAAATTCCACATATCAGCTTTTAAGATTTACCTCCGAAGCCTTTTGATGTCTAATGATGACTGTGATGATCTGATGATAATATTTCCGTTATAAAATGTTACTTTAATTTTCTTATTTTTTACCAGCGAAGAGACGCGGAACGGCGAGGACAGCAAAAACGTGTCGCCAGAGTCACCGGGCACGCCCACACACGCTTCAGGGTCCTTGTCGCTCTCGGACGGCCGGGATTTCTTCGACGATGAGATCGCCGACCAGCCAGCCCTGCTGTTCAGGAGTGAGTAACGAGAGTCGCCTGTAACTTGTCGATACGAATCGTAGACACTGGGCACGCCTACACACCTTGGAGTCCTTATCACTTTTGGACGGTTCGGATTTCTTCGACCATAGATGTAAAAATATTTTCCAAAAAAATTACAATATATCCAGGGAGGAAAAAGAGGATTACGTTTGTATCGTAAAGCGGTCGTCCCCTTTTGTCTTAATTTCTTGCAATAGGTACCTAGAGATGATAGACATGACCACAATTATTGGTACCAATTAACCTGTGAAAAACTAGGACGTTTATCAAATAATTCTTACCTACCCATTAGTGAGGATGGTGTATTGGTCGCTGATTGTTGGCACTTATCGTTATATTCATTGAAAAATTTTGATTATAAAACATGTTTACAGAAAACAACGAGGGGAGCCCACCAAGCAAGCAGGAATCTGAGAACAGCAAACAGCTGAGGAGGTCCAGGGAACGCATCCCCGCTAGTCCTTTAGCCCAAAGAAATCGTAAAGGTAGGCAAATTATAATTTTATCTGTGACTAAAATATAATGAATGTTATGAGAACTTAAAAAATTGAAAAAAAAAATCTGTAAGACACGACATGTAATACCTATACATCTGGCCTACTAGCATGAGTTGCGTTCTCGCGCGCAACTCCATAGATCTAGCACAACTTCAAGTATGGTAATGGACTCGCGCGCGAGAACGCAACTCATGCTAGACCGCCTGAGCCTACCTACCTACCTACCTACCTACTTTAATTACCGTATTATACGAGATATGCACGAAGTCTTGCATAGGTCATTCAGTACAAAAATACTTGTCGATAAGTTGGCTACTCACAGATTTCTTTGCCTACCGATCTTAAAATATCTTGAAAAGAGAATAAAATACCCTTAATACAAGCATATGGTATGGTATAATTTTTTTATTAGTAAATGGGCTGCGGAATGGCGGCGCAGAACGGACACCTTCTCTGGACACGTTATCCAGCCTGGCTTCTGATGACCTGATGATGGACAATGACCTCGCGCGATCTGTCACCAGCCTGCAGAGCGTTGACGATTACATCGAAAGGTATTTAAGGGTATAGTCAGCCAAGAAAATGGTTTACCACTTTTCGACTCTATCATCTGATTGATAGAGTCGAAAAGTGGTAAACCACTTTCTTGGCTGACCGTACCCCTTACCCCCTCCCTAAGCCTAAATTAGTTTTTTTTTTTCACCACACCAACTGGTGAAGGCTCTCTTGATTGACCAAATACTCATAGTAAAATTACATTTTATTCACAAGTGAGAAAAAGTAATCAATTGCAAATTTTGAGTTTATATACTTCTTGTTTGCTGGTAGAATTGACTTTTAAATGATGATTTTGAATGATAAATATTTAATAACACTCATTTGGATTTGATTTTGTTTGATATCTTATCTTACAGATAATATTTTCTTCGGGTTAGTGTGCTGAAAAATTTTGTGTTTCACTCGGGGGCAAATTTTGATTAACCCTCGTGCTTTGAAACCCCCGCAACGCTCTAGATTCCATTTTTTTAACCACTCGCTGCGCTCATGGTTCAATTTTGGAATCTTTCGCTTGCTCGGATATCATCATATCAATATTAGCACGAGCAGTTAAACAACAACTTTGCCCACTTGTAAAACCAATAACTATTTCTTGCAAATGCATAATTCAAAATTACAGAATAAGACAAACGATTAATTGTTAATCGAGGCTTAGCGATTTTATGAATAACGCCTGCATTATTGTTTACCAACGTATTTGTCAAAAACAGCATTGGTATTTGGTACGGTGACAGATGCCATCACCATACATTTAATAACCGCATAATTGTATTGAGATGGCACCAGTCATTGTACCCATCACGCTGTTTGAAAAATACTATAGGTACCTAGTGACCAGTCTTCGAAACAGCGGACGAATCGGACTTCGTGCGTAAACTGTAGAATGATAACTTAAACGAGAACTTAATTTAATTTTATAATTTCAATTATAATACTGTCCAAGCAAATGTCGCAACTGCGACCTTGTTCAAAATAGAGTCATTAAGTAGAAATCCGTGGGATGATTGTCTAGAAATGAATATCAGTGGGAGTTACATTGACATTATAAAATGTCAATGTAATGTCGTTACGGATCAGTGACCATAGAATGCTAGTTGTCCTATTAAAATACTACATACTTCTTATAGGTAATAAAAATAACTGTTTAAATACATAAAAATATTCTGTAGAAAAGTATGTGACGTAGATGGAAGATAACTTTAATAATTGTGTATTGTATTTTATATTATTTATTTGAATGTAACGTAGACGCTTATATAAAAATAAAAGCCATTAATATATATTAACTTCGCTGACATTTTTCCTCGCGTGTTGTCTTTGAAGTGGCGGCTCTATTTTACTTCACGACAGATGCCGTTTCTTAATGGCGGAAACAAGGAAGCTTGTTTCCGCCAATTAACACAGCTCTTCCTTATATTTATCAGCACCTCATAAACGGTTAATTTATGTCGTCCTTTAATTACCCATTTGGACGATATATGGACGAGATTCTGGTATAAATATTGCAATATTAAGAAAGGGAAATCCGGGTTTTCGGGCCAAAACAGTTTCAAGTAGGTATTGAAAGTAAGTTTTTCCAGGAAAAGCTAATTTATCTTAGGACACTAGTTTGGTCTAAAAAAAAACTCATGACTCACGACGATTTGATCAAATGAAACCAAATTGTAGGTAAATCGAACAATTACAAATTTACACTTTTGCTTATCGATTAGCCTACTACACAGATGTAGTGCATAATTGGTCTCCTTCGTATTTTGCACGGAAACGTTCGTATTTGTCATGCTATTTCAGTCAACGTCAGCACTTTTTGTACCCAGACTGACTAAAATAGCAAGACACGTTCGTACGTTTCCGTGAAAATACGAAGGAAAACAATTATGCACTACAACTGTACTTTCACACTACTCGTAGATGACTGTGTCTAAGATACAATTTGTTTCTACCCACCAGGCTAGACAGTTCTCTACGCAGCGGCCTCAACTCCCTGGACGAGCGTCAGCTCCGCCAGGAGCTCTCCTCGTCCAAGACCGCCGTGCGCCAGTGGAGTCAGCTGCTCGAGCAGAACAACTTCCTGGACCGGCAGCTGGCCGCCATGGCGCAGGGCAAGAGCACCACAGAGTCCCTCACGGCCAGCAACACCAGCCTGTCTAACATCGGGTGAGTGTAGTATAATTACATTGGCCATAATTAGCCAGGAGCTCTCCTCGTCCAAGACTGCCGTGCGCCAGTGGAGTCAGCTGCTCGAGCAGAACAACTTCCTGGACCGGCAGCTGGCCGCCATGGCGCAGGGCAAGAGCACCACGGGGTCGCTCACGGCCAGCAACACCAGCCTGTCTAACATTGGGTGAGTGTAGTATATTTATTTTATTTTATTTTATAGTTTATATTTCGGAGATAACGCAGAAACAAATATACAAGAAACAGTCATTGAACAAACATGCATAGATACAGATGTTTCCTTAGATATATCTCATTAAGAACACATAGTACATATATGCGCAATGCGATAATTCTTTGCCTTTGGTAACAAAACAAAACAGTGCGTTAAAAGTACATCGTTTGTAGCTGAACTCTTGTATGCTTAGGGAATTAAAAGGTACAGCTTACATTACTAGGATGATAGAGGAATGGAATGATAAGAAACATTTAGAGATATATCGGCCATTATTAGCCTATAATTGTAGTAATCGCTGTTCACTATATGAGTGAGTTTCTAGAAAATAACATTTTTCACCACACCAGGCTGGTAAAGGCTCCCTTGAACGTTCAAAAGTGGCCAAGCTCAGGCAATGCAATAAATAAACTGATCATACAGATGATTAAGCCGTATGTATATAGTATGTACCTATTGTACCTTTATCGAGAATGACCGAATTTATTTATTTTCACCACACCAGCTCGGAAAGGCTTACTTTGTGCACTTCAAAAACTGATTGCAAAGTTGCATTTTATTCACATGTGAGGCAAAGTAATCAAATGCAAATTTTGAGTTGTTTTCTTATGTTTGCTGGTAGAATAGACTTTTAAATGATGATTTTGGATGATACATATTTAATATTAATAACATTCATTTGGATTTCATTTGGTTTGATTT
Source organism: Cydia splendana (assembly GCF_910591565.1). Classification (NCBI taxonomy): domain Eukaryota; kingdom Metazoa; phylum Arthropoda; class Insecta; order Lepidoptera; family Tortricidae; genus Cydia; species Cydia splendana. The sequence goes on along the minus strand of NC_085966.1, from coordinate 13,161,886 downwards.
TGTTTGATATTTTACATTTCATATTTGCTTCGGGTTGGTGTGGTGAAATTTTTGTGTTTCACTTGGGGGCAAATTTTGTTTAACCCTCGTTCTTTGAAACCCTCGCAAGAGGTCATCCATTAATTACATCACACGTTTAGGGAGGGGGTCAAGAAAATGTGACATGTTGTGACAAGGGGGAGAAGGAGTCACAAACTTTGTGACGTCACTTTATCTTCATCAGTAACCGAAAATGTATTTAAATTATTTTATACGCTAATATACATTTAAATAACAAGTTTTTGAAATGATAATCGTTTTTATTCGTTTAATTTTATTTCTTAATCAGTTTTGGGTTATAAAATTACTAATATTTTTTTGTCAAAAATATTTTGATATAAGTAATATCAAATGAATAATTGCCGATTTCGTTGAAGAAATGTGACGTCACACCAGGGGGGAGGGGTTTGCCAAATGTGACCAAGTGTGACAAGGAGGGGGGGAGGGGTAAAAAAACCTAGAAATTCGTGTGACGTAATTAATGGATGACCCCCAACGCTGAAGATTCCATTTTTCGAACCACTCGCTACGCTCGTGGTTCAATTTTGGAATCTTTCGCTTGCTCGGGTATCATATCAATATTAGCACGAGCGGTTAAACAACAACTTTGCCCCCTTGTAAAACAAATAACTATTTTTACTTCAATGTGATGGGGTAATTCTTGGCGCCTGTGATTTTCCATTATGGAATATAGGTAGGTAGGTATGCATAAACAATTCCTTTATATTGTATGATTATTTTGTGTTAAGATGACGGCTACTCACTGTTATACACATCAATCAATATCAACAACTTGGTAATGTTATTGCTATTATAACTAGACTAGAAAACAATTGATTAATATTGGAATTCACACCAAAACAAATGAAGGAAAACAATAAATGATCGCGACTTTGACGTTATTATGTCCTGAGTATACAGACATTTACAGACCAACTAATTCAGTGCAAAGTCAACAAATAAATGAACATACTATGAAAGTTGTTATTGATGTAACCGCAAAATTTTGGTAATTTCAAGTAAACGTTAACAGTAATTTCTTACGCAACATTGCACTCAGACCAAATGTAATTGAGAAAGTGTAATAAAAGTATTTTCGCTTGTAAAAGTCAGCATAAATTGTTACTTATTATACCTTTATTTACCATTTTGGGATACTTCTTCTACAAGCCCAACAACGAAGTTTAAAAGCTTAGGTACCTATATTCAGCCCTGAACACTTCTTTAGGTTCCATAAACTTGATTGTTTACGGTCCAAGCCACAGAAAGAAGATCATATATGTACAGTAAAATGTACCTACAAGCTCATGCACAACATATATTCTGTATCTTTTATTATATATTTTAAATATAACAATAAGCTCAACGCCTTATCGCATCGCTAAAGAGCGACCTTTTCCAAAAAACTTTTTGCTTATGATATTGCAAGTATAGAGTCCTACACTATTAAGTATATAATCTCGATGTACAGTAGGTTCTTTAGCTAGGTACTTTTTAAGCAAAGTCTTTATCCCACCATATTGCACGCATATCCCTCTTTCCGGCAATCCTCATCAACTTCTGTAACTGTAATGCACCAAGCCGCTCCATGCACAATTTAACCGTCTGGGCCTCAATATTAATTATGCGCTTCTCGGTTTGAACCCGTTAACGACTTCCTACGCCGTCATGCTTCGCGATAAACAATCGCTTCGTGACAACGCGAAAGAGCTTACGGCTTTTAAAATGCGTCGTCCTTTTTTCTTGTCAGATTTTTTTAAATTGCCAACCTAGATTGGTGGCAGGATAAGAAACAATCGTACGTGGGCAGCGAAAGATTGTTTGTTTATCCAAAAAAAAGTACCTTTTAAGCTCCAAACTGTGTTATTATAATTCAATTCACTTAATTATTAGTCCGAATTCAAAACAAAACACTTAGGTATCATTAATTTCCAAATACCAACCTCAAAAACAGAAAGCATCGATTATCATCTTGTCATTATTGGACTAGCATTGAACTAAAATAAGATGTTATATGTAAGTACAGCTAACCCTCAAAAGCTTTCTAAACGCTAATTACAGCGGCCGACACAGTAGAGTCTAATAATTCAGGCTAAAGTATTTAAAAGATAATTTAACATTTTCAATAGGACCAGCCAGACTAAAGCATTTAGCGGACATAATAGTCAGGGAGTCATATAGCAAGATGGAGAAATGCCACGCGGAAAGAAAAGTTGCAATTATTTTAAATGGTCCAATTTTACTGTAATTATGTAAAGAATTCAAGGGCCACGTTTCCGATATTATACCTATACCGAGTTACCGACACAGTCCGCACATTTTAAACTGGAAAGGTTAATGTTAACGTAAAGTTTAAGGTCAAGAATGTTATTTTAATTTGAATGCATTTTTATATTGTCATCATGTCATGCTCAATTGGAAAATATCCGTGTATGAGCGTGCCGGATACCAAAGCAAAATTGCCGAATGCATAATCGAAGAATTCAATGTAGGTAAAGCTGCCAGTTGTCTAATGTTGGCACAATTAGATTATAATGGAAGGTGTCGTATTTAGAACAAAGGCAGCCATTTCGGTTCCGTTCCGATGGTATTAATTGTGGGTGTTTGTTCGACCTCCATGTGCGCGCGGTGCAACAATAGCGGCTCCACGACAATAGAGTAGAGCCACGCTACCTTCTAGTGGCGGTTTTAACGCGGTAAACGATATGCGAGCTTTGCCTTGGCTACTGCCTTTGGATTCATGGCTTCTGTCCAGATGAAAATGTTTTACACAGCTCATGTAAGTTACTTACTACCGCACCAAAAAAAAAATACTTATACCGCTTCTTAGCCGTACGGCAAGTTTTAATTAAAGCACTAATAAAGTATTCCACAGACCACAGTAGTAAAAACCCTTTTTTGCTTAAACTCTTGCAAAGTCCTAATTGGATTTCAGAAAACTAATCAATAATTGCAACATATCTGGTTTCAAACAATCTGCATAAAAAAGCATTGCGCAAGAGAATATCGCCGCGCGGGCACGAATTTTCAAGGTGGATTTTACGGTGAGCTTTGTGACGAAAGGTCCTTGCTCCATGAGGTAATCAGATAAAGCGTGGCGCAGCTGGCGATACATTCAAATGCTTACTGAGTGCAAGCAACTCAAACATGAAGGCAAACCAGTATAAATATGGCCTCAACATCCCTAACAACCAAACGTAATCTGAGAGTTAACTTACACAGGTTGCCTGCACGTTCAACTCTTGCGCTTGTTAGGCGATTTGATTAACTTCCCTGGCATGGGGCTTCGCGGTCCATCTCGAGTGCGGTGGGTTGCAGCTAGTCTGCCAATGGTCGCGCGCGAGAACGAACGCGGCACGAGCAAGAGCACGACGCGCACTGCACGCCGGCACGACACACGTGCTAATCGATCGAATTGTTAATCAAAAAATCTGATCGCGGGTCATTGATCGAACTGTACCTAATTGAAATGTGCTAGTTCACCAAGTTCAAGTCGGAGTAATTCTAAATTATGATGTTTATGAGTGCACGATTGTAAGATGTCATTTGTTTTGAAAATATCAGGGTAATTGTGATCGTCCAAGTGGAAGAAATCCTGTTGACACAAATAAACTCGGCAGAGATTACTGCTTGCATTGCAGGTCGTTAATTCAATTAGCCGGTGCGTAAACAAATCCTGGGTCATTCTGAACGGCCGTTTCAGCGGCGGCCTTTAAAACGCCAACAATTGCAAACTACCTAATTTTAATGTTACATTTACAATTAAAATCAGTAAACAACATTACAATACCTTCGTAGCTACGGATTAAGAAAAGCTAAGGTTCTAAATTTAGCTAACCTGCTGGCTAAAGCAGCACCTAACATCCCATAAACAGTACAATAATTAAAATTATAATAGCTAGACTTCTTAGACGGAATGGCCAACAGTGGGTAAAACGGTGGTTTATTTACATTTGCCTAAGAATCACCCTCCTACGTTCCTTGGTCTTGGAAATGGCAATGACAACAGTCCCGTCAGTCCCTTGAACGGTCGTGTTCAATGAAATGTAAAAACTACAATTATTTTTAGCTTTGCACGTGCAGCAAAATATGGTTCTTCCGTTTTTAAACTAATGATTTATTGTGGCAGGGCAGGGTACAATACAAACAGTTGACACTTTGTTATCATTCAGGACGAGGATCATTACTCAAATTGACTGCAGTGTCTGGTCATTGACTTTCTATGTAAGTGCACAAAGATAAAATTTGTCGTAATTACACTAGCAAAGATAATAATTTCATGACATATTTCCTTTGGTTAAGCACGTTTGAAATTGTAATTTATTTATACATATATGTATTAGATAGGTACGCTTAAAACACCGTCTATCGTATTCCTATACGTTCATTTTCTATTAACACAACTTTTTAACACCTCTCTTCACACTTGCTTGACAAACATAAAATATTGACCTACCGCCGTCGCCATTTAAATATAACCTATAACTTAAATATGAAAATCGTTACCTACGATGGTAAAAAATTCAAAGAAAGTAAGGTAGGAGATGGAGAGAACCTATACAATGTTAAGAAAAAGTTTTTTTTTTTATAAATTTATTATGTAGGTACTTACTATAATTTTATCTGTAGTTTTTCAATACATTATACCTGTAAGTACACTGTTTTGTAGAATTTGTAGGTAAAAATATTGAAGAGTAACATCCATTAAAATTAGAATAAAACAAAAAGGATGATTAAGTAGGTATTAGGTATACAACATTTTCTAATCAACAATTTCAGGCTGGTAAATTTCAGCACCACTAGACTCGACAGGTTGTATGTCCGACATAATAAAACAGTACCTACAATATTTATGTTTTAAGATAAGATAAGATAAGATAAAGGACATTTATTTGTTATGATCACAAAATATGCACATTAATACTTTATAGTCATAACATGTAATTGTTATGAAGGGACGACTTCATATCGAACATATCTAAATGCGATCACATTATTCATATCCATACTTCATTAGAAGCAATCAGCATTAGCTAGTCTGATACCATACCTACCAATCACTTTATTGACTAGGTATTGTTATTGAATACCTATCCATCCGTAACTCGAGATGCCGGCTGTTTTAAACCGCAATGATGCAACTGTCAACCACCCTAGTATTGACCATGAAGGCTTAGGTTTCAACACGTGCAACTAGTAAAACTTACTTAATAACTTCAAGTTAATTAAATATCTTAAAAACTCCCAACACAATTTATACGGATGGACCGAATGTGATAAAATGTCTAATAAAGAACCAGGGCTAGAAAACCTGCTACGGTGACACAGACAGATAGGTTACACACATTGCGGGGAACTTATTAACACCTTTTCTTTTCCTTTCGTTTCTTAGAGATAAGTATAAATATAACACTTATAACTGTTAATTGAAATAATTTTAGATATGTACATGTTTATTCCCCAATTCTCAATTTAAATCAATCAATACGATCGATTTAGTAAATTCGGTATCAGTAGGTATTGGATTGAATTTAAATTGCACCTATCGCAAAAAAGGCGCATTTCTAGCTATCAAGCTATCAACCAAAACATCCTTATTATTATAAAAAAAATAGATATAATACTTAAAATAAAATGCATTTTGTTGTGTGAAATATTTATTAAAAATACAGTATTCAAATTATTCGATCGTTCTGTTATATAAATGATCAAGTCCGAGTAAAAGTGAGTGTAAATTATAATGTAACATTAAGCGTACCGTATTTATTGTAATATCTGAGTGCGTTTAATACCTAAATAAGTACCTATTTCAGATCTGAATACCTACCTAAATGTCGGTCTGTGATATTGATGATGACTCTCACAGTATCGGAGACTGGTGAGTTAATTAACTAATTAGTGAATTAGATCCTTATGTTGCGCTTTCATAAACCCGAGTGAATATTTTAATACTTACTTGTAGCAAATAAACTGGTTCCAGTTAGTCACCTAATTGCAAATTACCGTTTCTTTTGAGCTTAGTTGGTAATTATAGCAAGCGCTCACGTAACTGTAGATACATACACGTTTAATACATTATAGTATTTTTATGGGATCATCAAACTGCTGCAAATATTATAGATAGATACGTAAGAGGTGGAATTTGTATTTCATTAGAAAGCCGTAACAATACTTTGTTTAGTAACGTAATGTTTCATTAACCTGCATGTTAAGTCAGTCAATAACTGGAAAAGTAAAATATTATGACATGCCTAACATTTTTAAATTCGCTTCATTCCAGAGGAAATAGCCCGAGTTACATTTCATAACTAGTATAACTATACCACGTGTCCCAAAATTCAACGATAAGCTGGCACCAGAAGATGGACCTGCTCATGAGTACTCGAGGAAATATATCTCAATTTATTATGGAATTACAAAAAAAAATGAAAATCGACACCCCTAGTAGTATTTTTAACGAGTCTACAATTTTTCAATTTTTTTTTCCTCGAGTAGTCATGAGCAGGTCCATCTGCTGGTGCCAGCTTGTCGATGAATTTTGGGACACGTTGTATACTCACTACACATATAGGTATATACCTATATATAATTAACCCACCTAATGGTTAAAAAAGTAAAAACAAGTTTATTTATCGATAGGGACTATCTATCTAAAAACATAATGTATTCCAATTAAATGCTGGAACACCCATTAAATTTAACTTAAACGTCGTCATTTACAAAGTTAATGCGACTACGACTTTATTCGACTATAGTGAAACACCCCTGTAATGGCTCCTCTACACATGGGCCAACGCCGGCCACTCCAAGGGACGCAGCCATGCGGTAGAATGAGATAGCAATATCACTTGCTCCCTCTAACACATAAATGCGTCCCTTGGAGTGGCCGGCGTTGGCCCATCGTGTAGAGGAGCCATAATGGATGTGACAGCCAAGCCGCAAATCCTGTAAAATAAAAAATAAGTATATACATCAACAACTTCGACGTTTCATTAATTTCTGTCTGCTTTAAAAGAAATGGTCCCATACCACCCGTGACTGGAGAAAAAAACGTAGTTTTAATTTGTTAATTATGTTGAAACCAATTGCGGTATTTTTCATTAAACACGTCGAAAACATGGAGTTCGAATAGGAAGGCCATTCAACTTTTAACGTGCATAGCGGTAGAAATATTACAGGTATCAGTGAAATAACAAAAATACTCAGAATGTTCTCTTAAATAACACATCATTAGTGCCGTTACCATAGCTGCATAACGGAGAAGTCAGTACGATCAGGATTAGGTAACAACCTAATAAAAGGATTTGCAAAAGCAAGAAGACATCAAATTGGCAGTGTCTTGACCTGGCTTTACGTAACTAATGTTCTGTAATATTAACTTTATTTTTGCGTATTTTCCGTTTCGTAACAAAAAATGGTCAAGTGAGATTTGATTTAGTACGAACCGAAACCAAATTTAAGTTGGTGCTTAGTCAATGGCAACAATCGTAATTAAAAAAAAACTTCCTAAAAATCAATTTTTTTTTAATTAATGGGGTTTTAATTGGGAAAATGTTATCAACAGGGTCTAGCCGGCTATTCATAGTAAAACTCCGACCCTTGCTGAAAAATGCAAGTTCGATGAAAATGCAAATTTACGTGTGTTTAGGTATTTGTCCTATTCTTAATCATAACTTTATTTGCGAATGATGTACACTAGATTAAGTAAAACAATAAACTTGTAATAAATAATGTATATTAAATAAAGAACCATAACTTTATTAAAAAAAATCATAACTTCATCAAATGTTTATAATGTACAGTCAGCCAAAAAAGTGGTCTACCACTTTTCGACTCTATCATCTGATTGATAGAGTCGAAAAGTGGTAGACTTTTGATAATGCTACGCCAACGACTAATGATAACTTAGTTCTTCTAAAATATGATACATTTATTTTTACATGCAAACTAATAGTACCTCATACAATAAGTAGGTAATTCTTTAAAAACATGATAAAAAAATATGTTATTTACTGTAGAAAAATAAATTAAAGTCCCCCCGAACGAGATTGAATTCTCGTTTAGGAGGGGATTTAATCTTTTTTTTTTCACGGGACCCCAATAACGTCTAGCGAACATAACGTTTAGCGGTTAAAAAAGTACGTCATTTATTTTGCAAGAATTGCAAGCAGTTCCTTTCACGCTGCAGAACCTAATGACTTTGGCCATTGTACTCATTGTCATCAGTAGGTAGTTGCGAACCCAAAGAGTTTATATACCTACCACTGTTTGCAAATTTACTAAAAATTGGGGAAAGCCAAATTTAAATAAAAATGTTTAAAGCTGAATAGGATTGTTTTGGTAGGTCAAGGTGCAAGTTTTTTGTTTGGCGTAGCATTTCGTTTCTCAAAGCGTCAGCAAATTATTTTGAATTTGAAACAAAATAATTAGGTACTCGTACCTATTGTATTTAACTAACTTTACTATCATCAACTTAAGAGTTATTCTCTTGTCGGTGGAGTATCTTCCAGCTTTCCCTATCCTGCGCCAGCTCTTTGACTTTTTGATACGACACGACCCCCACTTTTTCTTTCACTTGCTCCAAAAAGCTGCGTCTGGGTTTTCCTCTTCCCCGCTTGTGTCCTATCCGCCCCTCCAGGATAGTTTTAAAGAAGTGGTCGTGTCGTATTAAGTGTCCAATCATTTTTCCGCGTCTATTTGCGATGGTGTTCAGGATAGCTCTCCTTTCATTCACTCTTCTTAGCACCTCCTCATTCGTTATCTTGTCTTTCCAACTAATGCCTTCCATACGCCTCCAGCACCACATTTCAAATGCTTCCATTCTCTTTCTATCTCTTAGGTTCATTGTCCACGTTTCACTTCCATATAGGGCTATACTCCAGCTTTACTATACCATACCATATACCAATTCGTCATCCGCCGAACGGTAAACGTATAAGATTGAACATGTCCATAAAATAAATGCTAGATATATACATATGTACTTATTGTCTACTCATATAGGAAGATACAATACATACGTACCTTTACATGAAAACTCAAGGGAAATGCTATTCATTTATCTATTGTTGTTTGTACCAAGCGGATGCAAATAAGACATGCAGAAATATCATCACCATACACTTAGTAATCAGTAATTCAGGCCAAATCGGACATGCATCGACGCGAACCGGACATGTTCGATTTCAATGATTGAATCTGGCTACTGTAATTTCCAAAAAGATGATTGCTATGCACTCTTTCATAACGGCAAATGAAAGCAGTGATTGACATGTTATTATGTTGCCGAATTCTTTCATGGCTATCCGACAGTCGTAAGAAATTTTATGAACTATTTCAATATGGGGTATTTGTTCGCGTGTATAAATGCTTAATTTTAATTAAGGCGTAGAGCTGTTCCTATACGCCCCGGGGAGGTTAGGAAGTAAAACTTTTTATTAGTGGTCGGCATGTTTAAATTTTCCGGGTATTTGCGATAAAACGGGCCAGTAGAACATTAGGTCTTACTACTTGCACTCATAAACTTCGTAACGTATGTGTTAGAAAAGTGGTGGCATGCCGTGGAACTGAAAATGTTATAAAAGTGCAGTGAAAATTATCGCGTTGTGATGAGGATGGAAAAGGCGGTGATGTTGGAGAAGGAGGCACCGGTCAAAGGCACCGTGGCGCAGGTGGTTACCATATTCAATGGCCAAGCGCAGAGGTATGTATTTTGAGTATTTTTAAGATTATGAGAAAGATAATGAATGAGTCCGAGCGGGGTGTCTTACATTTAAGATGATTTAGCTTTTTATTCATAAATACGCTTCGTCGGCTTGCCTGCTGAGATTTTTCACGCCCAGCCACTGGCAGTTACTTGATGTATCTTTACATCTACATTTCGTATTAGCGTTAATCCCGGTAGCTTCTGTTCCCTAGCTAAATCGGTACTGTTTTAGAGTATTCTATAAGGCAACCATAGTTTTCCTGTTAGTACCCATAGTAATGTACATATCTACCGTTCAGTCTACACCATTAGTTTAAACGAGATCTGTTTTAGATTACTCTTTATTTTGTTATTAAATTTTTAATTGTGTAATCGCTTTAGACTCTACTTCGATGCAGTACTCAGAATTCCCTATATCTTTTGTTGATCCATGTGCGTGCCTTCAGAATTGAAAAGTAATTTATTTTTAAGTGCAGTATGTCGGTGGTTACGTACAAAAACGAATAAACCACAGAATTAAATATCGCTTTACGACATCGTAACGTTTTCGAAACCGGGATGAGCTTTCACTGTCAAAACGTTAAACTTTTTACAGCCGAAATACAGTGAAACCTGGTTAATTGGCACCTGGATAAATGGAAAACCTCAATAATTGCAACCAAAAGTCCGGTCCCGGTCCCTTGAGACCAAAAGGCCTCTATAATTGCAAGTTTGGAACCTCTATAATTTTAGTGCTTTTCGTAATTTTGCCTCTGTAATTGACCACATCGCAACTAAGACCTCTATAATTGACACTGTGCTAAAAAAATCCGTTATTTTTGCTTTTCTTTTTACCTCTATTATTGAAACGAGTCTTACTTATTACCTCTGTAATTGAAATAATGTAGTTGTATGCAGCAGAAACAATATTTTAATAGCAATGATCATTTTATTTATATCTTCATCCAGAATTCAATTTATTTATTGGGTATCTATCACAGCCTGTAGTAGGTGAAATAGTTTTGATTTAATCAAAAACAAAGTATGCTTTTTACATTCTAATTAAACTTTCTTCTACAATTCAAGGGAATTTTTAAACCCAAATGATTAATAAGAAAATAAAGTGGTAATGAATGTAGTGTAAAAGTACAAGTATAGACAGAAGCAATATATAGACCAGAAACCCAGAATTTAAGCGTGTAAATCTACTTTCAATGGTTATTTGCACCTCCATAAAAGAAATTTGTCAAAACGCAACCTCTATTAATGAAAACCTCTATAATTGACACAACGATTTTTTGAACCTCGTTAATTGACACGACCTGCTTAAATGGAAAACCTGGTTAATTGACAAAAAATGGCCGGTCCCTTGAGATTGCAATTATCCAGGTTCCACTGTATATGCATAAAATTCCGTTGTAAATAAAAGCTAGGTGTTATAAACCAGAATATTAATTACTACATAACATTAATACTTTTAAGTGTATTAACATGTTTTCTTAATAAACTTCTACTTTTTAGGTACTAAAAATGAAATTTTAATCGACAAAGTTTTAAATGTTTCATGTCCTTCGTAAACTCCTGAGATTGATAAATAATACCCAATTGCCCTTATACGTAGCAAAAAGTATTCGTTGAAAAGAGCATTTGTGAGGGATACCTTTGAATAATACTTCCAAAAGGAACATAATATTATTCTCATCGCGTATCTACCGACAAACGATCGTCAGAGCCGAACAGGTATTTCTGACCTCCGACTTAGTTGTAAAGGCTATCAACTATCAAGTTCTCAGTTAAAATGGTTAGTTTAAGTTTTTAACTACTCCGTGCTCACTAACCGATTGTAATACATACAATACAGCAGCCATTCTTTATATCTCAAGCAAAATACGAATGCTCAAAGAGACCGTTATTTAATGGGACCGGCCGGATGCTCCGAATCTTGCTTTGTATTATTATAAAACTGGAATATTATATAAACTTTATATTTGATATTTGGTTGTATTGTAATGTTTAGTGTAATGACAGATTAATGATGTGATAATTATGTAATTGTAATAATTAATCGTTGCATAATATCCGACTTTATAAGCTATGAATAATAAGTAGGTAGTTATTACAAATTCACTTCGAGTTGGATTTAGAGATGTGGTATTTCCGGACCTACACGACCTTTACACCTTCAAGAAAAGAGCGTACTCCCCATCTATAAGGCCTGCGACGCACTTGCAACCCCTCTGAGGTTGCAGGTGTCCATGAGCGTCTGTAATTGCTGACCATCAGGCGCAGTGGCGGATTTGCCCTAAGGCCCGTAGGCCCGGGCCTTCACCAGTCGGATATTAAAGGCGGCTGGATGGGTGCTGAGAAATGGTCGGTTAGTTCTTACTAAGCCTATAGCACCCAAGACTGCAAATTCGCCACTAATCAGTCGATAACAATTACAAAGTCAATTTATTGTTCATCTGAATGACAATGTCAGTCAAAGGCGTTATATACTCGGCAAATTTTTGCCGAGTACATAACATTATTGAAAGATAAATAAATTGAAAGATAAATGATAAGTGGTAATTGTTTGTGAAAATACTACTTGAAATCATCCTAGGTTTGACGTCATCCGCATGAATTGTTCGAGCCCTGATAATCACAAACAGTTCTTAGTGCTGTCTTAACGGGAGGAGGGAGGAGGAGGAATACTAACTATAATCTTTCCTCTGTGTGCGTCTACTAAAAGCGGCTTGACTTAGTTCGACTATCTTTCTAAAAAAATCATTCCATTAGGTAAATAGTAACTAAATCCTATAAAAAATAAACCAGTGAAATTATCAATTATACCGCTGCACGGCCCGCAAGGGTACTCCGCCAAAGCTATTTTAACATTAAGGAATGCAAATTGAACGTAGAAACTTACCGGTAAAATATTTTCTTTATAAAAAGCACAACGGCTCATTAATTATTTTTAAACTTAAACTGATACCGGCACTTAGCCAGCTATGTATAGTAGCAGCAGACTGGAATTAAGAGGCCACTTAAGCGTTATCGGAGAGTACACTGCAGCATTCATGGGGATTTATTTACCGTTGGCTCACGAGTCCAAGCCGAGTGGAGCTTTCGGGTGAACTTGACTAGGTAGTTATTAATACATACTTAGTTGGCATAGAGATCCGAAGTACCTACTAAGCGAAGCTTTGCACTGAACTACACGCATACATTTTGGAGAATTCACAAGAAAAGCATGACTTCCATCGTCTTCATTCGACCATTCATCCGAATGGGTATTTTTTTTAACCTTAGGAGAGATTTTTTTCTAAATGAAAATACTTCCTGCAAAGAAAAAACTCGCTCATCAGTCTCATCACCATACGCTTTTCACTGTCTTATCATAGCCATTATCTTCATTTTATTTACAACTATATAGGTATGAGAATAGGGTGATTACTGGTCGACCTTTAATAATTAAAAATATGGAGATCATGTCTGTTTTAGGTACTGGTTCTCTCGAGGCAAAACTCTAGATCACCGGTGAGAATAACAACGCTGGTGTTGCCAGATACGAGTATAATTATTGATGTGTTCAAAATGTCATTGACCCTAATTATATTACATAATGGATTCGAGCCTTCGGGCTGTTTTTCAAGTAGCCTAAATATAGGCAAATCAGATCTATTTTGGTTTAAAGTTGGTGATTTGGTTTAAAGTTATTTGGAAAATAATACTAGCTTAATATAGGTGAGGTGAAAGAAATAAGTAGCAAGGAGACCAGACTAATAATTCAATAATGATAGTTGTTTTTATTAAATAGTGCAATATTTACATATGCGGGTTGCTTGTTTTATGCGGTTGTAGAAATAACAAAGAAATACTGCCAAGAAAATAGTAACAATTAACACTACATCCCATGCGCTAAAAACCAATTTCCTTTCCCATTGTAACTCAAATCATTTTCATCAGAACTAGACAGAACATTCACAACATCCTTTACACGGCCCTCGTGCTGGGGCAACAGTCAGCGAGTGCGACTCATGGAGGCCCTTGCAGTAGTCGAGGCAAACCGAAATAATGTGAGTCCTACCCGCATATACTGATATCATTCAGCTATACGCTGCTGGATCTACCTACAAGATATGTTGAGCACGAGGCGGGAAACGCCGAGAGAAGACCACGTCGCCGTCAATATTCGTGCGTTATCTAAGATCTGCTAAGTTACTTCAAGTGTCTTTTAAAAAAAAAATATTTATTTATAAAATAAGTTTTTACTGCATTTTTATTTATTACCTAAATGTTACATTTCAAATAAATTAATGTGCTAAATAAATAAAAAAACTACAAACATTTTACGTAACAGCTGCCTACTCCATATAAAAATGAACGGAATTAATCTATCATTCGACGCCGAGAGGTATATATAACAATTTGATCGCTGAAAATGATGTATACCTTTCACTGTTATTTTAAATATATTTAAAATTGAATTAATAATTGTTCATTACGAGTACATAAGAAACAAGTTCCTTATCATTTATTCTACAACGTGCGTTGTATCGCACACATTTTGTAGAATAATACAGTCAGGCGCTGCGTCGCTGCGCATTAGCTACTTCTCATTAATGTTGAGTATTTTAATAGCAGCAGGGACTTGAAGCGACCGAGGGGTAAGGTAAGCCGAGAGTTGCATTTAATAGTCGTTTATAACTAAAACTTACTAAAAGCTACCCTCATATGCCAGTTCTCTTAGTAGCAGAGCCGTTGTATTGTATTAAATCAGTTTTCAAAAGCCAAGGTAGTTGGAGAAATAAGTGTGTAAGTCTATTTCAATAGAACTTGCTAACTATGTAAACAAACAACGTAACTTTGTTTTATCACTGTTTCTCTTTGAATTTTCACACCACCTCATCAAATACCATTGAAACCATGCACATATACACTATTGAAACGGTCCGTTCCGTAAAATACATAAATATATAACTGTATCTTGGATATTTAATTAAAAGAGTAAGATGGGTTCAAGTTAGGTTATTAGGACCAGTTGGAATGACGGTTTTGTTTCTTTTAAATTCTACAATTGTTTATGATGAATATGATGGGTAGTGTTGTGACTAAAGTTTGTGATATTAACCCGCTACACACTACCCAACCCACGCTCTGTACCTAACGCCGCGGTTATAAAATACATCCATACATCAGTCTTAAGTACTAATTTGTCTTCTGATCGTGATTAAACAAATTAAAAATAAGTAACTATAGGTAAACCAGAACTTTGGGAGTATTGTCAAGAGGGCGCTCGTTTTGAATTTTATATAGCAACAATTTGTATAGTGGGGACAATGGAAATTGGCAGATGATTTTTGTTTTATTCCGACAACTTTAATAAGTGCGAAGTTTGATGTTTGGATATTTCTTCGGTTTTTACGCTATAAAATTCGTGAATTTTACGACGTATGACACATAAATCAAAATCATCCAAATCTTTCTTTCTTTTTTTTAGGTTTGGTCGTTTAATTCCGCCCTTACGCCCTTCGCTAGCAATCCGTGATACCGATGCATGCGATACACCTAATACACAAATCAAATTATTACAAGACATCAACCAAATCGTGACGACCTGACTATAGTGACATTTGTCCATAAGTTTGAAACTTACCCGTCAATTCAGGTGCTAATTTCGTTATGTTTTCTAATGGAAGAAATTTCTCTCCCGCACGTTTTTTTCCCAATAAATAACTATATACACTATTTACAACTTTTTTCTCTGTAAAATCTAAAACTTTCGGCATGATTATTGCAGTCTAATAATAATTCACACGAAACTAAACAAAGCAATGTTTACATTGTCAATATTGACAACTATCATAGAGGGTAGATGTTGTCTATTATTAAAATTGTTGCCATTGCTAGAAATTAGTACCAACAAATTTCCGTAACATGGCGCACCCTCAATAGATCCTGGTTCACCTATACTTGTGTTTTACTTTTGGTATTTTATTATTCGATATGGTTTGACATTAGTAAAGTAGTAAATAGGAGTCTTGCCCATCACTAGTAAATTCATCATTCAGAGACAATTTCAATATGGCGGTTTGTTTACATAGTTAGCAAGTTCTATTGAAATAGACTTTAGTTTGAGCACTGCCAAGAGTTCCAATTCCAATATTTTTGCGATGCTTCGTTTTCAGGATGCTCGGGGTGCGTAGCCAAGATGGCAATCGTTCGCTCTCTTCCATATTAGTGCAACAGTGATAGTTGCGTTTCGTTCGCTATAGAGCGTTAACAATTGGCACGTTAGCTAGGCACCCAGGGCATCCTGGCGCATGTAGGTAGTTAATGTCCACGAGCAATAATTATGCAATGGAAGTGCTATGCAAGATACAGAGATATAAGGCAGTACTGTGTTTTTGTTGGGTTTGTCACCGAATTATATAAACTTCTATTACGTATATTATAGTAGATAGGTAACTGTTGTCTATTCTCTGGTATTGTCCCGTAGTGTTTTGTTTTTTGAACAAACGTCGCGGTCGGATTCACCTCACTGGTTTTTACTCCCATAACCTAAAAGAGTTATCGACGCTGGGAAACCAGTGTAGTGTGTATTTCGATTATTCATAGTTGTTACGGCTTGTGAAGGTGCCATTGAGGCGAATACTCAGTAAAAGATGGGAAGAACAATCTCAGCTTTGGGTGTAGAGTGTAGACTGCCGTGACAGGCGGGTTCATCAGCATCCACGATCGTTACTGGCATTTAGTCTCGAGTTGAATCACATTCTATTCAACTAGATCTACATTAGATATCGACTAGATGTGACTTGGATATCTAAGTCATAACTTGTCGAAATCGTTCAAGACTTCGAGCAACACCGGCTTCCGACACATCGGAAGGGAGGGGCCCAAGCGATATCTCACCGTACAAATCTTTCTGCCATTTTTCGCGGGGGGAAAGGTGCACACAGTCGTACTTCTCACACACTTACATACAAAATCCAATCTGTAATGACGACACAAATACATAGAAAATGACACACGTCAAAGACAAATCTTGCAAACCTCGATCTCTTTTTGTGTACGGACGAGTGACAAGTGTCACAACACGCACACTAACACATTTTCGTTGAAGTATGTTATTGTATTCTGAGAGATGAGAAGTCGGATTTGTCGCTCGACCGATCCGCAATTTGTACTGAGCGAGCAAAATCGATAAATCCAACAATTACATGAGGCTAAAATATAATAATTGTGTTTGAATGTAATTAAACGTATGATATGTAAAAAAAAATATTACATGTGAAATGTAACACTTTCTTTTTGTAAATTTGATGTCCCCGACCTCTTTTTATAACAAACAACCGGGCAAACAGGCATTTTTGTGCAGCAGTGTTCACGCGCGCGTCTGGACTCGGTCTAGTGAAAAATCCAAGTGCAACTAGTTTTATTACCCGCGCTAGATTAGATTGACGCGCTAATCTTGTACCTCGGCAGAGGGGAAATAGTGCGAATGCCGCCTCCCTTCCGTGTTGCTCGAAGGTTCAAGAGGACCTCCAGAATCGCGGAAACGTCAAATTTGACATATTTATCTTACAAATATCTTTAAATTATCCGTATCGTAACTTGTTGAAGTCTAGTAGAAATCTAATTCATTTTCCGAATCGAGCCGTAAGTCGTGGCTCAGTTAGATGCCGGTATTGCATGCAAATGATGTTCTGCAAACACATAGGTAGGTACTTACCTACTAATTAATGACTGTAAATATACATAATACCTACCTTTAATAAAACAATTCTTACCTATTATTCTTATTAGTAAAAAGACGGCTCGGTGAGTCCGCGATAGAAGAGGCAATGGCTGAGCAGAGTTGGCAATTTTACTTTAATTTGAATTGCTAAGATGGAGTGATATGAATATGACAGCCAGGATGACAGTTTTGCGATATCGGAATCTGTCAAAAACTATTTGTTTTTGAGGCTCTAGCTGTTTAGATAAACACGGTACGAGTATAAGAGGAGATTTTATAGATACTTGGACGGTCCAAGGCGTTTCTTATTACACGACTTCCCAAAAAAAAGAGTGTATTGTTTTCAGCGTTCATGTTTGTATGTATGTATATATTTTAATGAAAGAAAGAAAGAAAGAATATACATTTTTTTACGTCAAATAAAACCAGTTACTTACATTAAAAACAAGACATAGGTCAGATGGATGTTAAAAAGGAATAGAATTAACCCTGACGCCTACTTAAAGCTTGAATCACCTCCGCAAAATAAATCAGCTGAGCGAGGAGGGGGATGGTATCGAGCGGTGCAGCGCATGCGCCCTGCACCCAGACGAAGGACATATGGCCCGGCGTTTCGCACCAAACAAACAAACGAGCCAGACAGTGACACTGACCCACACCGCTCGCATCGTTCCACTTTTAGTACTACCGACAATTCGGTTATTTGGAGTGAAAACGTAATGTGACGACTTCAAGTGCTATTATTAGAGGGAATGCAAGAGAAGTGAAAGAGAATTTACCTAGATAGCAACCGCGTAAAATAAACAAAAATCACGTGCAAAAGAAAGTGTTGTGGAGCCAGTGCGGGCAGTTAGCGTGACGCCGTGCTACGCGGCATTATTGTCGCTCGCTCTGTTCTTTCAGACACACCTGCCCGGCATTCGAAATGCCAGTGCCACTGTTGCCAAACTAAATTGACAGTTAGACGTTTTTGATTCGTGATGACTCGGTTCCGATAACGAGGAATCATGGAGCGTAATCGAGTTGATTGCAAACAGAGTGTAAAAAGAAAACTGCTCGCTGATTGTGATCCGTTCGGCCTGAATGGATAGGGTCGTCGCCACGAGATCTGATTTTTCCGGGCGAGCTGCGTCGGCGGTGGCGGGCGCGATAGCGCTCGCGCGCGGTCTTCAGTCGGCCGCGTGCGTGCGCGGCGTGAAAGTCTCCTCGGCATGCGTCCGGCCGCGTCGCCCGTGGCGCCCGCGCCGAGCGCGCGGCGCCTGAAGACCGACCTGCACGTGGCCGAGCCCAGCACGGCGCGCTCCTGCAGCCCGGCCCCGAGCCTCCGCAGCCAGCGCGCCAAGCAATACAGGTCCATATAAACTATTCGACACGGTTCAGTGCATTTAGTGTTAACTGTTGTTTTGTGCCATATTGCTAGTTTGATTAGTAATAACAAACTTAAGAATCTTTTATAATGATAACGATATCTTAGGCTAGCGTGTATTATCAGATATCAATATTTCGCTTAGGTAAGAATGTTTCCACAACTTTTTGTGGCAATTCAAATCAGTTATAAAGCATTAATGATTTGTATTCTTTATTGGATCTTTGCTCCACGAATCTTGGATGGAACAAAGAATCAAACACAATAGTATCTTAAGCAAATAAATGTAACTATTGTTTCAATTCGTGTGCACAGAAAGGCCAATAACACACACGGCCAAGCAACTAACTAACTAATGCAAGGCCAAACGAGAGGCAAACGTGTGCTAGTAGAAACTATTCCCCGATTCTGGCCCCACCTCTCAGTGGTCACCGATCCTGACCCCAGGGCCGATCCACCGACCCCGGTGAACCTAAAAAAAAAAAAAAAAAAAAAAAAAAAAAAAAAAAAAAAAAAACAAATAGCCCCCCATTTGAATTGATTGCGCTAGGTCTCAGCAGTGCCCGGCGCCTCCTTCAGGTACTTACGAAATACGCTAATTAAACAATACACCTTGCTCACCACGGTAACAATAGGCTTATCGACCCTTTTCTATTGTTCGATCTAGACTCGGGCGCGTTATTGTGTTACCGAGAATACTACCTGGACCCTTCACCCACCGACGTCTTCATTCATGCCTTCTTTATGTGTGTATTATACTGTAGGTGTTTGTGATAGGTATTAGCGATAGGTATTTGCAATAGGTATTAGCGATAGGTATTTGCAAAAGGTACTTATTTGCGATGCATTATCTTATTATCTTACAACCTCTTGGAGCTATTTCGATTTATAAGGAATACAGTTCTAACCTAACCTAACCTAATTAGATTTTAAGATGTAGCCTAAACTAACCTAAACCTTCTTTTACCAAACCTAACTTGACCAAACCTAACTAAAATCAACCTAACTTCTCATTTCAAACTAACCTGCTTTCACCTAGTCTTCGTTCAAGTTATGTTTTAACCTAAATACCTAAACTTCTTACCTATCCAAACTAAAGCATCCTACATATCGTATACATACTTACCTATATTGTGCATATTGTATTGTGTTATTTTATTTAGTTTTACCTATTTCTAACTCATTATTTTTGTCTGCGATAAATGCAATTCAACCTAATGTAGCCTTTTTTATTCTTAAACTATTCTATCTTCTTAAACTTAGTATGTAAGTATGTCTCATTATCTAATACTATATGTTTATTTTCACATACATTTTTATGTTCTTTGTAACACGATAGAAAGTAAACTCGTAGCTACTTGTTTCTTTGTATTATTAAAATAATAACTAGGCGTGTGAGGCATTTCTTGTGCACTTGTTTTCATTGTTATAACAGCTTAATTGCTTTATTGATAGACGTCTATTATATTTTATGCTGACAATGGATTATTATGTGGATATAATTTGGGTTTGAGTACAGGGAGCGTCTGTTTAGATGAACTTGTTGAGACATGTTACTTTGTATGATTTAAAAAAAATAACGAGACGTGTCAACTGGTTTCAACATGATTTAGTCTAATACGTCGGCATTTCTTGTGTGTTGGTATTCATTGTTATAACAGCATAATTGCTTTATTGGTAGACATCTATTATATTTTATACTGACAATGGATTTATTGTTTCCTATTATGCTTTTGAATTTGGGTTTTAGTAAAGAGAGCGTCTATATTAGATGAACCTGTTGAGACATGATTTGAACGATACTGTATCCTGCTCACTATCACAGTATAAAAGCCGAAGAGAAATGGCTTTGAGTAAGTATTACTGTCGTGGCAGTCCTCTGTATCAGAGCTCCTTGTATCTACTGCAGTATATAGAAATATAGTGTTAATTCAACAGTGAAGTGTTTAAGTATTTATAGAAAGACCCAACAATGGATGTAAGTATGTCTTTTATTACCGTAACTTACTTTGTTTTGTTTTCACTTGTGTTCTTTGTGTTTTAATTATCAAGATTGTAGACAGTGTGTAAATTATTGTTTTATATTGTTTCAGTTCACTGAAAATACTTTCAAGAACTATTACTACCCGGATGATAATAAAGACGAATCAAGCGATGAAGAGGGTACGCTTGGTCTCAAAGTTAAACAAGCCATCGCAAAGAAACGTTCAGGAAACAATATCGATAGCTTCTTTGAACGACCTAAAAAGCAGTCTAAAGTTGTGAAACGGTCTTCAAATGTGAGCAAAAGTTCACCAGACGGTGTTGCAAACTTGTCATCCGGACAAGACGACGGGGCCTATGCATCACATTTGATTAAAATCGAGATATATGATATGCATAAAATCAAAAACGTCCCACCCATGGAACACTGGAAGCATGCGGACTTCAGATTGAAATATTTTGCGTTGGAAGACGATTTGGAGCTACAAAATACGCGAAATATTATTTATAACATAACAAAGCAATTAGCTTCTAAGGACAGTAGTGTGAAATATTTTATAGATAATAAGAAACAGTGATAGTTATAATTATTAATGATAGTAGTAGCTTAATGATTGTGTTAACGTATTTCTCATTTTTTACCTCTCCTTAAGTACATTTTCCATGTAACAGATTATTTTTATTGTATCACATTACAACAAGTTTTAATTTAATACTTCTCATTTGTAAAGATTACAGTCCCCACTCTTAGAAATCTTATACCTGTAGTCAACTATTTAAATGAAAGAAAGCACTGTATGATTTCTCATTTCATAATGGACTCTTTGAGTTGTGATGTCTACGATCTTGAACTTATCAGACTCTGTGAAGAAATAGAAGAAAATGAAGATCTATGCGAGGCTGCCCGTCTTGTGAGCCAACTACATCGAGAGGCGTAAGTAAAAGTATTCCTGTTCATACATGTTTATAACTCTTAACCAGTACCTGTTTAACAAAGGATGGGTTCCTCATAACTTGTTGTGACCAGAACTTATTGTTAGGATAAACGTGGGGTGGGAGAGTGCTGGTTATATAAGCGGGGTATCTCGAGTTCATATCATTCAGTGTTTTGGTGCCGTGCTTGTACTGTGATATCCTTTTCCTTATTATCATATAATGGTGTTTACTTACTATCATATTGGTCTCACTTTGCCTCGTGATAAGATTGAGGAATTAAGTAAAGAATTTATTTTAGCATATTTTCATAGAAATATAAGAATGTGGTATATATCAAACAAATTACCTCACTCGTTACTGGAAGATTCTGATATTATACCGTATTATACACCATGTGATGGGCATATCAAAAATTCCAAGGGGAATACTCAGTCATCAGATGTGATTGATGGAGTTTTGATGATGCGGGCCTATTGTCAGCAGTGTCGAAAAGACTTACGTTAGTATATACAACCAACCGTTTTAGTAATTATTTTTATTTTATCTGACATTAAGATATTTATGTTTATTATGTATTGTTATAGATCTTCTCAAATAGGACGGGGAGTAAAAAGGACAGCTGCAGTTTTGGAGACCGAAGAATTCTTGGTGAAGAAAAACCGTTCAGCAGCTGCTGAACCTGTAGCATCAACATCATCCGAACCAGTTCCCGATGTCATTGTGAGTGCAAATAATAATCATGAAATTGAATGTTCTGTGTGTAATAAGTTTGTTTCTAAAAGATATTTTAAAAATCATTTAAATAGTAATCTTCACAAAAATAATGTTTTAAGGGCTGACATTGAATGGGTTAATGTTCAGTTAATTGAAAATGCTTTTAAGAATAGGGTGGCCACTTACAGAATACTATTAAATGAAAATGTTCACCAACCATTTACTCCCGAATCCATTTTACTAGGAAATAAAGATAAAATCTTTGCATTATTGGATCGTTCCCTCACTGATCACCATGCTTTAAAAGTAAACTTTATTTTGAATGCGGATTTTACTCAAGAGAGCAAACAAGTAAATAATACATTTGATTTCCAATTATGTAACAATGTAGTTGATGTTAGCAGCGACAAAGATGATATTTTCGAGTCAGTTGTTAAAGATATATTAACAAAATTATTTAACTTTGAGAGAAAAGACAGTGGATGGAGTTTAGTAAAATTTAATTATCTAGATGTCAATGTAAACAAATTTAATCCATTGCGTGGTTCTTCCTATATCGAATTACCACGTGATATTCAGAACAGAAAAGCAGTTATTAATGTAAAAAATAATGATCATGAATGTTTTAGATGGGCTGTATTGTCAGGCTTGTATCCACCTACAAGTCATCGTTCAAACACTACGAAATCGTATATAGCGCATAAAAATAAATTAAATTTTAGAAATTTAACTTTCCCACTTAAGGTTGGAGATATTCAGAAATTTGAAAAAATGAATGATATAAGTATAAACGTTTTTGGTCTTGAATACAATTCGAAAAGTAAAAAACATGACGTAGTAGGCCCATTACACTTAACGAAGTGCAAAAAAGCTACCCACTTGAATTTATTGTACATATCCAAAGACAGTAAGGGGCATTATTGCTATATCAAAAATTTATCTAGGTTAGTATCTAAACAATTATCAAATACACAGCATGCTGCACATATTTGTGATGGTTGTTTGTCGAACTTTACAACTCGCGACAATTTAATGAATCATCAAAGAAACGATTGTTTCCATGTTTGTACACATTTACCTTCAGAACAGGATAAAAAGAAAAACTGGTTCAATGAAAACGTTTCCTCCAATATACTTACTTTCGATAATTATGAACGTAAATTAAGGGTACCTTTTGTTATTTATGCTGATTTCGAGGCCTTTCTAAACCCGATTCAAACAGGTACAATTAATCCTACTACATCCTCAACAACAAATGTACAAAAACATGAGGTATATAGTTTTGGATACTACATTAAATGTTCTTATAATGATAAATTGTCAGTGTACAGAACATATAAAGGCAAAAATTGCACCCAGGAATTTATGAAGTATATGGAACAAGACTTAAAGGCTATTTGTAGGAGAAATACTTTTGTAAAAACTCCATTGCCTTTATCTAATGCAAATAATGTGCATATTGCTCAGAGTAGTACATGTTATATTTGTGATAAAAATTTAAACGAGGATTCAGTCATTTCCTATAATTACCATACTGGTCTTTATGAAGGAGTGGCACATAAATTTTGTTCTGAAAAATACAGGGCACCTAATTTTGTACCTGTATTTTTCCATAATTTGTGTAACTATGATAGTCATTTTATAGTGCATGGGCTTGGTTTGGCGGAAGGCGACATTGAACTGATTCCAGAGAACAAAGAGAAATACATTTCATTTTCTAAGAGCTTACAAATAAATAATCGCACAATTAAATTGAGATTTGTCGATTCACTTAAATTTATGTCCAGTAGTCTTGACAAATTGGCGAAAAACTTGTTGCCTGAACAATTTCATGAATTAAAATTGAATTTTTCATGCGAGGAGGATTTTAAACGCTTATTACGAAAGGGTGTCTATCCCTATGAACACATGTCATCATACGATTCTTTAAACTTAACAGCTCTTCCCTCTAAAGATGATTTCTTTAGTTCCTTGTCTGATAGTCACATCTCAGAAGAGGATTATGATCACGCAAAAGATGTTTGGTCTCATTTTCAATGCAAAAATATGGGTGATTATTCTGATTTATATTTAAAAACTGATGTTCTATTACTAACTGATATATTTGAAAATTTTAGAAACCTTTGTCTTAAGACGTATGGATTAGACCCCGCTCATTATTATACTGCTCCGGGATTAAGTTGGGATGCAATGTTAAGAACTACAAAAATAAAACTAGAACTCCTAACTGATATCGATAAAATAGCTTTTATATCAAAAAATATTCGAGGTGGCATATCACAATGTAGTAATAGATACGCGAAGGCTAATAATATTTTTTTGGAAGATTATAATCAAAATATCCCATCGTCATTTCTTATGTACTTTGATGCAAATAACCTTTACGGGTGGGCTATGTCTCAATGTCTTCCTACCGGTAAATTTGAATGGGTAAATACAGATACTGACTTTAATATATCTGATGACGCTGATCATGGTTTAATTTTAGAAGTTGATCTCGAATACCCTAACGAGTTGCATGACTCTCATTCAGATTTGCCATTTTGTCCTGAAAACGTTTGTTTGGGTAATTCCAAAGAAAAAAAATTAATTCCTAATTTAAATAAAAAAACGAATTATGTCATTCATTATAGAAATCTAAAACAGTGTTTGAAGAATGGTTTGAAATTGAGTAAAATCCATCGCATTCTTAAATTTCAGCAGTCTATGTGGTTAAAAAGTTACATAGATTTGAACACCCACATGCGATCACAGGCATCATCCGATTTTGAAAAAGATTTCTTTAAACTAATGAATAATTCAGTGTTCGGTAAAACCATGGAAAATGTTGCAAAACGCGTAAATGTCAAATTATTAAATCACTGGGAAAATCGAGGAAAAACGCAGGGGGTTCAATCTTTGATAGCGAAACCTGAGTTCCATAGTTTATCCATATTCTCTGAGAATTTAGTGGCCGTTCAATTGAATAAAACTAAAATATTTTATAATAAACCGATTTATCTGGGATTTTGCGTATTAGATATATCGAAAACTTTGATGTATGACTTTCACTACAGCTACATGAAAACCAAATATCCAGACAACCTTAAGCTTCTTTATACAGATACTGATAGCTTAGTATATCAAATTTTCACGGAAAATTATTACGCAGATATAAAATCAGATCTTAATTTATACTTTATACATCTGACTATCCTCCTAACAATAAATATGATTTGCCGTTAATAAATAAAAAGCGATTAGGGTTTTTCAAAGATGAAAATAATGGTAGAATTTTAAAAGAGTTCGTAGGTCTGAGATCTAAAATGTATACCTTAGATGTTGAAAAATATGACGAGAATGATGAGAAAACTGAAAAATACGGTGTTTTATCAAAAGCCAAAGGAGTCAATAAATGTGTTACAAAAAAATTTACTCTTGACAATTACAAAACGTGTTTATTTAATAAAAATTTGCAACGTGCTCAAATGCTAAGATTTAAGTCTATAAAACATATAATATTCACTCAAAAAATAAATAAAATATCATTATCGCATGAAGATACAAAACGGTACTTATTAGAAAACTCTTCTGATACTCTAGCGTGGGGTCATTATAAAATACCGCAATAATGAAAAAGTTTCAAAGTTGTAATATAATCACACAGAACATTCGAATTCCAAATTATTGTTTGTACATTGTATATTTTTAAGGTATTACTTGTAAACATGTAAAAAAATGTATGAATTTTATTTTATTGTATCTTTTAAGGTATTTTTGTAAATATGAAACAAAAAAATAATGATAAAAGTGTGATCATAAATAATAAAAAAAAATTTACGTAATCATTTTGTTTTGTTTTTTTGTCTACTATATCTGAGTTGTTTAAATAGTAATCATCTTTCTGAATATTACCATTTAAAGTCCATCCGTTAACATATCAACACTCACCCACACACATACACACATAGACATAGATTACGATATTTAATAATGATTCACTTTTATCATCCTTTCACCACCATTGTCGCAGGTCCTAGTGGGTGTGGTAAAACGCAATTTGTTACATACTTTTTGAATAACTCCAAAGAGATATGTAATGTTGAATTTGATGAAATTATTTGGTGTTATGATGAAATGCAACCTCTCTACAATCTGGAAAATATAAATTATAGTCAAGGAATACCAGATTTTTCAATTTTTGATGGGAAGAAACCTAAACTTCTTATTATAGATGATTTGATGAGAGAATCGGATGGACGAATCGTTGACATTTTTACGAAAGGTAGTCATCATAGAAACTTAAGTGTTTTTTATATTACACAAAACGTATTTCATCAAGGTAGAGGTCAACGTGATATTTCATTGAATACAAGCTACATTGTATTTTTTAAAAATCCCAGGGATAAAACTCAAATACGCTACCTGTCACGACAAGTTTACCCAGAAAACTCAAAGTTTGTGGACGAAGCCTACAAAGATGCTACAAAGGAGGCTCATGGTTACCTCATGATTGACCTGAAACAAAATACAAATGACATATGCCGTTTTAAATCAAAAATATTTCCGTTTGATGGGCATTGCACAGTGTATGTACCTAAAAAGGGGTTTAAATATGATAAAAATCACCATATTTTAGTCAGTTCTACATGATGCATGCAAGAGTAAACACATATAAACATTTACTTGAAGCATTGCAGTTGCTTAAACCCAAATATCGTACTGCATTACTTAAATCTTGTGACGATGAAGAGATCAACATTATTTGTGAGTGCATTTATAACGTCCTAAATGGGAAAATTCCATTAGAAAAAAAAGAAAAGACGAAACTAAAAAAATATAAAGATATTTTAAGAAAATTAGTTTCGAAAGGGAAACATAAAATAAGAAAAACTGTTATAGTTCAAAAAGGAGGTGCATTTCTACCTATTATTTTAGGTGCAGTTTTAAGTGCTTTAGTGAACTCTTTATCATAAACAAAATGGAAAACACAAAAAAAATGTTATTAGTTGAATCAGATTTTATTGAAAGGCTGAAACGGAATGAGAGTCCACCCGAAAATTCCTCATCTCGGCTAGATGGAGAGATGCAAAAAATCCTTAAAAGTAAAATGAATGATCGCGAAAAGTGGACGTTATATTCTCAAGCATTACAAAGATTTCTACATTTTATTGAAACAGATCGAAAACCGTTTAGAATACCCATCGTGATGGAGGGGGTAGATCAAGTCATCAACGAAAGTAATGATATTATAAAAACAAAAGTGAACAAAAAGGAGGAGATTGAAAATAATGAGTCAGTTACAGATAATGTAACTGAAGCAGCCACACCGTCATCGTTTAATACACCACCTGGCGAAATAAATCAAGAACTAATGCCAATTAGTCCGTCAAAAATTATAAACATATTACCTAAATCTTATGAAAAAAAAGCTCGAACGTTGTTAGATTACATTGTTTCAAGTAAACCGAAAATTTGGTGGAAACAGACTGGTGAAGTTGTTATAAATAACCAAACCATTCAAAATAGTAATATTACTGATTTGGTAAGCGACACCGTTAGATGTCTTAAACGTCCTAAGCCAATTGGATGGGAAGTGTTTGCTTTACTTTTAAAAGATATCGAAGTTCCTAGGTCATGCATAGGTAATCCTACAAATTTAGCATTTATTAATGGTACTCCTTTGATTGAACCCTTTACCCCCTCCACATCTGTGAAGACGAGAGCCTCAACAGATAAAGATAATAACACTTCTACGCCTCTTGCTACACGGGAGCAAAAGCGATCCGGAAAGAAAATAGAGTGGGAAAGATGGACTCCTTATTAGATATTAACAGAATCTATTATGACGTCTCTAATCCAGCTGGCTATAGCAGTTTAAATAATTTATCAAAGGAAATGAAAGGTCAAATGAACAAAGAGGAAGTGAAAAAATGGTTACAATCTCAAGATACGCACACGCTGCATAAGCCTATTCATAGACGATTTACTAGAAATAAATACATTCTCTCGAACTTTAATGAACTTTGGCAAGCTGATTTAAGTGATATGAGTACTTATAGTCAATATAATGATGGGTACAAATATATTCTTTGTGTTATTGATGTGTTCAGTAAATATGCTTTTGCAAGAGCCATGAAGAAGAAGGATTCAGCAACTGTTAAACAATGTTTTGAAAGCATATTTACTGAAGCCAACTCTGTTCCCCGTCACATCCAATCTGATAAAGGTACAGAATTTGTTTCAAAGGCGGTTAGAGATTACTTTAAGAGCAAAAATATTAATTATTATACCACTAATAACCCCGACATTAAAGCAAGTATAGTAGAAAGATTTCAAAGAACACTTAAAATGAAAATGTGGCGTTACTTCACTCATAAGAATACATATAACTACACAAATATATTACAAGATCTTCTACATTCTTACAACCATAGCTATCATTCTAGCATTAAAATGCGCCCAGTTGATGTTAGCTCTAATAATATTATGACTGTTTGGTGTAATTTATATGATCGCAAAAAAGATAGGCAAATTTCATTAGAAACTAAAAAACTAAATGTAGGTGATCATGTTAGAATCACTAAATATAAGCATGTGTTTCAAAAAGGTTATGAAAGTAATTGGAGTGATGAAATATTTATTATTGATTCGATTATTAACAGATCGCCACGAGTTGTTTATACAATAAAGGATTTAGAAGGTGAACCCATCATTGGTACATTTTATTCTAAAGAATTACAAAAGGTAACTTACCTCCCCTCCAACGAGTATAAAATTGATAAAATAATACGCTCGCGTCGAGTTGCTGGCAGAAAGGAAATACTAGTTAAGTGGCAAGGTTATCCTAATAAATTTAATTCTTGGATACCTGAATCAAACTTAAAGAAAATATGAGTGAAAATAGTTTTTATCTAACTTTGTTAAGTAATAGTTCATCAGATTACTACACGGATAACACGACTGCACATTTCTTAACTAAATTACCAAAGACCATTAAATTGGATGGAGAATGGGTAGTTGGGTTGGTGGAATTTCAATATCCTTGTTCCATGTATAATGTTCAAGAGCACGAAAACATCATTTATTTAAAGAAAAAGGTGTTATCACCCACCGATAAAACTACAAAAATAGTAGATATAAAAACTCATATACCAGCCACTACATATGATAATATAGATCATTTTCTTCAAGCGTTTAATGAAAACCCACAGTTAAAAAATAACGTAAAATTTCGATATGATGGATTAACAAAACTGGTTGGAATAGCAACAACAAATAAAGAAATAACATCTATCATTACAACTCCGATACTAAGTCTGCAATTGGGTTTTAAACCGAAAACAAATTTAAAACAAAATACATTAGGAAAAAGCCCTGCAAATTTATATTTAGGTTTACCATCTCAAATATTTGTTTATACTGATATAATACACCCACAAGTAGTCGGAGATGTTATTACTTCATTACTCAGAATAATACCTTTAGATCCAACTAAGTTCATTTATGGAGCTTATAAAACTCACATCTTCTCACCCGCTCATTATGTACCAGTTTTACGAAGAGAGTTCGATACCATTGAAATAGATATAAGAACAACGACTGGTGTCAGAGTACCATTTCAATTTGGATCTTCTTGCGTGAAGCTACACTTTCAACGAGTAAAATGATTTACAACAGATCGTCAGTCTCTTGTCCTTACGAACATTATTATTCACACCAAGCCGGCTCTGGGATAGGTATTGTCTATAAGGGAGTTCCATATCAACGAGGACATGGTATAGGCAGTTTTTTGGGTGGACTATTTAGATCAGTGCTCCCTTTGTTATCTAGCGGTTTAAAAACCATTGGAAAAGAAACCTTAGGGGCAGGGGTTGGTTTGTTAACTGATATGGTAAATTCTCGTCCTATGGATAGTTCCATTCGATCACGATTTAAGGAAGCGAGCGCTAACCTAAAAAGAAAGGCTGATGAAAAAATTGATTCTCTCATGTCAGGATCTGGGTATAAAATGTCGAATAAAAGAAGAGAACCGCTCATTACTCGAAAAGCATCGCGACGAAGAGGAAGTAGAAATAATAATAAAAATAACGATATATTTTCAAGTTAAATAATGTCATTTCTACACAGTCATTCATGTGAATGTGCAAAATCTGAATTAGATATATTTGCCCTTCCATCAACTCAAACAAGTATTGAAAGCGGACATTGGATTCATTACAAACCAATTTCATCTTTAAGTGATGATGGCCCCATTGAATTTCAAGTACCTGGATCAGGAGATGACTACATTGATCTATCACACACAATGTTACATATTACTGCTAAAGTATTGAATCAAGATGGGACAAAATTAAAAGCAGATGCCGGAGTTGGACCCACCAATAACTGGCTACATTCCCTTTTCAACCAACTTGATGTATATTTAAATCAAAAACTCATATCACCCCCAAACAATACATATGCTTACCGTGCTTATATGGAAAATCTTCTCAACTATGGACCGGCAGCCAAAAAAACCCATCTTACTTGTGGGTTATGGTATGAGGATACCCCAGGTTTTATGGATACCGTTGATGCCAACAACAAAGGATTTCAGAAAAGACTAGAATTTATCAAAGAGAGTAAGGAAGTGGAAATGATTGGACATTTGCATGGCGATATATTTAACCAAGAGAAATTCTTGATAAATGGTGTTGAATTGCGTATTAAGTTAGTCCGATCAAAAGAATCATTTAATTTAATTTGTCATCAAGATAAAAAACTTAAAGTACAAATAACAGATGCTAGTCTCATTGTTAGAAGAACAAAAATCAATCCTAGCGTTTTGTTAGCCCATCAAAAAGTATTGGCAACAACGACTGCGAAGTACCCCATTACGAGAGCAGAAGTTAAGGTTCTCACAATACCAACAGGGGTCCAGGGTAAAACATTGGATAATATATTTCTCGGACAAATTCCTAAACGCTGTATTATTGGATTTGTATCAAATTCAGGTTTTAATGGAAATTTAGCTTTGAATCCATTTAATTTTCAAAATTATAATATGAATTCATTTAGCTTGTTTGTAGATGGTCATGAAATTCCTTCTAAAACATTACAACCGTCATTTAGTTCTGGTTTAATAGCGGCGGCATATCACACCTTATTTTCTGGAACTGGTATTCATTTTCACAACGAAGGTAATGGAATAAGTAGAACAGATTATGGTGGAGGATATTGTTTGTTATGTTTTGATTTAACCCCTGATTTATCTGCTAGTTCAACTTCACACTGGAATCTTGTTAGACATGGAAGTGTTCGGATAGAAGTACGCTTTGATTCGGCTCTAACTAGCACCATTAATTGTATCGTGTATGCAGAATTTGACAACATTATTGAAATAAACAAAAACCGTGATGTATCTGTAGATTATAATAGTTGAAAAACATAATTATATAAATACAATGTTTTCTTTCGTTTACTTTATTTTGTTGTAGTCATTGTTTGCAGCATCATCAAGACATAAATTGTTATTAATTAAGTAATTATGGATACTAATGAGATTCAATTTTGTATGAAGAAATTAAACCCACTTTTTGAATCAAATGTTTTTGCTGCTAACAAAATACCTATTTGGGTCGATCTACCTGTCTTTATTGTTAGTAATTTGGACCCTGACACGAAACCAGGCTCCCACTGGGTTGCCATACACATTGATGTTACTGGTATAGGAGAATATTTTGATTCCTTCGGACGGAAACCTTCAGGTTACCATAACTTATTTTTAAAAAGAAACACCAGACAGTGGTTTTATAACAATAAACCTCTTCAAAACCAATTTACTTCAGTTTGTGGTGAATATTGTCTAGTTTATTTGTATTTTAAATATCATGGAAAAACTATGACAGATATGCTAAGTTTGTTTTCTGATAATTCTGTATGTAATGACCTTATATTAAGGAATATGTTTAAAACATTTTTTGTGAAATAAAATAATACGTGTACTTAAACAAGATTTTTTATTTTTTCATATAAAATACCTAGACCTTTTAAACCACACATTTTTTTTTAAATTTTATTATTTACAAAATATTTCTTAACATTCTTTGTTACTTAAAAAACGAGACGACACAAAAAAATCTGTTACATGGAAAATGTACTTAAGGAGAGGTAAAAAATGAGAAATACGTTAACACAATCATTAAGCTACTACTATCATTAATAATTATAACTATCACTGTTTCTTATTATCTATAAAATATTTCACACTACTGTCCTTAGAAGCTAATTGCTTTGTTATGTTATAAATAATATTTCGCGTATTTTGTAGCTCCAAATCGTCTTCCAACGCAAAATATTTCAATCTGAAGTCCGCATGCTTCCAGTGTTCCATGGGTGGGACGTTTTTGATTTTATGCATATCATATATCTCGATTTTAATCAAATGTGATGCATAGGCCCCGTCGTCTTGTCCGGATGACAAGTTTGCAACACCGTCTGGTGAACTTTTGCTCACATTTGAAGACCGTTTCACAACTTTAGACTGCTTTTTAGGTCGTTCAAAGAAGCTATCGATATTGTTTCCTGAACGTTTCTTTGCGATGGCTTGTTTAACTTTGAGACCAAGCGTACCCTCTTCATCGCTTGATTCGTCTTTATTATCATCCGGGTAGTAATAGTTCTTGAAAGTATTTTCAGTGAACTGAAACAATATAAAACAATAATTTACACACTGTCTACAATCTTGATAATTAAAACACAAAGAACACAAGTGAAAACAAAACAAAGTAAGTTACGGTAATAAAAGACATACTTACATCCATTGTTGGGTCTTTCTATAAACACTTAAACACTTCACTGTTGAATTAACACTATATTTCTATATACTGCAGTAGATACAAGGAGCTCTGATACAGAGGACTGCCACGACAGTAATACTTACTCAAAGCCATTTCTCTTCGGCTTTTATACTGTGATAGTGAGCAGGATACAGTATCGTTCAAATCATGTCTCAACAGGTTCATCTAATATAGACGCTCTCTTTACTAAAACCCAAATTCAAAAGCATAATAGGAAACAATAAATCCATTGTCAGTATAAAATATAATAGATGTCTACCAATAAAGCAATTATGCTGTTATAACAATGAATACCAACACACAAGAAATGCCGACGTATTAGACTAAATCATGTTGAAACCAGTTGACACGTCTCGTTATTTTTTTTAAATCATACAAAGTAACATGTCTCAACAAGTTCATCTAAACAGACGCTCCCTGTACTCAAACCCAAATTATATCCACATAATAATCCATTGTCAGCATAAAATATAATAGACGTCTATCAATAAAGCAATTAAGCTGTTATAACAATGAAAACAAGTGCACAAGAAATGCCTCACACGCCTAGTTATTATTTTAATAATACAAAGAAACAAGTAGCTACGAGTTTACTTTCTATCGTGTTACAAAGAACATAAAAATGTATGTGAAAATAAACATATAGTATTAGATAATGAGACATACTTACATACTAAGTTTAAGAAGATAGAATAGTTTAAGAATAAAAAAGGCTACATTAGGTTGAATTGCATTTATCGCAGACAAAAATAATGAGTTAGAAATAGGTAAAACTAAATAAAATAACACAATACAATATGCACAATATAGGTAAGTATGTATACGATATGTAGGATGCTTTAGTTTGGATAGGTAAGAAGTTTAGGTATTTAGGTTAAAACATAACTTGAACGAAGACTAGGTGAAAGCAGGTTAGTTTGAAATGAGAAGTTAGGTTGATTTTAGTTAGGTTTGGTCAAGTTAGGTTTGGTAAAAGAAGGTTTAGGTTAGTTTAGGCTACATCTTAAAATCTAATTAGGTTAGGTTAGGTTAGAACTGTATTCCTTATAAATCGAAATAGCTCCAAGAGGTTGTAAGATAATAAGATAATGCATCGCAAATAAGTACCTTTTGCAAATACCTATCGCTAATACCTATTGCAAATACCTATCGCTAATACCTATCACAAACACCTACAGTATAATACACACATAAAGAAGGCATGAATGAAGACGTCGGTGGGTGAAGGGTCCAGGTAGTATTCTCGGTAACACAATAACGCGCCCGAGTCTAGATCGAACAATAGAAAAGGGTCGATAAGCCTATTGTTACCGTGGTGAGCAAGGTGTATTGTTTAATTAGCGTATTTCGTAAGTACCTGAAGGAGGCGCCGGGCACTGCTGAGACCTAGCGCAATCAATTCAAATGGGGGGCTATTTGTTTTTTTTTTTTTTTTTTTTTTTTTTTTTTTTTTTTTTTTTTTTTAGGTTCACCGGGGTCGGTGGATCGGCCCTGGGGTCAGGATCGGTGACCACTGAGAGGTGGGGCCAGAATCGGGGAATAGTTTCTACTTGTGCTATTTAGATTCACTCTATCCGTTTTCGTCATTAAGAATTAAGTTTACCAAAATATTGATCAAGGCTTTTCCTGATGGTGCCTAATCCTACGTAATGTAATATAGCTAGTTCTTAATACAACGTCTCAATTGGATTACGGCGAAGTCGCCAACGAGGTAAATGTTTTATGTACGTATCGGCAAACTGTGTCAGTTAACCGCAAAATAGGTAAATATCCAGTTAGGTGGGTATTATTTATTTACCAATGCTATTTGCATGTGTCAATGAGACTTATTGTTTCATTGTCTGGGTGTTTTACCCTTAACGCATTATTAGTCAATGCTTCGTAACCGGATGTTTTGGCTTTCCAATAGCATCGACATGCATTTGTTTTGCTAATATTCCCTCCACAACCGCTCTGAAAGGATAATTGTGTCGATTCTTAGCATTATTCTGTATAAGGTGCGAGTGCGGCCTATTCACTGCGATAGGTACTTATCAAGCGACATAATCTGACGTGTTCCGTTGAAAAATGCCAGAGCATTGTCATCCACTCGAGAGTCTGAAGATACCTACCTACAATATACCTACCTATATGATATCTATAGTTTGTTTTTGTTAGCATCAGAAATATCTTTCGCAAAATTAAGCATGAGGATATTTATGAGGTAATTTATGTGGTATTACTAGCACGGGCAGCAACTCTTACCTTACCTCAAAGTTTAACGCATAAAGTACACCTCACGCTTATTTTTAACCGACTTCAATTTCATAGAAGGAGGAGGTTCTGTATTCGGTTGTGGCTATCTTTTTTTTTTCTATGTACGTTCACCGATAACTCCGACATCCGAGTCCGATTTGAGTACATAATTCTTTTTTTGTTTGAAAGGAACTACCTCCAAGTTGGTCCCATATTAATTTGGTTCTGTTCTGATGATGGGATCCATGAGGAATTGAGGGAACTCCTCAATTTTTAAAGGCACATGCATGGTGATTTGGGTGTTTTCTTAAGCAACTCGAGCATTTTCTCCCGAAAACCACCAATTTGATGAAGTAGACCTGATGATGATGATTGTTTTGATGATAATGATGATGAATTTTTAACCGACTTCAATTTCATAGAAGGAGGAGGTTCTGTATTCGGTTGTGGCTATCTTTTTTAACCGACTTCAATTTCATAGAAGGAGGAGGTTCTGTATTCGGTTGTGGCTATCTTTTTTTTTTTTTTTTCTATATGTACGTTCACCGATAACTCGGACATCCGTAGTCCGATTTGAATAATTCTTTTTTTGTTTGAAGGGAGCTACCTCCGAGTTGGTCCCATTTTAATTTGGTTCTGTTCTGATGATGGGATCCATGAGGAATTGCGGGAACTCCTCAATTTTTAAAGGCACATGCATGGTGTTTTGGGCGTTTTCTTAAGCAACTCGAGGATTTTCTCCCGGAAACCACCAATTTGATGAAGTAGACCTGATGATGATGATTATTTTGATGATAATGATGATGATTTCTTTAAATGTAAGTATGTTCAGCGATTACTCCGGCACCTGTGATCCGATTTGAGTAATTCTTTTTTTGTTTGGAAGAAGTGACCTCCAAGATGTTTCCGTATTATTTTTGGTTCTGGTCTGATGATGGAATCCATGAGGAATTGAGGGAACTCCTCAATTTTTAAAGGCACGTGTTAAGTGATTTCGGGGTTTTCTAAAGTAACTCGAGCATTTGCTCCCGAAAACCACCAATTTGATGTACTGCAACTGTAGCCTTGCCACGAGTTTGACATTGACATATTCGCTAACGTCTTATGCATCTAAATGTAACTTTTTATGCATCTCGCTCACACTAAGGTTAGTACGAGCGAGATGCATAGGAAATAAGTTACACACATGCTAGCGAATATATCAATGTCAAACTCGTGGTAAGCTGGTAAGGCTACTGATCGGGGGTTAGGGTTAGGAGTTAAGGGGTCGGGGAATGGCGGTTGAAGGGTTGCTGGTTCAGAATCGAGGGGTTCCTGGGGATCAGGGGTTGATGTGCTGTGAGGTTGAGTGATCGAGGGGCTGAGGGATTGGGTCAGTGGCGGGGCGGGCGGATGGATTTAGTTGACAGGAATTATAATTTCCCAGACGGACTCGAGAAAATCCCTGATTACATATTTACTAAAGTAATAGGTACACGAATTTAGTGTTAAACATGATCTTGTTTTTCATTCATGCGTCGCGCTCTTAACAATGCGTTAAAACTAAAAATGGTAAAATAAAAACTTTTTACAAAAAAAGTTAAACCGACTTCAAAAAGGATGAAATAAAATATTATCCTTTTTTACGTTACCAACTGATATGTTTGAAGTCGGTGCCAAGCCAAGTAGTAACAATACCAGTCAAAAATAATCAGCTTTATGGCTATAAATCCCATTAGAACTGTACTAATAACTATTATAAATGTGTAAAGAATTCTGTCTGCCTCTTTGTCGCCTTTTCATGGCTAAACAACTGAACCGCTTTAGGTGAAATTTGGCAAGAAGGTAAATTCCTTGAATAGCTTTATATTTTTAAATGTAGTCCTCTCGATAAGGGACGGGAAATAACTCAGTCCCAATCCCACACTTGCG
This sequence comes from Cydia splendana, assembly GCF_910591565.1. NCBI lineage: Eukaryota > Metazoa > Arthropoda > Insecta > Lepidoptera > Tortricidae > Cydia > Cydia splendana. The sequence goes on along the minus strand of NC_085966.1, from coordinate 13,124,477 downwards.
TGCTATAGACTGTTCGAGCATTAGTAAGAAAATACGACGGCAAAAAAATGCATTGGATTTACACTAATGTGCCGTGGTAAACATGGTATGGACTGCGCCAAGAAGGTTTGATCGTGTATTCTTAGGTACAGTCGTTGTCAATGATATGTTTACACTTTTGCACCTTACTCCTTTCCGCTGGATGCGGGTGGCGCAAGACCAGTCATTGTGGCACTCTTTGGGGGAGGCCTATGTCCAACAGTGGACGTCCTCTGGCTGATATGATGATGATGATGATGATGATGATGACCTTACTCCTTTGTAATAAGGCGAAAAGTGTAAACATATTTTTAACATCGACTATACCTACAGAAAGTACGTTCATTGTCGTTGTTTAAGGCAATCCAACGTAGGTACATCCTTATCGAAACGCACCAAAATCATGGTATGCTTCAAAATTTGACTTGGCACCGACTTCAAACTAGACATGTGCGCCGCGCCGCCGCGCCGCCGCCGCCGACGATTTTTCCACGCCGCCGCCGCCGATAAACTTGACCGGCGTATAATCGGCGTGGCAAATTTTGATACCTATTGTGTCTTATTGCATGTTGCGTAGTGAGTAGATAGTGTCAGAGATATAATTTAAAGATCCTTATGCTTTTTCGCTTATTGCATTTGCCAGTGAAACAAATTAGCACCATTTCTGTCGTTGCGGTGTTAGCTGTGATAATGAATTGGCGTTAATTTAAACAAGATCTAGTTTCTGGATCACAGGTAATATTATTGATATTTGATATTTTATCACACAGCTTTTTTATAGAACGCATTTTGTTTTACATTACGAGTAATAGTCTCTTGATAGTCTTGATTATCAATTTAATCAGTGAAATAAAGTCAAGAAATTAGCAGGTTCATATCCTACGATATAAACATGCTATTTTATTCTTAGAATCTCGGGCCAGCTGTCACCACGATTATAATTGCGTATTTTATGATTTTTCGTGTGTTGCTGGTGACACGCATTAAGAGTCATAATTTATTTATCACATAATATACAATTTCACTTAAAATTACACATGATCAATTCTTAGTCATTTTATGGTGATTATCAGCTTCTTTCACTTCACAATATATATTAACAATATGTATTTTATTTTTATTATTTGTTTTATTTTCGCACCACCCGTTAACCTGAATTTGTTTCGCCTTCTCACTATCTGAAGGTTGTCTGGAAGAGATCGCTGTTTAGCGATAAGTCCGCCTGTTGTTACCTACATATTTGTACCTGTTCATACTTTTGTACCATTTCTTTTGTAGTGTACAATAAAGCATTTTATTATTATTATTATATTACCTACAATCAAAATTATAAAAGTCAGCTTAAAGCTTCGTAATAAGCTAAAAACAATTACTTATACTCATATGAACTTAAATAACCAAGGGTCATCATTAAGCTAACAAAGATAACAAGTAAACCTTAATATTTCATAAAAACTATTTTATAAAATGCAATGTATTTTCTCATAAAACGTTTCTCAAGATATTCTAAATTTTCCGTCACGGGGCTTGTCTATCAAATTTTTGGGTAGTCGCTCACAGTATGTAGGTCTGATGAGACGCCGGTTTTCCCATGCAAGTGCTATGCGATACGGGACAGTTCTAAGACATTCTGTTGAGCGAATCAACCTGCCAGAGACGTTTACTTTCGAAAACGACGACATCTTTATTCAAACATACATTTCTGATAAACTTCAGTTCAGACAAATGTATAAAGTATATGTAAATAAATGTATAAAGTAAATGTATAAAGTAGTTCATCATTATTTCGTAACAAATCATAAATAGGTGAGGCGACAGTGGCTGGGAAAAGTCAATATAGATTATTTTAAAATTACGATTAAACTTATAAAGAAATCTTTTTATGTTTTATTTGTAGGTATTACACTTATAAAGTCATTATACTGCCTAAAATGTAGCGTTTTAAAGTGTCCTTTTTATGTTAATATTTAAACATACCATTGTTAACCGTTAGGTTGGTAAAAAATGGTTGCCAAATGAAATAATGGGATATAATTTAGAAAACACACATTATATGTTTTGGATAGCCTAGTAAATACTCAGAAGGCTTTAATGTAGAGTTTCTACAGCCACGTCCTTATGCAGTATCAAAAATTATGCCACGCCGATTTCACGCCGATCACGCCGCCGCCGCCGGTCAAAAAATCATCGGACGCCGCCGCCGATGATTTTGCCATCGGCGCACATGTCTACTTCAAACATATCAGTTGGTAACGCATAGACTTAAAAAAGGATAATATTTTATTTCATCCTTTTTGAAGTCGGTTTTCTTATTTTTTGTAAAAAGTTTTTATTACAAGTTCTTTCTAATCCTAAAGAAAACATAGTAGGTACCTGTGTATTCAACTGCTGGTAAACAAACCACTCTACGAATATCAACACATATACTTAATATAACAGAAGAAATATTCTTAATTAAATAACTCGATAATTAGTCTTAGTTTGTTATGATAAATGATAAGTCATTTAAAATGATAAGTCATTTAATCAAAGTCCGGTCAATTACCTACTGAACAACTTAATCTCAACTCGTTGCTTTAATCGGTGCTGACTTTTACCACGTACCTATTGTCATTGATAAAAAGATTTGAAAGAAAAATATTTTTACTTAAGGGGCTACCCGACGATGTCGATTTTGACAAGTTTTGAATCGTATCTCCTTTTTTTGCACTACAGATAGAATTATAAGACAAACGGTTATCGGTTGTTCAATATTTTATCTGCGTTTTGGTCTACCAGATTTTGAAAGAAATGAATACTTATTTTTTTATGATTTTTTTAAACATGGTCTAAAAAAACACTTTTCACAGGTTTTCATCGATTTTTGACAAGTTTTGAATCGTATCTCCTTTTTTGCACTACAGATAGAATTATAAGACAAACGGTTATCGGTTATTTAATATTTTATCTCCGTTTTGGTCTACCAGATTTTGAAAGAAATGAATATGTACTAATTTTTTTATGTTTTTTCTAAACATGGTCTAATAAAACACTTTTTTTCGTGTCTAGTTTCCTGTGAAGGATCTTACATGTACGAAATCTACATATTTGGGTTCGTCTTTGTCGTCTCAAAAATCTAATTAACACAAAAGTTATGGCCAGAAAACCAGTTTTTTAGCCTAAAATTATTCAACTTTGATGCCAAATAGCTCAAAGACAATGAACTTTCAAGTAAATATGGGATATTATATTGCTTAAAGCCGTTGCTGTTAATATGATAAGCTACAAAAAACATTAGAAAACTAAGGGATTCAGATCGAAGGTCATTGGCGTGGGGTAGCCCCTTAAGTAAATTGGTCAACATTAGGTATCACAGTCCAATCCACACTGTTAACTAACTTGCTAATGGGTTCACCATGGTACGTTAAGAGTAAATAGTGTTGGTGTTAGTACACATTTAAATAAATAAACAAACTAACTATCTACTTTAAATGGCAATGGCATTACAAAATTAATACATAGAAATGCCTAAATAATTCACTGCTTAGTTGTTATACCATTTATCATTTAATCGTCTAGTTGTTCATAGTCATATATTTATTCAAAAAAAAACAATACAGGTATTGTGTTTGAAATACACGTCATTGGTTCCTTCGTGACACTGTCCCCCTAGTTACTTTTCTTGATCAAAATTAATAACTGTGTTCATCAAGATACTTACCCCATTATTTATTTTCAACAATCTTATTGCGTTCAATTATATGAGACAATCTAACTTTTCGCAAGCAGGGTAGCCTTTCTAAGACGCATCTAAGAATGCTGTCCCGCTACAAGTAAGTATACGTACCTATCTTTTAATAGTATTTCAAATGAAATGGAATTGTCATGTTCAGCCTAGTTTCAATTCAACCCCCGAGTCTCCCGAGCTCCCGACACACACCGCACGATGACAATGGGGTATAATTATGTGTACCTATATATTTTTATAGTATGTGTAACCGATGAATTGATTTAAAAAAAACAACGGGGTGCACTCCGGGAGTGCCGGCAGAAGTGAAAACTCAACGACATTGTAACTCAAAATATTAATAACAGGGCCATATAGTGCAAAATGTCTGCAGCACTATGTGTAATTGAGGTTAACGCCATCTAGCGTTGTATCGTCGCATTACTTGAAACCCCTAAGCACATCACTGTGAGTATTAATACCAGTTTGAGGGAAACTCACTAGATGGCATTTAAATCAAAAAACAATGACATTGTCCGTCACACATAACATAAGTCACGCAAGCGCCCTGCGCCGCCTACATGAAACAGCAGGCTCAGGCATACATTTTCGCCGTGCGGTAGAAAGAGAGGAGAGACGCCTTACGCGTTACGCCTTACGCTGTCTCGAGTTTATCATTTTTTCCCCACCCCAAAAAGTGCACAGCGCCGCTAAAGAAGTTTTCACTTCAAAAATCTTTTTTATTTTTTATGGGTGACTATAGACTTAAAATTCAAAATAATCTGCTCTACCGTTAAAAAAAACTCTACATAGCATGAAACCAAGTCGCACCGTCAGTCTGTACGCTTAAATCTTCAACTATACAACGGATTTTAATGCGGATTAAAGAGGATGGTTTACTAGATGTAGGTATCTCGATAACGTTTTCTGTAAATCGGTTGAAGTGGGTCTCTATTATTTATGTAAAATACAAATCGCAAAACACTATCAGCTTCTAAATATAAACTGAGGCGTGTTAGGCTACAGGTGACATATAAATAGGTACAGCTAGAGGGTGTCGCCCTATTTTCGCTAATTAATTTGACAGGGCGCGCGTCGCACCCGCCCCGATGACTTGTGGAATTGGCAATCTGTTATACGAGTTAATGTTAGGTACAGTTAGCAGCAGAAGTTGCTAGGCGGGCCAGGTGTTCAAATGATCTTGACGCGAGTTTATTGTTAAGGCCCACTCGCACCATTCCACTAACCCGGGGTTAACCGATTAAACCTGGAGTTACCATGGTTACCAGTACGATTTGACACTGAGTTAACGGTTTAACCGCATAACCCCGGGTTAGTGGGATGGTGCAAGTGGGCCTAAGAGAATTAGAGCGTGTCAAGGTAATTTTGAATACCTCGCCCGCTTAGCAACTTTCTGCTGCTGACTGTATATTTGACATTATTAAACTTATTAATGATGAGAATTGCTTGAAGGATGGTGTGAGATTGACAAGTTTAGTTTAAACTACATACTTTATTTTTTTATTTTTTACTTTATTACGATTAATAGTATCGATTTTATGAAGTCTGAATGATTTTATAAAATCTGATTGACTAGGGTGAGGATGCCACATCAGTCACATCACGCATAAAAATCATAACGGCAATAAAATAGAAAAAAGGTATGTTTTTTTCTATGGAAAATCCAGTTTAAGTTTAGAATTTGCTGCGTGAGAAGCGTAATACGGTAAACAATTGATTGAGTTTTCCAACGGTTGTTACGGTGTTGTGGAAGAGAAGTATTTACTAACCCAATTACAATTTTCAAGCTATAAACCACGCTCCGTTAAGGGCACATTACACCAACCAATGTTAACTATAGAGAAAGTTGATGTTCATCAACAATTTTTCACGCTTTAAATTACTTAAAAGCAAGGAGAATAGGTACCTAAAGGTAAATCTAACCGACCCTAAGGGCCATTTGTAAAAAAAAAATCACATTTGACAACTGATCAATGAGAATCAGCAATGGATTATGATTTTTTCCATACAATACAATTCGACCCACCGAGCCGAGTGTTTTTTCGACCTAGCTTCTCCACCACTGACCATCTCCACACTCTTAATCAAATAATAGAAAAGTCCAACGATGTCAATGTCCCTATATACCTTGCTTTTGTTGATTATAGCAAAGCATTGGACAGCGTCAAAGCTCCGCCATATTCTCCGCCATGCAGAATCAGGGTATAGACACGGCATATGTTGAGCTCGTTGGAACTATTTACAACAATAGCACAGCTAGCATTAAATTGCGCGCACCCGGCCCCGTATTCAGAATAGGGAAAGGCGTCAAACAGGGCGATCCGCTACCTCCAAAATTATTCACCAGTTGTCTCCAAGAGATATTTCAAAAGCTAGCGGTCTCATGGGAGACGATGGGCATTGAAGTCGGCGGCAAGAGGTTATCAAACCTGCGCTTTGCTGACGACATAGTCCTCTTCTCCCATACGTCATCACATCTGCAACAAATGCTCCAAGACTTCAGCACGGCGAGCCTTGAGGTTGGACTTACAATGAATAGAGCGAAAACTCAGTTGATGGCCAATCAAGCTAAACATAGCATTGTGGTGGATGGGCACTATGGGCAGTATGTCGACAAGTACTTTTACTTGGGCCAGATAGCATCCTTAGAGAACAGGCGGTCTGTCGAAATCGATAGACGTATCGAGAACGCCTGGAAGAGCTTCTGGTCCATGAAAGCGCTAATGAAGGGCGACCTTCCCCTGTGTCTTAAGCGCAAACTCCTTGACATGTGCATCCTGCCCATTCTAACCTACGGTGCACAAACTTGGTCATTAAGAGCGCTCTTACAAGAAAAGTCGAAATAATACAAAATTGATGATACTAGTCGACGAAATTCAGGACTTTGCGCTCATTATTAGAAACAATGAGTACTTGTTCCAGTAAAAGCGTCTTCTTATCTTTATAAATATCGTTGTAAATATTAGAAAAAGGACTTATTAAATTAGTAATGATTTTTTTTCTGATGGTCGTTTCCGAAAAACCCCGTGAAGCACTGAATGGCGAGCTCTTATTTGGAAATGTTGAGAATTTTACTCTGCTAAACCTGGCTATTTTGTATTACTAATACCCTGTACTTTAGGCATATCAAACTATATTTTTCCTACATACCTTTGAGAAAGAGAAAATCAAAGTAAAACGAACTCGATTTTCTCTCCGAAACAAGTGTCAATTCCTACGAAAATCTACTCAATATCGAAGTCATTTTCATACTCAAGCAATCTGCAACGTTTGCTTATACTGTTGGTATACATTAGTGTTTATGAAATTCTACTATAATCTTTTGGCAATTTTTTGAAAACTACTCTATATTACCGATGACGCGCGCTGCGCCAGCTCAGTGCCGCGGCAGAGCTTGTAGAGGCAGGACGTGTGTCGGTCGGCTCCGCACATTTTCAACGGTGACGACGAGGTTTTTTATCATTGTGTGCGGCGGGCGCCGTGTAAAACGCTATACTGTGTGCGTGTAAACCGCAACGAGAGACTTTGATCCTAGCACCGTTTTTATAGTATTATAATTTATAATGGTACAGTTTAATAAACTACCGGACAGGATTAAAAATATTTGAAACGACCTGACATTCTATATGTATTTATTTGACTCAAGATAGTACTCAGGGTCTGATGATGGAGCCGGAAGGTGGTCACCGGTACCAATCAACCATGCAACTAAACCACTTCGTGTTTAGGCTCGTTTTATTCATCTCAACAAGATCTTTGACACAAGATAGTACTCAGGGTCTGATGATGGAGCCGGAAGGTGGTCACCGGTACCAATCAACCATGCAACTAAACCACTTCGTGTTTGGGCTCGTTTGATTCGGCTCAACAAGATCTTTGACTTAAGATAGTACTCAGGGTCTGATGATGGAGCCGGAAGGTGGTCACCAGTACCAATCAACAATGCAACTAAACCACTTCGTGTTTAGACTCGTTTTATTCGTCTCAACAAGATCTTTGACTTAAGATAGTACTCAGGGTCTGATGATGGAGCCGGAAGGTGGTCACCGGTACCAATCAACCATGCAACTAAACCACTTCGTGTTTGGGCTCGTTTGATTCGTCTCAACAAGATCTTTGGCACAAGATAATACTCAGGGTCTGATGATGGAGCCGGAAGGTGGTCACCGGTACCAATCAACCATGCAACTAAACCACTTTGTGTTTAGGCTCGTTTGATTCGTCTCAACAAGATCTTTGACACAAGATAGTACTCAGGGTCTGATGATGGAGCCGGCAGGTGGTCACCGGTACCAATCAACCATGCCACTAAACCACTTCGTGTTTAGGCTCGTTTTATTCGTTTCTATAAGATCTTTGACACAAGATAGTACTCAGGGTCTGATGTTGGAGCCGGAAGGTGGTCACCGGTACCAATCAACCATGCAACTAAACCACTTCGTGTTTAGGCTCGTTTGATTCGTCTCAACAAGACCTTGGACACAAGATAGTACTCAGGATCTGATGATGGAGCTGGAAGGTGGCCACGGGTACCAGTCTACCATGTAACTGAACCACTTCGTGTTTGGGCTCGTTTGATTTGTCGCAACAAGATCTTTGACACAAGGTAGTACTGAGGGTCTGATGATGGATCCGGAAGGTGGTGACCGGTACCAATCAACCATGCAACTAAACCACTTCGTGTTTGGCTTCGTTCGATTCGTCGCAACAAGATCTTTGACACAAGTTAGTACTCAGGGTCTGATGATGGAGCTGGACTGTGGCCACGGGTACCAGTCTACCATGTAACTGAACCACTTCGTGTTTGGGCTCGTTTGATTCGTCTCAACAAGATCTTTGGCACAAGATAATACTCAGGGTCTGATGATGGAGCCGGAAGGTGGTCACCGGTACCAATCAACCATGCAACTAAACCACTTTGTGTTTAGGCTCGTTTGATTTGTCGCAACAAGATCTTTGACACAAGGTAGTACTGAGGGTCTGATGATGGATCCGGAAGGTGGTCACCGGTACCAATCAACCATGCAATTAAACCACTTCGTGTTTGGCTTCGTTTGATTCGTCGCAATAAGATGTTTGACACAAGATACTACTCAGGGTCTGATGATGGAGCTGATGATGATAGACAGGTACCCGTCGCCACCTTCGCGCTCCATCATCAGACCCTGAGTACTACCTTGTGTCAAAGATCTTGTTGAGATGAATAAAACGTGCCTAAACACGAAATGGTTTAGTTGCATGGTTGATTGGTACCGGTGACCACCTTCCGGCTCCAACATCAAACCCTGAGTTTTATCTTGTGTCAAAGATCTTGTTGAAACGAATAAAACGAGCCTAAACACGAAGTGGTTTAGTTGCATGGTTGATTGGTACCGGTGACCACCTTCCAGCTCCATCATCAGACTCTGAGTATCACCTAGTGTCAAAGATCTTGTTGAGACGAATCAAACGATCCTAAACACGATGTGGTTTAGTTGCATGGTTGATTGGTAATGGTACCTTCCAGCTCCATCATCAGACCCTGAGTACTGTCTTGTGTCAAAAATCTTGTTGAGACGAATCAAACGAGCCCAAACACGAAGTTGTTTAGTTACATGATAGACTGGTACCCGTGGCCACCTTCCAGCTCCATCATCAGACCCTGTGTATCTTCAGTGTCAAAGATCTTGTTGAGATGAATCAAACGAGCCTAATCATGTTACTACATGGTTGATTGGTATCCGTGACCACCTTAATCATCATCAGATCCTCAGTACCAGTTCGTTTTTAAACCCTCGTTGATACAAACTTTACAACCTATAGGTACCAAATGCAATGACGAAACATGTAAATAAGCGAGTAGGTACCTATAATTTCTTTCGAGTAATATACCTTCATAAGTACGAGTATGGGGCTATTCATAAATTACGTCGTTTCAAATGGGAGGAGTGGGGGGGGGGGGTCTGGACATCGGATGATGGTAACATGACGTAGGAGGAAACAGATTCATCCGAAGCTTGATTTTTGGATGATTTGAGGGGTGGGGGGGGGTCAAAAATCGTCAAAAATAGATGACGTAATTTATGAACAGCCCCTATGTACATTTGCACTGCATTTAGTATTTTCGTACTTACCAAATAACAGTTTTAGAACTTTAAAAGTTAAGTACAGTTAGTGTTGTTATGATTGATTTCAATATGCTTCGCGAAGGATCAAGAATGTTTAATCCATCATTGTAGTGCGAGTGTGGTAGAAGGGATCGGCGTACTGAGCTCGCACGGCCTGTCGCAGCGCGTAAAATACCTAAACTCGCTCAACGCCGAAATGTAATAGCGCTCTTAACTGAGGCTCTAAAATCGAAACTCAAGGTTTGCCAGCGTGCAATGGAGCGTAGTATATTAGGTGTTCGCAGAACTGATCGGATCAGAAACACGGAACTACTTACGCTCCAGAACTAGAGTTGTAGATGTAGGCGTCAAGACCGCTAAGCTTAAGTGGGACTGGGCTGGACATGTCTGCCGCATGCACCCAGAAAAGTGGGTCAAAATGGTTACTGAGTGGGACCCACGGAACACAATAGACGGTGCAGGCCGGAGTTTAGGCAGACCGAAAAGGAGATGGCGGGACGACTTGGACGCATTTGTTAGATAAATGAAAACTCAAAATTGATAGTCAATATTACTTTTCAAGGCATAACTTGCCGTTAAGTTAGTTGACACCAAGTATATGACCGACCAGCGTAGACCCAATTAGCGTATCATAAATGCCAAATTCTACAGCAGATATTATCTTTTATAAAATACCAAAACAAAAAAAATACATTTAGCTACATAACATGTTTAATAAACTTTCCAAAGACCGTTCGGCCAATCTGACGAATCATTGCACATTATGTTAAACATATTAATTACAGTTGCTACATATCTTTCTACTTGCACATAGTTTCGTGGTACACCAGGACTCTGCTCCACTGTCACTTGTAGCGGGGTCAAAGGTGGTAAAAACGATGTCCTTGTCTCTTCCGCGAGCACCGGAGACGGTTTTCGTAACCATTTTCAGAAGGCTTTTCACAGCTTCCAAATTCGTCTGAAATTATATATGTAGTGTAAGTATATTATGTAGTGTAGCTGGATACAATCCCACTTCTGATGTTAGATAAATGAATAATTTTTAAAATATTAAAAAAAAACACATAATTTAATAGTAAATATTATTTTCAATGCATAACTTGTCAGGAAGTTAATATTTATTTACCTTGATTCATAACTATGTAAAACTGCTGCTAAATCAAGAACTGGATAGTATTTAAGTTATAAGTAAGATAAATAAAATATTAAACAGATGTAATTGAGAATAAAACTGTTTTATTCAAGTAAATATTCAAATTTATTAACATTATCATCAACAACTTATAAACACAATCACTATTAGTTTATAATTCAGTAAGAGATGATTTACTTAATTATTAATTAATTAATCCATCTAATTGATCAAGTAAGTACATAATTAATAATTATAACAATAATTACCAACATAGTATTTACTTAACTTTCAATATTCCTTTGGCGATGATTAACTCAGTGCTGCAGGGCAAAGCAGAATGCAGAATGATCAAATCAGAATGATCAATAATGGATCGGTCGGTCCCTTTTATACCCATTTCTACCTGCCAACTGGTTGATCATGCCACTTGTCATTCGATAAGTGACGTCACAGAATTAGTTTCTCATGTACCTCGTCTATTTATCGAATTATGCAGAATAAAACTATTAGAACATCTTTTCAATAATTAATCAGTAATATTAATATTAATAATATTAATACGAAATATAATCACTTCAAAGTAGTTTACAAATCTTAGTAGTAGGTGCAATGGACTTTTCTAATGGTTAACTTACTGTTTCTCTTGTCAACCGTGGTTTCGTATCGTACCCACATAAATAACAAATTCTGTAAAATTCACGTGATGTTGTGTTAAGTGTTTAAATAGTGTAATATATTATCAACATTGGACGTCAAAGAGAAACAGGTTAGTTTCATACGTAATACAATTTGTACATAGAACAACAATATTCTAACACATTCTACTCAAATGGTGGGAAAATGCCGATGACAGGGTCGAGTGAAGAAAACGAGGGGAGGCCTTCGCCCAGCAGTGGGACACCAAAGTAGGCTAAGAAAAAAAATACAATTTAGCGCACGTTTTAACGGTGACCGATGGTTTGTTGAAACTGACCGGCTCTAATGTTCGGTTGACCGAAATGTCTGTCTCCGTTAACGCGTTTGCTAAATTTTATTGTAAGAATGTAGGTAATAGGTAGGTACAGGAATTATTGTAGCTCACAATTGGGTGACGTTGATCAGTCCGCTAATTGTGGTTAGTGCAACTGAGCTTAAGTCTAATCGCCTTATTCATAAAACTTATTAGCAACCTCTCACAAACCTATGTTAAATTGTCTCTTTTTAAAAAACGGAAATGTCAAAAAGTCGGATAGGGACAAACGATTACCAACGGTTTATTAGATTTAGAATATAATAGATTTTATTCGTAGTTTTATTTCACACACGTTTATGAATAACGCCATAAGAATGTTACGTGTTTTACCAAAGTTGATATTGTTGTCCCCAGGGCCAGCCTGCCTGTGCGCACGGCGCGGCTGCTGCAGCGCTCGCGCGCGCAGACGCCGTCCGACGCCGCCAGTGAAGGCACCGCGTCGCCCGCGCCCGCGCCGGCGACTCTGCTCCAGGATGTCGTGGACATCAAGACGGTGCTGCTGCAGCTTAAGCGAGTCTTGCAGGAGGCACGTATAGCATGATTGGTCCTTTGTCCTTGTATAGTGCACAATGCATTATGACCCTTGACCCCCATACATAGAGTTGGATTAAGCTAACTCTGCACAGACTTTACAATTAAAGGTGTCAGCATAAACCTCAATTTCCATGTAAATATGGCATTATGAAGGCACTTTAACACTTTGTCACGACGAAATCGGTGCAGAGTTAGTTTGGTCCGACTATAGGTAATTCTGCCTTTGCAGTGCGGAATCGGTATAGTTACCATTACCAGACCAGAGGCAGGGTCGCTTGAGACAAAACTGAATTCATGGCCAGCCGAATATGCACGAACACATAGGTACATATACTCATTTATCGGGTTTGAGTCATTCACCGCTCAGCCCACAAGTTGCGAATTTGTGCGTGTCGTGCGTACACGAGGAAATCGGCGTGTTATGAAATCACAGTTTTGCCTTAGTAACTCGAATCTTCGTGCTGATTCCTTACCGTTAAGTCAGAAATGGGCTTTATTTTCACAATTCCAGCATTTGTAATTTTCCTTAGGATGTCTGCCTTAGCTAGTGCCTTAGTCACACATAGGCTAGAATATGTCTTTACTAATTTTATGTTGCTAGCATACGTACCGCCCAATAGAATATAACTGAAATATCTTTGCAACTTTTTATAACTAGATCTCATCAAACAAACATTACTTACATATTTTATGGCACCTGATATAGAAATTATATGGTTAATATTGGTCGGTATTGTAAATGCATGCATGTAGTGACTGCAAGAACTGTTTTTTGTCTTTGCAAGGTTTAGTTTTCTAATTACGTATCAGCAACTTTACAGCCTGTAATATAGTAACAGCACCAGTCATGGGACATTTAAGAGGAAATTTGGAGTATTTATGATATTTCCCTTGTACATGTAAATGCTCTTCCGCTTAGCGTGTTAAAAGATGAAAGTCCTATCCGTCTGTCATGTTTTAGGCGTGTTGTATCAAAGATACTGCAATGAGTTTCCACATAATTAACAAATTAAAACTATGCTTTTTTTCTCCAGTCATGGACACCAAAGCTCCAGTAATGGGCCCCCGGTAATGGACGTGGATCCAGTAATGGGCCCCCTATAATGGACATTGCTCTATCAGTATAAAATATTGAAATGGGGAATAAGTTATGGCAAAAAAATCAATTTTTGGTATAAGCTTTTATCGCTGAATGTATTTTTCTTTCCACAGCCAATTATTATTGTAATAGATTCATCGAGACAATTCTAATATACCCAAACACAATTAGTTAGGGTTTATTGCGATAAAGTTCCCATGGCCACCTCCTGTCTCCATCATCAGATCAAGTCCATGTTATCATAATATTGCATTATCATCCGATTTGCATACTTAATTACGTACTTACACAAAATGTCAACTGAATCGGAAATCGAAAAGTGGGTCAAATTCAGCTACCAAGATTTGACCCACACTAACTAACAAGGCAAGTTAAATAAAAGTTTAGAAAAACGATATTAATTTATCCTAAGTCCGAGAATACCTCCTGGTTGTAATATTTCGTAACTACATTTTACTTCTGTGTTGTTTAAAACATGAAATTATGGCATGGCAAGCATCATTATGTCAATTGTCCCATCATAGGAGGTATGCAGTTTTACAGCTCCTATAATGGGATTGGGCCAAATACCACTATTTTTTTACATCTGTGGAGTCACAACATAGTGTGTTGTATACCTTATCTCATGGTAAATGCAATTAACAAAACACATTCTAGTTTTCATCAAGTATTCATTAATTAAAATTTAATAAATTAACTCACCTCTCTTAGCGAAGTTGTTAAGAATTTTTAGTGATATTTTTTTTCAGTGGCACGACAACTTTTGGGTTGACGCACATTTCTTAAAAAATAACCGAATTTAATAAAAATTCAAACATAATCAGCTCTAGGACTCTTATTTATGATAAAAATATATCCAGTGTTTATAAACTACTTTTATATACTTATTTTAGAGGAATTGTGTTTTTTTGTCCCATTACTGGTTCCGTGTCCATTATAGGGTATACTACTATAATTGTGCTTAATAAAAATAATAGTCTTAGATTTCATCAGCGCTCATATCACATTTATTACTGTTTTACAGGTAGCTGTCTGTTAACCTATAATAATTAGCTTCCTTGTTACTTTTTGTAGGCATTACCTATCTAGATTTATAGCGGATAATAGCCATTATTCAATAGGTTGCACATCACATACGGCAGGGCAGTATGAAATGAACCGTAACGAAAAATTGTAGACGACACTGAATAATATTTTTGGGTTGAATATTATTCCGCCGTCAATTATCAAGTACAGACTATAAGAACCTCAGAAAATAATCTCGATAAAAAATAGAAATCTCGTCAAAAACGTTGGGGAAAACTGGAGATTTTCCTGTTGGCAATACGAAAGTTAACGATTTGAGTACATTTTACTAAGGCTTTAACCATACAGCTTTTAAGAAGTAGAAGGTTGGAACATGCCTGAAAGGATCCAGAAAGAAAATTAGGCTTTAAAGTTCATTTATTTTAAGATGTCCACAAAGCCACAACAAAAAAGTTTTTGATCCAAATACCTACTTAGATCCACCCAACCACCTCCACCCAACTAATCTACCTACCTGTTCTATTAACTTTACGTTCATATACAAGTCATTATTCGTGTTATTTGATTGTAACTGTGACATGGTTCAAGCCACATAATTACTTATGCGGTTCAAGTATACCGGGTTTGAATAAAGCTTATTCGAAACCTTGTACTTTCATTTAACGTCCGGACTTAAACGGACCTTCTATGTACATGCACATAACAAGAGTAACTAACGGCGCAATACAACACAAAATAATAGAGTTAGACCAAAGAAAGTCTGCAGAGGTTTTGACAGCACACGCAGTGCCAGTGTTATTTATACATACGTCATAATTTCATAAAAGTTTGACGTTTAAAATAACACCTGCATTATAAATAATACACAGCTAAACACTCACTCTCAACTCGATTGCGAATAATTGAGAGCATCCTCCTTTTTTTGAAGTCGGTTATAAAAATCTAAATCGGGTCTTCCGTTTCCAGGGTAAACTCAATTTCCTTGCTCATTAAACTTATCCGTCAGTTTGAATAGCTTCGTAGTTTAATAAAACGCAATAACTGCATTTACAGACCTTTCTTTCCATTAGAATTATAGAACATGTTTGAATGTAGAAATGCGATTTACTGTTCTGATTGTGACTTACTCTTGTGTAAATACATGTACTTAGGTAACATTTACGTGTGTGGTATGCATAACGAGAAAGCATGATTATTATGTTGACGTGTGCAAGTAAGGGCGTAAATGTAGGAAGTAGCGCTCATTTGTAATTTCCCCCTAGTTACTCTAATAGCACGCGTTGCCGTTACCTCCCGACCAATCATGTGTGGCCGCGAGTTAACATTATGGCATCACCACATTCAACTACGCGCGTTTCATATTTTTAAGTACATAGTCAAAAATTGCTGATGCTATAAATGGTCTCTCCTTCGGTTCGGACCACGCGGCTGCAAGCCAGCATAGAATGTACTTCGTGTCATGCTCGCTTCATAACGTTTAATTGAAGCGAAACATATTTCTCTTTTTCTTCGTTTCGGACAACGCGATTCAAAACCAGCATCAAATGTTATCACTTAGCGTGTCTTGACAAAGGCTAGGCGCACTTGGTGGCACTCATACAACGCCAATCGCGTCTGTACGCCGAAGAAAGATACCTACAGCCTAATGGTCTAATGTGGATTTGTGTCTATGATACCTAAGTGTGAGTGATCAGCTCAAACGATATCTGTGTTGATACGTGTGTAGACTCCCTTTAAGTACCTACCTACGTTTCCCATGTGCGGTTCAACAATTTATTCTATAGGTCCCATAGATCAAATCTACACTCATTGTTCCCTCGTAGTGTTTGGGAAATTTCAGATAGCTAATGACTCTAATCCGCCTTTATAGCACAATGCCTAATTGAAACTGCGTTCTTTAGATCTTTATTACTTAGATGTTTTTGCAGCTAATGTATAATTAAAATGAAACAATGAACATGTCAGATAGACCACGTTCCCCCACGAGGCTTGCTATCAAATTTCTACTTTTTTGTTCTCTGTTGGCATTGCCATTTGTAAGGATATGAATGGGGCGAAAACAAACGTATAAAGTTACAGGAAAGGAAAAATAAAAGGCATTTACTATGTTTGGAGTAAACCATTGTTGTGCAATCGATACGTATGTCGCGGTATCGGTTAACAGTTTAACAAGTTCATTTGCCTTAAGTAAAGGAAGGTCGGGTTCGTATTAGGGCAGGACACGTGGGCTCAGAAGGAAAGGGGTTTATTTGCCCAATAACGTGAAATGGCCAGAAAGATAGGTGTTAGGTAAAAGAGGTACTAGAATCTGTTCACATTTAACCCTTTACCAGGCTAAGGGATATATATTTCCCACATGAGGCACTTCAAACATCTGTTCTATTTTTGGTGAGTAAGATTGACATCGATTGTCGTTTTTGAACTGTCAGCCTGCTAAAGGGTTAATAATCACATTAACAGGGTGTTTTTACGTAGCAAATTTATTTTTCAGTTTTCTCCAAAAAAACATCGTAAAAGCTATAATGTTTCATACTTAAATAAATATACTTCAGGAACCGAGTACTATCATCTGTTAAAATATCTGCAACTACCTACTCGTAATAAAGTAACACCTTATATGTGACGTTATCTATGAAAAGGGACCTTATTGTCGATGGCGCTTCCGCCATTATTAACGATGCTCTGATATAAATACCACGCCGTGCGACGCAGTGCGTCGTAAGCGCCATAGACAATAAGGTCCCTTTTCATAGATAATGCCACATATATAATAATAGGGACTTACAATGTCTGACTAGAAAGGCCATAGACCAACTGCTAAAGGCCAATAAGATGTCAATCTGCAGTTTCAAAGTATGATCTACAGTTAGACCAAGAAAAGTCTGCAGGGATTTTGATAGCCCACGTACTGCAAGTGTTATTTTTACGTCATAGTTTCATAGAAGTTTGACGTTTAAAATAACACTAGAGTTTATCGGAAAACAATTTTTTTTTTTTCAGTTAGCCTGATTCGAACAGTCCGTCTATGGCTCTTAGTTAGTGTAAATTTGACCAAATACTAATATGTTTTTTTTTTACTTAAATCTGAGACTCCTTTTATTTTGCTAAGTACCTATTGTCAAAGCAAATTAATTTTTATAAAATATTACAAGCCTCAATTAGTTAAGTAGGTAATTTCTATTTTATCCCTTTCTTACAAAAACATAAGTCAAACCTACACAGGTTAAGACGAACGATATTAGCTAATTGAGGCTTCTAATTCCTGTTTGGTCAATTTGAACGCAATAAATTGTCCTAACTCTCCTAACTGACGCGATCAAGCGACAACTCGAAGCCACACCATCCATATCACTACGATAGTGATAGTAACAGTTGTCGTTTATCGCTCCACTTCGGACGAGACATCAATGTTTTGCTAATGTACCTATAGGCTAGTTGGCACATTTTTGTTTGTTTGCGTGTTTGTTGTAACGTTTGTCTGTTTGGTTGCATCGCCTTGTTTGCTGCACGCAGCCGGGGGAAGAGCATCATTCGATGAGTGTAAGTAACGCGCCTCTGCCATTTGCAATAATAAATTAATAAGTACCTACCTAATAGAGCGCAATACCACCTTTTTGACACCTCGTAACATGACACGCCGTATGGTCACTTGAACTTTCTATAACTTTGATTATGCATTTTGTACAGCAAGTGTTGCCAGTTCTCTGGTGAAATCGTAAATTTTTCAAAATAGTGATCATTCGCCCGCCATGTCATGAGACATCATTTAAAAAGTCGATTTGCTTTCAGTTTATGCAGAGGAATCGTTTAATACAAAATTACGTGTATAAGAAAGAAAGAAAGAAAGAAAGAAGGAAATACTTTATTTGGTGTAAAACATAAAACTTAACCTATAATACATCTTATTCTAATATATTCTAACACCAAAATGGATGCCACTCAGCATATGCCGATGACTAAGATACTTCGTCATGGCGCTGGTTTTCAGGGCAACCAGGAAAAAATATCTGTTAAGCCTATTTCAGTGTATATGAAAAATACTTTTATATTACTTGATGAAAGGAGATGAGTACCTACTTTAATAAAAACTTAACTTTAACTTTATTTGTTTTATCATGCCAAAAACGGGGTCATGATATGCTTCATGATCTGAAGTGATTTTTGGATTTACGAATTGTGTATTAATGTGATTAAATGTCAATAACATTTGTATTAAATGAAGCCCTGCCAGTCTTCAATACCACTGTTAATGCTTCTGCCTTTCTTTTTACGGCATACTTTCACCATACTGTAACTTAGATGACTTGCTTATAATTTCCTTCTTTCCGATCTTATAGCTCATGTTACTTACTAGCTTACAGCACTGGGACGTTTAGTGTCACTTTACAGGTATTTCTTAGAGAGGCTTAGAAACGAGGAAATAATGAAGGCTGACTAATTTCCATACATAATTTGTGATGTGCTAAAGTGACTCTTAATACCACTTCAGTTAATAGGCTCTACTCTACTGTTTCATATTTCATATATTTCCATCCGATTTTATGTCATCTATCTAGTCATATCACTAGATGACATAAACTAGTTTTAATAACAGCATGCAATGCACTACAAACATAAAGCGACTCAAATCTAACCTATCGCCACAATAAAGAAACATGCATCTGAGGATAAGCTACCTACATACTTGGCATTGCTTTTTTTATTGTTTTCAAATGGTTCCCACAAGATTAAAGTTGAGCCCTTAACATGTTAGTCATTGAAAGCCGTTTTATAAGAGTCTCATCAGTTTCCATAATTTCTAAGGTCGCGGCACACGCAACCGCCCCGCATGGGGACGAAGAAAAGTTATATGGACAACCTGACATATTTTTTCACTCCTTTTATTTCTTATCGTTCATGCGCGACAACCGCGAGCATTTTGACTTGCAGGTGATGGGAAAACGAGATAAAAAGGCTAGAACCCACCACTAACCTTTGTGTTATGACGTTACAGAGCGAAACTCTCGACCCGTTGCTGGCCGCGTGCGCGGAGAGCCCCGCGCGCGTCAACGGGCGCCGGCCCCCCGCCTCCCCGCTGCACCCGGACGCCTGCGCCGAGATGCGACGGCAGATCCTCTACCTGCAGGTCTGTACTCCCAAACTCTTGACCCATTGCTAGCTGCAAATCCAAGGATCATGTACACTTGAAAACTTTTCACTTAATGCAAATTTTGTACCTACTCACTTGTGGTGCAGATTTAGGTTTTTTGCTTCTCTGAATGTAGATTTCGTCATGCATGCATATTATATTATGTACGCGTAACATAATTTTTTGATTGCGGTAAGCAAGGTCAGCTATATATCTATCTTACAGACAGCGTCAGAAATTATTATTTCACGCCACTGTTCGGAAATGTGGCAATAGATGGTCTAAAACCAAGCTGGAAAGTAGGCAATAGCTGTAGCACCTGAACCACCACTACTACAATGTTTCATTGTTATCATCATCTGTCATTGATGACGGTTCGCTACAGCAATGAGTAACGTTTAAAACATAAAAATCAATAAAAGGTCTTTTTTGGTGCAACTTTTACCTTCAAAAATAAAATTAGGTTATTTATAGGACCAATTTCTTGTTAAAAAAAAAAGAAATGTCAAAACCATTAATTTAATTTTTTTTAACAATTATCCATTCAGTTCACGCATAAGGCGTTTTTTACTTTTGAAGCTGTTTGTGGTTTTTTTTTAACAAAAACGCTTCTAAGTTTAGAGTCGGTTTGAAGCAAATAACAGAAAAACGCCTCTTAAAAGTGATAAAAAAAGTAAAAAGGGCGGGATCTGAAAATACTTACTGAATTGGATAGTGTAAATTGTGTTTGATTAAAAAATACAAGAAACACGTATCAACGCTCGCTATAAAAATGAGTTAGTGAAGAAAATGATATTCTTACGCTGACGCCTACCGAAATTCAAGAGACAGCACAGGCAGTGGCTAGTAATTTGCTACCAGAGAAATCGCGGGATAGTACTTATAGTTATGCAAATGTTTTCTTATTTCCTCGCAGTAGTCGTGAAAAGCACTATGTAATGCCTCGGCCGGAAACGCTAAAGATGGACTCGTATTATTAGAGGGCCTCCACTAACGTGTCGGCCCTCAAACGACTCGTCCATCTTTTAGCGGTTTTCCGTCCTCTCCTACAATGTACTATTGATATAAAGATCGAGCATAATGAAATGAGATTGGAGTATTATTTGCTTTTCACGCCACTGTTCGGAAATGTGGCAATATAGATGGTCTAAAACAAAGCTGGAAAGTAGGCAATAGCTGTAGCACCTGAACCACCACTACTACAATGTTTCATTGTTATCATCATCATCTGTCATTGGTGACGGTTCGCTACAGCAAATGAGTATCATTTAAAACATAAAAGTCAATAAAAGGTCTTTTTTGGCGCAACTTTTTCCTTCAAAAATAAAGTTAGGTTATTTATAGGACCAATTTCTTGTTTAAAAAAAAAACCGGGCAAGTGCGAGTCGAACTCGCGCACGAAGGGTTCCGTACCATAATGCAAAAAACGGCAAAAAAAAAACTGTCACCCATCCAAGTACTGACCCCGCCCGACGTTGCTCAACTTCGGACAAAAATCACGTTTGTTGTATGGGAGCCCCACTTAAATCTTTATTTTATTCTCCTATTTGTTGTTATAGCGGCAACAGAAATACATCACCTGTGAAAATTTCAACTGTCTAGCTAACACGGTTCGTGAGATACAGCTTGGTGACAGACGGACGGACGGACAGCGGAGTCTTAGTAATAGGGTCCTGTTTTACCCTTTGGGTACGGAACCCTAAAAAAGAAATGTCAAAACCATTCAGTTCATTTTTTTTAACAATTATCCATTCAGTTCACGCTTAAGGCGTTTTTTACTTTTGTAGCTGTTTGTGGTTTTTTTTTAGCAAAAACGCTTCTAAGTTTAGAGTCGGTTTGAAGCAAATAACAGAAAAACGCCTCTTAAAAGTGATAAAAAAAGTTAAAAAGGCGGGATCTGAAAATACTTACTGAATTGGATAGTGTAAATTGTGTTTGACTAAAAATACAAGAAACACGTATCTACGCTCGCTATAAAAATGAGTTCTTCTAGTGAAGAAAATGATATTCTTACGCTGACGCCTACCGAAATTCAAGAGACAGCACAGGCAGTGGCTAGTAATTTGCTACCAGAGAAATCGCGGGCTAGTACTTATGGTTATGCAAATGTTTTCTTATTTCCTCGCAGTAGTCGTGAAAAGCACTATGTAATGCCTCGGCCGGAAACGCTAAAGATGAACTCGTATTATTTGAGGGCCTCCACTAACGTGTCAGCCCTCAAACGCACTCGTCCATCTTTTAGCGGTTTTCCGTCCTCTCCTACAATGTACTAAAGTTTTAAATAGGTACGTAACACCTGATCGCGGGGAAATCGCTCTTATAAACATTCGACTGCATAATATGGTTCTCCCAAAGATCGAAGAATGTATAATAATAATCTTTTGAAATTAGTCGGATTTTCACCTTGTAACCTTGCCATTTGCAGAGTCAGCTGGAAGAGCGCGACCGGCTGGTGCGCGTGCTGCAGGCGCAGATGCTGCGCATGTCGGAGGGGCACGAGCCGCGCGCCGACGACACCTGCAACGTCGCCACACAGACTGATCGGGTGAGCATCTGCTTATTTGCGTCTAGGGTTACCAGATACAAATTTAGAATTTCCTGACAAAATTGGTGATTTCCGAATATTTTTCACGACGACGGGGGCGGGGGGACGACGACGACGACGATGGCCGCCCGATTGAGCCGATAGCCGTGTTTTATAAATTTAAGGTTATTTAAATTTATTATTTGTATTAATTTAAGTAAATAAAAAGGTACTTTATAAAAAAGTCTTCAATAAATTCAAAAAATCGTCTATTCAAAAAATTCCTGACATTTCCGTGTTCCGTCCCCGTTCCTGACAAAAGGCCAAAATTCCTGACATGTCAGGAAAATTCCTGTCATCTGGTAACCCTATTTGCGTCCTCTTTCCAAATAGTACTTACGCGGTATTATCCGCGGTATTTCCGCACCGATACTATTTATCTTCAAGAAAAGAGCGTACTCCCATAAGGGTCGGCAACGGACGAGCAACCCCACTGGTTTTGCAGGTCGCGGTAATTGCTCCGTTCCGTCTTCGTCTGCTCGTTTGCCTCGTATATTATCAATGTGGAACGACTCATAGGTAATGCCATACGAATAAATCAATTATCATTAAAAAATCTTCCATGTTTCCTGTCAATCTTCAAAAAACTTACAGTCTCTAGATTAAGTTGAAGCACTTCATTCGTGACTGAAGTGAAATTTTTACGCGCGTCGCTTGGTGGCGTCAACCTCCCTGGGAGGTATCATTCATGCTTTCATGGTACAAAGTCAAAGGTGTTAAAATTTTCATGCCAGTCATGTGTAGGTATATTATAGTCTGCGTCTGAAATTAACGAAAACCACGACACCGAGGCAATTTCATAACAACGAAATCAAGTTTTCCGCCACACTTGCGAGGAAAAAAATTAAACGAAATAAAAGCTTTTTTTAAACGAAAACGAAACGAAATAAAGGTTAAATTACAAATATTATTTGACATAAAGGCATGAAAAGCAGAGATCCATGACATACAGCCACGATTGAAATTGTGAAAAAAAAAATGTTTTATAAAGAACTTTAAAAAAATCTAATTTATTTTTTAAACTGCGTGCGTGGCCAGGCTTTATGAGCAAGTGGGATGAAATATTTATTTACTAAACTCGTAAATTATTTTATGCTATGAAGTTATTAAATACGAAGTATCAGGTGCTCGACAAACAATGCGTTGAAGTATTCGAGGATCACGCCTCATTTATTACATTAATTATGAGTTTAATCTAACAATCGCATGTTTTCGTTTCAGTTGCGGCCGCCGATGAGCTCGGCGCTAACGAGTTCTGAAAATTCCGGTTTAGTGAGGTAATTTGACTTCATTTCTATTGTTAACACACATTTACGACACCAATAGTTACGGGCCTAAGATGCTACTTTGTGACACACCACTATTATCTATGTAAATATTCAGAATATTCTCATTGATACACATGTTTTAAAAGCAGCAGTTTTCTCACATAAACATATTGTTGTAATTATTTAAATATTTTATTATTTATTGTTTTAGGTTTATCATCACTTCGATAAATTCGTTACAGTCTATATTACACACACTGCACTCATTTATCACCGTCCTTTACATGCCGCCTATAATCCCTTGTTATTATTTCTCATTATGTCAAGAACATATTAGCAGCATTATAATCCACAACACCGTTTCAAAAACCCAGAACTTGGCTTCTGACATCAGGAACTCCAGATGGATTCTAGCCTTAAGAGACTATATGAACATGAAGATGACCTTTGCACCCTATTCGATGTGCAGAGTCACTCTCACAGTCACTCCATATTTCGCAGGCATTTTCATCTGATCTCTATTTCATTTTTGTAAATACTTACTACCTCATCTAATTCATCTAGATTTTACTATCTTAATCATTATAGTGCTACCACTATTTGGACATTAGTAATTGGCTTCTTCAATACAACCAACTTATAGAAAGACTACAATAGGTCAATAAGCCATTGTAACTTCATTGCTCCTATCTGACATGTTAAAATCCATGTTTTGATTATTTGGTAGTGGTACTACTGTATCGACATCGACTTTAATATCATGTTCTAATTTCCTCACATGCTGCTTTTAATTCAAATTGGATTTTGGGCAAATGTTGTCTTTGGATACCGGTGCAGTTTCCACTTGGGGGGCGTTCGTCCGTCGCAGCAGGTAGCGTGGCTCGACTGCTTTCTCGCTGTTTGCCTCTTGTGTTCCGTCAATGTGTTGTGCTTGCTGCATCTCGCCTACCAACCGGGCGACCTCTTCAGAACGTCCGATAGGGATATTGAAGATTGTTGCTATAAATACATCAAGTGATGCATGAGAGTTAGTCTCGATGAAATCGTATAACAAAGTCATATTGTGCCTATGTATATATCGCCTGTAACTACTAGTTATTTTAAAGCATTACGTAATGAGATTATTATTGTCTTCAAGCCTGTGCTGGATGGGTTGAAGGGTATGAACGCTACTTAACGATTGATTTAACAGCACGATTTGGCACATGATTTTTCACAATTGTGGTTTCCAGAATGTTGGAACGTTGCATTATTTTTGTATTGTAGGTAGTCGTGTGATTTGTCCTTCTGGTTTTTTCTTTTTTGGAACTAATTTCTAATTTACTTTGATTATGAAATCGCTCTCTGTTACACGCTGCCCAGTAGAACGTAAAGGTGAGATTCAAAGGCACAACCTATATTTAGAATTTGTTTCAAACTAAGTACTTACAGATTAAATTAACGTTCAAAAAATTTGTATTACATACGATTAATAGTAAAGAGTAAATAAGCAATAAGTATGAAGTATTGTTATCTTTCAAGATTCTAAACCCGATTATGTTTTACTTAAAATGTTCTCTTTACTGAGGTACCTACTTTTTAAAACGTTCGAACCTTGACTTGTTATCTACCGGTGAAATAAACAAGTTATTACACCCACTAATATTAATTTATTTTTCTCAGTTGGAATGAACAAGCTAGCGGGAGGAAGCTGCCGGTGTACAGTGAAGCACAAAAGACTAAGAGGCCTGTAGTCAACGGGACCGTGAAGTGCCAGTGTGGTGCGCGGAAGGACGAGGAGCGGCGGGCGGACGCGGTCCAGCTCAAGACCAACAGCCGGGTCGGCTCCAAGTACCTCCAGGCCTTGGCCAACAGCGACTCCAACCGGTACGTCAAGCGGGATTCCTCCGTAGGGGAGAAGACGGTACGCAAGAGCCTATACTCGACCAGATCTCGTTCCATTGAGAACTTCCACAACCAAGCGTATTCCAGTGCGGAACCGCTGCTCGCTAAAAACGCAGTGATCGAAGAGAACATGATCAAACACCACACATCGTACGGAGACCTGTATAATGGTCGCATCAGCAGCAAGGAGAGTGTAAACGGCAACAGACACAGTCCTAGTTTAAACGGACAGTCCACCGACACGGACTACAGCTCTGACGGCGGGTACAAGTCCCTGCCGTCATCCATCAACTGTAATGTTTATTCGCCGAAAAAGATCAGTGGTATCCCCCGGAGGTCTATCGAGCAGAGGTTTCTTTCCGCCAAGACTGTCAAAGCGAGCGCTGTTTGAACCGCGTCCGTTCGTCTTGAGAGCCAGTTTCGCATTCAAATGTCATCAAATTCAATGTTTGTACATGAAAGTGTATTTTGATTTTATATTCTACATTTCTCATTTTGATGTCGTATCCACTAGTATTGAATCATCTGTAATAAACGGGCCTTTTGTGTACCTATATTTGTGCAATACGCTGGTGCATCTCGTTAAATATTTGTAGATTTATTTTGACAGCACCAAAATGTACAATATAGGCCCATGAACTTGCCAACAGTGCTTTGAGCACGTATCTATTACCATTTTACATAAGTTCCCCATACTGCATGATACTTAAATACATCCTGAATCGTATACTTAAAATATTTAGGTACAAATTCGCGGCTGGCTATGTGTGTGGAGGAATTGTGCCATCAGTCCGTGTCACGGGTGTTGGGGCAACGCTTGTTCGCATTTATTGATTCCACTCGCGAGGCTAATAGTAAGCTACTATATGAACGCATAGTTATTGGATGCCAAATTATAACGGTGTAATCATTTCGATTAAAGTATGTATCTCGATGTATTCGAAGTATAAATAACTGTATTGACCTGAGATGTAAACAGTCGATGTTTCGTTTCGTAATTTTCAATTGCATAGAGCATTTTTTTTTATTATCCTAATTTTAAGGCTAAAATTTGACCTCTGTATCATACAGTTAGCAAAAACAACAGGAACTAATTTTGTAGGGTTAATTTACAAATTTGTATACAGGCGATAAAGTGGTTATCCTAGATTTTCTATGGTAGTAAACAAACTAGTAGATATAAAGCTGTAATATGTGATAAGAGTGGCTGTAAGAACTTGATTCGTTTCCACGTTATATCTTCCTGTTAACCATTGTAACTATTATTGAAAGTTTCATAATTTATTTGCTCCTTAGAGTTATTTAGTAGCGTCAGTAGGTATCATATAGGTACAAACATGTCCTCTATAGGTCCCAATATTATGAAGCTACAAATTATTATTTAGAACATAATCTCTGGTAACTCGGATGACAGATCTCATTAATTTGCCTACACCAATGTTGCCAGTTTTTATCCGTACAGTAATTTGTATCTTTATAACAATGAGACCAGGCATTTGTGTTGTCCGGAAGTCATTTTAAAGCATTTTGTATGTTCAGTGTTAACGTAATTTAATGTAATTAGCCATACATAGTCAAGTTGTATTAATCTTCCACGAAGCCTAATTATAAATATCCTATATTGATACCTATCATACCTAGTATAATTAAAGTGTAATAACATCTTCGCGTTACTCAACGTACTTATGGCTACTTATCTTATTCGTTCTCAGTGCTTTCCTACGTTAGTTAAGTGAGTCTTAAGCCCACTAGCTTTAGTAAAACAAAATATTATTTTGAAATTGTTTCAATAAATAGTTTTAATTTTGTATTGGTTTTTATTTCTTTAACCTCAAGTCAAACTAGAATACATAAATCGTAGACATAATCGTGTTATACCCAGGAACTGAGTCATTCTCGACAGCGGCACGATTACATTAATACTTACGATATCTTTATATCGAAGGTTTCCATACTATCGCTAGGTACTTTGCCCTGCGGACAATCCGTTCGATCATGTAGGTACTTACTAATATGTTTATGTCTGAGTATCTAATTACAGTTACATTGGACCATTTAGTAGACGCTTTCTAGATAATCAATTAATCGCGCAAAAAATGCTGAACATGAAAAGAATGAATATTTATAGCTATGTTATTCGTAACTATGAATATTTTTCCTAAATCTTTATTCAAAAAGAAATGCCATGAACGAGTTATATGCGAACGGAGTCACAGGTAGCTGCTAGTCAGAAACAGTTTTAACACTTTTAACCCAGCAGCATTGATTAAAGTTAGGTACTATTCAAAATAAAATGAATGTGATGATTTGACGAAATATACAAATTAGACTCAATTAATTTACCTCGGTTTATCAAATGAAAATCAGGGTGCGTAGCCAACGTGCCAATCGTTTACGCTCCGTAGCGTACGAAACGCAACTGTCACTGTCGCACTAAAGCCCCCCCCACCAAATCAATGGGGGGCTTAATATGGAAGAGTGATAGAGAGACACCAAGCGTTTCATTATCATAGTACCCAGCTACTTGGTAAAATATAAAAACCGAAATAAAATTTACCAAATGCTAACAGATTCGTGTACGAGTACCTGCTAGGGATGTACCGACTAGTCGGGAAAGCCGACTATCCGGCCTCATTTGCAGTCGACGATTAGTCGGCCCTTTATAAGTGACAGAAAAACAGGGCAAAAAGAAATAAACAGCTAATATTTACCATATGCTTTTCATCTATTTTACACAAATTCCTATTTAGGGTGCTTACGAAAACCTTTGTTCGAATTATTGACCGTGTGGTCGCTTTTTTAACCGACTTCCATTTCATAGAAGGAGGAGGTTCTGTATTCGGTTGTGGCTATCTTTTTTTTTTTTTCTATGTACGTTCACCGATTACTCCGACATCCGTAGTCCGATTTGAGTAGTTCTTTTTTTGATTGAAAGTAGCTACCTCCAAGTTGGTCCCATATTAATTTGGTTCTGTTCTGATGGTGGGATCCATGAGGAATTGAGGGAACTCCTCAATTTTTAAAGGTACATGCATGGTGATTTGGGTGTTTTCTTAAGCAACTCGAGCATTTTCTCCCGAAAACCACCAATTTGATGAAGCAGACCTGATGATGATGATTGTTTTGATGATAATGATGATGATTTATAATGTAGTATGTTCAGCGATTACTCCGGCACCTGTGATCCGATTTGAGTAATTCTTTTTTTGTTTGGAAGAAGTTACCTCCAAGGTGTTTCCGTATTATTTTTGGTTCTGGTCTGATGATGGAATCCATGAGGAATTGAGGGAACTCCTCAATTTTTAAAGGCACGTGTAAAGTGATTTCGGTGTTTTCTAAAGTAACTCGAGCATTTGCTTCCGAAAACCACCAATTGGATGTAGTGCAACTGTAGCCTTACCATGAGTTTGTCACTACCCCCGATCAGTAGCCTTATCACGAGTTTGACATTGACATATTCGCTAACGTCTTTGTAACTTACTTTTTATGCATCTCGCTCGCACTAATATGCCAGTACGAGCGAGATCCATAGAAAGTAAGTCAAACTCGTGGTAAGCTGGTAAGGCTACTGACCGGGGATTAGTGTGGCTACCACCAGTTTGGCACTGACATAAACGCTATCGAGAACGTAACTTACTTTCTATGCATTACGCTCGTACTCGCATTAATCGTACTCGTAATTAAGTGTTTGGACGGAGATTAGGGAAAAGGTTTTTTTCGAGGAGTTGTTGAGAGGCTAAAATTAGTGCGAAAGAGATGTATAGAAAGTAAATTACGTAGACGTTACCGTATAATGTAAGTTTTGACACTGTCAGTGACTCATGGTACGGGTACAGGGTTAGGAGTTAAGGGGTCAGGGATTAAGGGGTCGGGGAATGGCGGTTGAAGGGTTGCTGGTTCATGGTCGAGGGGTTCCTGGATCAGGGGTTGATGCGCTGTGAGGTTGAGTGATCGGGGGGTTGAGGGAGGGGAGGGAGGGGAGGATGGATTTAGTGTAGTGACAGGAATTATAATTTCCCAGACGGACTAGAGAAAATTCCTGATTACATATTTAATATTTATTAAAGTAGAAGCTCTTAACAATGCGTTAAAACTAAAAATGGAAAAATAAAAACTTTTTACAAAAAAAAGAAAACCGACTTCAAAAAGGATGAAATAAAATATTATCCTTTTTTAAGTATATGCGTTACCAACTGATATGTTTGAAGTCGGTGCCAAGACATGTAATAACAATACCAGTCGCTTTCGGTGAAATTTGGCAAGAAGGCAAATTTCTTGAATTGTTTTATATTTTCAAATGTAGTCCTCTGGATAAGGGACGGGAAATAACGCAGTCCCAATCTCACACTTGCGTGCTATAGACTGTTCGAGCATTAGTAAGAAATGCTTTTTAAAAAATTCGACGGAAAAAAAATGCATTGGATTTCCACTAATAATGTGCCGATAAACATGGTACAGACTGCGCCAAAAAGGTTTGATCGTGTGTTCTGAGGTGTGTTCTTAGATACAATCGACGTCAAAGATATGTTTACACTTTTGCACCTTACTCCTTTGTAATAAGGCGAAAAGTGTAAACATATTTTTAACGTCGACTGTACCTACAGAAAGTATGTTCATTGTCGTCGTGTAAGGCAATCCAACGTACATCCTTATCGAATCGCACCAAAATCATGGTATGCTTCAAAATTTGGCTTGGCACCGACTTCAAACATATCAGTTGGTAACGCATATACTTAAAAAAGGATAATATTTTATTTCATCCTTTTTGAAGTCGGTTTTCTTTTTTTTGTAAAAAGTTTTTATTATATCCGACAGTCCGGTTGTCGTATACTAAATTTAGCCTTAGGATTTTATTATTTATTTAATTTAATTTTTAGCGTTACTATAATACGATACGATAAATAGCGCAACGAAAGGGGTAAAACTATTGTTTTTTAAGTGCATCTCAACCGACCTTAGACGAAACTAATGATCTGGCCGACTAGCCGACTAGGCGGCCGACTAATCGGCCATCCGAGTGCCGATTAGTCGGCTAGTCGGCCAAATCAATAGTCGGTACCTACATCACTAGTACCTGCCTAAGTTTTTTGTTTCTTGCAGGAAACAAATATTGTCTCGTAAGTAAGGTTGCCCTTAGTTGTTAATCGCCTAGGGACGATATCTAAAATCAAAGCGTAAAATAATCATGCCAGATTGTACATGAATGCACATTTGCCCAATAATTTCCATTGGCCATAACAGTCGAGAGTTCACACCGAGATTAACGTGACTCCTTGGTTCGTATTATCAGGTATTATCATTACGTAATCGAATGTCAGATTATATTAGAATGCCTGTGAAAAAGACAGTAGTCATAATGTTATGACTATTATGACTGTTGTGAATAATAGGGGAGATACTCCACTAGATTACCGAAAAAAGTAAGTCGAATACCCACACCCAGTCAAACCAGTAAAACTGCGCTCAGCAATACGTAAACATGCAACGGATCTCGAGTACCTACCTACATTAGATCTCATCAGTTAAACCTAGAGCGCTCTATTCGCCTGCACTGGGAATACAAACAATCAGATATAGCTCGTCTGGACAGATTAAACAAAATATTCAGAATAGTTAACTCGTGTTATAATGATGAACAAAAGTTTTCCTGTAAATGTACACTTAGTACTTTGACCTGAGGCCTGAGCACGGTGTGGTCATGCGTTTCAGTGCAAGCAGCTGCTCATATCGTGCGTGACTCCCCGTTCACTCGCTTACCTAGTACTTACCTACTTGGCCGTAAATACTTCGCCGATGTCAAAACCATTATACCTACTTAGTTCCAGTTTAAAGTTGACAATGTTGACATGCTTTATGTTAGCATGAGCGTGTTCATTTTCGATGTATTTATTTTAAAAACAAAGTAATAATATAGATAAAAAAATATATATTGAATCCTAAGGTTACCTACCTGGCTGAAACCATCATCTTTACTCGGTAACTGAGTGAAATAAGCTAGCAGGCAATATATAACAATTGTAAGTTGGTGTATCGAGGATTCGAGGTACTCAATTAAACTAATTAATATTTAATAGTTATTTGTTTTACAAGGGGGCAAAGTTGTTGTTTAACCTCTCGTGCTACTACCCGAGCAAGCGAAAGATTCCAAAGTTATGGAATTTTGAGCGTTGCGAGGGTTTCAAAGCACGAGGGTTAAACAAAATTTGCCGAGTGAAACACAAAAATTTTCACCACACCAACCAGAAGAAAATATTACTTAACTGTAAAATATCAAACAAAATCAAACCAAATCAAATCCAAATAAATTTTATTAAATATTTATCATTCAAAATCATTATTTAAAAGTCAATTCTACCAGCAAACATAAGAAAACAACTCAAAATTTGCATTTGATTACTTTGCCTCACTTCTTCTTTCTTGCCTCACATGTGAATAAAATGTAACTTTGCTATCAGTTTTTGAACAAGGAAGAGAGCCTTTACCAGTTGGTGTGGTGAAAAAACTTATATGAGCGTCTGTGTAGTGTGGCGCGTGTGTGTTGCTCTGTTCGATTAAAATAAATTATTTTTAATAATAAATCCAGTCTCTCCATCTTAATTCGCGCTTAGTAACTTTAAATATTATTTTCTATTAAAGATTATCTAGATACCTACCTACTTTCAGCTACATGAGTAATAATTTTCCTACATGAACCTTGAAGTTGCATTCATAAAACATGAAGCCGCATGCAAACACGCACAATTAATGTTTACATTAGAATCGCTATTAGTTTGGATATTAATTGTTTGTGTGAATTGTGTGGCTTTCGGAGTTGGAGCCAACGTTCGAGCAAATGTTGGTCGAAGTTAGATAACCGCGGTGGCATCACGATTCGGGCGGCCGGCAGTAGCTAGCCGGCCAGCGGTCAGCCAACGCCAAGCGCGACGTGTGACGAATCGGATCGCGGAACAATAACAGAACTCGAGTTTCAACATTTGAAAAAGAATTCCCGCCGTCGGACAAAAATATTAAGAAAAAGGATATTTAGAAGGTAGGTTTGTTTATTATGGTTCGTGTGTGGGTACTTTGTGATCTTATGCGGTATTTGACAAGTATGTGTCTACTGTGTGTAGTGTCGTAAATTGGGCCTTAGATAATTGAATTTTAAATAAAAACATGGAGTTTAGAATTTTTGTGTTACTAAAATAAGTGGGTAAAGGTAGGTAACATTTTTATTGATGATAATGTATTATTTCCATTGTAATGTCATTCTGCCGAATTAATTGGGATTATACATGTTGTTATTACTTAAGAACTTATTGAAATCCGGTTGGACAAAGATAAACCGTCAATGCTTAACTGTGTATCTATTAGTATTCGTAGATAGGTCGATAATGATTGTAAATTAGAAACTACCTAAGTAGATAATGAACTATTGTTTCAGTGCCTAAAACATGATAAAGAAGGAAGATACCGTTAAAATTAAAAATTAAGACTAAGTCGATAAAACAAGAATAAATGATGACTCACGCTAGTCTGGGCCGGGGCCAAGCCGGAGCTTCAGGCGCTTTGTTTTCTATGGAAAGCACCACGTGATCACCGATCAGCCGTCATAGAAAATGACATGTCGGACGCCTCGGCCCGGGCACGGCCCGGTCTAGCGTGAGTCATCCTTAAAGTATTAGGTAAGGTTGACCCAACGATCCTTTGGTTTTCGTGACCTCCTTTTGCCAATAGGTAAATACCTTCTCAGAGTTCAATCTAAGTACCTATTTTATTGATTACCTATTTTATTCTTTTGACAATAAATAATTAGAAAATCTTGACCTCATTCCGGTTTAGCGCACTCGAGTCTAAAAGCAATTCTCATTAATAATCTTTGCAATTAAAGTTAACGTAGCTGTGCGTTAATATCATGCGTCGATTTATCAGAAGGAGACCGTCTGAAGATAAAATCCTTGACACATCACAAAATGCATCAGTACCTATATCGAGTCTACATTAATGAATGTATTTAAATAGGCATACAAATTATCACTAAGATCAAAGTTCAACTATTTCATCAGTTTACATTACAATCTAGTATTAATACCTCATTATTACCAGTATACCTTTAAGGCGAAACTCGCTTGCACTACAAGGAATACCTAGGAGGGTTTTGACAGAGGAGAGTTGTGACTATGAAGATTTCTCGGAAACTGATTGTTAGCGAGATCAAGTAACCTAAACTACGAAGTTTATTAATAATAATAATAAGCCCGCTAACGTCACGTGTGAAGTTATAAGACTAAAATGTACCTACTTTAAATCAGCCGACCAAAATAAATAATCAAGATTTTTTCATGCGTGTAGCTATGAAGCGTTATCGCATTATCGGCTGTATGATCCCGACTCTTACAGACTATACTTGCCTAATCTGGAAATGACATGAAATAGTTTTAATAATCGTAATCGAAAGCTTCTTCTTAAGTATCAGCTTTCAGCTACACCTAGATTTAAGAAAAGCCTACAACCGGATGCTGAATTTGAATTTTAATTAACGTGTGCTAACATTGACCGCCAAGCTTAATTTTGTTTGTTTATTTGTTTCACATACGGTTGTCAACTGTTACGGGCATGAGAGAGTGCCGATAAGGGCTATCAGCGGGTCAGAGCCGATAGGCGGAGTCAAGATGTACCACTGGACGTCCGCTTCAGTGTGCCGTCATTCAAACAAGTCGAACAGTACAAGTGATGACAGTATCTAGACGTGATACGGTAGTAAAAATATAAACATACCCAGCCATAGCTAATTTAGTTACTGCTCATGGGATCCCAAATCTTGGTCGATAAAATATATGTACATAAGTTACTCACGAGTCACGATCTGAGTAGTATTATTATATTGATGGAATATCGCCCGTTTGGCAGCAATACGAGTACCCACCATTCACAGAGTGCCTGTCTTTGAGTTGTTACTGCCCCAGCCTCAGAAGGTCGAGCAAGATACGGGTAATCCTTTATCTGAAACTAACAACTCTAACAAGTACTTTCGCTAATTTTGTATATTGAAGAGAAGACAACCTTTCATATTCTGTGTGGTGGTTAAAAATCGTGGGCTCAAACTTCGGTTGTATATAGAGCATAAAAACCCGTTCTTGAAAAAAACTGCAAAAAGATGACAAAAAATATGGTCAGGGTTCTTATCAAACACAGACAAGAGCAAGAGGTTAAGAAGAGGGTATGTCATATAAATTCAAATTACACAATTAGGTACTACGAACTACTATACGTAGGTACATTACATATATCAAATGTAAATGTAGGTAGATCTTGCAATTTTCAGTTCTGTTCATAACTACAAATACATGTTTGAACACACAATGAACTGCATACATTACTTTTACTGTGCTTAAACATATATTATTTACACCAAGGAAACACTAGGGTTTCGAACTCAAAAGTTCACAGTTCAGACAGTCAGAAATGACGCACTTTCTTCGTAAGCGATGACGTAGGTTGAAACTGTCTTCTCGTGTGGATAATAAGTCTTTTATAACGTAAGTCTTCCTACTTATCTTACTTTTATTGATAACTTAACCTACTTATAACCATGATAAACAGTTTGTGTCGTCAATAAACATCATAATTTAAGTTTAGACGAGCCACACCACCATCACATGAATGAATCAATCATAATGGCGGCTTGCGAGATATTAGGTAGTCTGTTTCATCTAGAAACCCTGGTGTCTTCCTTATTGCTATTGCAAAGCCAGGTTGCTTTTGATAATCAGTTAATTGATTTTCTGTATCAAGGGACTTAAGTATTTCCAAATAGGTACTTACAGGAAAATCTTGTGGTTGGACTGGTTGGTCATGCCACATACATCATACCTAACTTGCCAATCTTTCCATACATGCCCTTTTCAATTTCCTTCGAATGTCATGCCAAATCTAATTCTAACAAATGGCCAAGTCATGAACGTGTCAAATTGGCCGTCTGTATGCAGCTGCATCATCATCTTATAAAAACTTGTACCTAATTGTTTATAAAATAAATATGCGAAGAAGCATATGCCTAAGTGGGGGCCTTTCACTCTCGGCAGTGAAAGTGTTTCGCTCGGAGCGCGCATAGGATCACATCACAGAGTGTTGCCATTGCCATTGTAGCAATAAATCGGCACTAACACATCAGGTGGAATTTGATCAAGTTTGGGAAACCTTGCGGTGCGTACCTGCTTGATTAATATTTTCTGTGATATAAAACAAACATTTCAACTAAGTTACTTACCGTCAAAGGTATGTGGGGGAATAAAATTATATTTTTAAATATTTTACTATACCTAGACTCACTCACTGTATCGATTCACTGTGGTCACTGGATCGATTTCATAATATATACAAGAAAAGATTTAGTTTAAAAACAAACTTTGTGGGTACCTTTGCTTAATAAGTATAATTTTTGTACTCATATTAGATATATTAGATATTTTAATGTACAACTGTGTGTTAGGTTATGGGCCTAGCCGATCCACTGCGCTCTTTTATTTGCACAAATTTAATTGTTTTCGTGTTTTATTTTACAATTATCACAAAATCAATAAAATTGTGAATATAATGATTTACCTACAGCTGCAAAATAAAATATACCCACATTCATTATCAAAGGTACTGCAAGCTATAGTTACTATTTCAAATTGAAATGACTATTTATTTATTTAAACCGTTTATTTCCCATCACATTCGTTATTTACTAAATTTACTATTGAATTGTTTCATTATCGTTTTCTTGGATAGGAACCCTTGTCTGGGTATAGGCCTCATTGGCCTCAGAGGCCTTGAAATTACTTATACTTACTATTAGAAAATGAGAATTACTACAATAATCGGACCTACACATATAAACGGCAACCTTAGCATCTTATGATATTCTTTATTTCAGTGCTTAGGTACTTCAGACGTGTATTAAAAGTCAGCGTCTGGTACTTATCAAAATCTTTACCGGTTCAAAGGTAGTCAACGGTATTCATGTCAACCACCCAGATAATTAACAGCGATATCTTAAAATAAACTTGATGCACTTCAAGCACATATCAAATCCGTATTTTCGTTAATTTCTAGATTGGCGGCATTCTATTTCGACTTAGTACCCCTATTTTAATACTTACTCGTATTCTTTCTTAACTTTCTTTTACTTAGGTATTTACTTATAATACTTATAAATATTTTCGACATCGATATCTGTCCATACTTCACAACACAATACGTCTGGTTATTCAGGCCCTAAGCCAACCTTAGCCAATTTCATATATTTGCCCGCAACACGATATAATTAATCCTGTACGTACGTACTGTACGTTGTTCTAAATAGAATGTTACCATTTGACAAACAGACGCGATGGCGCCGCCGCGGGGCTCAGAGCTGTCTCTACGCGCGCGGCTCGTGCAGGAGGCCTACACATGCTTCGCGTTCTG
Source organism: Cydia splendana (assembly GCF_910591565.1). Classification (NCBI taxonomy): domain Eukaryota; kingdom Metazoa; phylum Arthropoda; class Insecta; order Lepidoptera; family Tortricidae; genus Cydia; species Cydia splendana. Next base: position 13,087,522 of record NC_085966.1, on the reverse strand, counting down.
GCTGGCCGTGTCGGCTCTACCTGCGCTGGCTATCTCCTACATATGTGAGTTGAACTCATGACTAGTGCGGGAGGCCTATACGTGCTGGGCGTTTTGGCTGGCCGTGTCGGTACTGGCTATCTCCTGTAAGTGTAGGTGAGACGAACTCTTGGATGGCGCGATGAGGCTGCTTAGAGCTAATGACACGGGAGGCCTACACATTGCTGCGCCTACTGTCTATCTCCTACCGACATAGGTGAGATGAAGAATTGATATTTAACTATAAGAAGTCATTAGGAGTTGACGTGATAGATACAAATATACAGGGTGGAAAGGCACGACGATCCTTTCCGGAAATGGGAGATAGTTTAGCCTAAGCTCTATATTTTCTCCATAGAAACTATGTTAATATGGGCAACCGTTTCTAAATTATGACCTTTTAAACATCCACGCAAAAAACTACTTTGTTCTAACCCTAACAGGTGACAGGGTCAATGAACTTACTTGTAAACAATCAGTATTCGACAGGAAATTATGCTAATTTGTTGCCATCTAACCATTTTTAGGTCTGCTTACAGCACGGTAAGAATCATTGCAGGATTTTCGCTTTCTTAGTGGTTCCACTTGTTCAATACTTGAATGAAATAGTTATGTTATTCCTTAATATTAATAATACTAACCACAACATTGTTTACAACGACAGTTCAAATGGTGACATTGACAACCACTCAAAAGTACGCAATCGTCTTATAAATATCTCTGGTTTCCTTGACTGATAAAAAGGTTTTAGTTTCTTAACACGTTTCACAAAATTATTTTCGAATAATTGGAAACTATTTAAAATAATAAAAAATTACATGTAGGTTGTGTTAGTTGCACCAAATGAACTTGCAAAAATGAAATACTAAGAATAAATCAAGAATAAATACTTCTTCAATACCAAACTAACAAACCTTCTTGCGTGGTAGGAAATAGACAAGACGTCTGATGTTTGAAATTAAATTTTCATTGAACTATACTTATTGAATGTCATATTCTTCAAATAAAAATGTTAGATGCTCGTGGCTATTTAAATTTGTGGGGCTGTGTAAAAGATATGGTGTACCAAACCAAACGGAATGTGAAACTGCGGACGAAATGAGACAAAGGCTAATTGGTGCTTTCTGCGGAGGATAAATGACGAAGAGCATACACTATATCGCATGTGCATCGACATACTCGGGTACGGGCTGCGGCGGCGTTGTAATACACGGAGGTACATTTGAACACCGTATGTGAAAAGAAGATAGTATTAAATATTGGAAAAAAGTAATTATCTAAGAAAGTAATAAAATTGTTTGTAATATTTTTGCATGCATTTGATTTATTTGACATTTATGCGTCATTCATACATCATTGCGATACTGTCAACGATCGGAAAAAAGTGTAAAGTCCCGAGCTTTCCCGACGGAGATCCTTAATCTAGCCGTCATGTGCACATGCTATAGGGTTATCACCACAGTTAAAAAGTAGTATTTTTGCAATTTTTATTTTTTACTCAATTAACGATTCTTACCATTACCAATAGTCTCTGTATCACTTAAACGACCTAATACTTCCGGGAAGGATCGTCGTGCCTTTCCACCCTGTATACCTTTATGTATACTTACAACTATCTTTACGGACTTGCCATTTCGTACACCCTGCTTGCTGCGCGTGAATACACACCCAATACGAAGGACTCTTTAAAAAATATTTTAACTGGTTATTGTAATTACAGTGGTGAGCATCAGCCAGCACCTATGGCTGAAATTGCTGTCCAGCCGGTATCCAGGGCTGGAGTTCATCCGCATCGACACGGTGCGGTCTCTCCTCGACACACACCGTAACCAAGGCATCATCAACGTGCTACTCACAGTTAACGGTAATTACTCTTGGGTCTTGGGGAAAAGCACCCACGAGATGGTCTGATGTTGTGAAGAGGGTGGTTGGCGGCAACATGCAGTGCGTGACCCATATGGCCTATGATCGCACACTGTGGAGACGTAGCATACATGGTCGCGATCCTCAGCAATGAGGGACCGAGGAAGAAGAAGACTCTTGGGTCTTGGGTGGGTGAATAGACAGTCTTGAGAGACTCTTGTAAATAAATAAATAAGAGCTACAGTTCATATTCATCCTTTAATAGCTAATAATATGGTACATCAATGTACCATATTCTGACAAATAAATACATTTCATTTCATTTCATTGAACTCGTATAACTATCGGATCTCTAGCTAGTTGTTGCAGCCGTAATAACACCGCACAATCGCCTGTCAATTCTTAAGGTGTATCCAGATCTAGCGGATGGGCACACATGTTTGCATAAAGCGCGCAATTTACAGCAAACTAGCGTCCGCACTCGCATCGCATTCGCTAGAGTTTGACGCACCTTTGGCTGTTAACATAAGGTTTATCACCAGAGCTGTAACCGTCTACTTAAAACTATTTTTCCTCTTTTCAGGTACATTAGATGCCGAGAAAATCAAGCAGCAGCTCAGCCACCACGTGATAGAGCGGCGCGATAAGAACGGCGAGCTGACGTTCCCGCGGCTACGGCACCAGCTGGTGTCCTGTTGGGGAAACTATGCGTGGAACAAGGACGTGGCCTTCAGGCCGGAGAACCATATCATTGTGGCCAGAGGCGTGCATCGGGGCAGGCCGGTCACTGACAGTAATATTCAGGTTAGTCCCGTTAGTTCACTGCTGCTGGAATCCTGCTGGGGAAAATACGCCTGGTACATGGACGTGCCCTTCAAGGTGGAGAACTATAGCATTGTGCCAGTCACGTACATCGGCGAAGGCCGGTCATTTAGTTCACTGCTGAGTAACAAAGTTATGTAGCTTGGTCCGACAATAAAGACGACATACCTACCAATTTTTTTTTGTGAATTTCCTTTTGGTAAACACCAACTAAACTAGCTTCGAAATAGGACTGAAGGGCAAATTCTCATATAGGGTTTATTTTTTCAGGAATTTGTCAGCGAAATAGTGTCCAAATACTTCCCAAGTGAGCAACCACCGTGGCAGTACATAATCATCCCCACCACATCACCGGAGCCCAAGTACCACATCCTAGTCCGCGTGCACCACCTGCTGCTCTCCGGCAAAAAGTCCCTCAATATCGGCGACTTGCTTATGGTGGAACCGCTCAACGTCACCGGCACAATGCCCGCACACACCGAATACACGCAACAAAGTCCTTTAAACAAACTCATGCCAACCCCTTCAGCTATACCAGAGCTCATAGAGAAGCTGAGCGATAACTTATGCAACGCTTGGAACGAATTCATCTCAGAGTACGATCCTGTAGAAAGTCCACGCGCCCACAAAACGTTGCCCGGTGCGTTCCACGTAGCCGGCTTAGTACTGATATCTGGCGCTAGCGCATTAAGAGAACTCACTAAGAGGAGGTCGACTGATGAGTTTAGAAATGTTGCGCCTCTAACTGCTACAACGCTTATAGCTGCGGTTCAACGAGAGTGCAAACGTCGGAATTTGACAATACCAAAGGTGAGTATGCTATAACATCTAGAATCTTGTTCTTACGCTAAACTTTTACTTTCATAGATAAACGTTTCGCAGAGTGCATTACATTTTTCAATCACGGAAAATTTTTAAATGTTTGCAGTAATTAAAATCTAAATAGAATACTTACTTACCTATTTCAGGTCATACTGTCTCCTCTCGTAACCGCAGATCCTCGGAAATGGCCGAGGCGTGCTTTCGGAACATTCATATCAGTGACTCGCGCGGTGGTGAGACTCCCCATTCGCATCCGCGATGAAATCCGAGCTCTGAACGAGCTGAAGAAGACTGGGCAAGTGATATACCCCAACACGTTGACGTGGAAGTACGCTGGCCTTGCGCAGCTGTCTTTGCGCGCTATGGGAGAGGCGTGGCAGACTATGGCGGAGGTCTATAAGGCCCCGGCTACGCTATGGAGCGATACTGTTGGGGCTGATGATGGGCAACGGCATCAACTGCAGACTGTTAATTTGTGCGGAAGAAAGGTGAGCAGGTATAAAAATGAAATGCCCTAAATGAGACTTGTATGACAATCAGAAAACTGAGTTCAGTTTTGCAGTTTTATACAGACGTTCATAAAAAGCGGCACCAACACCACCACCACCAATAAATTTATCAAATCATTTACGAGCGTAGCAAAATTCAAGAGCTCTCATGGCATTATTATTATTTTAGGTAGCAGCCTGGTCGAGACCAGTCTCCCGAACAGCCGTGGAACGCGCCGCGCGCGCGCTAGGGGTATCCTCCACCGACGTGGCGCTCTTCGCCGCCACCGAAGCCCTGCGGTCCTTCTTCGACCTCTCGCAGAACAGGGCGCCCGATACGGTGCTCGCAACAGCGCGAGCCGCGCCAGAAGATTTCCTATTCACTTTTGCCGAGGGAGATGGGAAGAAGTATAAGAAGTCGCAAACGGGAGGTGAGTGGAGAAGAGAAACAAGTTTGCCCCTGATATCAAACTAAGAGCGCTCCGAGTAGTTTTTACTTGTCTATTGCTTAAACTATTTAAGTTTATTTTATAGCTCCCATTTTTTAAACAGGTAATAAAATAAGAACAGTACCAGCTAACAACAATGCAAACCTTATTAGGTAGAATATTCTTCAGACCTGCGATCGTAGTAATAAGACTAATAAGGCCACGCCAGCTCTCAAAAAGGCCTGATGCTTTAAAAAAAACAGCTACTTTTCCTTATCTGTATGACGTAATATTACCAGACCTAACGCAACCATATTTTTTTCCAGGAATGATCTGCCTATCCCTCCCCGTGGGCGCAACACCGCGTCGCATAGCTTCAGTAGTCGAACAGGCGTGTCAACGGCAGGGCGCGCTAGCGGGCGCTTGGGCGGCCCAAGCACGCTACGGTGCTCTGACCCGCGCCGTGCCTTCTCCCCTTGCACGGCTGACATTGAATCTGCTGTCGAGGAAATATGCTGTGTCGTATGCGGAGATTAGTGCGCCAGTAGACGCACGCCCGAGGACTACTCTGTGGGGACATACTGTCGACGCCGTAGTGTATTGGCGACCGCCGCAAGCTAACATTAGTACGTTTAACTTATACGCCGCGAAAGCATAAAAAGCTAAAACAACGACTCAGCAGTATTTTTGTGTTACCAAACGTCTTTGGCTAGCCCTACAGATATTACAAAGGCATAGTTAGGACTTAAGACTTGTTCAATGTTCACAGAGGTAAAAACACCTTGCTGTGCCAGGTCTCAAGACAACATTAATGATCACTTTCCGACCTATGCCTTCCGGTGTAACGTCCCATTTCCCTGAACACGGCACAAATTTCCTATCCTAGATCACACTGAGACAGGTATACTTATTTCTACTTACCGACCTCAAGCTAAACATATGTTGGTTCAATTATACTTGTAATTTTTCCAGGCATGTCTCTCACCGTGATCCAGTACGCGGACACCGTCCGGCTGTCCGTGATGGCGGACGCGCGCCTGTCCCCCTCTCACACCATCCCCGCCAGCCGCTGGCCGGCCGTCGTCGACCACCTGGTCGCGAAGATCGACGCCGAAATCGCGCGCATCTCCGCGCAGTCGCAGGACATACCGCGAATAGTGACGCCTCCAGAAACAGAAGAAGTCGAGGAAAGTACTGACTCCCTTCTCGAAGCTTCTTCTAGTACTAGCTCTTTAAGACCGCCGGGCACTCAAGTGGCCAGCCCGCCGCCTATTCGCAGGCGTACGATACATCATTAGATAGATTCATATGCGATGAATCTACATGTAGACGGTCAAAGGAACTCTTCGGTTGGCATCGAAGAAACCTATGTAAACTCCTTGTGGAGTCATATTCGAGATATATAAATTAAATACTTATCTAGTATATTCTTCGAATATTTATGCATGAAAATAAAGTCAAATGTAATCCAGGGAGCGATCATGACAGCGGATTTAAGTCAAGATTTAGTTTGTAAGTTTTTTTACACCAAATACCTAATTTTAAGTATAATGAATGTAAATTATTAGTGAGATTTACATTAATACATTAAGGAACTATGTAACTAGGTAAATAATCATCAAACTCGTAGTGTTGGTTACGAGTTATTAGTCAAGGTGCCTTAGTATGTTTTAATTTCGACTATTAAAATACAATTAAGTATAATAAATAGTCATGTTTTACTAATTCTCTTTCCTGTCAACCCCAAGGTTAGGTAATCATTATTAATGGCTAGAGCAAATTCAAATATATATGTATATCTGTCGACGCGTAAGTTTCAAATGTAAACTTTTGATGGAACTTTTGAAATAGATTTGCTCTTTCTTATATTGCGTTTCATACCTTCAAAGTAGAACGCTGCAAAAACACTCAAGCCTCAGTCCGTAAGTGTGTTAGTATGTAGGTAAGTGAATTCAATTTAAGTACAAAACAGAAGCTTTATATAAACGTATATTTATACATACATTATTTCCTCTTAGATTTCTTCTTACTCTTAGGTTCCGAGGTGTCCTTCCTCTTATCCCCCTTAACTTCCACAACCTCCACAACCTCTACGTCCATGGCCTCGCCAGGGGGCTCGTAACTGAACCCTGGGATGTGGGGCTGGACGAGTTGGAAGGCCAGCTTCCTGTGTTGAGGGTTGGTGCTGTCCAGGCTCAGGCGGACTGTTAGCTCGTCGAATGTTTTTAGTGTCGTGCTGCCGCAGATTTGGATGTTCTCCTGTGAATCGGTTTAATTATTAGTCAAGGGCTAATTTCCAACGCCAATTTTTTATCAAACAAATTAACAGACGTGCAAAGGATTTCAGACAGCATTTTGGCAGCTCCAAATATCAGCGGTTTAACAAAGTAACTATCTAAGAAACACTAAAGTATACATATAAAGTCATAACAGCTCATCTATTTTGAGGAATTTTGTAGCAAATGTGTATATGTAAAATAGCATATTTTCGCATAGCCTTCGCTGGGTACCAACCGTACGAGGGATTTCTTACATTGATCTTAATATTCATGTCTCAGTCTGTCGCACATATACTTGAACATTATGTGGGAGAGAATCATAAATACACTATACTGGATAATTAATTAGGTAAGGCCAATGTGGCTAATCCGTCATAGGGACTATTCCGTCTACTAGCGTTTTTCTCGAACAATGAACCAAATTGATAATAGGCTACATTCCTACTAGTCAAATCAGCTTCTTTTTTAGAACTGTCAAAACGATTTGCTAATATGGAATTTATATGAAAACGAATGTAGTGACGTCACGGTAAACTCACCTACTTTTTATATTTCAATCCGATTTATTAAATTCAAATTGTGTTTAAAAATAGCTGCTATCTATGTTTTACTAATAATTATCTGGTGCTTTATTTCGTGCACGGTTTGAAATAATTTATTTTAAGTACAGGAAACATCCCTATTTCATCGACAAAGCAGTGATTGCTTTTAGTTTCAGCAATCAAGAGCAAATAGTTTTTTCCTACGATTGAAAATCAAAGAAATATACGCTCGTGGATGTAATAGCCCCTATGACGGAATTAGCCACATTGACCTTAATTAAGTCATTTCTTAGTGACGGTCGGCACTTGAAATAGGTTATTTCAGCGTTTCTTTTATTTTTTGTCATTTAACCTTTTTTGCCACTTTTGTGTTTTTTCTACTCAGAATCACGAGCTCTTTCGATCCTAATGGGATAAAAAAATGTCCCAGAGGTTTTTTCCTATTGTGTTACCATTTCCCCATATACTTTGTATGGCGGTAACAAAAAGGAAAATTTGAAAAATGTATGGAAATTTTATACACTTATTTTCTCCTATAAGGATGAAAAGGGCTCGCGATCCTGACTAGAAATAACATAAAAGTGGCAAAAAGGTCATAATATTTACAAAAAATAAAAGAAACGCTTATTTACCTCCTCGTTGTAGGTGAACTTGTCCTCAGGGAGGTAGATGGGCCCCTCCAGCCCGTACTTGGGGATGAGTACTTGTATCGCGTTCCTCTTCACAGCGAGGACCACCGCCGACTCTGTCTCTACGCGGTTCTTGAACAGGATCTATGAAAAAACAACATCGATTTAGTTCTAAATATGTAGATGTTATAAGCACAGTGTAAAAAGTAACAGTGGACCGACGACTTTGATGTTTGCGTAAATGCCGCACAAGAACACAGTAGGGTTGTCACAGACTTTTACACAACTGCCCAAAATTATATGTGACAATTAATAAACACGCTAGCCCTGTAAGTAGTACCGAGCTACTAACAATGGCGATGTATGCAGCTCGGGTGCGCGCGACCCACCCCTCGCCCCTCGCACCCCGCACGATTGCCCTGTCTAAACGGCCTTATCGAATAACTGTATTGTTTTATAGATTGTGTTATAAGTATGTAATTTCAGTCATGATTTTTAATGGTGTGATATTGATAGTATCATAGTCTATGAGACGTAATGAAAGCAATACGGTCCAAAAACCGGCTATCAATAAAAAGACACGTTTTTCTAATGGTAAAAAAAACGAGTTATAGCAGCCAGTAGATAACGTGAATAAGTTGTCAAGTCACCAATGGACTATGAGCTGTAATGACAAGGCTATAGGGTCCACTTACGTGTGTGTTCAATGCCACTGACGCGCGACCGGCATACTGCGCTTGTCTGTGCCTGTAGTTGAGGTTGTCACATATGGCGCCTGCTTCTTTTGTATCGAGAAGGGTCGCATGTGTCACATCGGCGCCTATGCAGGCCGCTAGCAGCCGGTGGACTATGACATCAGCGTATCTGGAATTACCAACATGCATGAATTTTAGGAAGATGTCATTCGATTCGACTTCCTGTGATATACAAATGTTTCTAATAACTGTTTCTATTGTACCCCAAAAACTTCCAAATTGCGAAAATAAAAGTGTGGGCGTGCACCGCAAATAGAAATGATCCATACAAAAAGTACGGCTGCGCGAAAATGTATTTGTTTGTGTTTGTGTGACATGTTTTTCAATATTTTTTTTAAGTGAATGAATTGCATGTTACTGAAATGAAAATTATAAATAACCGTGTAATCAATAAGGCCCGGCGTTTTATCCATCATTGACGTTAAAACTCACCTTCGAATGGGCGACGTGAAATGCGTGTAAATCGGACAAGCCAAGCCGTAATGGTAGAACTCCTCTTGCGCCAGAGACCCGCTGGAGAAGTAGACGGCCTGCTGCATACACCGCGTGGCCATGATTCGGAGCAACGTGTTGAAGAAAGGCCGGTCGGGGATGCGCGCCGCGTCGAGGGACGCGGAGAAGGCCTTGTTTGTTGTTACGTCGATTTCGAAGCCCTGGGATTAGAGTAAATTAGTGTATTGCCTTCACTGTTAAAAATTATGTAATTTTACATGCAAAAAAATTACATAATCCTGTAAAATTCCCGAAAAATCTGGGAAATTTACGGAAAAATATGACATTTTACGTAATTCTCGTAAAAATTTACGAGAATTTAATTTATTTCCCAGATTTTTCGGGAATTTTACAGGATTATGTAATTTTTTTGCATGTAAAATTACATAATTTTTAACAGTGTTGTTAAATGTCACTATTAGCATACAATTCAATAATTAAAAACTTAGAACCGCAATATTGTGGTCATTGTGGAACTGCAATGTTGCTAATGTACTATCAACTTCCTGCCTATTTACCTGTTTTAAAGAATGACATAAACGTCTCCGGTGGTGCGTGTTGCAGCACGTTATGTCGCCTTAACAATGCACACTGAGGGTACTCGGCAGTGAACTTCTAGCGATCACGTAGGTCCATCCGTCGTCAAAACAGTTAAACGATATTAAACTTTACTGCATCGAGGTAAGGTCCAATATTGCTATAAGTACTGCCTCGCTGCTTGAAAGAATTATGTGAAGTTGCCCGGTGGCGGTGAAAGATGACGCCGTAGCAATGCACATTATAGGAACTGGCCAACTTCTCTGCGACGCTCACGTTGGCAAAACCGCATACCACTATCACAACCTTAATGCAACGAGATAAGGTCCACTAAAGGGCAATTAAGTTGTTATTAGAACCTGCTGTCTCGCAGCCTTAAGGAATGATGTGAAGTTGCCCGGTGGCGGCGAAGGATGCCGCCGTAGCAGTGCACACTGTGGGAACTCGGCGGCCAACTTCTCTGCGACGCTCACGTTTGCCAGCAACATGAACTCTTCTACCATGGAGTTGGTGTCAACTATCTTCTTCGCTTGCACTTCTATTGGGTCGTGCGTTTCTGAATCCACCTGCAATTAAATTAAAGTAATTAGTATCTGGTGTCGATATCGTTTAATCCATTTTTTTAGAGCGATTGAGATGTTCTAATATATTTTTACGCTCTCAAACATATTTAACTAGACTGCGACTTTAATTTCTATGCTTAAGACATGTTTATTACTATGTCATAGTAGTTTTTCACCTGTGACTACTCTGCCCTCCCTTGGCCCTTAGGCCACTTGCACCATTCACTAACCCGGGGTTAACCGGTTAAACCTAATAGTTACTATGGTTAGCAGTACAATTTGACACTGGGTTAACGGTTTAACCTGTTTACTGGGATGGTGCAAGTGGCGCTAAGCCGAATAGCGGCATCTCAAAAACAAATGACGTTGAAAATTGAATTTTCAAATAAAGAATGTAAGGTATATGTTTGCATTAAATTTTTATTTGAGCTTAGCAGGGCAGTACTCCAGGCCGCCAATTTAACGATTTGAAGCTCAGGAAAGGAAAATCAGGACAATTATAGTCTTTATACGCACAGAGCTAAAATGCAAACTACCTATCACCTGGAACTTGCCATATTTCAAGAGTTTTATAAAACTCATTGAGCCGCCATTGTATAGTTTGAGCTTTTGAGTCGTTATTGAACGAATAAATAATGGTAGGTACCTACTTAAATGTAATTCCCACTAAGTGCGTTGCACCATCCGCACTTGACAGACTGATCAACGTCACCCGGCGCGCCGCAGCGGTTTACTATGAAACTTTCCATACAATCAAATTTAGCGAACTCTTTAACGATGACAAATAGTTTGGTGCAACCGACCCTAATTCAATCGATGTTTGACAACGGATGGTCACGAATCATCTTTCTAAAGTACAACTGGCCGTGCACCATCGTCCACGCTATTAACTAAATCTAAACCTTATTGCAAAGAGATAAGGTCCACAAGCTAAGAGTATCTCACCTGGAAGCGTATCTCAGGCGAGGCGAGCAGCAGCGCACCGTTGTCCATCCGCTTTTTCTTGAGTTTCTTAGCGAGCGCGTTGAGTATTCGTAACGACGTGGCCACGGCGTCCTGTCGGTTCGCGTCGTCGATCGCTAGCTGCGCCTCCTCGTACATCAACGCGGCTGCCGACTGAAGGAAACTAATCATTATACTATACTATATCAAACTCAACTTACACTTTTTTTGCAAATCTGTTTTTCTGGGCTAAACCAAAATGCATCGTCGAGGTCACTAGTATAGGACATACCTCCCCTATTAATTAATCATAAGACACTAACGCTGGTCACACTGGGTTAACAATTAATTAATCATAAGACCTAGCATTAAGCATTGTACCTGACATGTAAAATTATATTTTTATCAATAAAGAATTGGGAAAATCATTTATTTACATACAATATATATACAGTGGTACTACTAAACGAAATTAATAACTAGCTTAAATCTAAAATAGGCCCCTGAGGCATTGTACCAAGGAAGTTGAAATTAGTTTTGTAGAAAACAACCTCAAATATCCCACGGGCCATACAAAAGTATCTACTACTTATAGTATTGGGGGCGTGCCTACCTGGTTCGGTGCCAATATAATAAAATAGCAATGCACAATGCACATTGTGACAAATGGACAAGTCAAACGCAACACGAAAGTAAACGTGTGAATCAAGAAAAACCGGGCAAGTGCGAGTCGGACTCGCGCACGAAGGGTTCCGTACCCTAATGCAAAAAACGGCAAAAAAAAACGGTCACCCATCCAAGTACTGACCCCGCCCGACGTTGCTTAACTTCGGTCAAAAATCACGTTTGTTGTATGGGAGCCCCACTTAAATCTTTATTTTATTATATTTTTAGTATTTGTTGTTATAGCGGCAACAGAAATACATCACCCGTGAAAATTTCAACTGTCTAGCTATCACGGTACGTGAGATACAGCCTGGTGACAGACGGACGGACGGACGGACAGCGGAGTCTTAGTAATAGGGTCCCGTTTTACCCTTTGGGTACGGAACCCTAAAAACTACCCAGAAATTTTAATGTTTTCAATTTTAGGGACTTCAAATTATGAATTAAAGGAACTTTGCGGCAGTCTGGTGTTATCCGTGTATGTTTAAGAATGTTCGGGCGAAGACACAATACGTTCTGCGTTAACTGGCTATTCGTAGACCTTACTGAACGTAATAAGGTCTACCAATAATCTTAATCACCTTGATGACACTCTTGTGGAACTTGGTAGAGAGGACATTGGCGTTCTCATCGATCTCCCAAACGCAGGAAAACGCCAACCGCTCTTCGCCACCGCGTAGCGAGCACAGGTTCGAACTCAGCAGATCTGCAACATAATAACAACAAAGCTATTTGAGTACCTACTGTAAAATAGTACACGATAACTTAAATATTAAGTAAAAAAAAACAAATCAAGCCTCATATATACCCGGCATTACTAATTATGGGCCAAGTGCTTGTTTTGAATGCAATCCAATACTATGAATGCAATACTAAATCGTGGCTACGTAATATCGGGACGGGAATGGATAGGGGTCATAAATCCCATTTCATTTCAACAAACACAAATAAATATACAGAGATAAATGTCAGTGTCAACCTAAACTAGTAGGAGAAATACTAGACAAGAAAGATGAGTGATTGGACTCTCACTAACCTGGAACCATGTCGATTCTTTTGTCAACCAAATACACCGTGGTGGACCTGAGTGCGGCCTCCTTATCCAGCGCCGTGTTCGGCCTCACGAAGTGGGTGACGTCAGCAATGTGGACGCCCACCTGTCATTCAAATAATTTGTAATATTACCATAGTTTATTAGTGTGCCTACCATACTATTCCAACTGTGAAGTACGCTGCAAACGGAGTTATACTACAACAATCTATTTTTAAATACCCCTAGCACTAATTTTAAAAAGTCTTCTTCTCCGCAATGTCCCGACATTTTTGCCACGGCTCATGGGAGCCTGGGGTCCGCTAGATAACTAATTTTAAAAAGTAAAAGTCGTTAACGTGAAAACAAGTGAAATGGATTGTGTTTTCATACTAAATTAATATGAAGTTGCCACGACATGCTCCACCTATGCAAGTGATGTAGGTTCACCTCATATCGTTGCAGGCCGTTGGTAGTCAGACCAGGGATGGAGCGCGCGTGTAGGGCGTCGTCGATATCCGTGCAGCCGGGCGGATCCACGGAGCAGATAGTGATGCCGCGGAGATCAACACGTTTTTTCACTTCCTGTGAATGGATGAATATACGTATGAATGACAAGCATTTATCCGCGATTTTATCAGTGTACAATTCGATAAACCGCCACTTAAACAAACATGCAAAAAAATCGTAACAGAAGATAATCAGCTAATATTCGACCTGCGAGGCAGATTTCCAATTCCTTTTAAATCTTTAAAAGCAATATTACAATATTTAAATTCTAATGAGTTTTATTCTTTAGCCACCCCATTACGACCACAATACACGACAGTAGACTCCGAACACGCCAAGTTTACACGCTCGTATACTTAACGGTGACAAATATGTAGAAATGCATACATATCGATTTGTCACCGCCAAGTCGGTGCAAACTTAGTCGTAGGGTGGCCGGAGTCTATTATCGCTTGTTGTGGTTGTAATGGTCTTACCTCGTCCGTGATGGTCCAGTCAGGTGGCGGTAGGCAGGCGAGAACCGCTTCACTGAAGCGTGCATGCGGTACATCGTGTTCTAAGAGAAGCACCTCATTCTCTGCGTCCTTGTCCCCTGGTAATATTAACAATAAATTATTATACTACAAACTATATACTTTTTCGAATGATTCTACTCCTGATATTTCAGTTCAATAGTTTGATTCTTTTCATAAACATGTCTGTTTCTCTATAGATTTTCTAAAATCGGAATTCACTTGTAGACGCTCTAACTCAGTTACTAGTGTTTCTGTGTCATTTTTGAAATGACACAGAATAATCACAACGATGTTAAACGAAAGCGAACCTTATCACACATGTAACAAGAATTACCAATTACGAAGTGTCCGAACGGGTAGCGGCTGTTCTTCGGCCAGGAGAGCACGATTAGTATCCGTTGCGAAGCTGGTACGAGTACGTCGCTCTGTCACACGTTCTTTACCTAGACCTGTAGACCTCCTAGCAAGATCTTAGACTCACCGATAGGTCCGAGGGCTCGTACGAAGTGTCCGAGCGGGTAACGGCTGTTCCTCGGCCAGGAGTCCAGCGCAACTAGTATCCGCTGTAACGCTAGTACGTCACTCTGTCGCGTCTCGATTCGCACGCGTGGGATGCGACGCTCCGCCGGCGTGAATAGATGACGCGTCGCACCTGGGAACAAGTTACCACTTTAGTTATCAGCTTTCACCCTTATTACATAAGCAATACAATAGAGTTCAATTAAAAATATCAACCAATTGAGTCGTTGTTGAGGCGCAAGTAACGCAAGTGACATCAAAACGTATTTATGATAGATGATTTTATTTTACACTATTGAATCTCGACCCCAATCTGTTAAAACTAGCGACTTTGTCTGCGTAGACTGATGATTTCTGTGATCAAAACTGGATTTCAAAATATATTCATACCGAATTGCATCTAAATTGGTTCAGAGATTTAAGCGCGAACAGATAATAGACAAAGCGTATATATAATATTATGTAGGGAGGGGTGGGGGGGGGTACACATGTTACATTTTCTTTGTCTATTATAAAGTACAAACCCGGGAATTTGCTAGGCATCAGTATTCCACAGTACTGCCTCCACTTCCTCCTGATTATGCCTACAACTTTCCCGGTGGGCGTTATTTCATCGTCGCCCGCCGGTTGTGCGTTCTTCAGTAGCACTGCTTCCTCCTCTAATAGGTCTCCAGGGTCATCTGCCTATAAAATCAAGAAATCTCAATCAAAATATTATATTGTAAATATAAATCAACTCTTTGAGCGTCAGAACTACTAATAAAAAACACACTAAAGTGCATAATGTATAAGCCTCCAAGTGTCTTTATTCAATAGTATCAAAACAAACAAGTGTCAGTTCTAACTACATTCTGAGTAAAATTCGTTATCCCGAGTTTTGACGAACTCGCAGAACGCAAACGTGTATAGTATAGTTTTTTATATACAAGCATATCTAAATAATTAAAGTTACCTTGTCCTCAAGCACAATATCGCTAGGTTTCCGCCATTCCTCTTTGGGAAACACTTCTATGGCCACCAGGTCACCGTCGACAGCCCTGTTGATGCCTATGTGGCCTTGAAGGAGGATCTGAAAGCAAATTCATAAAAAAACTAGTTTTTGAACTTTTAAATAAGTTTCAATTTGAAATGGAATAACTTGGTTCATAAAGCCTTTAAAAGTCAGTTTATATAACGTTACCTACCTACCTATAATTTTCCGTGGCAACGGACTAGTAAAAAACTGCATTATTAAAATGTGGGATTCAGGATTTAGACAACTGACAGGCAGAGACCAGCAATAAGAAATATTTATCGTGATTTTCTCTGAGAAAAAGGTGCTAACCACGTACACAACATCTTGGTACTTAAATTTCTTGTGTAATAATATAATCAACTTACTTTGGTTATAAACAGCACTTGAAAAAATAAACATTATTATGCAAGTTTTCTATGTATTAAAAGTATTAAAAATCTATTACAAAAGATTACCGGTCTGTCAAATCCGCTAACAGATGCAGTGCCCTCCAAGAAATTATCCCTGGAAGCATGAAAGGTTCCCTGGTACAGTTTCCCATGCTTGATGTCAGTGCGTATCTGGCCCAACGTCAAGTGAGCAGGGTACAAAGCATCCTTAGCGCAGCTCTCTGGTATCACATTCTTGGACAACTTGTCAACAAGTCCGGGAAAACCGTTTACATTTTCAATGTAGTCTTTGACTGAAATCAACATAAAAATAGGTAAATTGGTTCTAATTGTGACTGACATTAGTTTATCGATATAGGAACTCCCTACCTGTCAATAAATGATGCCCCCTAGAATTTTAGGTCTGATTATTGCATTTAAAATTTCTTTTTCATATATATGGATTAAATGATTGTATAAAATTTTATGCCACATTGTGCGATCTAATACTTTGTGCTTACCAGAACAGCATAATATCCCTTCCTCCTGAGCTACCTTCCTGTTGTTTTCATCATCAGTAAGCAGAACTATCTGCGGGAATGAGCCAGCGGTGTTGTTGGTTGAGAGGTGAGAAGCATACCAAGAGACTGCTTTCCGGATAGCTCTGTCATTCCTGTCATTTTGCTTTTCCCCTGGATTTCGTTCTACATATGTGTCTCTGTAAAATTTAATACAAATCTATTATAAGTACTCTCTTTTTAGAGGAACTATTTTCTAAAAGGTAAAAGATAGAACTCGGGACATATAAATATTTTTCATATAATTGGCTTGATTAATCCAGTGAGTACCTAATGGTGTTGTTTATTGTCTCTTTACAAGAGAACATGTATAGTAACAACATGCTCAAAAATTATCAAATCTCTCACTTACTTGTGATGTTCGTTTACAAACGAATAAAATTTCCTTTTCTTGTTGCCTATAATCTCAAGCAGTCTTTGAAATATAGCCGTATTCTGATGCTTGACTTCATCCAACACTGTTTGCAATACAATCACGTTCGTCAGCGCGTCCTCCTCCAGCACGTCGATCTGGTGCAGCACCACGTTGGTGTCGAGGACCAAGTAGTGGGGTTCTTCGAAAAGCGCACAAATTGATTTTGGTTTCAACTCCAACACTATTTCATCGTCCTTATGCGGACAAATCACGCAGGCTTCGGACCCGCACAGTAAATCATCTCGCAAATAATGCTCCCTCACAATCTAGAAACAAATTTTACTGTAATCCTGGACTTCTGGTTTATATAAAAGGAGGTCAGAATTTATTAAATAAAAACATAACCTTACCTTCAAAATGTTACCGCGTTTGGTTTTAGTTAAAAATGTTTTTGTAGTCCACATGATGATCCAAAATGGGCAGAAGAATACCGTACTGTTGCTAAATTGTATTTATTCATATAAAACAACAGTTACATTTATTTTTAAGCATTAAAACAACTATCGTATTCCACAAAAAGTATGCAGATTGCAATGATGACAATTATGACACTGACAGTAGCACTGACAGTGACACTGACATTTATTATACTAGTTACTGTTTACATTCGCGGCTCATGGCTCAAGGGCCCAACGTTTTCTGTTCTCTTTCACGGCGCAGCAACTAGTATCATTTCTCTCTCCTCGCTCTTTTAAAAATGCCGTTTGTCAAAAAAGGACAACCATACTGTTGACAAGATGAACTTCAAATCAAGTGTTGCCTTTCTTGATGCGCCCAGCCTGTATATGCGTGCATAAAAGCGTATATGTGTGCTCTTTTAGGGATGTAAAAAGTCGATTTTAATCATGTTATATATCGATAAACGCTACACAGCGGAACGAAATAGCGATTAATTGAAGCTTCAATATCTTCGTTAAACATAAACATAATTGAAATGTTAATGGATAATGAATATATTATAATATAATTCAATTATTGCGGAACACCTGTTTTAGGAGGTATTTATGTATTTTAATTAAATATCTGAACTTTCCCTTGGTTCCCTGCTGGGGCGTGACTATAAAATTGTGATCTGATAACCACAATAAATAATAAAAGCGTTTTTGTTCATTTTAGGTAACGTTAATCCTTTGAAGTAAAATTAAAATTGCAAGAAATGTCGATAGTTTATCGATATGACTTTATCGACATGGCTACAGCAAGGTGGGCCTCATTGTTAATCGTACACTAAACAAAAGTGGCAACAGTGACAACTCGCTGAGACACCGTCTCTATATATTATAAGTCTATGTCATGGCTAGGCTCGCGGCTCGTCTTGTATCTTGGTTCGAGCTCGTAAGCTCGTCGAGCTAATCGATTTTTTAAACACAAACAGCACGGTATAAGGCAAGGCCACGGACCTAGAGAGTAAACCGGACAGAGTACATTAGCCAAAAAGTGTGTCCACATGAGAAGTCAAGGTGGGCCGTTGCATCTCTTTCTAATTAGGGTGACCATAAGTCATATGTATGTGGGATATTAGGATAACATTGAATATATAGTTTGGCCAGGATCTTTTCTTATTCGTGCATAGTTATAGAGAATCATACTGTATTTTCGCTGTACCAGTATTATGGCCTGAAAAGGGATGGATATAGTTTTTTTCTCTTCTGTAAAACGCTTCACACAACCTTAGGCACTTAATTTAGTTGTTCTAAAAGCTGTTGCTAATAGGCGCACTGGACCACGAACATGGTGGATCGTCAGGAATGTGGTCCGCCGTAACGTCTGTCAAGAACACGGGTATGAGTGAGAGAGATAGAGAGACAGATATGGTGACAGAACCAGAGGGTCTACCGCGAACCAAGTTCGACGTGTTGCCTCTCTGATATCCCTTCGCGCCTACATTTTTCAAATTTGCCGCCTTTTTCTACTGACAAGATCTGCTTGACCAACTATAACATACGTACAATAGTAAAAATCTTACAAGCTAAAAATTATTTCGGCGTCACCGAAAACCATAAACACCGAAGTTCGCAAATTGCGAGCATCTTTCTCTGTCACTGTAATTACTCCTTTATAGGAGTAAAAGAGAAAGATGCCCGTAATTTGCGAACTTCGGTGTTCACGGTGGTAGGCCATCTGTGCGAAAAGAGAAGAGTCGTGAAATGTAAAGAAACTAGTGATGTGCCGTTCCCAGTAAATTTTCAAAAGAGGGCTTACCTCATACGCACGAGCGCTTTTTCAACGCGCGTTAAAAAAGCGCGTTAGAATGAAACAAATGGAAACATGTGTATTTGATCACACGATGGTGGTGGCGCTTTTTATCAATCCTTGTTTTTTTTTTCGACTTTAAGCGTTGGTCGTTAAATCGAATTTAGCGTGTGAACGGATTCAACCCCTTTTGTAACGCGCGTTGAAAAAGCGCTCGTGCTTATGAGGGCTAAATTCCCAGTAACGTTTCTGGTATCGTTTGACGACCGGTCTGGCCTAGTAGGTAGTGACCCTGCCTATGAAGCCGATGGTCCCGGGTTCGAATCCTGGTAAGGGCATTTATTTGTATGATGATACAGATATTTGTTCCTGAGTCATGGTTGTTTTCTATGTATTTTAAGTATTTATATATTATATATATCGTTGTCTGAGTACCCACAACATAAGCCTTCTTGAGCTTACCGTGGGGCTTAGTCAATTTGTGTAAAAATGTCCTATAATATTTAATATTTATTTATTTATTTATTTATTTATTTATCGTCCCATAAGTCAGTAAATTACGATAAACTTCTATTTTTCTTTTATTATCTATGTCTTTTTTTATTATTATAACAATTTATAAATGTGTCTGTAATGTTTAAGGATTTGGATTTCAATTTTTGCAATTATTTATTCTGTATTGTCTCTCATTTCACCAATTTAAACATGCCGAAATAAATACATACCTATTTATGAAAACTTACGTTTAAGTACGTAATAAGAATTGTGTTAAACCATAAAGGAAGTGGTAAAATTGGTTCTCATCGTGCCGACATCATGGTCACCCTAATGAGTTTGACAATGTCTAACTTGTATTTTTATCGTAAAATGTAATAATTGTGGCTTCCTTATGAAACGATATTACACAATTAGAAATTATTTCACTCCCACAACCTTTAACGCAACATTTCTTCACCATTTTTAAGAAATTTTGCATTCACGTGTTTTGTAAATATGTCATCAGGTTAGGGATACCAATTAATATTCAAACTTACTACTACAATGTCTACCATATCAAAATTAGTGTTTTTTATTGTTGTGCACATGCTTGGTTAAATCAGTTAATAATATTGACATCATAATTATTTACAAATTTCCTAAAAGATATCAGAACCGTACTCTGAATATAGCACTTAAATAATATATGAAGGTATTTAATTTCAGTAGTATATTGATATAAATACTACCACAATGGTATATTTTTAACAATGGCAACATGTGCGAGTGAGACACCGCGGCCCACCTTTGCTATCTCAAGTGGACCGTTTTCTCTGCACTGGTACGAACGTCTTTCTGGCTCTGTGATAAGGTTCAATTTAGTGTGGCAAAAAAAGTGACAGTTCACTCCTTCTTATAACTCCATGGGCAAGGCCTGTTCACTTCCTAAGGCCCCATTCGCACGACAGCTTAAAAAGCGTTGCGTTAAAACCCGACGTTGGCGCTTTTTTACCGTTTCCAATATTTGTGTTCATATGAACGCTTAAAAATCACTTGTGAGTCGTACTGCCACGTACGCATCTCAGCAAAGCCATACTTTATTTGCTATTACGACGTATTATTTGAATATAGCTTGAATATTTCAGGAATTTGTAAGCAAAAGTTGACATTTTTAAGGTGAAACTAATAATAATCTTGACGATTGACACCAAAAATTGACACTTGACAGCCAACTGACAGCAGCGCCGGCGCTTTTTTAACGCTTGTGAGAACAGATACACGGAGTTCCGTATGCTCTATTCAATTTGACGCCAACGCTCAACGCCGAAAATCGAACAGTGCTCGATAAAAAAGCGCCGCGCTTAAAAACCGCCTTCGTGTGAATACATACATGGTTATCCATTTGCGTCATTCAAACGTTTTTTTAACGCGCGTTGAAAAAGCTGCCGTGCTAACGGGGCCTAAGAAAGTTATGTCCCCTTATAATTGCGCATGTGTGCGCCTGAAGCTTCTATGTGTGCTTTGGCCTCCTAGAAAAAGTTGCCAGTAATCAAAATAAAACATTTTTCTACAGTAACATTGCTCCCAACTAAGATTTAAATTTTCACGATTTTTTTACATTATTCATCATAAAACGGGACTTAAAACACTTAAAACTTAATTACACGCGATTAAGTTTTATAATGAATATTTGCTTCCAACTGTCTTTATCAAT
Source organism: Cydia splendana (assembly GCF_910591565.1). Lineage (NCBI taxonomy): Eukaryota > Metazoa > Arthropoda > Insecta > Lepidoptera > Tortricidae > Cydia > Cydia splendana. The sequence goes on along the minus strand of NC_085966.1, from coordinate 13,066,342 downwards.
GTTCATAAAATATATGGAGGGTAGGTACGTCTACCCACCATAATAAAAAAATATATTTGTCAATGACTCTGTCCAACTGCTGTGGTTAAAGTTCATAACGTAAATTTTATTTATTAAATCTTTAAATAATAAATACAACGTAGCGGTACTACCACTTAAGACTCTGTAAGTCTGTACCTACGTGGATTACAGCAATGCCAGTGGCGTAGCTACCTAGGGGCTAGGCGGGGCTGTGCCCCGGGGCCCTCAAGCTCAGGGGGCCCACGAATCATTACCAGAAATCTCGATCGAACTGAACTTTTGGAAATTTCTCCCATTTTCAAAATAAATATGACAGGTTGCAACCCCACTTTAATCATGACAACTCAGTTGAGAGAAATTCAAAAGTTATGCCTAGGGAATTCCCCTAAATTCTTTCTGTAGGTTGGCAGTGTTGTCAATTTGACGGATAGTGATATGTGCGTTTTATTATTCATCGATGTGCGTTTTATTGTGAATTCGAGTTAAGGCCATAACACACTATCGCACCGCACCAAGGTCATTGTGCGACGCACCGATAAGTAAGAGCGAGAAAGAGATATCGCTTTCTCGCTCTTACTTATGGGTGCGTCGCACAATGACCTTGGTGCGGTGCGATAGTCTGTTACCACTATTAAGATTTTTTTTTCGAGAACGGTTAAAAAATTCATGCTGTATCAGGAGTAAGTAAGCTAATGTCAATAAACTTTTTTGTACTGGTCAATATAGTGGTTCAATTTTATTTGATTTTACCACTCATATTGATGTCCGTTAAGTCAATAAATCGTGTCAAATCTATAGATTTCGGCTACAGCTCATTGTATAACGCGAAATATCGTGAAAAAATGCAAGTCACCTGCAGTGGCTGCAGTAGGTACATTAATTCAGGTCCGCGGGCAGGAGATCGTTCATGGTCTCCACCGTTAAATGTGGTAACACTAACGGTGATAAAAAATTTTCCGGGGATTCCCCAACGACACTTGTAGCGCATCATTGTGTTTCTCTTTCCTTTTATTTTACTTTTAACGTCGTCAGTGAACAGTGAGTACCTACCTACTCGAGCACAATCTAATATTGTATTGTTTAAATAAATTAGAAAACTAAAATTATGGACAAAAATAAGAAACCCAGTGGTGCATTTAAACGCAAACAACGCCAAGAAAGAAAAGATAGTAAACAAAAATTGCCCAAAATTTACAAGTGTTTTAGTCAGCCTTCTGCAAGTACATCTGGCCAAAATGTTTCTACTGATAGTGACTCAAATAATGTGGTAACTGCAGTGTTGGTTGAGAAGCCTACTGAAGAAGAAAGAGAAAAAATATTTCAAATTGAGATTTTCAATAATGTACTAGACACAGTAATATCTCAATTAGATACACGTTTTATTGGTATGAGTGCAGTCTGTCATATATTCGATTTTCTAACACCAACATTTTTATTACATGTTGATGAAGCAACTTTATTACAAAAGTGTGACGAAACGAACGAAAGAAAATATTCAGATATAAGAGGCCCTAGTTTTTCACTTCAATTTATTAATATTTACCACCTAGTTTTACCTCAACTAACTCAAGCATGGACTGTTCACCAATTATGTAAGGAAATAATGAGCAAATATGGAGTGCTAGAATGCGACCTAACGGAAGTATTTACAGCGATGTTATTATTCTTTACAATTCCTGTCACTTCTGCAGCAGCTGAAAGGTCATTTAGCAAATTAAAAATAATAAAAAAATATTTAAGAAATAATATGGGCCAAACTCGACTCCGACATTTTAATCGCTAATAGCAATTGAAAACAAAACCGCATCAAGCCTGGATTTAAACGAAGTCATTGATACTTTTGCGAAAACTAAAGCTAGGAAAAAATTGTAAATATAATTGTTATTTAGTCAGTTGGTAGGCCCGACCTTTATATAATAAACCCTTGAAGCTTCTCTATTTCGTTTTATTAGCCAAACCTACACCAAGTATTAATTGTAATTTATGTTGTTACTGTTTAATACTATTATTACCTGCCCTGCAGTGCACAAAAAAGAGCTTAAGTAGCTTAGCATTTTTAAAGTATTTGTATATTTCATTGTTTTATTTGATAAAACCTAATCAGTTTACATAGCAGTGGGGCCCCATTTTTTAATTTGCCCCAGGGCCCTTGGTTACCTAGCTACGCCACTGAGCAATGCACATACAAAATGTGCTAAATGAGGAGCAACGGCTGTTGAAGATACATATTTGAGTGAAATTCACAGCTTTAGTGGGTTCAGAAGGAACCGCGTCATAACGCATCTGGAAAGCGTATTAATTAACCGTGAAGAAATGTATGAATACTAGTTGGAAATCTGTGTAAAATGCCGTGTGTAAAGTGTAGTGTATCTGTGTGTGTAAAGTGTAATAGGTAGGCATGCCTAAAGTTATTTGTATTATACTGAAAACTTTGTGAATGCGCTTTATTAATGTCTATTTTTTTATTAAGTTGTCAGGGTTTAATTTTCAGTGTATATTTCTATATGTAAAACATTTTTTAAATAAATAAAATAATACAATGTTATAAACATAAATATGCCTTTTATTTAAATCAATTGATAATACCACAAACAAGGGGTAATATTTGCATCTTTCATACACGGTGTAACATGAGGAAACCGAATAATTTTAACCACGCATTTCTGAGGTCAAAAGAAGGAAAAAATGTAATATGAGTTTGGGTCAATTTCGCCAAAAAAAGGATTTTTTTTGTTTTGTTTTTTTCAATTTTTTGAATGTGTTTTGTACATAAAAAATAAATGTTATTGATGAACTTGTTACTTAAAATTGATTTTTACATTTTTATTTCGCAATACCTTCTTTTTGCAAAGTAGTACTTGTCACTTTTTGACATCTATCAATAAGGATATTTAGACTACGTCCCATAGCAGCAACATTACCATCAAAAAAGCCATTAGCATTATGTAACAACAAAAACTTGTTTATTTTTAAATTAATATTATCTCTGAAACTAGGCGTTTTAAAAAAAAAAAGTTTATAGGACATTTTTGTCTCTAAATATGATCAGGAATACGCTGTTAAAATTATTCGGTTTACTCATGTTACACCGTGTATATTTCGTGATATGAATATAACAAATATGTTTATCAACCATTAATCTAGTATTAAACTGGATTGGGCATGAGTGGTGGGGATAACTGACAGAACGGGATAGTCTTACGTATTTTTCAGTAGGAGTAGCAGAGAAAGCGCTATTATTGTTTGTCCTTTTTTTTAGTATGGATAATGGTGGGCAACAAATAAATTCGACCAATCAGAGTGTCGCATTTGCGTATATTTTGTCCCTCACGGAGGCACGCGTATACCACTTCTATACGATCCTACCTTCTATGTTGTCAACAGAATTACTACCTACCAATACCCGCCAGGCTAAACCGGTTGTCAACTTTATTTCCATTGGTACACAACGACGGCGCCACTAGTATAAACGTATAAACGGTTGGGGACATTTTTTGTATGGAGTTACCGTTCTTCTCCTAGTGAGTATTATATTCTTTGGTATAAGGTTTGTAACCGAATGACAGCCGAACGCGAATGTAAACAGCAAGCGCGCGTCTCGCGTGAGCCTATTGCGACTATCGCGAGCCGCTTTGACTCGTGCCCAAAAACCGCTCCTCCACGCGAGTCAGGCAAACGCGAGCCGAGCCGCGAGACGAGCCACGAGCCCACCGATTACACTCGCGGCTCGGCTCGTGGCTCGCACGCGAATGTAAATTTGCTATTATATGGAAACGTCACTTATCTGTCACTTCTGTCAGTCAGTTGAACACAAACACGGTGTTGATTCATTTCAAATACAAAGTCGTGAAATACGCTCATTCATTTCATTGCATTGTTGTGTGATCAGTGAGAAGTGCGGGCGCTGTTAGTTCGCCAACGGATTAACTTCGTTAGTTTTTAGTACTTACGAAGTGAACTTTTTAAATATGGGAGGCCGATAGTAGACGGATAGTCTTCATTATTCCGTTAAAGTAAAGTGATAATTTATGTTATTGTGCGGGATGCAGCGGCGACTGTGTTAGTGACAAAAATAACATTGTATTGGCAATGTCCCTTATCAGTAACTGTACAGTGGGCGAGAAAAAGCAATGCCGGACTATGCAATATTTTCAAGACAGACGAAATAATCACATTTCAACTTTTTGGCTACTTTAAGTAAACCAAATTTGAAATTGGATATTGCCGCCTTTTTTTATATACTCAAATATAAATTGGAAAATTGAATTTTTTCCTGTTACATTAAAGGCATGCCATCAAAAGAGAAAATTAAGACCCCTCAACAACTATGGGAGAATGTTTCATCAAGATTTGTCCACTTTGTGGAACAAATATTTTTCATCATCGGAGTGCACATTGGAAGACACCCAGTGCGGACTATCATATTAAGTTGGACCTTCGTGATACTAAGCGGAGTTGGATTGATGAAGTTCCATATAGAAAAAAACCCCATGAAATTGTGGGTTCCAACTGAATCAGATTTTTACCGTGATACATATTGGTACGTCAACCAGTTTGGAACTGCCTTCCGCCTGCAGAGGGTGCTGGTGGAAGCTGATGATGTCCTGCAGCCTGATGTACTACAAGCCATATACAACATCACAGAGCAAGTAAATACTCTCAGAATTAGATATAATCACACTGATTACTCCATAAATGAACTGTGCTATAAAGTCCCAGCCATTACAAACTTTTTTAATTTCAACACAAAATCTGTGAAACAAGTGAATGATAATTCTAGCTTATCAAAAGACAAAAAGAATAGTGATAGTGAATTTACAGATCCAACATCTTGGATTGGTGAAGATTTTTACTGTGGATTTATTGAAAACTTTCCGGTGACTTGTTTGCAGCACAATGTTGTGGACTTGTTTCAGAATGACTTAGATTTAATTAAAGGTGCAACTAAACATGACATTGTTAGTAAAGTAAATACTGTTAAGACTAACCCTGTTTCGGGTCATGATTTTGATTATACAGAGTTGTTGGGTGGTGTGAGTCGTGATGAAAACGGAGACATTGTTGCAGCCAGGTCTGTAATACTGACTTGGTATACAGAAGTCAATATGTCTGCAGTTGACTTGAATGAAGTTGGTAATTTGGTAGGGACTGAAGACTGGGTTACAGTGCCTCTTGGTTTGTGGGAACAGAAATATGTTGACTTAATGGTCACATTATCCAATGATCTGAACAACATTACACTGTATTATGAAGCTGGGCGAAGTTTTGCTGACGTAAGTGGAGATGCGATAATGCAAGAACTTGGTAAACTGTTCATTGGTATTCTTTTAATGTTTATGTATATACAGTTTGGACTTTCTAGATTTAACTGGTTAGAGGTAAGGTTGACATTAGGCAGCGTAGGTTTACTGTGTGTTGGTATGGCATATATCTCGGCCGTTGGTTGGTGTTCCGTCATTGGTATCTCATTTGGTCCCGTCCATTCGTCTCTTCCATTTCTCCTAATGGGTTTAGGTGTGGATGACATGTTTGTAATGCAAGCTTGTTGGGAAAACTTATCTGAAGCTGACTCGCGAAAGACCAACCCTTATAAAGTGGGGCTGATGCTGAAACACGCAGGCGTGTCCATCGTCATCACTTCCTTCACTGATATTGTCGCCCTACTGATTGGCGCCATTACAATTTTACCATCGTTAAAATCTTTCTGTATATACGCGGCGTTTGGGGTATTTTTCATTTTTTGTTACTCTGTTACTTTCTACGTAGCTGTGTTTACCCTGGATATAAAGAGAATAGAAGCGAACAGAAATGGTATCCTATTTTGTTATCGCCACAAATCTCCAGTTTCGCTGTCTAAGGATAAGACTACACTGCAAAAAATATTTTCAAAATTTTATAAAAACGTAGTTTTGACTACACCTGGTAAAATAATAGTTATTATAATTACATTGGCTGTAACAGGGTTTAGCATAGAAGCGATACTTAAGTTGGAACAGAGGTTTGATCCCAAATGGTTTATTCCCGAATATTCTGACTACAAACAGTACCTGAACGCTCACGACTACTATTACCCGGAAGAAGGACATACGGCGATGGTTTTCCTCGGAGAAATGGATTACCGCCAAGAACTGTCGCATTTGCATGATTTAACGAAATCTTTGGAAAATAAGTCGTATGTTAAGGATGTTGTTACTTGGCTCCATCCTTTTCACGGATATGTGCAAAGTAACTTCCATTTAGATGTGTACAACTCCACCGCCGTTTCAGAGGAACAGTTCAACTTGTATTTATCTAAGTTCTTATTTAGTCCAATCGGTGGAAGATACCAAATGAATTTAAAGTTTTCAAAACCGTTTAAGTGTGGTCAATCGGCAACCACGATAAAGGCATCACATCTATCATTTAAATTTACAAAATTCAACGGACCAGACGAATACATACCGGCAATGAATCAAGTAAAGGATTTAGTGCAGAATGCGTCCATATCTTCCGGTGACGGTTATCGCAGCGTATGGTCGAAAGTCTTCGCCAATTGGGTCACAGATGAAATCATAGCTGTCGAAGTCGAGAGGAACGTAGAGTTGGCTCTGCTGTGTGTCATGGTTTGCACGGCAGTCTTGATAACAAATCTACAGATGTGTTTTTGGATATTCATGTGTGTTCTATTAACGATAGTAAATGTTTTAGGTTTTATGCAAAGATGGGGGATGACTGTGGACATAGTTTGCTGTATCGGACTCGAGCTTGCAATAGGTTTGTGCGTGGACTATGCGGCGCACGTCGGACACACGTTCCTCACGATTCCTGACGGCTCTCGCTCCGATAGGGCTTTCAAAACGATCACGGCAATAGGCGGTGCGGTGCTTTTAGGTGGAGGAGCGACCTTACTTTCCCTGTCTCTTCTAAGCATGTCTCAAGCTTACACTTTCCAGACATTTGCCAAAATTTTTCTTCTCGTCATAATTTTCGGCTTATTCAACGGGTTGGTGTTTCTGCCAGTGGTCCTGTCGTTAATAGGACCGGCAGGTCATAAATCAATTGTAAAAGAGCCTGAAGAGGTAGAAATGAACGGAAAACAACACGCTCTAGAAACAGAATGAAGAATACATATCGCGGAAACCGGTAATTTTCAAGACAATGCCTATAAATTGATTTGTAAGAGCTGGCGAGACTGGAAATGTTGATAGATTAGTAATTTAGTACAAATCTTGTGCCTGCTCTCATGAATCGTTGCAGCCCTTCCGATCTTCAGTACGCCAACATGGCAACCACGTGCTCAGAATGTGTGATAGTAAATACGATGATAGCGACAGATTAGATTATGATTATTAATTAAATGTATGATCCACAATAATGTACCTAATAACAACTAATGATATATAGTTGGTCAAGCAGATCTTGTCAGTAAAAAAAGGCGGCAAATTTGAAAAATGTAGGCGCGAAGGGATATCGTCTCATAGAAAATTTTAATTTCGCGCCTTTTTCTACTGACAAGATTTGCTTGACCATCTATATTTGTTGTTCGCTAGTCACGTTATTCTTACGGCAAATTTATCATATTTTGCGAATAATTCTGTTTAATCACCTTAAGATACGTGAATGTAGCCACTTGAATGTTTTCCGCTTATAAATTCTCCTTTGTTTGTCATGTCTTTGCCCTATGGCAAGGACATGACAAACAAAGGAAATTTTTATGATATATTTTTATTTATGGTTATGTTATCTCAGTAAGCAATTTATTTATTGATTTGTACAGACAGCTGCAAACTTGAATATGGATATGCTAATGTACTCACAATTTCTTAGCGTCGATTCTATTGTCGTTAAAATAAGACTCAGGGTTCAGACTGTTTAGAGTATGAAGCGAAATATATTTTTTCACCACACCAGTTCGGAAAGGCTTACTTTGCACTTGATCTGATAGCAAAGTTGAATTTTATTCACATGTGAGGCAAAGTAATCAAATGCAAACTTTTTGTTTTCTTATGTTTGCTGGTAGAATTGACCGTAGTTATGCAGAAAACGACCAACTCAATTTTTTTATCAATGCAGAAAGCGACCAAAGCTACTGAGTTAGGGTGTAAGTCACTTTGACAAAAATTAAAAGTTGGTCGCTTTCTACAGAACTACGGTCAATTGTCTTTTAAATGATGATTTTGGATGATAAATATTTAATAACATTCATTTGGATTTTATTTGGTTTGATATTTTACATTTATTTAATATTTACTTCGGGTTGGTGTGGTGAAAAATTTTGTGTTTCACTCGGGGGCAATTTTGTTTAACCCTCGTGCTTTGAAGCCCTCGCAACGCCCAAGATTCTATTTTTCAATTTTGGAATCTTTCGCTTGCTCGGGTATCAATATTAGCACGAGCGGTTAAACAACAACTTTGCCCCCTTGTAAAACAAATAACTATTTCCTCGCTGTTACACTAATTAATACAATACAGTGTAATGAATCACGACTAGTAAATATAATAGGTACGTAAGTTATCAGCGGGATCGATGTATGCATCTAGGGCAAAGTGTAATAGTTATTTGTACAACAAGAGATCAAAGTTTGATATTTCTTCGAGTGCTTATATTGAGTCCCGTGCAAGCGAAAGATTCTATAATAGATTCACGAGCGTAGCGAGTGAATCTAATTTAGAATCTTGAGCGTAGTAAGGGATTCAAAAGCGCACGAGACGTAAATAACTTTGATCTCGTGTAGTACACAAAATTTTTCACCCTAAGCAGTGAGAACATACCTAGAGGGACAGAGATAATAGAACCCAAGTATATCGAACTTGTATTAGACCCCGCATGTTGAAATGACCATAAAGGTCACTTGAATGTCATTTTGCTTCACTCAGTGAGCAAAATCGGATTTTGCTCACTGAGTGACCCACAATCAGTGAGCAAAATGCGATTTTGCTCACTGAGTGAGACAAAATGACTCAGTGAGCAAAATCGCATTTTTCTCACTGTTTTTAAGAAGCAAAGTACCCTTGTTCGAGCTGCTGAGGTGAAAAAGTTATTTTTTATCATCTTTATGTAAATAAGTACCTACCTACCTAGTAGGAGTCGTGTAACTTAGTATAGTTACTTCGTTTGTACAAGCTTTTATTTAACTTGACATGTTCCTATGTAGATAACTAACTTTATTTTCAAATCTTGCAATGCAAATCATGTTTCAACCACTTCTATCCAATCTATCCGATCAATCCGATGAGGCTGAAAATTTGCATACATCCGTAAGTCGGGTGACAATGCAATATTATTGTACCATTGAGCTGATCTGATGATGGAGACAGGTGGTGGCCATAGGAACTCTGTGGTGACGTGGTAAAACTACGCAACCTAATTGTGTGGGGTTTTTAGAATTGTCTCGAAGAGTATTTGTTGCCTGTGGAAAGAAAAGTACAGTCAGTGATAAAAGCTTGTACGAAAAATGAAATTTTTGCCAAAAACATATTTATATTAGTATTAAAAACCGGGCAAGTGCGAGTCGGACTCGCGCACGAAGGGTTCCGTACCATAATGCAAAACAAAAAAACAAAAAAAAAGCAAAAAAAAAAAACGGTCACCCATCCAAATACTGACCACTCCCGACGTTGCTTAACTTTGGTCAAAAATCACGTTTGTTGTATGGGAGCCCCATTTAAATCTTTATTTTATTCTGTTTTTAGTATTTGTTGTTATAGCGGCAACAGAAATACATCATCTGTGAAAATTTCAACTGTCTAGCTATCACGGTTCGTGAGATACAGCCTGGTGACAGACGGACGGACGGACGGACGGACGGACGGACGGACGGACGGACGGACGGACAGCGAAGTCTTAGTAATAGGGTCCCGTTTTACCCTTTGGGTACGGAACCCTAAAAAAAGTAAATAATCTTGACGTGTCTTACGTGACGGGTGTGACGTGAAATTGTTGTAAAATTAGAATGTAAAAGATCGTATATTATTTTAAATTATTATTATTACATATTATTTTACAGGTGCTACTTTACCACCCTAGGGCGGGATTGAGAACAATACCTGCCTATGGCAAACATTTAAAGGGCCATATGTGCTGTAAAACGTACAATACACGTGCGAAAAGGTAATTCGCACTTGTATCGTAATGTACTAATATGCTAATTATAACTTATTTTTCAAGTGTATTTTTTAAAGAAAAAGACACTCCATAATCGATGTCTTACCTTCTTCCTAATACTAAAATAAACGAAGTAGGTATAGCGTAGCTGTACCTCGCACATTTTTTTATATTTAGCATTATCTTACTGTCTGTACTCATTTTGTTAAAAACGCATGAATAACATTGTATTTCATTAATCGTGTTTTTGTATTATTCATCATCACTTCAGTATGATAATTTGATAAAACGTCAGTCTCGTTAAAACTATTGATATTATTTTGGCTTAGGTAGGTCTATGTTTCACCCAAAGATTAAAACCATAAATTAGTACCTGAGAATCTTGAATAATTATACATATACCTTCAGGGATGTACACCCAACTGCAAAGTGCATGGCCACTTTATAAATGAATTCGTTTATCGAGACTTTAACGCGAAACTGTAAATACCCTTTGTAAATATTAACTGCACTGACACATACTTACCTAGGTGTTAATTTCGTTTAAAATACTAAGCGTAGGTACTGCTATATGTAATATGTATAGCAGGGTTCGGTCTTGTATAGAGGTCATTCTAGTAATTTTCTATAACCTTTGTTTATTTTGCTTTAAAAAATAATTTTCACATAATAAATAATATATATAGTAGGTAATATTATCTAAAGTGTCCACGCAACACCAGTGTTCAATACGATTTTCGGGCTCAAGAATATTTTTCTCCAGTCTTTTTATTTACCTATGATTCTAAGCGGTGCCTATGTGAAATCAATATTGCTAATATATGGAATTATGAAGTATTCTGCACTTTTATAAACTTAACTTTTTTATGGACCTAATCTAATATAGGTATACCTACCACCTAAGCAAGAAGCAAGTAACCCCTGAATGACAATTTTATTACCATAGAACCACCCAACTACTATGGTCCCATCCAAACTCAAATAATATATATCTTCGTTCAGGGTTCATCCAAACTCAAATAATATATATCTTCGTCCGATTTTTGAAATTTGACCGCTCGATTTCGTGTGTTTCGTTTAATACTATCTCCGCTACGACGTATTTTTTAAATCTACTATTTAATAGAATTGGAAACGAGTGGTGTATACCACTAGATTCCGCATTTCTTCCGCTCATAATAAAAACATTGCATTTCGCCGGTTTTTTTTACAGCTTTTCGAGTGACGAAATCGAGCGCTCGAAATTAAAAAATCGGCCCCCTGGTGTAACGTGACTGACTAATATTTAAATGCCACAGTTTCTGAGGCAAAATATTTAAGAAAAATCTCTTACAAAACGGAAAAGAACATTCGTTTTTTCCTATTGACTTGTCGAAAGAGTTGATAAGATGCTAATACATTGTAAATTATCGTTTAAGAATACAATTACGTCATAAAACGTACTATGTAAGTACCTAAACTGTTTTAATACACGTTTTTGTCTATCTCGATGTCTGTATCATTTGATCCTAGTCTTGCGAGGGGGACTTGAGAAGGAAATTATCCTTAAACGATTGAATCATTTTGTGCCTATTCCGTTGTCTGGAACGTGAAAAAATGTGTAGGTACTAGGTACCTTTGTTATTGTGCATTTTATGAGCATATACAGGGTGACCTTAGCCATTGGACAAACCCTGAAATCCCACGTAGGGTTACATCTCAGAAATGCTCTAACAATAATATTTTTTTAATTAGAACAAAAGATAAAAAATAAATTATCAAACAAAAGTTATTTCCAATAATCGACAACAAAAAGAAACATACTGTATTAATCATTGGCAGTGCTTTTGACACTTTGTTTGAAAATGTGCGGCAATGATGACATTTGTCAAAATTCAGAAACTTATTAATGTCATAAATAAAAAAGATAATCAAAACGGTCGAAAAAGGTTTCATACTATTTATTACCTCAGGAGCTACTAACACATATAGTCCTCCATGTCGTGTCCGACAACGGCGACCTTTACAAATTCCTCTGATGAGCACGTATATGGCTCGCAAAACCGAACTTAGTTTTAAATGTCCGATCGCACTGTGCACAGTAAAGCTGCCCTTGGCCGTTATAAGTGTAAGCGTAGGACGGCTTAGGTCGAGACTTCCGTTGAAGGCGCTTTTGGTCCAGGTGTTCAAGTCGAGCTTCTTCGAAAGTAGCTACACCTTCTCTTACCTTATTGCGCCATTCCGATCTCTTAACCGCAAGCTCCTCCCAACGCTCAGATGGGATATCGCAAGCTTTGAGATGGCGCTTCAGAACGTCATTATATCGCAGAAACTGTCCCCCGTGGCTACGTTTCCCATCCTTGAGTTCACATACAGGTTGCACCAAAGTAAAAAAATCGTAATTTGTTAATTTCTTCGTAACCGCTACACCGATTGTTATGATACTTTGTATACTGGTTCTAAATACCCTAATGCATATGTACATTTCGGCTTTGTCCAATGGCTATGGACACCCTGTAGATAGAACGTGTAGAATGACAAAATAAAAATAAATTGTTGTGGTGGTCTTTCCTTATGGTAGAGATAAGTACTTTTTACTTACCTACATAAACAAAGCCCGAGAGAAGAAGTTGTTCTGTTCGTTCAAAAGGTTAATAATATGCTGACAATAACATGAAAGTCCACCTGTCAGAAACAAGAATAAGAATTAGTTGCGAGTGCTTCAGTGAAGATATTATATTTACAACACTAAGATAAAAACCGGCCAAGTGCGAGTCGGACTCGCACACGAAGGGTTCCGTACCATTATCTATATAAAAACTTTTTACAAAAAAAATGAAACCGACTTCAAAAAGGATGAAATAAAATATTATCCTTTTTTATGTCTATGCGTTACCAACTGATATGTTTGAAGTCGGTGCCAAGCCAAATTTTGAAGCATACCATGACTTTGGTGTGATTCAATAAGGATTTACCTACGTTGGATTGCCTTACACGACGACAATGAACGTACTTTCTGTAGGTACAGTCGACGTTAATAATATGTTTACACTTTTCGCCTTATTACAAAGGAGTAAGGTGCAAAAGTGTAAACATATCATTGACGACTGGACCTAAGAACACACCTCAGAACACACGACCAAACCTTCTTGGCACAGTCCGTACCATGTTTGTCGGCACATTAGTGTAAATATAAATGCATTTTTATGCCGTCGTATTTTTTAAATAGCATTTCTTACTAATGCTCGAACAGTCTATACGCAAATGTGGGATTGGGACTGAGTTATTTCCCGTCCCTTATCCAGAGGACTACATTTCAAAATATAAAACAATTCAAGGAATTTACCTTCTTGCCAAATTTCACCTAAAACGGTTCAGTTGTTTAGCCATGAAAAGGCGACAAAGAGGCAGACAGAATTCTTTACACATTTATAATAGTTATTAGTACAGTTCTAATGGGATTTATAGCCATAAAGCTGATTATTTTTGACTGGTATTGTTACTACTTGGCTTGGCACCGACTTCAAACATATCAGTTGGTAACGCATAGACATAAAAAAGGATAATATTTTATTTCATCCTTTTTGAAGTCTGTTTCATTTTTTTTGTAAAAAGTTTTTATTTTACCATTTTTAGTTTTAACGCATTGTTAAGAGCGCGACGCATGAATGAAAAACAATATCATGTTTTACACTAAATTCGTGTACCTATTACTTTAGTAAATATGTAATTAGGAATTTTCTCGAGTCCGTCTGGGAAATTATAATTCCTGTCAACTAAATCCATCCGCCCGCCCCGCCACTGACCCAATCCCTCAGCCCCCCGATCACTCAACCTCACAGCACATCAACCCCTGATCCAGGAACCCCTCGATCCTGAACCAGCAACCCTTCAACCGCCATTCCCCGACCCCTTAATCCCTGACCCCTTAACTCCTAACCCTAACCCCCGATCAGTAGCCTTACCAGCGTACCACGAGTTTGACATTGATATATTCGCTAGCATGTGTGTAACTTACTTCCTATGCATCTCGCTCGTACTAACCTTAGTGTGAGCGAGATGCATAAAAAGTTACATTTAGATGCATAAGACGTTAGCGAATATGTCAATGTCAAACTCGTGGTAAGGCTACAGTTACAGTACATCAAATTGGTGGTTTTCGGAAGCAAATGCTCGAGTTACTTTAGAAAACCCCGAAATCACTTAACACGTGCCTTTTAAAATTGAGGAGTTCCCTCAATTCCTCATGGATTCCATCATCAGACCAGAACCAAAAATAATACGGAAACACCTTGGAGGTAACTTCTTCCAAACAAAAAAAGAATTACTCAAATCGGATCACAGGTGCCGGAGTAATCGCTGAACATACTTACATTTAAAGAAATCATCATCATTATCATCAAAATAATCATCATCATCAGGTCTACTTCATCAAATTGGTGGTTTTCGGGAGAAAATGCTCGAGTTGCTTAAGAAAACGCCTTTAAAAATTGAGGAGTTCCCTCAATTCCTCATGGATCCCATCATCAGAACAGAACCAAATTAAAATGGGACCAACTCGGAGGTAGCTCCTTTCAAACAAATAAAGAATTACTCAAATCGGACTACGGATGTCGGAGTAATCGGTGAACGTACATAGAAAAAAAAAATAGCCACAACCGAATACAGAACCTACTCCTTCTATGAAATTGAAGTCGGTTAAAAAACGGTCACCCATCCAAGTACTGACCCCGCCCGACGTTGCTTAACTTCAGTCAAAAATCACGTTTGTTGTATGGGAGCCCCACTTAAATCTTTATTTTATTCTGTTTTTAGTATTTGTTGTTATAGCGGCAACAGTAATACATGATCTGTGAAAATTTCAACTGTCTAGCAGTGGCGGCGCGTCTATAAAAGCCGATTCCCACCGGCTTGCCTGTTTTTGGACGTTTGAGCAGAGTTGTAAAGGAAATATGTAGGCCAAATTAGCCCTGGCTTGCCTATGGATATGTTTGACGGGCCGCCACTGCTGTCTAGCTATCACGGTTCTTGAGATACAGCCTGGTGACAGACGGACGGACGGACAGCGGA
Source organism: Cydia splendana (assembly GCF_910591565.1). Lineage (NCBI taxonomy): Eukaryota > Metazoa > Arthropoda > Insecta > Lepidoptera > Tortricidae > Cydia > Cydia splendana. The sequence continues at coordinate 13,051,188 of NC_085966.1, read as the reverse complement.
GTCTTAGTAATAGGGTCCCGTTTTACCCTTTGGGTACGGTACGGAACCCTAAAAAATTACTAACGATTTTCTAGAGTTCTAGACGCTATAAGAGAGCCTGGGTGTAGAATTATGAATCATTATTTTATTTATTTTGCTTGGTTGTCGGTTCCCTAACATAAACTAATAATACTTTACTCTTTATTTTTAGGCTTAGGTAAGAAATACCTACTAATTTTTCCTAGATTTTGATTCCCTTCCTCCCCTATGTAAGAAAAAATAAGAATACCTACGCAGGCTCCCACCCCCCTGTTTAATCATTATTACGAATTGTTTAATGATTATCAATCTGAAGGAAAAATGATTACACATACATCGGGTTTGTTTTTATTTTGAATTTCAAAGAAACTATTATAGGAATTTGTACATGCAAAAGTACAAAAAAATATTTTTTGACAATTTTATTTACCTACCTACCTATAGTTTTTATGGTTCCGTACCCAAAGGGTAAAACGGGACCCTATTACTAAGACTTCGCTGTCCGTCCGTCCGTCCGTCCATCCGTCCGTCCGTCTGTCTGTCACCAGGCTGTATCTCACGAACCGTGATAGCTAGACAGTTGAAATTTTCACAGATGATGTATTTCTGTTGCCGCTATAACAACAAATACTAAAAACAGAATAAAATAAAGATTTAAATGGGGCTCCCATACAACAAACGTGATTTTTGACCAAAGTTAAGCAACGTCGGGAGTGGTAACGTCAGTACTTGGATGGGTGACCGTTTTTTTTTTGCTTTTTTTTTTCGTTTTTTTTGCATTATGGTACGGAACCCTTCGTGCGCGAGTCCGACTCGCACTTGCCCGGTTTTTCTTTGTCGGCACTCGGACGGATGCACGCGCTTTTTCGAAGTATACTTAATCTTTACTTGTGTATTATTGTGATCTTGACTGAAGATCACAATAAATACAATAATGCACAAGTAAGTACCCCTGTAAGAAAAAATAGATACAGTCGACCCACCACCACCTCTAAATTGCCTTACGTAATAAATGAATGGCGCCTAAGATTGAACGTTTAAAATGCCTATATAATTGCCTAGGACAATTTAATTGTAGTTAATTATCGCCCAGCTAAAGTAATTGCTGTTAGAGCACATTTACACTGCATCTTTAATACTTAGGTAGGTAATACCTACTCATCCATCGGCCACGCTACGACCAAAGACAATAAATTCTCTTTGCTATCGACGAACATCGACGAATTTCGACAGATAATGAAAATTCTATTTTCATATCTGTGAAAGTGGGTCGTTGTTGTTCTAAAAGGTGCGCAGAAAGTGATATGTTTATGCTCTAGCGCAGAAAAGTGGTGTACTCCTCTGCGTCCCCGTCCCACGAACAACTGAGTGGAAACAAAATGGAAAAATAGTGTCTTTATTTCCTCATCATCATCATCTGAGGCATTACAGCCGCGGGTGGGGTGGGCCTTAGCCTGGTCAAGCAAGTCTCTCCAGTCCGATCTGTTTGTGGCCTTCCTGCTCCAACTTTTCACTCCTAAGATCCTGATGTCCTGGTTTACGCCTTCCAACCACCTGAGCTTGGGCCTGCCTTTACCTCTGCGGCCCTCCGGTCGGCCTTCTTAGAAGACGCTTGGGTACTCTGGCCTCGTCCATTCGTATCACGTGCCCTGCCCATCGCAGGCGTCCGATCTTTATGGTCTTAATGACGTTAGGCTCATTATACATTTGGTATAGCTCGTGGTTATAACGCGTTCGCCATATCTCATCCTCCATCACAGCTCCGAAAATGCGTCTTAGTATTTTTCCTCGCCTGGAACAATTGGTAATTGTTTAATTTTACTAATCCCACGTTGATACTTTTTTTATAAAAAATGATGTAAGTAAATAATTATAAACAAATTATTCTTGATTTCTTTCGTTGTATTCTATGTACTCGATTTCATAAGGCGGGAACCAAAAGGGTGAAGGAATACACCAAAAATATTTTTTTAAACCTTACACTTGCGTTGACTTGCGTAAATGAGCAAAGGCAGAATCTTATACAGCCACAGTTAAACGTTTGTACGATATTAAATTGGTTTTTAAAGTTATTTAGCACTATATTCATGAAAATAAAATAAAATACAAGTTAAACATTTCTTATATTATTAATTAAATTGTTATTTAATATAGCGCACCAAGGTCGCGATGCCGTCCGGTAGTCTGTTGCGGGGTTTTAGAACGAAAAAGTATAAAATTAAAAAGTAAGAGGCAATCCCCCTGATTTTCATACTATAGTGAACAAATAATTTTAAAATTACTGCAGTTTGTTAAAGAATGTGTGTTTTCGTAAATACTGCAACCTAAATGATTTTCGCTAGGGGTTACTAATCTTCAAACATGTAAAGTCTCCGATTGCAAGTAAGTCCTAAGGAAAAAGAATCTATCTATTATATTATTAGTCTATTAGGTACTTCAATTACTGATTTTGCGAAATTGCCTTGTCTTGTTTGGTTTTCTCGCATTCGATATGAAAAGTAGAGTGTTTAACTCGGGTGAAAGGCACCATTTCCGTCTCGGACTATTGGCCGTTCTTGTCTACGTGACAGCGTGATAAAACGTTGTCGGTCACTTTCTATCCCACGGTGTTAAAAAGCGACAGTTATTTTATCACGTGGATAAATATGGATAAAGCCATCCATAATACGCCGGCAGGAGACCTAGCCAAGATGATAATCGTATATCGACAAACGCCAATAAACGATAAGAAAAAGTGCAGGTACTTAATTGAAAGAGACGAGCTGAAATTAAGCCAAGAAATACTCGTAAAGCAAAAAGATAAAATAGATTACTTATTGATGAGGTGTCGTAATCGATATCAGATATCTCTACTAAGATAGTGTGTTCGGTTTTAAAACATGCTGTAGGTAATTAGTTTGAGTACCTATAAGTTACTGGACTGCAGCAATGTAGGCAAACCGGACGGACTAGTTTGCTAAATCTAACATATAGATGTAAATATAAATAATATTATGGGCCAGCCTTACACAAATTGACTTAATGACGGTAAGCTCAATTAGGCATGTGTTGTGAGTAGGTACTAGACGACTATATACATTATACAGATGTAGTGCATAATTGTTTTCCATCGCATTTTCTCGGAAACGTTTGTATTTGTCATGCTCTTCAATCAACCTCAGTACTTTTTGTACCGAGACTGAAATAGCCAGGGCTATAACCGCTAAAATCGAAGTTCGCAAATTGCGGGGATTTTTCTCTGTCACTCTAATTACGCCTTTATTGGAGTAAAAGAGAAAGATCCCCGCAATTTGCGAATTTCGGTTTTCGCGGTAGCCGCTCAGACACGTTCGTACGTTTCTGTGAAAATACGAAGGAAAATAATCATGCGCTACATCTGTACATATAGATATAAGTACCTACAGGTGACATTTAGCAATTTAGTTATCAGTTACCACTTACCACAAGGAATATAATAAGGTTTCACAAAAATAGTGGGGATCCGTTTAAGGGCATACCTATTCATTCGGTATCGTGTTCTGATTAGAAAAACTACCCAAAGGGTAAAAACGGGACCCTATTACTAAGACTGCGTTCGCTGTCCGTCTGTCCGTCCGTCTGTCTGGCACCAGGCTGTAACTCATGAATAGCTAGACAGTTGAAATTTTCTGAGATGATGTATTTCTGTTGCCGCTATAACAACAAATATTAAAAACAGAATAAAATATATATTTAGGTGGGGCTCCCATACAACAAACGTGATATTTTTGCCGTTTTTTGTGTAATGGTCCTTCGTGCGCGAGTCCGACTCGCACTTGACCGGTTTTTTTAGAACTGCCGATGTTGTGTCGGTGTGAGTAAAGTCTCTTTCTCGTTTTCATAGGAATAATAATTTTGAAATCTGCAAACAATATCTGTATGTGTGTGTCGCTTAACTTCAAACTCTGGCAGAGCCATTCGACCCTCTCAGCAAATATCTACCCTAATATGTAAGTAACTTTTCTTATTACCAAAGTCGCATAATCTGGCAGATGGATTTACTTGAGTTTGAAGTTAAGCGACTCAAGTGTATTAGTGTAGGTACAGTGGGTACGCACAAAACAAAAAAAATATATCTGAACACGGACTCTAACTGGACAATAAAGGCGTGTTCACATATTTGTGAGCAACTCGGCCGTTTCGATATTATATGTGATGGCGACTGTACCTTACAACATAATTGTTCGCATTCGCAACATAATATAACTGTTGTTACTTTGTCGGGCTGTCATTAAGACATAATAATTATTTATTGTCTGTGGATTAACCCATTTTGCGCTACAATGACCGCACGCCATCTAGCGATTTATCATTGAGTCACATATCATTACCCATTAGATGGAGCATTTTTGACTCGCGGTCACCACGACGCACTGGCGCTCCCAAAATGATAATAAAAGTTTCGGTCGGTTCCGGCATAACAGTCGGCTCTCGTGAGACTACCTATAAAATAAAAAAGTTACCTACCTAGTACCGACATTATGATGTTTGCTGTTTTTTAGGGTTCCGTACCTCAAAAGGAAAAAACGGAACCCTTATAGGATCACTCGTGCGTCTATCTGTCTGTCTGTCTGTCAGTCTGTCACAGCCCATTTTCTCCAAAAGTACAGGACCAATTAAGTTGAAATTTGGTACACTTATGTAAATTCGTGACCCAAAGACCTATCTTACGTAAACAAACAATTTTAAACATGGAAGTTTAAAATAAATAGTTTAGAAGTTATTTAAGAAAATAGCCAAAAAATGACCATTCCCCGCCCTTCATCTCCGAAACTACTGGGTCTAAAATTTTGTCAAAAATATACAAAATAGTTCTTTACCTAGATGACAGGAAAACCTATTAGAATAGAAGTATGTAGTCAAGCGTGAGCCGGACTAATTAGTTTTTGATCCGACCCCGACGGGTTTTTTAAAGGCAAATTCACTCGCGTTTCACATATAAAAAATACATTGTTAAAAATTGGGTAATGTACGGAGCCCTTGGAACGTGAGTCCGACTCGCACTTGGCCTGTTTTTTATAGACTGCGATTAATATAGGTACAATACGAAAACTACAGGTCTTACATTAAGAAATATTTTTGTATACACATACTTGTTTGTAAACGACTCTTTAAAAAATAACAATCATGTTTCGGCCGAAGTATGCAACTGAGTGTCGTTTGGTGTCGTGGTCCGCAGCCTGGCACGATTATCCAAGTAGGTACCTACCTAGAAGACAGCCAAGACAGGCATGTAACTATTGTGACCACAATACGAATCGACGTAAACTCTTCGCAATGCGAAATCTACTGGAGTAAGACTAACAAAGTAAAGTCATTTCGTAGCTGACTCGCCCACAGTAGAGTTGGTGTCCACACTTGTCATGCCTAATGGTTTGCATAACTCGACTAGGCAGGATGGATGCAATGTTTCTGATTAGTTGCTAATTGCAAATTGGTCGTCCTGTCTTTGTCCAATCAAGTCGCCTGTTTGAAGTGCCGTGTAGGCTGAAATCTCAGATATACGCGGTTTTTAATAACATCAAAACATGTTTAATGATCACCGTAGTCCGAGTCGGTATATAGCGACCCTGCCTACCTTACCCATGCTGCCTACGGAGGCGGTGGTCCCGGGTTCGAATCCCGATAAAGGCATTTAACTGTAACAATATGACATTTAATTGATATATTATCAATATTATACTCGTATTATATAAATCATCTATAAATACCTAACCTAATTAAAGAAATGATTTATAGATAGGTACGTACTACAAATTATTAAAGAAATAACCAAAGCACTGACTGGTATATGTGGTCATTACTAATATAATTAGGTATAGGTAGTAGGTACTAATACTCGTAATACTAAGGCAAGTATATGCTACCTTAACGTGAGATTAATATATATATATATATATATGTACCGCGTATGTATAATTACACCTTAGTTTTATTACACAATTATATATTATATTATAACTGGATAATAATCTTGTGTTAATTGTGTTTGTGTGTGTATCCTAATTACACCTTCATCAAGAACGAGACGGCTATTATATACCTAGAAGCCTAGAACTTACAACTTAAGCCGGATACAAAAAACTGAGGCCTAACTTTACTTATCTTTAGATTTGGTTTGAATACTCGCGAGATCGCGGGTTCAAACCCCGGCTTGTACTTACTAATGCGTTTTTCAGAACGTATGCACCTACCTACCTACGATATAGGTATCAGGTTTGATATTTACCAGTCGCGTTCCAGTGAAGGAAAACATCGCAAGGAAACCGGACTAACCCAATATGGCCTAGCTTCCCCTCTGGGCTGGAGGTCAGGTTTAGGGAGTGCTCCCGGTACTGGTTTTCTATACAAATACAGTACCGGAACCGGGAATTCCCGGTTTTCGCCATACAAACTCAGTACCGGGAGCATTCCCTAGTTCGTTTTTTTAGCATTAGAAATAAGGTAAACAATCTTGATGTGTCTTTTAATTGAAAAACACATTTTAAAAATAATATTAAATTATTATTTGTATCTCCTTAGATATCACGGGCCTATAAATCCCGGTCTTTTGATAGGCTTGCGTGGGGATATAGATTCAACACGTAGAGGCCTTTTGGAGAGCTTTAATGTCATGTAGAACGCCTGCTGGAACCCGTTCACAGGCGCAACAATAGACACCCATGAACCGGTCTCAGCAGACATTGGGACTATTGTAGAAAAAGTGAACAGTATACCGGTCTATGGATTGATGTTTGGGTGGACAATGAGATTGGGCTATTGTAAAAGAGGTCCGGATACCTGCCATAACAATGTTAACACCGTCATCGAGGCAGGCGGTGACTCGCCGCTGACTAGATGGGCCCCTGAAACTGCCGTCGTAAAGACGACCAGGAGCAACATCGGTGTGAGCGGCTCAGGGGTGTCGAGAGGTGTGCGCCGCTTTCTACCCAGTGGCTGTTACCAGCCACTGTGCCAACTCGCGTCTTATGCATCTTTCACGTCCACCCCTGGAGCATATAGCTCTAGCGACTCCTCTCTGGACGGCCAATGAAGGCAAGCCAGAGCTGAGAGTCCTGCGGGTCCCCTTGGGGTCCACTCCGACCGACGAAGACACGCCGGAGACGGAGACCCTGACCGACTCTCGGGAGCACTCGGGTCCGTGGGTCGTTACTCCCCAACAGCTCGCCACAAGCTGCCCTGCGGGCAAAAAGTAATATGATTTGCCAGTCGAATCAAGAAGGAGAGCGATTTTGAATTTTTATGTCTAGTCTAAAGTAGTTTATTTTTACCGCTTATGAACGGAAACTGTTGGTGCACAGGAGTTGGTAGATATGTATTTGTTTTTATAAGTAGGTATATAAAACGGCTTAGCCGATTTGGTTGCGGTTTTCAATAACGCTAAAGCTCAAGTACTTAACACACCTGCAATGGTTCTTAGATAGGTTTTAACCCATAGGTGGCGCAGTTATAAATTTAATGTTATTAATAATTTAGCAGTTTAGAGAAAATCCTCTACCATATCCTTGGTTTGACGCGGGACATCCCGGGGAAATTTCTCTCTGTATTTTTACTTGAAAATGTGTAAGTAGGTACACAATATTAAAAATATATAAGAGACTCAGGGGCGCAACGGGGGACCCAAGAGCTGGCAGTTACCTCGCTCAACGCTTCAGTCTGGCAGTTCAGCGGGGTAACGCAGCCAGCATCTTGGGGACCTTGCCGCAGGGGCCTTTTTAGGGTTTCGTAGTCACCTAGAAACCCTTATAGTTTCGCCAGGTCTGTCTGTCTGTCTGTCTGTCCGAGGCTTTGCTCCATGATCGTTAGTGCTAGAAAGCTGCAATTTGGCATGGATACATAAACATAAATCATGCATTGCGACAGAACGGTAAAATAAAAAGTTCAAAAAAAATAGAAAAATTTTTTTTTTCTTTGTCCCGATAGTGTGGGGTATCGTTCGATAGATCTTTCAAAATGAATAAGGGTCTCCTAAAACCATTTTTTGATATAGTTAATATTTTCGGAAATAGGCGCTCCGAAAGAAAACAAATATGTGTCCCCCCCTCTAACTTTTGAACCAAGCTCCAAAAAATATGAAAAAAATTGAGAAACAAGAGCTTAATAAATACTTTCAATGAAAACTATAGCGAACATGATCGGTCTAGTCGTTTGTGAGTTATTGCAAAAAATCTTCTTTTCTTAGTAAAAAGACGTAATGTACAAAGCGCTGCAAAGATACTCCCTTATGATACTTACTAATAGCCCCCGTTTGGCCTATTTTGACAGAATGGTAACTACGAAACCCTACACTGAGCATGGTCCGACATGCTCTTGGCCAATTATTTAGATTTAGTTTAGTTTAGTTAAATTTTATTTTAGAATAGCTTGTATTTGGTTTGTATTTAGTTTAATTGTAATTTTAAGTTATTTTCATTTATTGTTTTTTGACATGTTTTTGTACCATATACAGGGTGGAAAGGCACGACGATCCTTCCCGGAAGTATTAGGTCGTTTAAGTGATACAGAGACTATTGGTAATGGTAAGAATCGTTAATTGAGTAAAAAATAAAAATTGCAAAAATACTACTTTTTAACTGTGGTGATAACCCTATAGCATGTGCACATGACGGCTAGATTAAGGATCTCCGTCGGGAAAGCTCGGGACTTTACACTTTTTTCCGATCGTTGACAGTATCGCAATGATGAATGAATGACGCATAAATGTCAAATAAATCAAATGCATGCAAAAATATTACAAACAATTTTATTACTTTCTTAGATAATTACTTTTTTCCAATATTTAATACTATCTTCTTTTCACATACGGTGTTCAAATGTACCTCCGTGTATTACAACGCCGCCGCAGCCCGTACCCGAGTATGTCGATGCACATGCGATATAGTGTATGCTCTTCGTCATTTATCCTCCGCAGAAAGCACCAATTAGCCTTTGTCTCATTTCGTTCGCAGTTTCACATTCCGTTTGGTTTGGTACACCATATCTTTTACACAGCCCCACAAATTTAAATAGCCACGAGCATCTAACATTTTTATTTGAAGAATATGACATTCAATAAGTATAGTTCAATGAAAATTTAATTTCAAACCTCAGACGGTCTGTCTATTTCCTACCACGCAAGAAGGTTTGTTAGTTTGGTATTGAAGAAGTATTTAGTCTTGATTTATTCTTAGTATTTCATTTTTGCAAGTTCATTTGGTGCAACTAACACAACCTACTTGTTATTTTTAATTATTTTAGATAGTTTCCAATTATTCGAAAATAATTTTGTGAAACGTGTTAAGAAACTAAAACCTTTTTATCAGTCAAGGAAACCAGAGATATTTATAAGACGATTGCGTACTTTTGAGTGGTTGTCAATGTCACCATTTGAACTGTCGTTGTAAACAATGTTGTGGTTAGTATTATTAATATTAAGGAATAACATAACTATTTCATTCAAGTATTGAACAAGTGGAACCACTAAGAAAGCGAAAATCCTGCAATGATTCTTACCGTGCTGTAAGCAGACCTAAAAATGGTTAGATGGCAACAAATTAGCATAATTTCCTGTCGAATACTGATTGTTTACAAGTAAGTTCATTGACCCTGTCACCTGTTAGGGTTAGAACAAAGTAGTTTTTTGCGTGGATGTTTAAAAGGTCATAATTTAGAAACGGTTGCCCATATTAACATAGTTTCTATGGAGAAAATATAGAGCTTAGGCTAAACTATCTCCCATTTCCGGAAAGGATCGTCGTGCCTTTCCACCCTGTATATGAAAAATATATAAGTATATATTTAAACTACCAACATTAGCCCCGTATTTAATCTGAAAGGGCCATTAGTTGCGCGGCTGTTATGGTCCAACGTTATTATTATGTAGTTGTACTTAAAATCATGCGTTCAATGCTTTTTGAACAATATTTATAAGTACAGTCTGGCAATAAAGAGTAGAAATTAAAAAGTGGCAACACTGTAGTGTCATCCCGTTCTCTTATATATATTGATTTGAAAGGGACGACACTACAGTGTTGCCACTTTTTAATTTCTACTCTTTTTTGCCAGGCTGTACGTAGGTAACCTTATACTTATTATTTTTTTTCATTTAAAAATGGCTTTCTACTAAGTGAGCCATAAGCCATAATTTACTTTTATGCTAAATAGTTACCGCTCCCAACTCATACAGCCTACTCAATTTTAATAACTTGTTATAACACTTATAACTCATACCTACATCGTATAAATATCTAATTAAATGTTCATAGTAAAGATTTACTGTTGCCGATAAGAATTCCGGCAACTGGAGCACGACGCCTCAACGTAATAAAGCTGCCGAACACAACAAAAACCGGCCAAGTGCGAGTCGGATTCGCGCACGAAGGGTTCCGTACCATTCGCAAAAAAACGGCAAAAAATCACGTCTGTTGTATGGGAGCCCTACTTAAATATTTTCATTTTATTCTGTTTTTAGTATTTGTTGTTATAGCAGCAACAGAAATACATCATCTGTGAAAATTTCAAGTGTCCAGACACGACGGTTCATGAGATACGGCCTGACAGACAGACAGACGGACAGTGAAGTCTTAGGAATAGGGTCCCGTTTTTACCCTTTGGGTACGGAACCCTAAAAAGTAAGTACCGTAAATGTAAATACCGCGTGTCATCCTTTATAATCCGGGCTAGCTCTTATCTTAGACCACATTCTGCCCGCACCCTTATAAAAATAATGAATATAATTATATATTAATGACGGGGTTGGGCTAGCTGCTGGTGCATGAGACTTGTTGCGTAACTGGGTCGGCCACTGGCGCCTGACTTAATCGGTGGCCACAGACCGGAGATATAATGAAATCAAGTGCGTAATACGAACTTGAATAAGATTCGAAAAAATCTTGATTCCGTTTTTGGAATCAATTTCGAGAGGCAAAAGGTTCAAAATTACGTGGTATCGACCAAAGCTACATAGTCTCCATACCCATAGTCTAATAAAACATGGTCTTCTCTTCCCAGAGTGACACAAGCCTACGTCACAATAACATTGCCACTTTATATAGCGCTATCGCATATTATCATATACTTAGCGCTGTCGCATGATGACGTAGGCTTGTGTCTGTCACGTGACCACGAAAAGACGGGAAGAGAGTACCAGGCGGAGTATATTATTATTAGTGTCCGACCGAAATATGTTTTTTTGCCGAAACCGAAACCGAAACCGAATGTTCGGCTTTGGCTCTAGTTTCGGCCGAAACCGAAACTTTTGTAGACTTGTTAAAATCGTTTGTCATAAAACCGCTTTTACACACATATTATGGGGCTCTCAACACCCAATGTCCTTGAAATTGATGTAACTTAAGCAGTTTTTTAAGAAAATTACTAGAGTTAGACCAAGATAATTCTGCAACGATTTTGATAACACATGCAGTGCAAGTGTTACTTTAAACGTCAAAACTTCTATGAAATTATGACGTATAAATAACATTTGCACTAGTAGCACTGCGTATGCTATCAAAATCATTGCAGAATTGTCTTGGTCTAACTCTATTCATTCACCAGTCAAGCTAACATGTAGATACAGGGTCAACCAAAAAACCAACCAAAAACGCGAGCGCAGCGAGCGCGAAATTTTTTGTTAACAATATCGCAAGGCCGGGTACCGATCTACACCTGGGCCTAAAAGTCCGAAGTGCCCCAGTAAGGCGTACTTTCATGCGAAGTCAAAGCCGTGCTTCAGGCTTCAGGATAAGTATAGTTAAGCACAGACTCCAACATCCATCCTATGTCCATTGTATTAAAAAGCGAGACCGCAGGCCGAGCATAGCGCAGTGAGGCCAAAGGCTAAGCAGAAATAGAGGACATGTGGTAAATTGAGGTAAAAAGTGAGGCTAAGGTCGAGCATTCGTATGAAAAACTGTACTGGGGTCACTGGGGACACTTTTAAGGGCTTTTTCTTCGTTTTAATCAATAGTCAGCTGTTCAGCTTCGCAAAATATTAACTATTGAGAGAATCAACTTTGCGGCCCTAGTTGAGCGTAGCCTTTAGCCTTGCTTTAAATTTGCCATTAGAGGTAGATAGAAAAATGACTGAATAAGAGCGAAAAAGACATCGTTCGACTCGGGCCGAGCTGATACTCGGCCAACGGCTACGTGCGACAGTGCTATCTCATTCACTCCGATACAATTAGATAGTGTGCGGGTTATAGGTATTGACATCCTCTTAAGACTGCGTCGACCGTACAGTGGCGCTCTCATTAGTGTAATTGTGTTTTATAATAAACCAATTAATTTCTGTACCTATACATGAATCAGTATATGTAGATATGTATTAATATTGTTGTCCTACTTATTCCCCAACTTTTGGTCTTTGTCCGAAGTACCATTTCGTAAGTTTCGGCCCGGCCGAAAGGTTCGGCTGGTTTTTGGCCGAAACCGAAACTACAGCCGAAACATGATTTTTTGGCCGATACTGGCCGAAACCGAAACCGAACCTTCGGTCGGACACTAATTATTATACCATGATCGGGGCCAGTTTGGGCGATAACTAATAATTGGACGAGCTTTAGCATACACACGATACGATTTTTGTTTCATATATTTTATGATATAGGGGGCAAACGAGCAGACGGATCACCTGATGGTAAGCGATTACCGCTGCCCATGGACACCCGCAATACCAGTGGGGCTGTAAGTGCGTTGCCAGCCTTTAAGATGGGGGTAGGCTTATATACTTATATATCTATTCCCCGTTTGTTTTGGTGCGTTCGGCTTACAACAGTTATACAACTGCTACGAGCAGTCATTAACGTACAGTCTAATGAGAAAAAAAGAGGCACATCATGTTATTTATGTATTAGAGAGGGACAACATAATTCGATGTCAAACGTTGGTGAAAATTTAAAATACCTTACCTACACCTAATTAATCCTTCTGCAGGCCTATTATGGATGACTTCATCCCCGTGACAAAATATCCGCCACTCTTTAATAGAGTGCGATTGAAAGTAGAGATGCCCTAATAGTGGTTTTGGCCGAATACCGAATATTCGGCCCCTCTCTCGGCCGAAGCACTCAAGTATTGCGAGCATTTTGAGTCACAATTATTATGAAAACTGTTCGCCAACAAAGCACAACGTTTGCTAAGATATATTTTTTGTTGAACAGAATTATCTAAAGTTGTTAAGCAGGCCACTGACGAGCCTTCCAAATGGATGCCGTTACAACGGATTCATCCAAATGGACGGCATCCTAATATTAAACATTGTACGTTTTTGATATTCACGGACCGATTTTGGATTGCAGTCACGCTATTTGGACTGTTGGAAGGCTCGTCAGTGGCCACCTTTAGAGTCACTATTTAGTAGAATAAAATATTTTGTAATCAACAAATACTCAAAGGGTCTTCGTATTTAAAAAAATATACATTTTAAATATTAAATAGGTATACATACCTAGTTTTTGGTAGTATTATGTGTAATTTTTCTTTTTAGGTAGGTGCAACAGATATTCGGTATTCGGCCGAAAAGTAGGCAACATTCGGCCGAATACCGAATATTCGGTAAAGTGGCCGAATAGGCCGAATACCGAATAGTTGCCGAATATTCGTGGCATCTCTAATTGTAAGTGACGGAGACCGTTTTATCACGCTGTCGCGTTGACAAGAACTGCCATCATATCCGTACTGATTAAGCCCATTTGCTAAGTTGCAGAGAATTCCGGCATTTATTCCGCCATCTTGTATTTTTTAATAAAAAATAGATAAATCTGTGTACTACCATTATTTATTCTCTGTGAGCCAACTCTACCTTGAGATGTCAAACAGTTTAGAATCACTTCATACTGCAACTAGTTTGCATGTGCATAATCGCTTCTAGTGGTGCAATCAATCAAATCTTAATTAAGCTATTGCTAAAGCCGACCACTGACTAACAGGCCGCCGGACGATATCGGCCTGTCAGTTAGAACAAAAATTTGACAGCTCCGAACAACTGACAGGCCGATATCGTCCGGCCCATATAACCATTCCAGTCGCAGAATCACAAAGTGGTAACTAAATGTCAGATGTGTCGTAACAGAGTCCACACAATGTGTCTAGAATTGTTTCGAAACAAAGTGTCGTCGCCGTGTCTACACTTTTCCGTAACAAGGTGTCGACACATTTGTGTGCACTTTGCGTGCGGTTTGCGACTAAATCTGACAGCAAATTTGTGACAGCAAATGTCAATATAAAATACCTCTTGAAAACCAAGGTTTGTCAAACTACTATTAGTGTCTCGTGTGCTCGTAATTCTAGTAAGTCATCATGGGCAATGCAAATGATAATAATCGACCGAAACCATATAAACACCCAACACCCGTCAACCTTTTACGAAAAGTTTTTAAAGAAATTCAATAAGCTACTTAGGTCAGGCAACGAATGCTCCAAAAGTTGTAGAGGGAAATGCTCGGAACACAATTTTTGACTCCGTAACTCGGTTTGACAAGTTAGGAGGTGAACATATCAAAAGTCCCCGGCCGTAGCCCTTGAGCGGGGGGGAGAGAGGGGGCTTTGAAGGTCCCATTTTCCCGTTTTTCGATTATATTTCGGAAACTATGCATCTCAGCGACATGGCCACTTATACAAAATGAAAGTTAATTTAATTTGTTACAAGTTTATTCAGTCAATTTTTTCGATATGTTGAATCGTTTTTGAGATATCCGCTCTTGAAAGTTTATTTAGGGCTCTCAATTTTATCTTGATATATCTATATCAGTGAAGGTGCTAGGCCGTGTTTGGTATCGTTTTCGTATAAATCTGGGGTGCTGAATCCATTTAAGATATCACATTGACACCATTCCACAAAATAAAAATAAATCTTTTTAGGGTTCCGTACCTCAAAAGGAAAAAACGGAACCCTTATAGGATCACTCGTGCGTCTGTATGTATGTCCGTCTGAATACACAAAATAGTTCTTTACCTATAGATGACAGGAAAACCTATTAGAAATGTGCAGTCAAGCGCGAGTCGGACTTAATGTACGGAACCCTTAATACGCGAGTCCGACTCGCACTTGGCCGGTTTTTTTGAAACTCTTTTTGACGCTTAACCGCTGAACCGATTTCGTTGAAATTTGGTATAGAAATAGTTTGCGTCCCGGAACAGGACATAGGATAGATCTTATAACCAAAATCATCTTTTGAAGGTGTGAAAAGTGGCGTGGAAATTTGTACGGGAAATCAATAACCGCTGAACCGATTTATATGAAATTTGGGATGGTCTACATCTTTGATTTAGTTAAAAATTATGAAAAAACATGACTTCAAACCTAAACTTAAACAGTATTAACTTCAAGAAGTCAATTCTGAATTCCCCCTACACCTCATTTCACACCTTTAAAGGATGATTTTTGAGATAACTTATTATATCCTGTCTCGGGACTCAAAATATATGTGTACCAAATTTAAATTAAAACTGTTCAGCAG
Source organism: Cydia splendana (assembly GCF_910591565.1). Classification (NCBI taxonomy): domain Eukaryota; kingdom Metazoa; phylum Arthropoda; class Insecta; order Lepidoptera; family Tortricidae; genus Cydia; species Cydia splendana. Next base: position 13,035,718 of record NC_085966.1, on the reverse strand, counting down.
TTTAAGCGTGAAGAGGAGTTTAAAAGAAAGTATTTTAATAAGTTTATATGTTTTTACTTCGGAATGGTGTCAATGTGATACCTTAACTAAATTTGGTACTGCGGATTTATACGAAAACGATACCAAACATGGCCTCGTAGCTTTACTGTTGTAGAAGTCAAAATAAAATTGAGAGCCCTAAATTCTTATTACTTGGCCAAACTTGTGTAGAAGGAAAAGGTAAAATAAAAGTCTTCGGCAGGAATATATTTAAGACACAAATATATTTTTTTTTGCGTTACTATTTCATTCATCAAATATAAACATACCTTGATTATACTATTCTAGTGAGATCCTCATAGATAAACAAAAACATTTACTTAAAAAATTACAAGGTCGAAATGTCACGGAACTTGTGAGAGTAATATGTGAAAAATAAAAACTTTTATGACAAAAAAAATCTGGACACAATTTAAGAATCACCCAATTGCGTCGAGGAATCATCTGTATTTTTGCTTGTTTCATTACCTCCTCGCTTCTTTTTTGTCCTTTGTATTCTGTAGCAATTTGTTAGATCTGAAAATAAAGATAACTTGCGTCGTCACGGATGTCGATTTATAGGTTTTAGGGAGTGCAGAATTCGAAAACGATGATAATTTTATAATCCAAGATGGCGGCTACGTATTTTGTCATAAAATTGGAATCCAAAATAGTCATCATTTTCGAAATCTGCGCCCCCTAAAACCTATAAAACGATATCCATGACGACTTTTATGACATAGTGCATTGCCGCCATTTTGAAATTGAAAATGTTATCATTTTCGAAATCTGCGCCCCCTAAAACCTATAAAACGACATCCATGACGACTTTTATGACATAGTGCATGGCCGCCATCTTGGAATCCAAAATAGTCATCATTTTCGAAATCTGCGCCCCCTAAAACCTATAAAACGATATCCATGACGACTTTTATGACATAGTGCATTGCCGCCATTTTTAAATTGAAAATCTTATCATTTTCGAAATCTGCGCCCCCCAAAACCTATAAAACGACACCCATGACGACTTTTATGACATAGTGCATGGCCGCCATTTTGGATTCCAAAATGGTCATCATTTTCGAAAGCGGGGCCCCCTAAAACCTATAAAACGACATACATGACGACTTTTATGACATAGTGCATGGCCGCCATCTTGGAATCCAAAATGGTTATCATTTTCGAAATCTGCGCCCCCTAAAACCTATAAAACGACACCCATGACGACTTTTATGGCATAGTGCATGGCCGCCATTTTGGATTCCAAAATGGTCATCATTTTCAAAATTGGGGCCCCCTAAAACGTATAAAACGACATCCATGACGACTTTTATGACACAGTGCATGGCCGCCATTTCGGATTCCAAAATGGTCATTATTTTCGAAATCGGCACTCTAAAACCTATATATCGACACCCATCTCGACTTTTATGACAAAGTGTTTTGCTACCATCTGCATGCAAGACATTTCTATTATTTTTACGTACAAAAATGGCCCCCTGTCAACTTTCAATCGAGATTTAATCGATAATTTATTCGATTAATATTCAGATTAATTCAATTTCAATCTATGTTAGGTCGACTAAACTAATCGCGATTAAAATTTGAGAATTAACTTTTTTTATTCCATTAATTAGTCGAATAAACAGTTAACACATTCAACACCAAGAACCCGACTGTCGGGTACACTGTTCGTAGCGACTACGCGCTACATACGACGAAACCGTGGCTACGCGCTACGAGCGTAACCCGTAGCACTTAGTGGTATTGAATGTGTTAATCGATTAATGCCCATCTCTGACCACGGCATTTTTACACTTTGAGAATATCTGAAAACAAATCAACACAAGGAGCCATTTTGCAAATCCAGTAACATACCAGTAACTTTGTTATTACTTTTGACAGCGCGTGTCATGTGTCAACACAGAGTCGACACAAAGTCGAAACATTGCAACTACTTTGTGACTGCAATATTTCTCAGCCTTAAACCATATTTATACATCATAATTAACAAGTTTCGTAGTATGTAAAGCGTTATTTCTGTTATTTAAGTATATTATACGCATCGAAGTACTAAAAATGCTTCAAATAATATAGTTATGAACACAGGCACTGAGAAGTAAACAATTTCATTTCCGGCTAAACTAAAACAATGTGGTGGCGCGTTGATTATATTACACTTAGTTTATCAAATCACTCGAGCAGTTTAATTCCCCATAATAATTTAAGTCCTATTGTAATATAAATGCAAACAATATATAATTACGTCTTGTAATCCGTATTAGAGATGACGTATTAATGTCACTTATTTTTATTTAAGTATTTTTCCATCTGACAGTTTCCATTTGACAGGAACAAAATGAACGAATGAACGAATGATTTTGGCATAAAGTAGTCGCAAACCCGAAACAATGTGTGCACACGGCGACCACACTTTATGTCACTTTGTGTCATGTGTCGACCCTTCCCCATTTCTGGTAACTGTGTCGACACGGCGACGACTCTGCGACTGGAATTGTGACCGAAACAGACGGTGTCGACACAAGATGTGTCAACACCGCGTCGTAACGGCGACTGGAAATGGTTGTATGGGGGCGGACTGGTAATCAGTGGGCCCCTTAAGTAAGTGTCATACAAGGTTGCTCAGTTGCAGCATGTCAAAGGTAAATCGCAATAAATAACACACGGATTAATTAAATAAATTTAATGTACTGATAAATTACTAATTGAGCGAAGAAAATGCAAAATACTCACGTAATTATTTGTTAGGTACTTGTTTATTAACAGTATCATGGGCATAGTTTATCTAAAACGTATTATTGTGAAGTAAAAAATAAAATAAAAAATAAAAAACTCTGGATAGTGGTGACAATGCAACCTGAGGGCCTGCCGCGAAAATCGAAATTTCGTTATCGGCTTCTATATCGCTCTTACATATTCGAGCGACAAAGAGACGCATGCCTACATATATTCAGACCATCATTAAATACCTTATCTATGTTGCTGAGGCGGTTGGTAAGAAGTTTATGGTCAGCTACGGACTGGAGCCGATTTTTAGGGTTCCGTAGCCAAATGGCAAAAAACGGAACCCTTATGGATTCGTCATGTCTGTCTTTCTGTCTGTCTGTCTGTCCGTCCGTCCGTATGTCACAGCCACTCTTTTCCGAAACTATAAGAACTATACTGTTGAAACTTGGTAAGTAGATGTATTCTGTAAACCGCATTAAGATTTTCACACATAAATAGAAAAAAAACAATAAATTTTGGGGGTTCCCCATACTTAGAACTAAAACGCATATTTTTTTGCATCAAACCCATACGTGTGGGATTTCTATGGATAGGTCTGCCAAGGGGGCCATCTAATAGGGGTTAACTTCATCAGTAACCGAAATTTTTTTTTAATTATTTTATTCGCTGTACATTTAAATAACAAGTTTTTAAAACGATAATCGTTTTTATTCTTTTAATTTTCTTTCCTAAGCAGTTTTGGGTTATAAAATTACTAATATTTATATCGTCAAAAATATTTTGATAAAATATTAATAATACTTAGGTACTTACTTAATTCGATTTGGCGATTTCGTAGAAAAAATGTGACGTCACACTAGGGGAGGGTTTGCCAAATGTGACCAAATGTGACAAGGGGGGGGAGGTGTCAAAAAACCTAGAAATTCGTGTGACGTAATTAATGGATGACCCCTAATATAATTTTTTTCTAAACTGAATAGTTTGTGCGAGAGACACTACCAAACAGTGTTGGCCGAAAGTTAATCCAAATTGAAAATGCTGGCCAATAACCATTATAAATTGAACCGTAAACTGTAATCGTCCGTTACGGTTTAAGGTTCAATTTATAATGGTTAATGGCCAACATTTTCAATTCGCATTAACTTTCGGCCAACACTGCTACCAAAGCGGTAAAACGTGTCCCCCCCCCCCCTGTAACTTCTAAAATACGAGAATGATAAAACTAAAAAAAATATATGATGTACATTAACCATGCAAACTTCCACCGAAAATTGGTTTGAACGAGATCTAGTAAGTATTTTTTTTAATACGTCATAAATCGTAAACCGCAATTTTATTATGTTACTTGCTGCTACGGAACCCTTCATGGGCGAGTCCGACTCGCACTTGGCCGCTTTTTTAATTTAGGGCGCTCGATTTCGTGCGACTCCCTTCAATACTAGGCATTTTCTAGATTCCCGATTTCCATCACTCGGATTTCAAAAATAGTATTTCGCCGTTTTTCACAGATTTTCGAGTGACGTAATCGAGCGCTTGAAATTAAAAACTCAGCCGCCTGGTTAACGACTTTGTTTCATTAAGCTGGTTTGTATTATGTCAAATACTTAAATCAAAATGTAAAAGATATAATTGACTAGTTTTAGTCCTAACATCAGCTATCTTTTACTAGAAAATCACCACACAACTTCTTTACCAACCGTCTGAGATAAGCAATAGACATACTAAATTCGTAGGTACCCACAATTAACGTAATTTTAAAATCTGAATAAGAACACTTGGAACATCTACTGAATGAGCCTTTTTCAACATTGCAAGTTATGAAGCAACTGTAACTTAACTTAACATTAACCTATAGATAATCGCTATATCCTCTGCGTGACCGCACCGTCTTCCCCGGTGTAGTGGTGATGATACCATGAATCCGTCGGACGCGGGCTTCGTCAGCGTGCAGCCGTCGGTCGTCGATACGTGAAACGTCTGCATAGCCCGTGAACACTTGGACAGTACATGACTGAATGAGCCTTCTTCAACTTTGCAAGTTATCTAGCAGTTCTTAACCTAACATAACCTATAAATGCTATATCCTCGGCGTGACCCGCACCCAGCCTTCCGGTATAGTGGTGATGATGCCCTGAATCCGTCGGGCGGGCTTCGTCAGCGGGCGGCCGTCGGCCGTTGATACGTCGAACGCCTGCATGAAGCTCGCGAACACTTGGAACATGCACTGCCGCGCGTACGTCTCTCCGGCGCACATCCGTCGACCTGGGATAAACGCACGTTTAAGGCATAGATATAATCAAAATATAATATACTTAAAGATGACGTCTAAGCGAGCTGTCACTGTTACCACTTTTGTTTAGTGTACGATTAACAATGTGACTCCACCTTGCTGTAGCCATGTCGATAAAGTCATATCGATAAACTATCGACATTTCTTGCAATTTTAATTTTACTTCATAGGTTTAACGATAACTAAAATGAACAAAAACGCTTTTATTCTTTATTGTGGTTATCAGATCACAATTTTATCGTCACGCCCCAGCAGGGAACGAAGGGAAAGTTCAGATATTTAATTAAAATATTTAAATACCTAATAAAATATGTTTTCCGCAAAAATTTAATTATTTTATTATATTATAATATAGATGGTCAAGCAAATCTTGTCAGTAGAAAAAGGCGCGAAATTCAAATTTTCTATGAGACGATATTCCTTCGCGCCTACATTTTTCAAAATTGCCGCCTTTTTCTACTGACAAGATCTGCTTGACCAACTTTATATTAATTATCCATTAGCATTTCAATTATGTTTATATGTTTAACGAAGATATTGAAGCTTCAATTAATCGCTATTTCGTTCCGCTGTGCATGTAGCGTTTATTGATATATAAGCTAGTGATCGTTATCAACGTGCAGTTTTCGTAGCAAAGGGTATGGTTGGCAGAAAAATCAAATACATTTGAATATTCACTTTTGTTCTTAACTGTAAAATAAATACTTATCTTAGGATTACACCTCTAGATATAACTCTTTACGGTACAAAACCTTTTCCGCCCTAATATTTAAAACAATGTACGTCAAATGACATTAAATGTCATAAAAATACAACTATAGTTGCGTGCAATATTTTAGAGACTTAAATTAACCTTCCTGTTACTTCTGCTAACGTAGAAAGGTCATTTAGCTATTTAAAATGGATTTTTTCCAATTGACGTGAACAACTGACAGCCAAATCTGTTGAGCAAGTTTTAGTCGTTTATTCAGTGTAATTTGGATAAGTGATTATAAATATATATATAAATCTCATATTTGTGAAATATATAATGTTTAAAATACTTGCGTATTTGTTTTTTGTCAACCATACTTTGCTACCAATACAGCACGTTGATAACGATCACTATATAATTATAACATTATTAAAATCGACTTTTCACATCCCTAAAAGAGCACACATATACGTTTTTACGCACACATACACAACTTGGAACCACCTAAAACGGTAACACCTTGATTTGAAGTCCATCTTGTTAACAGTATGGTTGTCCTTTTTTGACGAACGGCATTTTTAAAAGAGCGAGGAGAGAGAAACGATACTAGTTGCTGCGCCGTCAAAGAGAACAGACAACGTTGGGGCCTTGGTTTAAGGATTTTAAATGATTAAACACACATTTAGGTTGCCTATTTGTCAGAAAGCCTGCCCTGACACGCATATTAGCCGTAACAGCCATTAGAAAATTTAATACCTAAATATTGTTTACCGTATTCACGCGCAACAGATTCCTAATTCAAAATGGCATTCAATTAGGTACTGTTACGACTGTTAGTCTGTGTGAAAAGAGAAAAGTCATGGAATGTATTGGTTCCCTTATATTCCACGACTCTTCTCTTTCCGCACAGACTCTATGCGAGGTGGAGTAGACTCTACTCATAGATGGATGCTGTTAAGCAATAATGTGTCAACCCACATAATTTTTAGGGTTCCGTACCCAAAGGGTAAAACGGGACCCTATTACTAAGACTTCGCTGTCCGTCCGTCCGTCCGTCCGTCTGTCACCAGGCTGTATCTCACGAACCGTGATAGCTAGACAGTTGAAATTTTCACAGATGATGTATTTCTGTTGCCGCTATAACAACAAATACTAAAAACAGAATAAAATAAAGATTTAAATGGGGCTCCCATACAACAAACGTGATTTTTGACCAAAGTTAAGCAACGTCGGGAGTGGTCAGTATTTGGATGGGTGACCGTTTTTTTTTTTGCTTTTTTTTTTGTTTTTTTTTTTTTTGCATTATGGTACGGAACCCTTCGTGCGCGAGTCCGACTCGCACTTGCCCGGTTTTTTCAATAAGATGTCAACTCAAAAAATTGACGCTTAAAGTTGACATTTTATTGCAAAATGGATGTGGGATGACACATTATTGCTTAACAGCATCCAGATACCGTGAGTAGGTTACTCAGTAGAGTGATCTATCCCCATCTATGCAAACCTTTGACAGTTGCCAACCCCATTGGCAACGTCACGGCCTAGAATTATATATGTAATTCGTAGAATAGAATCTGAATAACATTTATTTAAAAATCTAATTAACAAAATGTAATACTTAAAAAATAATAATTTGAAGGTTGTAAAAGTTGTCATAAGCTCATAATATAGTAACCACATCATATTGTGTCAATTTCTTGAGTTAAATAGGCCCCCAGATCTTTTAAAATTACGCTCTATTGTGTCTGGTCAATTTTGACGGAATCACTGCATCTAAGAGTCTAGGAACTGGGACACATACAGTATGTATACATTTTTACACGTAAGGTAGGAAACCGCGTAGTAAGTAATTGACATGTAATTGAAAAAAAAAGTGGAACGTGAATCGAACGATTCAGAGGGGCTACCGCGAAAACTGAAATTCGCAAATTGCGGGGATCTTTCTCTTTTACTCCAATGAGGGCGTAATTAGAGTGACAGAGAAAAATGCCCGCAATTTGCGAACTTCGATTTTCGCGGTTATAGCCCAGATACCTACAATATAAGATTATTCAGTCTAAAAGTATTTTGCCCATCCTTGCGTAATAGTGGTTAACCATGTACTTTACTGAGACTGAGATATTCATTAAGATGATCCTGTCAGTTAAATTGTATTTAATTAAGATTCTACTGATATTTACGTCATAAGGAAAAAAATTGCAGCTTAGACTTGAAACTGGGACAAGGATTACCTATCAATTTGTATAGCAATAATTAAATTAAATTATATGTAATCTACTAATCTACATAAGAGTGGCATGTTTGCATAAGAGTGGCATATAACTATAATAGATGCACCAGATGATATCAAAACTTGAAATGCACCTTGGCATACAAAGGTGAGCACCGAGCTTAAATAAAATGCACATTAATTAATAGAGTCAGGTGTTACATTGCATAAATCCATTAATTAACACAAACATATTACTTTCTAATAAATAAATAATAATAATGTGTCGCAGTTTAGCAAGGTAATATTTATGTCTTACGAAATTTAAATGCACATTATCTAACCTCAAATCTAAAATGTAGAATTTAGCTTGCATTTGTGTTACTATACCAGGGTGTCCCATAAGTGACACTGGAGGTAGACCACGCCAAAAGGACCCAAACCAACTTAACATGACCCCAGTAAAAGTGGCACGGTTTTCGAGTTATTGCCAAATTAAGGCCTATTTATATACCTATATATATGATATAGTTTTAAGCTGTAGAATATAGTTTTAAGAATAATTTGCATGCTGTCATGAGATAGCGGATTAAGGTGGATCATTACTAACCTAAAGTTAAGACCTGTAACTAACCCTTTTTCTGCAAATAAATATGAATCTGAATCTGAATCTGAAGGTTTTTCATGAATTTTGACCGATTTTAACATTGTTAGTGCCAGTGTGCACTCGGAAAGGTCTCGAAGTTAGTTTTTTTTTATGTGTACGGCATCATGAATAGTTAATTAAGATAACAAAATAGGTATTTTATCGATAAACAATGTAAAATACAAAAAAATACTGGTTTAATCTTGAATTAAATTCACAGCGAAACATCAGTTTCGAATTTGACCACCTGTTGTGAAAAAAAAAATACTAGAAAAGTAATGAGCAAATTGTATGTGAACACGTTTGTATGGAAAAAATTCAAACTCTAGCTAGAAGAAGCGGCACCCCCTCATTTTGTTACATTTATTATGTAGACAAAATACGCCAAGTTTTGTAATCTTATCTCAACTACAAGGGGGTGCTCAAACACTTTGAAAATTTTCAAAGTTGTATGAAATCGAAAAAAATCAAGTTATTATTTTTTAGACTTTTATGTAAGTAGTAGTTTTCACATTATTTGAAAATGTGATTTAAAAGTTATTAAGTAAAAAAACATTTTTATTTCTATTTTTTATGATTTTATAGGTGAAATTCTTACATTTAAAAAATTATGTAAAATAAAAATAAAAATGTTTTTCTACTTCAAAACTTATTAATCACATGTGCAAATAGTGTTAATCCAGATACTTAAATAAAATTCTGAATAATAAATACTTTTTTTTTTGGTTTCATACAACTTTGATAAATTTCAAAGTGGTTGAGCATCCCCTTGTAGTTGAGATAAAATTACGAAACTTGGTGTATTTTACCAGCATAATAAGTGTAGGTAACAAAATAAGGGGGTGCCCCGCCGAAAAAAAAAAAAAGATTTTTGAACCACCCTAATACCAATTCAATTATTCATTGTAATAATATGTAATGTATCCACTGAGATAAAGTGTTCTAAGTTAGTTAAACTCGTGTGTACTTTAGCTTAGTGAATTTTCCATTTTTAGTAGAAAGCCCTTACTAGTATGTAGGTACACTTACACCCAAATAAAAGCGGAATCAATATGAGTAAGTCGTAAGTAGTCGTATTCCTACAGATCTTCTAATTCATTGAATTTCCCAAGAATTAACGTAACCCAACGTAGCAACTATCTATATACCGTTTATCTTACCGTAACCGAAGAGCAGGAGGTACCTAAGTACTTTGTAATGAATGACTCTTACTTATTCTTTTTTTGAAACATCCCACTACGCTCGGCACGGCACGTATTCAATGACAGACATGACCAACAGCAAATGGGCCCTATAAACGAAGAGTTATTATTTATAAAAGATGTGTAAGTAAGTAAAACCTAAAAAAAATCGTGCCCCCAATTTTGACACCTGAATTAGGTAGATATCGACGCTGGAAAGGAGAAATTGGATAAGCGACACGCAGCTAACTTTACAGAGGAGCCCAAAAACTGCAACCCTTTGTAAAATAAAATCATTAAAATTCATTATGATGACGAATTTCTTAAATAAGAAACTTTATATGGTTATAGTGATGTATTCTACATTATCCTATTATTATTTTACCTTCAAATGAGTTATGTTAGAATTTAGTGTCGCTTAAGCAAAATGATCGTAAAAATAAATTTTGGTAAATTTATCTTACCAACATGTTTCACAAGAAATTATTCAGGTAAAAAAGTCCAAGCTTAATTTGTCGTCAGAATTGATCGAGTAAAAACTACCTTATTGTAAAATATGCTTATTTTATAGTCAAGCAAAAGAGTATATACGTAAAATTTTACATGAAACAAATCAAGATAAATTATCGAATCACTTTTTAAGGAGCAATTTCAAACTCGATAAGCAGCTTATGCGACACATTCAACCTATGATACATCTACATTCTATGAGTTTTATAGTTATCGAACACAAGGAAATGGTTGTCATACCTACGCATGATAAAATATACCCTTTAAGTAATTTGTATAGCTTTATTTCAAATAAGAAGTTATGTAACGAGTCTTAAGATAACAAGTGCCAACTTAATTACAAGGTACCAGTAAGAATGGGAAATTTGTATTTGAAACCAAAATAGGAATAAAATATTATCTCGTGTATAGCTTAAATTAAACTATGTAATGTTATTTCATTTATTTATTTCCCTAACCTGGCATTTTCTGATAGTATGAAAAATAATAAGAAAAAGAAAGTAAGTAAAAAATGTACTAGGTAACTTCCAACAAAATTTAGGTAAAATGGAATAAACGACAAAAGTTTTATATCTTAAATTAGGTAAATGATCATAAACGCCAATAGTTCACATTTGACAGTCAAGTAAATTTATCTATATGACATTAAAACCTATTATTCGGCCAAGTAAAAATAGTTAACCGACAGTGAAAGGTTAGTTGTCATAAGGCAAAATTATCCAAGTTTAGGTTAAGCTGAACTGGCAAATAAGTAAAAAACTCTAAGGTTCATTACATTGAATAACTTTTCATCTAATCTCCACTTTTCAAAAAAATGTTGAAAACCAAGTCGTTTAGTAACTTAAATGTACCAGTGATTCTCCAAATCACCGACTGGATAAGCGACACTAAAATCGTCAGATTGGTACGAAACCTAGTCCATTCGATGCAGAAAAATTTGGCGATTCCAACGATGTATATAACTCAATATCTCTGAAAATGTCGCTTATCCAATTTCTCCTTTCCAGCGTCGATATGTAGATAGCTATTAATAACATAATTATGGCTGTTTAGTGTTCAAATACAACTTTATTTAAATATTTAGTTATTTAAACTTTATTGCGCAAAATGTATACAACAATGTACAAATGGCGGACTTAATGCCAAATGGCATTCTCTACCAGTCAACCATAGGGCCAAACAGAGATACCTACCATTGGTGCAGAGAGAGAAATATATTGAGTGAATAAAAAAAAGCAAACTATAATTATAAACTAGATAAATAAATAAAAGACTAATCCCAATAAAGCCTAGTATACCCTCTGGGTTGAAAGGTCAGATGGCAGTCGCTTTCGTAAAAACTAGTGCCTACGCCAATTCTTGGGATTAGTTGCCAAGCGGACCCCAGGCTCCCATGAGCCGTGGCAAAATGCCGGGACAGCGCGAGGAAGATGATGATGATGATGAAATAAAATATAGGTATATAAAGTACCACATATTTATGAAATACATATCGACGCTGGAAAGGAGAAATTGGATAAGCGACATTTTCAGAGATATTGAGTTATATACATCGTTGGAATCGCCAAATTTTTCTGCATCGAATGGACTAGGTTTCGTACCAATCTGACGATTTTAGTGTCGCTTATCCAGTCGGTGATTTGGAGAATCACTGGTACATTTAAGTTACTAAACGACTTGGTTTTCAACATTTTTTTGAAAAGTGGAGATTAGATGAAAAGTTATTCAATGTAATGAACCTTAGAGTTTTTTACTTATTTGCCAGTTCAGCTTAACCTAAACTTGGATAATTTTGCCTTATGACAACTAACCTTTCACTGTCGGTTAACTATTTTTACTTGGCCGAATAATAGGTTTTAATGTCATATAGATAAATTTACTTGACTGTCAAATGTGAACTATTGGCGTTTATGATCATTTACCTAATTTCAGATATAAAACTTTTGTCGTTTATTCCATTTTACCTAAATTTTGTTGGAAGTTACCTAGTACATTTTTTACTTACTTTCTTTTTCTTATTATTTTTCATACTATCAGAAAATGCCAGGTTAGGGAAATAAATAAATGAAATAACATTACATAGTTTAATTTAAGCTATACACGAGATAATATTTTATTCCTATTTTGGTTTCAAATACAAATTTCCCATTCTTACTGGTACCTTGTAATTAAGTTGGCACTTGTTATCTTAAGACTCGTTACATAACTTCTTATTTGAAATAAAGCTATACAAATTACTTAAAGGGTATATTTTATCATGCGTAGGTATGACAACCATTTCCTTGTGGTCGATAACTATAAAACTCATAGAATGTAGATGTATCATAGGTTGAATGTGTCGCATAAGCTGCTTATCGAGTTTGAAATTGCTCCTTAAAAAGTGATTCGATAATTTATCTTGATTTGTTTCATGTAAAATTTTACGTATATACTCTTTTGCTTGACTATAAAATAAGCATATTTTACAATAAGGTAGTTTTTACTCGATCAATTCTGACGACAAATTAAGCTTGGACTTTTTTACCTGAATAATTTCTTGTGAAACATGTTGGTAAGATAAATTTACCAAAATTTATTTTTACGATCATTTTGCTTAAGCGACACTAAATTCTAACATAACTCATTTGAAGGTAAAATAATAATAGGATAATGTAGAATACATCACTATAACCATATAAAGTTTCTTATTTAAGAAATTCGTCATCATAATGAATTTTAATGATTTTATTTTACAAAGGGTTGCAGTTTTTGGGCTCCTCTGTAAAGTTAGCTGCGTGTCGCTTATCCAATTTCTCCTTTCCAGCGTCGATATATATGATTCGGTTAAGTTGTGTTCTAATGTATGGGGAAGACAAACAAATTATAGCCAGTCTTTTATGAATGTAGTATGATACCTTTGGGTATGGTGCTTTACCCACGCCAGCGTCCCCTTCCCTTCCCCTGCCGCAACCCCCCCTTTTTGCATGAAATATGTCCCGGTTGACGGTTTTTATTAATTTTTGAGAAAAGTATTAGAATTAGGAATAAAGTGTCAAGGTAAGAAATAATCCTTAATAAATTCTAAACAAAAAAGGTTATATGCAACTTTTTGGTAAGACTCACCATATTCATGTATTTTTTAGTTTTAGTTAGTTCAATATAACATAGTACGTGATAGTACTGAAAGAAATCTTATACGGAGAATAAGCTTGCAAGGTTATTCTCCGTGTAGGATTTCTTTCAGTACTATTTACGTACAATGTTATATTGAACTTCAACAAGTTTTTCAACGGTTAAATTTTGTCGAAGTTCATCTAGCCATAACATGAATATGGTGCGTCATATCAAAAAAATGAATAAACCTTTTTTGTTAAGAATTGAATAGGGATTATTTCTTTCATTGACACTTTTTTCCTATATTGTATACTTTCGCCAAAAAATTAAAAAAACTGAACCGGGACATATTTCATGCAAAAAGGGGTGGTTGCGGCAGGGGGAGGGAAGGGGACGCTAGCGTGCGTAAAGCACCATACCCAAAGGTATCGTACTACGTTCATAAAAGGCTGGCTATAATTAGTTTTTCAAAAAACACAATTTGACCGAATCAATAACTATAAATATAATAGTGATGGATATTATTCAAACTCTTGTTTTAGCAAATGCTTACGTAACATCCGGTTGAAAGAACACTTACTTGGAACTTGTCTAACTAGGTACTACCTACTACTACCTAGGTACTTGTACTAACTTTGGGTACAGCGTCACCTTCAGCTGCTGTTAATTTCGAGGCACGATTTTTTCTTCGACCATAAGTACACCTCTTCTACAATCAGTAACTCTTCAGTATCACTTAATGCGACGATTTCGTCACAATCACCACCGAACATTGAGAAAGAAAATGCCGTAGAATTACCTGCTCCAAAAGGCAATGACTTGTCGCTGGCGACATCGAGGCGGCCATTTTTGATAAACCGCTCCGGTCTAAAAACTTCTGGGTCGCCCCATAAGTCCTTGTCTATGTGTAGACTCGTTAGATTCACTCCCACTGCAGTGTTCTGTGGAAATGGTTGCGAGGTTATCGTTAATCATCAGAGAAAATTAAGCAATAAAACATACGTAATGGCATGTAAATACGTAATAAAAGTGAATGTTTGGATATTATATGTTTTTAGTCAACGCAAATGTAGCGTGAGGAAACCGGACTAATCCCAATAACGCCTAGTTTACCCTCTGGGTTGGAAGGTCAGATGGCAGTCGCTTTCGTAAAAACTAGTGCCTACGTCAATTCTTGCGATTAGTCGCCAAAGGGGAGCCGTGGCAAAAAATGCCGGGACAACGCGAGCAAGAAGAGATCAACGCAAATGTGGCTGTCTGCACAGTACGACGACGCACCAGCACCATATCGGATATCCGTGTAGATGTGGTGTGGATTCTGTGATATAAACACTAAAAATCCGACCATGCTAAGTATGCATACGAAGTGTTACCTCAAATATGGCGATATGTATCACTGCTAAGCCAAGTCAGGGCTTAGCGTAATCGGAGCGGCTAAGGCGCTCACAAATATCTGAACACGCCTCTATTGTCAGGGCGTTGGAGTGTGTGTTCAGATATTGTGAACACCTTGGCCGCTCCGATATATCTGATGGCGACTGTAGGTACCTAGCTAAGTATATAAGTACCTCCGCAATATGGTAGCCGTCCAGCGTGGTGTCGACGACGCATCGGTGCGGTACTGCGAGTGGTACTGTTGTCTCAAACCGCAGCATTTCGCGCAGGCTCGCTTCTGTATACGGCATGCTGTGAATAATTAAATTTCCTAATAATGACCTATTAAATAAAAACCAAATTAGTAAAAGGAGCGAAATCTATTATAGTAGAACAGTTGTAGACTCCTTCAATAACGCCTACGTCCTTACGTAGGCGTTATTGAAGGAGTGAAGTGCGCTGTTAATGATTTGAATTATTTTATGAAATATTCTAGGTATTGTAGCGCCACCTATTTAAGGTTTTTGACGGACAATTTTTGCTACATGGAGATTGTTTTCCTTAACTTTACCTTCCATATTTGAGTAGGTACTTATTAGGGATGTACCGACTAGTCGCCGACTAGTCGGGAAAGCCGAATATCCGGCCACATTTGTAGTCGGCGATTAGTCGGCGACTAGTCGGCAAAAATGGCCGATTAGTCGGCACTTTATTACTGAAAGAAAAACAGAAAAAATAAATCAACAGTCATTATTTACCATATGTATTATGTTTATTTTACTAAAATACCTATTCAGGGTGCAAACGAAAATTATTGTTCATATAATTGACCGTTTCATCGTTATCGTATGTTGGTGGGCTGGTGTTTTCCTCTACAGGTCGATCTCAACTGATTCTCGTGTAATTTCATGTGCAAGTTCGATTTTTTTTTTATTATTATTCAGTTTTTGTTTTTTTTTAAATGGTGGAGCCATGAGGAACTTTTAACGTTATTGCAAAATTTAGGGACTTAGACAGGGCACGTTTTACGTACAGACGCTGACCACAGGGGATAGGTTCTTAACTGGCGACTACGTACGGGAAATAGGGCTTTAGAAATACCTCCTACAAGCTGTACTGACGGTCTGCACAGGGTAGCAAAATAAAAGAACTAAAGACAGAAATTGAACGAGGATTCTTGTGATAGGTCTTTGAACCTGATGTAGAGAACACCTTTTAGCCAAGCTAATATGACGAATAGCGCAACCAAAGGAGCAAAACTATTGTTTTTCACCTGATGATACGAAACTAATGATCTGGCCGACTAGCCGACTAGTCGGCCGACTAATCGGCCATTCGAGCGCCGATTAGTCGGCTAGTCGGCTAGTCGGCCAAATCAATAGTCGGTACATCACTAGTACTTATACTATACTTTATCAAAGCGCGTTCCACTATTTTAGCGATTCGCGCGCGAAAAATACGGGAGCGATATACTACCTATTCCGATATTTATAATATTTATATTCATATTCCAAAAGTTATTATTTTCTATAATGTTAATATCCAGAGAGGAAAATGGGGACCACGTTTGTATGGAGATGCGGTCACGTGACGTCATCCCATCCGGCGGGCCCCTTTCCTCTTAACGCACGAACAAATTTAACCAAGGGTAATTGCAGTCGTTGACTGGTTAGGTAATCTATTTTTAGAACAAATTTCACCATAAAATTGCGGTCGTTGACCTGTTAATCCCTTTTGGTTGGTCTATTATTCCTATTTTACAAGCTCTTTTACTCTTATTTAACTTGCAATTTTTGTTTGTTTAGGTATCTTAGGTAAGTATGTTAGTCCAGGTCAAATCTTGCGAGCTAAATTAGACCCATTTCCCATTATTCAATTGATCCGAAACTTCACATAAATAGGTGACAATGACAATGCAATATTATGGTACCATCTAGCTAATCTGATGAAGTGATGATGGAGACAGGAGGTGGTAATGGAAACTCTGTGGTAAAACAACGCAACCAAATGTTTGGGTTTGTTAGACTAGTATAAGTTGCCGAAAGAAAAGTACAATCAGCGATTTAAAAGCAAGCTTTTACAAGTATCAAAAATGAATTTTTTGACAAAAAACTTATTTAGCTTTAGACAAAAGACCACCGCCGCTAAATTCAAGGTTCACAACATGTCATATCTGCGAGACTTTATTACTTACTTTATACAGATAAATTACCTACTTTACAATGAAAATATAAAGAAAACCTCATCCCCAGCGGGCTCAGCACGGTTCCATTTTTATCGACTATCACTATGCGCGTCCCTTTCGCACTTACATACTTGTTAGAACGTGACAGGCATGGTGACAAGGGATGAAAACGCGACCGTGCTAAGCCGCCAGGTGTTAAGAGCGGGTATTGTGTGGGATTATTACATCACCTTGACATGGGTTATGATGTATGAATATTATGTTTGTCGTTACTTGTCTGTTTACAGGTAGGTAAATAGGTAATCGTAATTTACCGTCTATTAGCTTAACTGTTTCGCTTACTTAACATCAAAGAAAGTACCTACTATCTACTAATTAACCATTCAAATACACGCAATAGGTATGTGAGTATGTCGCTTTGCAAAATTTTGTTCTAGTTCTATTCGCTAAGGCGTTGCAAAAATGTCTCGGTCGCAAAATGTGCTCCTTATCAAAAGGTCTGTGATTTAGGAATACGTAGATAAAAATCGAATCGAAAATTTTACAACATAAACCTAAACTAAGTACCTAAACAAGAAAAACCATTTTGCAATAAGTACCTATTAAGTGATTCACAAATCAGACGACAAAATAATTGTAGCTAAGTATATACTAGACAATTTTGTAGAGAAAATTGGCCAAAGCAAGCCAAAAGCCATACATAACCAAAAAGGCTACATACTTTTTCCTGTCGTCCAGATTGGGCATGCGATCGCAGCCGACGACTCGGTCGATCTCCTCGTGGATCTTATCCTGGATCTCAGGATGCAGGAACATTTGTTCAACCAGGAGCTGGATAACGGACTCGCCGGCCGTCGCGCTCGGGAACATGTAGTCCGTGCAGATCAGGATCAATTGATCCACTGAAATGTAAAGGTTGGTATAGATAAGCTGGATTTTTAACTGTCCGAATTTTAGGAAAAGCTCTTAAGGTCTCTGCCCACTACACCGTATCATACCATGACCGTAGTAGGAACGTGTCAGGCAAAAAAATATTCTTTGTATTAAAAAGTATGAGACTAAGCCCACTCTAGCCCGTTCCGTCACCGACCATACCCGTCCCATACCATGCACGGACCGTCAAAAATTGTCGGCGAGGTTAACCCTTTGCTCACTAAAGATGTTTAGAAACGCGCACGGTACAGTTTTCGAGCGTTCCAATAGATAAAGACTATGGCACGTTATTACGCGTGTCGTTAAAATTCGGACACCTTGAAAAATTTCAACTATAATAAGTACTGGAACGAAGTCCTTTTCAGATTAAGGGGCGTATTCAGAATTGTGGACACCAGTGTTGCGTACGAACGTTACTGTTTTGAATTTTGTTTGACACCATTTGCTAATGCTATGCCATGATACCATGACATGGAATACCATCGGACCAAAAATCTGCTTCGTGCAAGTAAAAATCTGGTGGTATGTATGTTCAAAAGTGAAGTGATTTCAATAACGATGCGTCGCGCTCGGCGCATATACCTACGCATTTGCAAGGTGGCACGTGAGCAAGTGCGACTAACTGATACGAGTAGCTATGCCAAATTCACACGTTTCTGGCCCCGTTAGTTATCTTGACACGTTTTTATACCATGCTTCATAAAAAATTGGCTAAAGTGTAAACAAACCAAATTATAAGTTACCTATCTTATCTACTCCGTAATTATGCACTTTTAAAGTATGGACATTGGCCTATCAACAATATATTACCTAATATACATTGTAATTACTTACATTTGTTTATACTGTTTATAGTTTATACATCTGTTAATTATTCAAATTGGAGTGAAAACATTTCGTTCAAAAATATTAGCCTACCTATTTGCAAAAGCTAACCAAGCCATATTGCTTTACCTTTTTCATAGACACCATACTATAGAATAGAATTAAGTGAGTATGTTACCCATTGAAGGATGATTATACGCTAATTAAATTATAGAGATATTGTATAGCAGGTATTTATTTGCCAGAATGCAGGTTATGAATAGTTACCTATAGTGTGAATCAAACGATCTGATCTAGTTTACTCAAAGAGTCTTAAGAATACAATACCATTGAGTGGTAAACCACAAATTAGGATAATCACCTCGTAGTAAAAGCAGATTATAACCGCCTTGAAATGTTAGTATAGATTAACGACTCTATTTCTTTAAACAATAGACTACAAAATACACTAACTAAATAATGGCTAACCTAACTTTTTTTGCATTTAACAACCATCGACACTCAAAAAGAACACACTCAGTAGAAAAACAGCTATGAGATATCATAAAATTCCATTATATTTTCGGCTCTATAGTCTTACCATAAGGATAAAAATGCTTTGAAGGTAAGAATAACATTCACACGTTTTGCATTTAGAGATAACAGATGTGCCGCCAGGGTCGTACTCGCATTGTTGCAATTGATAAGCACGTGGTTTATCTGTTTATGTCGGAATGTTATTTAGTGGTATTTTTTTCTGACCTATACCTAACTACAATTGTAATAAAAGAGCGAGCGAGACACCAATAAAAAAAAATACCTGGCCTGTTATCAAATTGTGGGACACATTATGATATGATTGTAGTTTTAAATCTTAGTGTCTAACTGGCTTTCGCTCGTTCAGTACATGTGTTCTTATTCAATTCCTACTGATCTTTTACGCAACTTGGCTAAGTTTTACCGGACATTCCCTGCTTTCGATTGGATTTTGTACCTTGTGATTTTAACGACTCTGGCTACGTTTTACTGGACTTGATAATAATTATGTGGCGACCGTGGGTCAATGCGAGTGCAAGTGGACATTAACTAATATGTATTATAATTTATTATTAATAATTATACATTTTTATCTTTCTACACATTTTATTTAACACCAGAATACGTCCCTGTCGTGGCTAAGGTGCATGTGACTTTCCAAAAGATTGAATATGATATTATCTTTTTAGACCATTTTAACCCCATTTAACAAGAAATAAGGTTTAGAATTCAATATACATGCAATGTACTTCTAACTTATTTTGTAAGTAAATTGGTTGGCGCCTACGAGAACAAAAGCAGATAATAGGATTGTAATAGAACAATGCCATTGTTAGTACAGGTAAGTGAACAAGATCAGTTCAAAAAATTTTACCTATACCTACAAGTTGGGTACATTATGTTCCAAGTACATACCTAAATTCCGCCTCATAATGGCATGAAAACGGTACTTTGAAAATTGGTTTGTTTAGTCGACGTCTAAGTCCCTGCGTCTAACCTATTATTACATTTTTGCACGTTACTTACTCCTTTATTAACTGTCGATATCTATTCTCGTGATTCCACGCGGAAAGCAAGAAACGCCGTTTTATGTTACGAGCAAATGTTATATGTGTGTCATGTGGGATTCTATTTCATTTGATTACCTATCGCGGGTCATGATCCCTAATGAAAAATCGATAAAAATGGTATTAATTAACACCTTTCTCCATGGGCCCAAATATGAAAATCGCTCGGCCCCTTGGTTTCGGCTACCAACATAAAGCTTTCAAAGTTTTCTATGGAATAGCTGATGTTTTTTCGCGATTTTGTGGTTGGTCTCATTGGAACAGTTGTCCAGTATAACCGTCTTTATAACGCCCCTTAATTTCCCGGTAGAACCGTCACGTCCCGAAGTTGCTTTCCTAATAGCTTCCTAGGTACTTACCAGAGAACGTAGTGCGTTCGGTGTCTCGAATCTCCTCCTTCATTTTTCTGATGTACATGTCTAAGAAGTGCCGGTTCTGGTTATCATCATGCGTCGCCATCGCGTGCTCAATTAGTTTCTAGAACAGATATAATTTACTTTTGAAATTTAGCTTAGGTCTCAATATTAGCTAGAGGTAGGTATAAACAGCAATTACGCTCTCTTGTTAAACAAATAACTATAGTTTGGCCCAGGACTGTCTCATTTCAAACATAGACGTTGGTGCCCCAACTTAAGTAATTGTATAGAAAAATGGATATTACCTACTTATGTTAGGGAACCGACTGTACGAGCACCCAAAAAAAACCGGACAAGTGCGAGTCAGACTCGCCCACCGAGGGTTTCGTACTTTTTAGTATTTGTTGTTATAGCGGCAACAGAAATACATCATCTGTGAAAAGTTCAACTGTCTAGCTATCACGGTTCGTGAGATACAGCCTGGTGACAGACGGTCCGTCCGTAAGACGGACAGCGGAGTCTTAGTAATAGGGTCCCGTTTTACCCTTTGGGTACGGAACCCTAAAAAAGGATGCGTATAGTTTTCCTGGTTCTTACTGACTGACAAGTTGTATTTGCCACACTATACCTATTGCATAGCTACGTACCCTGAAAAAGTCAGTTAGATACTTGTTCCCTTCATACAAGTCTTGATAGCCGCTCCATTTGGGGAATAGTTCCTTGAGCCACGGCGTTAAGGAAATAGCTCCGCCGAGGTCGTTGCTGCCGCGCTGGAACCTGTCAATACAACGAGTCATACAGTTCATCTATGATACATATACTTGGTCAAGCGAATCATGTCAGTAGCAAACCGCGGCAAATTTGAAAAATCACGGGTTAGCAACACTGTTCATGTTCACTGTTCAACAATGGACTATGGTGGTTTTCACCGCACGCCGCTCCAGCACAAACAATGCACTGTCTCGCTTAGACATCGAAGCGGCGTGATCCTCATCAGTGTCATTAACCGCGTATGCCATAAACGTGGTGTGTTTCCATTTGTCCCCGCCGGGCACAGAAGGGAATAGGTGCTTCATGTACTTACCTAATTCATTCCCTCTTGTCCCCGCCTCATGTCGACGACGGTCACGTGGGGCGGGGAGAAATGGGAATACACCTTTGACGTAACACGGTTAGGTAATGCGATAGCTATATTAACTCACCTGAGGGTATTTCTGGCCAAGTCCCAGAGCGCAGGGTAGTCTTCACGGGGCAGGGTTATTCCGCTGAACACGTGCAGCATACCGTTGATAAAAGGCACGGAGAGATAGTGCGGCAGGTAAACCAGGTCACCGTTCACAAGTTTCTGGAATTTTAAATAATACCAAGTGGTAAAAAAATAACCAGCGGGCTCAGCACGGTTCCATTTTTATCGACAATCACTATGCGCGTCCCTTTCGCACTTACATACTTGTTAGAACGTGACAGGCATGGTGACAAGGGATAAAAACGCGACCGTGCTAAGCCGCCAGGCCAGTCAAATTTGGATATTTCTTGGAATTAATTCCCAGCAAGATGGAAATCGTCTTAATACCTTCATTTGGTTCTAAATTAGTGTAATCCGAGTTTGCTTCATTCCAAGAGTTGTGGAATAAAAATTGCTCTTTTTCAGTTTTTTGCTTGTAGTTCAAAAACGATACGTTCGACGACGGAAAATTTGCTCTAATTATGATAAAAATTGACATTTGAGGATCCGAAAGATACCAATATGAATTCGTAACTAGTCAAAGATTGTATAAATGGCCGCCATCACTTTGAATTTCTTTTTTTTGGTAGAATCGTGTTAAAATCCGAATTTTTTTTTCACCAGTTTTTGATTCATAACAACCTTGCTGGTAGTAATTGTAATTTGTAATTGATGGTGGGTTCCTTCTACATCGAGTGGTTTTGTCAATCCAAGGTAAAATTTAGGTACTTATCTCTATCTCCCAAGGCTCCCAAAATTTATCCACACCTCCAGGGATGGAGCAAACTCGGATTATACGGTAATGATTTCCTGCTTGGTGGGAATTAATTCCTCAAAACGCTTTTGGGTCATTCTCGCATTTCGTGCAAATCGGTATTATTTGCAATTTACCAAAAATTAGTGTCCGACCGAAACATGTTTTTTTGCCGAAACCGAAACCGAAACCGAATGTTCGGCTTTGGCTCTAGTTTCGGCCGAAACCGAAACCGAAACCGAACCTTTTGTAGACTTGTTAAAATCGTTAAAAAAATGTCATAAAACCGCTTTTGCACACATATTATGGAACTGTCAACACCCAATGTCCTTGAAATTGACGTTACTTAAGCAGTTTTTTAAGAAAATTACTAGAGTTAGACCAAGATAATTCTGCAACGATTTTGACAACACACGCAGTGCAAGTGTTATTTTAAACGTCAAAACTTCTATGAAATTATGACGTATAAATAACATTTGCACTAGTTGCACTGCGTATGCTATCAAAATAATTGCAGAATTTTCTTAGTCTAACTCTATTCATTCACCAGTCAAGTTAACATGTAGATACAGGGTCAACCAAAACAAAAACGCGAGCGCAGCGAGCGCGAAATTTTTTGTTAAAATATCGCAAGGCCGAGTACCGATCTTCACCTGGGCCTAAAAGTCCGAAGTACCCCAGTGAGGCGAACTTTCATGCGAAGTCAAAGCCGTGCTTCAGGCTTCAGGATAAGTAGTTGAGCACAAACTCCTACCAACGTCCATTGTATTAAAAAGCGAGATATTTCCTTGAGCGCTGGTGGCCTAGCGGTAAGAGCGTGCGACTTTCAATCCGAAGGTCGCAGGTATAAACCCCGGCTCGTACCAATGAGTTTTTCGGAACTTATAGGTATACGAAATATCATTTGATATTTACTATTTGCTTTTCGGTGAAGGAAAAACATCGTGAGGAAGCCGGACTAGTAGTAGTAGTAGTACTAGTAGTAGTAGTAGAGTAAGAGTTTACTACTACTAGTCCCGATAAGGCCTAGTTTACTCTCTGGGTTCGAGGGTCAGTCTGATGGCAGTGGCTTTCGTAAAAACTAGTGCCTACGCCAATTCTTGGGATTAGTTGTCAATTGGACCCCAGGCTCCCATGAGCCGTGGCAAAAAATCCGGGATTACGCGAGGAAGATGATGAGTTTTCTTATTATTCCTTTGCCCAGGCCCAGTAACATGCGACAGTGCTATTTCATTTACTCCGATACAATTAGACAGTGTGCGCGTTATATGTATTAACAGCCTCTTAAGACTGCGTCTAGTGGCGCCCTCATTAGTGGAATTGTTTTGATAATAAACCAATTAATTACTGTACCTATACATGAATCAGTATATTATGTAGGTACATATTAATATTGTTGTCCTACTTATTCCCCAACTTTTCGTCTTTGTCACATAGTTTAGTTTCATAGTACGAAGTACCATTTTGTAAGTTTCGGCCCGGCCGAAAGGTTCGGCCGTTTTTTGGCCGAAACCGAAACTACAGCCGAAACATGATTTTGTGGCCGAAACTGGCCGAAACCGAACCTTCGGTCGGACACTACCAAAAATGTGATGGTGTTTTCGAATATCTGTTAATGCAAGGTTGTAACATAGGACCTAAAGTATATTGGCCCGCCATGGACAATTCTAAAAAGGTGGTTATTTTCTTTAAATATACAATTAACCCCCACTATTTTCATTCCTCTCTGCATGTATAGCGTGAAGTTAAACTTTGACCTCCATTTGAACCTTAAGATACTAAAAATAGAAAACTTGTTGTTGGTTCAGTAAACAAGTAATTTATTTATGTTTTATATCCTATAATATTATACGCTAAGAAATTAACAATAAAACTATACAGCCTTATAAGTGATGGTCCAAGCAATTTCTTCATTACCGACGCGAGAAATGGATTAGCTATATTTTGCTATATAGCAAGGGTATATAGCACTTCCCGCGGATACAACACATTGTTCGTCAGTCAGCTGGCCGCGTGCTACCACAGCGGTCGTCCGTATGTTGCTTTTGACGAAAATACCTACGCTCTCTCGTGTCGGGAAGGACTGTGGTTCAGATAAATCTTCATCGCCATCTAGTGATTTATACAGTAAGTACCAAGTGTACATTATTAAAATTATACCTAATTGATGTGTTTTAGGGTTGCCTTTCGTGTGGCTTATTCTGTGAAATCAAGGTCTGATATCAACCGACCTAGGCGACGAAAACTTCCAAAACTTCATTCATATCTGTTTCATTCATTTCTTTTCCTTCCAATTTTGCCAGGGAAGGTAATGAACGAATTTAGAAGGTAATGATAGTGTATTTGAGGCAGTGCATTTAATGGAAAGAGGGTTAAGTTATTATAAATAGAATGTTGGTATAAGCATTTAAAACTGTATGTAATAATATATAGGGGAGCCCAACGTGATTTTTTGGATTTAACTAGAGCGCAGTAGATTAACATAATCTGCCGCTCTACATATAATACCAGACCGCACTCAAGGACTGTGCTGAGAAATTTGACACGTTACTAAGAGACTAAGTGAGTTGGAATCATCTGATACCTGTCGACGATAAGGTAGAGAACGGGGCAAATGTTTGGAATAAAGGGCAGAAACTACAGAAACATAAACACAGGCCGATAAGCAATAATAGTGCCTCCGCCGTCAAAAGCGACAATTCCCAATCCGTGCGTGATAAATCTCAGAAAACTGATACCAGCAGTAAAAAGCGGTGTAAAATCCCTCTCAGGGCGGTGGACTATCGCAAGTTCATCCATCTGTGGAATATAGCTTGAGGATCGGAGGACATACAGGCATATCTGCTGTTATTCATGGTGCACTGTCGATGAACTTAAGCTCAAAGGGGACTCCAAGACTTTCAAAATAGGAGTACCCTCGACAATGTATGAATCCTGTTTATTTCCAACTATGTAGCCCAATAATCGTGGTCATGTCGTAAATCCAACGTCAATGGGAGTCAGACAAAAACCAACCAGTAATACTTAGTTCGGAATCCTGATTTGAAACCTTCACTGGATCTAATTTACCAAAATGTAAGGGGTCTTAACACCAAAGTAAGTTTTTCGGGCTTCTATGCTGTTGGTCCAGACTACTTAGGTACCTGCATATATCTTAAAGGGGTGTTTAGAGCATTTGAATGGTCCAATACACTCCATGCTTCATCTGGTACGTAGGTACCACCACCAATCTCCACCAGTACATATCCTCACCATTGGAAGATTTCACGGGTAAGACCGATCCCAAAGTCAAGGTATTCTTTTCTTTCAGCTTTAGCAAAGCTTTTTGAGTCCATACTCCATGGCACGTTGTCGAAACAAGTGAAACCATTATTCCTGTGCAACACTCAGCATGGTTTCAGAGCGAAACGGTCTGTGAAAACTAACCTGACCTTGGTTGACACCATCTCAGAGCATCTGGATATGGGTATCCTGATAGACGTCCTGTATTATGATTTCCGAAAAGCCTTCAATCGTGTGGGTAACGATGTACTCCTACACAAACTAGACGCTATTGGGTTCAATCCACATTTGCTTAACATTTTTGCCAGTTATCTGCGTGATCAACCGCAGTACGCAACGACCAGCATGGCCACTTCGTACCAGATCCGTACCATACTCGTTCTGGTGACAGCCAAGATTCAATCTTGGGGCCTTTCCTATTTGGAATAATGGTCATTGACCTGCCCTCGGTTATCCATAACGCTCGTTGTCTACTCTACGCCGACGATATTAAATTGGTATATTGAGTTGAGAAGGAGGAGAATTGTAAGTTGCTGCAGGAGGATGTTTCATTTCTGTTCCAATGGAGTCGGGATAACAAACTGATTTTCAATGCGGCTAAGTGTCAAGTGTGTAGTTTTAATCAAGCCCTATTTCCTACACTTGCTCAATTTTTTCCTGGACCTGAGCCAATAGACTCTTAGATCAATAGACTCTTGTAATAACAAGAGTCGTCTCAGTAAAGGATCTTGCGGTCATATTCGATACGCGGCTAACATTTCACGACCATATCAAAGCACTTGGTACTGTAGCTTCAGTAGATTAGGCTTTGTCACTAGCAACGTCAGAGAATTCCATGAACCTTGCCCCATAAAAGTTTTTTACAATGTTCTGGTCAGAAGCAAGTCGGAGGTGTCAGCATTAGCCTGGATCCCTTACGAGTCAACGTACATTCTACTATTGGAAAAGGTCCAAAAGAATTTCCTTAGGATGTATTACCAAAAAATATTTATTTTAGGAACCCTGGGCTTCATTTCTTTGGAGGTGAGGCACAACTTAAGCCTATACTACTTTTAGCTTGTTGGGCTTTTCGTGGAGACTCTGGCTGCCTTGAACTAGTAGAGAGGCTTGTAAGACTTTTTGTACCGGACATTAGAAATATAACCCTTAGGCTTCATATTCATATTCTTTATTTGTATCGATCATACATTGTCACTGATGCGTAATTTACATTATTATTATACAATAGGTATGTCAGAAATATATACAATTAAAAGTAGGTATCATTGTAAACATTGGGAAATAATAATTAAATTGACAATAAAATAGTTGTACCCCGTTCCAATACGTTGGAATAATAATAATAGCTTTCCATTAAACATTCGTTAGCCTTCTAGGAATTCCTTGACCGAATAAAACGCCTTTTGGATCAGGAAATACTTGAGTTTTTTTTATAAAAATGAGATCTGAAGCAACATCCTTTATATCGGTCGGTAACCTGTTATAGATGCGTGGACCTATAATTTGGAAGAAGTTACCTGTTTTTGCAAGTCTGTGTCTAGGTATTACTAGTACCTGCGTTCGTCTTGACGACTCACGCGTAGTAGAGGTGGAAAAGTGTCTCCTACTCCGCCGGGTTAGTTTTCCTACCTCGAATATAAAGAGCGAGGGAACCGTTAGGACGCGTTCGTCGGGCGGTACTCGGCACATAGACCGGACGACTTATTTTGGATTATAAAAGGGCGATCACGGTCTGCAGCTAAACCCCAAAGATCGGTTCCATAGGTTGCATAGGTTTCTTCTCCTGGTGCATCTCCTGTTGACTCATGAGTGCTTGAGATTTTGTGAGTTTATGGAGCTACGGTGGATGGATTGGCAGTCGAGTGTATTTGGATGTTAATTTTAAATTAAAGTATGTAGTTTCTCAGTGTGTTGGTGACAAGACTGATGTAGTGCTGTGTAATCATTAAATAAATAAACAATACGAAATACGTCTTCAATCACGTAAATTGTGCATGACAATCGCTACAAGCTAGGTGGTAAATCATAAGTCGCGATTGTCAAGCCGGAGTATTTGTTAAGTCGGCTTGATCGTCTGCACAGCGCTTAAGACACGTGATTTTAATGTTGTTCATTATATTAATGGTGTTAATTTTCGTTAACTAAAGTTTTTTTATTGCGATTTCATAAGTTTGTTTCATTACCCTCCACTGATAAAATTACCATCCATGCCCATTTCATTACCAGCGCGTAGTTCATTACCATCAGTCTTATTAAATGAAAAGGAATAAGGTTACGAAGGTGCCTTTAGCATAAAAGTGTCAATAAATGAATCCACAATGCATGAAAACCCAAAAATTTACCATTTAAAAGAAAATTTACAAATCGAGAGAACATCACCGATTTGCACGAAATGAGAGAACGACCCTTTTTTGGATTTAATTTGACTGGCCTAACAGTGATTTGCCGTCGAAATCTATCACCACCAAACTGAATAACTTTCAGTTAAGTAAATTGAATGCCAACATCTTCAGATTTTCAAAGTAGTTTTGTAGGCATTATGTTACGATAGGTCATCATATATACATAGGCGAAAGTATTATGTCAAAAATTATAGCAAAAATATAATTCAAATATTTTTTTCATGAGAGTAATAGCGCCCTCTTGACAATGATCATCTGGTCAGGCTTTACCTATTCATGAATTATTCTCTCAGCACCTTGGAAGCATTTCACTTGAGTTGAATTTATATAAAAGTTACATTTTGAGGACGCTGAATGTGCGTCTCCTAGGTCAATGAGGTCTGGGTCGCCGACGTTAAAAACGCAAATGTAAATACTTATAAACGTGCGCAACCTACTGTTTATATTTAATAAATGTTGTTAAACCGATAAGTTATCTAAATTAGTTCATTAAAAACATAAAAATATTAACTATCTTTGATAGTAGGTACCTATATAAGTGAAGTCAACTTTAGCGAGTTAATAACCTACTCCCCGATCTGTTTGCCTACCTGCTTACCTACCTATACATACTTGCTTCTTGCTTATTATTATATTTTTTTGCAATTTTGGTAACTTTGCTAATATCGGCTAATGATCGATCTCTTCAACCTTATGTTAAACTTGTTAAAGCAGCAGTGGTGACTTGCCTATAATAAGCGCCAAGTTGGGTAGGGTAAGGTAGTCTAAGTACATAAGAGCTTTGAACAACGTCAGTTACCTACTTACCTTGTAGAACGTAGGTATATAACTACGAGTAAAGACTGTAGAGTAGAGTGTAGATACACGATAAATTCTGGCCATGCATGATATGGTATTTTTTTAATGAAAGTGTATTTTCAAGCAGCCCTTTTTAATTTGTTGATATCAAATACCTTCATACTTAATAAAAATAAAAACTTTTTTATCACCATCAAAATAAATATCAAGTTCAAAATAACGAGCGCATGTTATTTGCCTTCGAACGTTACCGTTTGGCGAGGCTTGTTGTAAAATGTTTAGCAAAAGTATTCAAAATAAACTTAGTTACCTTCTCATCGTCGTTCCTCGGGCCGTTGATCCTCATATCGATCATCTCCTTGATCTCATGGGTGATGGCATCTTCGAGCTCGACGCAGCGCCGCCCGAACCCAAAATCGCGCATGTAGCGCAGGGAGAACCTCCGCTGAGTATGCCAGAAGTAACCGTCTGTGGAGAATATGCCTGCAATCAAACATACAAGGATTCTAGTACCTCTACTGCAGAGTTCTGTCAAAGCGGGGACACTCCTCCTTTCGGGCTTTCTCGGCTCGCTCCGTTCGGCTCAGCATTGCTCCGAGCACAGAATAAATAATAGTACTAGGTACAGAAGACTCGCTCTCTAACAAAACGCGTCTGTTACAATCAGGACAGGTATGGCCGCTAGGTGGCGACAGCGCCACGCGCGGCTTATGGCTAGCCACCAAAATTGGTGTGGAACGGATGTACTTTTAGCTACCTATAGCAAAGCGACGAAATCGCGGAGTGAGCCACGCCTGCTCCGAGCAATTAAGTATTAGGGTTGGCACAACTTGACGTCCCTTTGCGTGCACGACCACAGATAAGATAATGATTTGAATTTGGGTTCGTCTTTGACGTCTCGAAAAACGTGTCTCGTTTTAATTTTAAACTAATTAACACAAAAGTTATGGCCAGAAAACCAGTATTTTAGCTTAAAATTGTTCAACTTTGATGCCAAATATCTCGAAGAGAATGAACTTTGAACTAAATATGGGATACTATATTGCTT
The DNA here is from genome assembly GCF_910591565.1 of Cydia splendana. NCBI lineage: Eukaryota > Metazoa > Arthropoda > Insecta > Lepidoptera > Tortricidae > Cydia > Cydia splendana. The sequence continues at coordinate 13,005,567 of NC_085966.1, read as the reverse complement.
AAAACCGTTGCTGTTAATATGATAAGCTACAAAAAAAAATAGAAAACGAAGGGATTCAGATCGAAGGTCATTGGCGTGGGGAGCCCCTTAACAAGTTACACACCTAAACCTTCCGCAAGAATCACTTTATTGATAGGTTAAAATCATATGAAAATTCGTTTAGTAGTTTTTGAGTTATGGAGTTGTTTTATAAGATGTTGGGTAATTTTTGACGTTTTCCCCTGGAATTTGCAGATGCTAGGTTGTGCGACAGTCGTGCACGTAGCGAATAAGGAGTTGACTTGAGTTGAGGTGATTGAAAATCAGGATAAACGCGTAAAGATTAACGCTGATGGCGCTGCAATCGTTAAAAATATGTCTTTCGATATGCCAAACCCGAAGAAACGTTATGACACAGACTACAGTTTTTTCTTTGGTGGAACTAGGAACCATTATAATCTGTTAATTTTTAACCTTAGGCCCCATTCGCACGACAGCTTAAAAAGCGTTGCGTTAAAACCCGACGTTGGCGCTTTTTTACCGTTTCCAATATTTGTGTTCATATGAACGCTTAAAAATCACTTGCGAGTCGTACTGCCACGTACGCATCTCAGCAAAGCCATACTTTATTTGCTATTACGACGTATTATTTGAATATAGCTTGAATATTTCAGGAATTTGTAAGCAAAAGTTGACATTTTTAAGGTGAAACTAATAATAATCTTGACGATTGACACCAAAAATTGACACTTGACAGCCAACTGACAGCAGCGCCGGCGCTTTTTTAACGCTTGTGAGAACAGATACACGGAGTTCCGTATGCTCTATTCAATTTGACGCCAACGCTCAACGCCGAAAATCGAACAGTGCTCGATAAAAAAGCGCCGCGCTTAAAAACCGCCTTCGTGTGAATACATACATGGTTATCCATTTGCGTCATTCAAACGCTTTTTTAACGCGCGTTGAAAAAGCTGCCGTGCGAACGGGGCCTTATTATTTAGGTAGACTATGGAGTTGACTGAAAGCTGGCCGCTCTCAAACTGTAAGATCTCAACTACTGCAACTAACTGTCCGTGATGAGGACTTTATAAATTACTTAAAAGCCCATTTCTTCGTGAACTAAATATGTAACGTAAGCGTAAGGTACTTAGTTGGATCTTTAGAATAAGTATCCACTACCATGGACTAATCACTGTTTGTATAAGAATCAGGCAATCTGTGTAAGAATCCACTTATAATGCTAGCTCAGATCATATGATCAGAGTTAGCATCGAAATTCGCGCGGGACAAAAAATGCCCAATACCTATCTTGTGCTTGTGACCAATACGTGAAACGTTACGAATGTCGAGATACTAACCCAGCTGTTTCCAGAAAGCCCGCAGCCTCCCAAGAATGATGTCCAGACGCCCATCGAACTCCTCTCTGTTGAGGACTTCTTTGACCAGGGCTGGGCCGTTGGCGATCACCGCCTGGAAAGGCCCCAGGTAACAGCCGACCAGCCGCGTCTTGTACCGGCGGCCAAGCTTGATGAAGGCTCCTGCTAAGTTGTTCGGAGATATGGCGTAGATCAGGAAATACGCTCCATACACTGGGAGGCTTGGCGGGCCTGTGGTAGATGCAGATAAAAATGATAAGATAATATAAGAGGTTCATAACATAACAATCGAATTTATAAAGAGGACAGTTTTTTATTGACTTTTTCCCTTGGTTGACTTTTTTTCAATCCATCAGTACAAATCGAAAAGTTTATCTGATATTAGCTTAAATATATTTAATACACTTTCTTCTATATTATAGAGGATTTCTTCCCTAGGTGTACCCAAGTACCTATTCTACTTTCTGTGTCTTTATTCTCCTATTACATATTCACGTTTTATTTACGATTGTATTTAATCCTACATCACTGTTCAACTTTTAAGGTTTTTTAAATATTTTTTCTCAAAAATGGACGGCAAAGTCGACTTTGCCGTTTAAAAAATAGGTTGCGAAGCGCGTAGTTTATGGTCAGTCAAAAATTAAAAAGTTAAAAACATTGCAGTCTCGATTTTGGGACTGCAATGTTGCATACAAATTCCATTATTTGTCGAGTTCCAAACTTTTTAAAAGTTGAAATGGCCATATCAAATGAAGGCACAGGCCCATTAAACAGCCAAACAGATGATTAGTACCGCGACTATTTAGCTGTCTCAAATAGGTTGGCGTATTTTCGGCAGAAAAATACAGTTCTATTTTTTTTATTAAAAAAATAAAAAGGCGGCAAAGCTAATTTTTTCAATTGTTTCTACTTTTTTCTGTGAAAATATATACGTAAGAACGTTGCTTTTGTAAAATATTTCTATGATATTTATATTTGTTGCACCATTTTTGAGAAAAGCACTATATATGACTCGGCTGGAAGGCTACTTGCTGGCTTCGGATTCAATTAAACGGACTCCCAAGGTCGTCCGTTTAAAACGAATCCTCAGCCTGCAAGTAGCTACTTCCGAGCCTCGACAATAATGTACTATTTACGTTTTATTACGAGAACACCTTTTAGGTAGTATTATTCACTTGTTTGTTTTTTTAGCGATACGTAAAACCATAATGTAACGCATTTTGTTTTTATTAAATAACACGTTGTATAAAACTAGTTTGAATTTAAATATCGTTACAAAATAATACGGTCAACAATTGAATGAGTTTCCTGTGTGGGGGCAGATGTCAACAAACAGTAAATTTTATCCCACCAAAAACATTTCATGTAAAGTGTTGCCAAGACTAGGCAACCATTCCCAAAATTACGTTACGATTGGTTTACTTTAGGAGGAGGAAAATGTTTCTTCGCCTAAGCTTCAGTTGTCCTTTTCGCACTAATTTTAGTAGCCATCCCCGTCAGCGTGACAGAGATATTTACCTAAAATTCTCAAATCTGAGAAGGGGCTCAGCTAATATATCCTCTTAAGCTATATTTTGGTGGTGATTGACTATTTTTGGGTGACTCTGGACACTCTGGTGTATCTGGTGATCAGTTAAATACCAGCCAAATAAAAATACTGCAGGCTCTCTATTGGGATGTAAATCGTATTACATGCAATATTTTGGGAAAGGTTAATTATGCCTAACGTTACATTTGACTAAATAATTTAAGGGCGCTCGCGTTTAAACTTGAATTGAATGAAGAGAAGATGGTAGCGGTAGAGCCTAGAATGCAGATTGTGAAGCCCATTAAACTACCTACATAAAGTGTTCTTAGATTATCTTACCGGGTGGAAAATTATCAGGCTTCTTAAACGCGCTTTTGTACATATAAAACAGAACGAGCGGGAATAGCACAGCGGCCACGATTTCCGCGAACATCTTGAGGCGCGCGCGGTGCGACTTTGAGTCTGCTCGACTGATTACTTGTGAACTATCTCGCATTTATCAAAATTATCTGTATCAAGTCGTTACCGTAAAATGGGGTGAGTAGGGTCAAAACTGAAATTCAAACCTCGATAACATTTTATTTTTACATATGAAAACTGAATGGTGTATATAATAAGTGTTCCGGACGTTTGTATTTTAGTTTTTATTTTATTTTGGGTAGTTCCATTTCATAACTTTGACGATAAAGAGGAAACCCCACCTCACCACGTAGTGCCTCGTATTTGGGGTGAGAGGGGTTTTCATACAAAGGTGATTTTGGAAGATTGTTGGATCGTTTTTTTAGTGTTCCGTACTAAACTTTGTTCACGGAACATTTATGGGATCACTTCGGTCTTGAAAATCAGTTAAATGCGTTTTTCTCAGATACCGTTTGACGTAGATACCTAAAATTTGGAACAGTTATAGCAATTATCACCACTCATATTATAAATAAGTCAAAACTGCTTATTTCTTATTTAAGGGGCAAATTTAGGGGGTTGAGAGGGGTAGGATAAATTCTTTTTTATTTGTAAGAATCGTGTGGGGTACCATTAGAAAGCTTGCAAAAAATTGAGTCGATGGACTGATTTTGACTTCATTTTAGAGTGCAATAGTTTCCATAAAAAATGCATTTAAAGTTGCAAGTTTTTATACAAAAATTTTCACCTCTGTCCTGGCGATTTTCGCGAAAACTATAGCTAACAGGCAGCTGACCAGGGGGCCTAGCCAAAACGCATTTCGAAAAAAGATATCGCTAACGAATCGATAAAAAATGTATGGGAATGACAGGTACCGTAGATGAGTCTGTCGAAAAATATTAACGAATACAAAATGTTAGCCAAGTTGCAATGTTGTAACGAAACGCAAAACTTTCGTTACCGGGATTCGACATCTGTCATACATTGTCTAGCCAAGTGACACTTTTGACAAGCGTTATCGCCTCCTAGGTGTCGATACGTAGCGCGAGCTATCCCCTTGCAGATAACTTACCGAAGCACAAGAAAATACCGAATAATAGTGTTTGTAAATTAGAATTTGTAATAAAAAGCATACTTCAACATTATTGTGGGCGGCGAACAACGCGGAAGTGTCGCTTAGACGCAGGCGTCGTCTGAAAAATCGCCTCTATTGAAACTTGAAACTGCTTAGGAAAGGACTGCCCTTAGCTGGTGATCTTATCATGTATGCTACGATCAAAGGATTGTGGGCCGTACGCAGCATTTCACCCAAAGGATCCAATGTGACCGAGGCGCTGAATATCTACCTATCTATAGTGACAGTGTCATGGAAAAATGGATTATGCACCCACAAATGCAACACGAAACAATGTCCCTACAAAGGTAAGAGTGAGTCAATAACTTATCCCTACTATACCTACTAATAAGTATATAAAATATGTTATTAATGCTAAAATAACTAATGTGTTCCTGTTACGTCATCAAATATAAACCGATGAACGGTGTAGATTAAATTTGGTACCCATATGCGCAATGGCAAGCACTTGTTTTTCAATAGGAAAGTGAATTGAATGTGTAAAGGCAAAGGTATATAGGTAAAGGCTTTACAAATATAGATAAAGACTCGGGAACAAAAGTTCTTCACACAAATAAATGCCCTTCCCGGGAAGCAAAACCATCACCTTCATAGGCAAGGTCACTATTGTCACTAACAACTAGCAATATTGTAGTGTCATCCCATTTTCTTAAATTGATTTGAAAGGGATGAGACTACAGTGTTGCTACTTTTTAATTTCTACAATTTCTAGTCAGACTCTACAGTAAGCTCAAGAAGACTTGTGTTGTGGGTACTTAGGGTGCTTAGATAACTATATATAGATGGTGAAACCAATTTGTCAGTCAGTAAGAACCAGGAAAACTATACTCATACTTATCTTTTGGGTGCTAGTACTGGTATATGACAAAGCTAGTATGATTCTCTCTGTCTTTGTTTGAAATGAGACAGTCCTTTGACAAACTATACTTAAATACATAGACAACACCCATGACTCAGGTACAAAATATCTGTGCTCATTACACAAACAAATTTCCTTACCGGGGATTCAAACTCAGGATTATCAGCTTAACCGGCAGGGTCACTAGTCACTACCAACTAGGCCAGACGGGCTGTTGTCATACATATACATTATCAACCATATTAATGAAACTTTTTCATATTATGAAACATTGTATATGACTTCTTTTGGCAGGCGCAGATACAGTCAGCTGCAGAGAAAAGGTCCCACCCCTGCATACAAACTTCTATGTAGTGGTGGTACCTTTTCTCTGCAGCTGACTGTACCTACACACTATATAAAAACTAGGCGGGCCCGCGGCTCCGCTCGCGTAAATGAAATAAAGAGTTTGTCTTATGTTTCGTTAATTACCGACATTATTATGTACCTATTCAACCCTGCCAGTGTTCATAACTCTGTGATAGGGACTTCTTATTTGTAACCGTTATTTGGATAAATTAATTCGCAAATTTCTCAATAAACGATGTCATTTGATAAGATAAAATGATGGCAAGATTGTATTTTTAAAATTATTATTTATTTTTATAAGCCCAGTCCAGTCAGCAAAAATGTTCATTAGATTAATTTCCGCCTTAAGACGAATTCGGACGACCACCGCCCATATATCGCCTTTTCATACAAACATAGGTAGTCCCCATTTTCCTTTCTGGACATAACAATACTTACTACGGTGACGCAACGATCCAAAAAGAGTCCTGGGCTCCGATACCAGATCACGCCATGTTTCTCGGTCTTGCGATAGCTCTCGCCAGTCGCTATGGCCGAGGTTGAGCAGGTCTTGAGCAACGACGTCGTTTCTGCGGTACCTAGGACGTCCAATCGGGTGTCTCCCGTTTCGTTGTCCCAAGTACGCTCTCTTCACGGCAAGATCCTCTCCCATTCTCTCTGTGTCCGAGCCACTGAAGCTAAGCCGCTTTGGTCTCTCCAATACCCAAATATATCGGAACACATCCTTATTTCTATGGCAACAAAGTTATATTACGATATATTTGGCTACTTTAGCCTGATCTATTTCATACTGACTTTACATTGGCTTCATGAATGTGTAGTTGCCATTAGATATACATCGTAGCCACCAAGGTCGCTCAAAAATATCTGAACATGCACTTTAAAGTTACATTATAATTTACATTGTTCAGACTTCAGATATTTGTGAATACCTCATCCACTCCGATATATCTGTGGCCTATTTTATAAAGCTACAAGTTACAATTTACAAGCGGAAGTCTCTTTCTAACCCTATGTGTTAGAACGAGACTTCCGCTTGTAAATTGTAACTTGTAGCTTTATAAAATAGGCCACTGATGGTGACTTTCAGCAAGAAGAAAAATCTTACCTGGTCGAGTCGTATCGTATTACGCGAGAAAACAGTTTCCAAATTGATTAAGTATACCTATCTCTAAAGTCATCCCTTGAACTGATGGACTTCATATTAACGTATCCACTTTGTATTTCTGGCCTATCTCGGCAGCCCGTTCCCCGGACGAATGGCAATGTTTGCCGAAGTCGAATTTCTTTTTGACTTGATTGACTGTGAATTCAAATTGACTCCGAATAATATAACTCAAAATAAATTTAAAACAACAAAATACAAATTATTAATAATATGATAATATTAATTTGATTGATGTCATATTTGGCATAAGTCACTCGTATGGGCGTACACTAAGGTTGAGGTTGACATCACTTTTTATATTACTTCGTATAAAAACACGTAGGAATAACTGTATACCGACATGACAAACATAATTTAGATTACTTTACACCGAAACGAAACGAACCGAGAGTTGCCGAGAAATAGCCGATGTTCATACAATAAAGATTGTTATGAAAATTTCTTTTCCTTTTTGTAAATTAAATACGCGTCGAAAGCGGTAGTTTTTACGTTCTAGTTCTATTGCCATATTTAGATAATTGATTTGAACAGTTTTTTCTTATCATACGTGCGTCGTATTCGAGAAACGTGTCAAAAACTTTTTTAGAAATTTGTAAGGCGCCATCTCGCTTCTTCCCTCGTTTTTTATCCCGTACTGGTTTTTCAATTTTATATATATGATAATCATAACATGTACTTACACAAAACATTTGGTTTTTTTTTGTCATATGACTGGTAGAGAATAAGTATTATAACCAAATGTTACAGAGTTTGTTGAAAAACTAAGCATTCATTTTGTTTCAGGTGACTTGGATATTCATTGCAGCCTTGGCATATGAACCAATACTTTATGGTGCTCCAAAGTCAGGGTCAAGGGAAGAAACTATGTCACATGTACAACCACAAAAATATATTGAGTGTTGTTTTACTATTTTAATACACTGTACATAATATATGTACAAACAAGAAAAGAATGCTTGGCTACTGATTTCATGCTGCTGGCAAAAAGTACCTGCTGCATCTTTCATTAATAGATTTTCAATAAAATAAATTAACTTTTTAACCCAATCATTGTGTCATTTATTTATGGTGGTTACCACCTTAACTTTTGGTATGCTTAGGAGCAGATCTGCTCCCATGTACTTACCTATATTCAACTTTAAAAAATGCATTAATTTTTAAAAGTTGTCTTTGTAAAACGACCGGTCTGGCCTAGTGAGTAGTGACCCTGCCTGCTAAGCCGATGGTCCTGGGTTCGAATCCCAGTAAGGGCATTTATTTGTGTGATGAACACTAATATTTGTTCCTGAGTTATGGGTGTTTTCTATGTATATAAGTTTGTATTTGTCTATATAAGTATGTGTATCGTCGCCTAGCACCCATAGTACAAGCTTTGGTTAGTTTGGGGCTAGGTTGATCTGTGTAAGATGTCCCCAATATTTATTTATTTATTTATTTTATTTTATTCAATTATGATTGATATATAAATTACAAATTTTTGACAGGAGCATACAAAAGGTTAAATATGAACAGCCAGTAGCTTAGCGGGTGAGATTACCTTCCCAAATTTCCATTGACTATAAATAATAAAGATGTGTTTAATTCATTTTTAACGCCTCACTCACTTAGGTATTTCTATTACTGAGTAAACAAAAATCAAAGACAGGTAGGTAATAAAAAAATAATATTAAGTAACAATATGATTTATTAGTTTTGGTTTCACAGGCAGCTTTTATCTTATCTAATGCATCTTCTTAGTCGGCATCTTCATTGCTGAAGGTCGTGTCTAGTTTGAAGAGTTTCCTGCGCGATGTACCATGCTTTTCCAAGTGTTCCTGTCCTCGGCGATCTTAATAGATAAATCTAATGCATAACATCTATGTATTCAATGTCCGCTTGACTTTTGTTAATTTCGAAAATGTTTGAAGTCTATGAAGTAAATGAATTCACTGAGGTTACACTGATTCGGGCAAACCTGTCCACAATTTCACTTCACGGTTTGAATCAATACTAACGCTTAAAGTATTGTCTCTTCTGGTCAAGTAAGCCAGCAGTGCACGTCCTTAGCACTGGTAACTGCCATGAAGGCGTCATTGCAGCGGCAGCTCTGACTGTACGTGCCAACTTGGCGAGGACTTCTCAGCGTGGAAGAAGAGCCCGCGGAGCCGCTCTTGCCCGCTCTGGCTGCGTCGCCGCCTTGGTTGGGGCTGCGGGGACGACGGCTGTCTGAAATTGTTAAACTTTAGGTCAAAATTATATGCAATTAACAACGCACTCTTCAAATATTACACTATATAGAGTTATTTTATCACGGAATTGTGATAAACTAAGTTAAACAAATACCAACATATTTAATTTGCTTACCGATAAAACAATTATTTTCTCCAAAATTAGATTCGCTGTTCACTTGACACTCTTGACAGCTGACAGATGATGTTTCTTGACGGTTTTGAACGAGAACCACAGACAAAAATTAATTTTTACCGACTTGGCGCATAGAATGAGCGAAAACTAAAAAGATTGCCTCTTGGCTAGGTTATTATAAACATTATCGACCAGTCGCTCGCGAACGTAGAGATCGAATCGATAAGGAGCGAATGTAATTTGGCTACGGGCCCAGTCTATGCCCAACTTAAACAAGCATGGAGACGGCGGGAGATCTCTAGATTATTATATTGCAATAAGTTTAAATTTCGAACGGGCTTTCCAACCAATGGACAGCTCAATGTGCTCAGTAAGAATCATATTTATTGTTGCAGATTATCTGAAAATTTTAAATTAAGAATTCCGTTCTTCACTGTCGCTGTGTTTTTTTTTCAAATAGGACACATAGAGTTAGTAAGGCGTATAGAGATAATAAAGTCATTTAATATTTATTAACAGCTATGGCCTCATCTATAGATGTTATTGAGAGTATCTGATTCGTCGAAACAATATACACAAGATTCCTATTCATTAAGTACCATTTTATGTATTAATTGTATAGAATTAATATGTATTAATTGCATATAGAGTCTGGCTAGCCAAAAATTGTTGACAGATATTTCGTTGTTGTATCACCAATTGTCTATGATTTTTAAAAAAAGCTAAAATTCAGTTGTCAATTTATGTCATTCATTCAAATTGTTTGCGGTTTATAAGGGGTTTATTTTAAATTATTAATAATGTCTATACTGAGTGAGGTTCGCAAACTATTATTTAAGCTCGTAAATAATTACGACAATGTGCGAAGTCGATGTGTAGCGTTTTATAACGAAAAACTGCAATGTTTACAACTCCTCAACAAATGTAAACAAATTAGGAGGTTGGTGCTCTATAAATATATTGATACTTAGCATTTAGCATATTTGGCAATAGTACTTATGTTTTTTTTTGTGATGGATGAATATTACGGTATCATCGAGCTAGGTTTTATTTACACTACATTTCATTTTTCGCCTTGTTACAATGGTATATGGTGAGAAAGTGTTAACATTATGTGTTTATCGTTGACTGTACTATACATAGTGGTAGAAATTATGTGAGCTGACTTTGAATGCACGTCAACGTATATTTAACTTATATCCTTAGGTACCTTACGTGTGCACAGAAAATCAAAAATATTTTCTAGTATCAAAACTATAATTCCTACTACACAAAGTGTGACCAGCTCAAGATTTTTTGAATTTCCCGCCAAACATTTGTGTAATATTTCAGTAGCCAGACTCTAATTATAAGTATTAATTGCATTCAGTACTTATGTATATTTTTGAACGGATCGGTGACCAACCAGTAGGGCTACCGCCAATACCGAAAATCGTCAATTGCGGGCATTTTTCTCTGTCACTCTAATTACGCCTTCATTGGAGTAAAAGAGTAAGATCCCCGCAATTTGCGAATTTCGGTTTTCGCGGTAGCCCCTCTGATCCCGTCCTGTTACGAGAAAATAATTTTGGAAGACGTTTATAGCAAATGACAGTTAGAATTCAGTTTTTGGAAACAAAGGTAAAGTTGACGAAATATAAAGTAAGCCGATTGAGACTTGTTTGAGAGATCGGCTAAGTTTATATTTCGTCAACCTTGCAGCCAGCGCAGATACGTCAGTTAAGATTTGGTACTCATGAATCCCAGTTCTACTAAAATATTTTTTCTTTTAAATACAGTAATCGAAAAGATTTTCTTTTTTAAATTCTTTACACGTTTCTTCGGCCAAAATTCAAGACGTGTAGAAAATATTAATAACTGACTCATAACTTATATTTTTTTGTCAGCTAAAGTAGAGAAATAACACTAATAACCTATTAATGCGGTTTATATTGCATTAGAAGTACATTAAAAAAACTTAGAGTTTGACCAAGAAAACTCTGCAGCGATTCGATTTTGAAAGCCCACGCAGTGCAAGTGTTATTTATACGTGATAATTTCATAGAAGTTTGATGTTTAAAATAACGCTTGCATTGTGAGTGCTATCAAAATCGCTGCAGACTTTTCTTGGTCTAACTCTAATTATATATTTCGGACTGAGTTTAGTATCAATTGAACGTAGTTTAGCGAAAAGGATTCATCCATAAACTATGTCATTTAAATTAATGGCTTTTGTTTTTGAATTTTTATTTAACAGATTATCGTGGGTTAAGTATATCCTTTTCCCTAAACTACGTACAATTATTGATAGAATCGGACCAAGCTAACTCTGTATGGAATTTCCAATGACAAAGTGTGACTGTGTCATCATTAATGTCAAGTTTCTATGAAAATATGACGTTTATCTCACTCTCACTTTGTTAGCTTAGACGGACTCTACGTTTTTTAGCAGTTCTAAATAATATTAAAGTCTATATATATGGCATGGAATAGCTTGCAGGCCGCTGGCATTAAAATACGCTCTTATGTTAGCTCCTGCGGCGCCATTTACTTACACTAACAGGTCGGGCGAAGTCCGACATTCAGTGCGCTCCGCGCGCTGTTATTTACAGGGCGCCTGCGGCGCCCTTCACAGGAACAGATCGGGCGAAGTCCGACATTCATCGCGCTCGGCGCGCTGTTACTTACAGGGCGCCTGCGGCGACCATCACACTAACAGGTCAGGCGAAGCCCGACATTCAGCGCGCTTCGCGCGCTGTTACGCACAGGGCGCCTGCGGCGCGCTGCACACTAACAGGTCGGGCTGCTAAGCCCGACATTCAGCGCTGTTATTTACAGGGCGCCTGCAGCGCCCATCACATTAACAGGTCGGATTCAGCGCGCTTAGAGCGCTGTTACTTACAGGGCGCCTGCGGCGCCCTTCGCACTGACAGGTCGAGCGAAAATATATTACTCAAAATTATTATAATACATCAAGCATTCCGAAGATGCGCGACTTCGGTATTCAAACACAAAGTAATAGTACAAGAGTCTAACTAAATGTGAAGGCCGAAGGCTGAGCTCTGCGTAGGACCGATTCAAAGGTCCGAAGCGTCCGACAACCTTATTGTAAAGAGGCATGAATTAAATATATTATTTTGGAACGGTGGGACCTGTTGGGTTGTTAAGATGTTTGATAACTCGACTGTACAAGACGGAGGGCTAGCTCCGGAAAAATATACGAAATTTATAGAGAAACGAAACCGCTTTATTTTAGTCACAATTATTATGAAAACTGTTCGCCAACAAAGCACAACGTTTGCTAAGATAGGTATATTTTTTGTTGAACAGAATTATCTAATGTTGTTAGAGTCACTATTTAGTAGAATAAAATATTTTGTAATCAACAAATACTCATTGAGAAGGGTCTTCGTATTTAACAACTCTCCAAGAATAAAATATACATTTTAAATATTAAATATACCTAATTTTTGGTAGTATTATGTGTAATTTTTCTTTTTAGGTAGGTGCAACAGATATTCGGCATTCGGCCGAATACCGAATATTCGGCAAAGTGGCCGAATAGGCCGAATACTGAACAGTTGCCGAATATTCGTGGCATCTCTAATTGTAAGTGACGGATACCGTTTTATCACGCTGTCGCGTAGACAAGAACGACCATCATATCCGTACTGATTAAGCCCATTTGCTAAGTTGCAGAAAATTCCTTGGAAGTCATTTTGTACTATCTTGTATTGTTTAATAGAAAATAGATAAATCTGTGTACTACCATTATTTATTCTCTGTGACCCAACTCTACCTTGAAATGTCAAACAGTTTAGAATCACTTGATACTGCAACTAGTTTGCATGTGCATAATCGCTTAATCGCTTGTAGTGGTACAATCAATCAAATCAAATCTTAATTAAGCTATTGGTAAGTGTCCTACAAGGTTGCTCATTTGCAGCAGGTCAAAGGTAAAACGGAATAAATAACACACGGTTTATTTTAATAAATTTAATTTACTGATAAATTACTAATTGAGCGAAAGAAATACAAAATACTCACGTAATTATTTGTTAGGTACTTGTTTATTAACAGTATCATGGGCATAGTTTATCTAAAACTTATTATTGTGAAGCGCACTAATAAAAAACTCTGGATAGTGGTGACAATGCCCTGAGGGCCTACCGCGAAAATCGAATTTTCGTTATCTGCCTCTATATCGCTCTTACATATTCGAGCGATAAAGAGACGCATGCCTACATAAATTCAGACCAACATTCAATACTTAATCTATGTTTCTGAGGCGGTTGGTAAGAAGTTTATGGTTAGCTACGGACTGGGAGCCGATTTTCTAATTTAGAGCGCTCGATTTCGTGCGACTCCCTTCAATACTATCTCCACTACTAGGCATTTTCTCGATTCCTGATTTCCATCACTCGGATTTCAAAAATAGCAATTCGCTGTGTTTCACAGATTTTCGAGTGGCGTAATCGAGAGCTCGAAATTAAAAAATCAGCCCCCTGTTTAACGACTTTGTTTCATTAAGCTGGTTTGTATTATGTCAAGTAAGTACTTAAATGAAAATGTAAAAGATATAATTGACTTGTTTTAGTCCTAACATCAGCTATCTTTTACTAGAAAATAACCGCACAACGTCTTTACCAACCGTCTGAGATAAGCAATAGACATACTAAATTTGTAGGTAAGTACCCACAATTAACGTAAGTAATTTTAAAATCTGAATAAGAACACTTGGAACATGCACTGAATGAGCCTTTTTCAACATTGCAAGTTATGATGCAACTGTAACTTAACATTAACCTATAGATAATCGCTATATCCTCTGCGTGACCCGCACCGTCTTCCCCGATATAGTAGTGATGATATCCTGAATCCGTCGGACGCGGACTTCGTCAGCGGGCAGCCGTTGGCCGTCGATACGTGAAACGTCTGCATAGCCCGCGAACACTTGGAATATGTACTGAATGAGCCTTCTTCAACTTTACAAGTTATCTAGCAGTTCTTAACCTAACATAACCTATAAATGCTATATCCTCGGCGTGACCCGCACCCAGCCCTCCGGTATAGTAGTGATGATGCCCTGAATCCGTCGGGCGGGCTTCGTCAACGGGCGGCCGTCGGCCGTTGATACGTCGAACGCCTGCATGAAGCTCGCGAACACTTGGAACATGCACTGCCGCGCGTACGTCTCTCCGGCGCACAACCGTCGACCTGGGGAAAACGCACACGGTTAAGTGCTTTAAATTATTAAACACACATTTAGGTTGCCTATTTGACTCGAGTGTTTGACAGAAAGCCTGCCCTGACACGCATATCATGGTCTAATAAAACATGGTCTTCTATTCCCAGAGTGACACGGGCCTACGTCACAATAACATTGCCACTTTATTTCAACATAACATGTTACATGGGTACATTATACCTATGGTTAATAAGTTTCAATATTTCTGTATAATTTTATAATTTTCATTTATATGTATTTTATCTTAAATTTTACAATAACACGTCATTTTTAATTATTCGTTAGCAATATCTTTCGATTCACGAAAGAAATTTCAGACGTTCGGGTAATTCTATTTACATTACTGGCAACACAGGATAGCGCTGTCACATTTGACAATTCGGATCTAGAAAACTTCATGCCCTGACCGTCATCCTTGTCGAACGCGTGTTAATTGTTATTTCCTTCTCGCTCAGTGTCAGCAGTCGCAGTATTTTCCAAACTTTTCACGTCGTAAGCTTGGTTATTAATCTGTAACTGTGAATTAGTTTTTCAAACGTTTGTCTTGTATTATAGATAAATAAAGTTTAATTTAATACATTAGATTTGTTTTATTTTACTATGTTTCTACATGAATAACTTAAAATTAATGCCGTTAAAATAATTTTCACCGTTGGTTAAAATTCTCCCACATTTTAAAGTTTGAGAACCTGTAAACAGCATGATGACGTAGGCCCGTGTCAGTTAGGTCATACGCGAATCTCGGAATAGAGTACCAGGCGGAGTATATTATTATACCATGACGCATATTAGCCGTAACTAGGGTTGCCAACCGTACTATATTATATAGTATTGTACTATATTTTGACTCTCTGTACTATACACTTTTGGAAAAATATATATACTGGGTCAAGCAAATCTTGTCAGTAGCAAACGGCGGCAAATTTGAAAAATCGCGGGTTAGCAACACTGTGTTCGAATAATTCGAAAATAGCGTGTCATCTGTGTTTTATCTGTGGAATGTGGATCGCGAATGACAGCCATCATCTTTGTTTACATTCTGAATCGATTTTATTTCAAGAGATATTTCTGCTGTGTAACCATTAAATACCAATATATTAAATAAGATTGTGCTTAATCAAAGCTAAGATGCCTACAATGCCTACAGTGCCAACTGAGAAATCTAATAAAATATTAAAATCCAGTAGGACATCTACCTGCTGAAGCAATGATTTTATTCATACATTCTTGTTTAACGGCACAGTCCACTTCTAATTTTATTTTGAGATCTTCAAATTAGTTAATCATTTTTATGAACATCACACACCGCTTTTAAATTGTCCGTCCATACCTATTAATAACAATTTCAAACATTTTCAATAGAGAATCCGCGAGTGACAATTTGAATTGACGGGCGCGCTCAGCGGAAAAAAAAGTTTTGGTTCGATGTACATTGTACATTGCTGCTTTTCTTAGCGCAATACTATTCTTTGAGTGTTGCCCTACTTTAGTTTGCTTTACATTGCTACTGACAAGATTTGCTTGACGCACTATAGTACGCTAAAATACTATATTTCCGATTAAACGTATATTACACTCATGTTTAGTATTTTATCTGAAAGTACTATATTTTTTTGGAATGTACTATATTTTTATTCCTTATTCTGGAAAATACCATATTCCACCAAAAAAAGTTGGCAACCCTAGCCGTAACAGACATTAGAAAATTTAATACTTATTGTTTACCGTATTTTCGCTAAAAGATTCCTGATTCAAAATGGCATTCGATTACTGTTACGGCTGTTAGTCTGTGCGAAAAGAGAAGAATCATGGATTGTATGTGGGTCAAACAGATCACTGTGTTATGTCTTTCCTGTAGACATACACAAGAGTTAAGGGCTATAAAGGTTAATTTTCTTATTTAACCCTTATCCACGTGAAAAGGTCCTCCTTTTATTTAGAGAACTATGATAAAATCATTGCTTACATGCCCACAAGCTGTTAACTATTGCCCACAGGAGAGAAAAATGTGCTGTTCGCGATAACACACTAGTTTTCTCTCCTGTGGGCAATAGTTAACAGCTTGTGGGCATGTAAGCAATGATTTTATCATAGTTCTCTAAATAAAAGGAGGACCTTTTCACGTGGATAAGGGTTAAATAAGAAAATTAACCTTTATAGCCCTTAACTCTTGTGTATGTCTACAGGAAAGACATAACACAGTGATCTGTTTGACCCATGTATTGGTTTGGTACCCTTATATTCCACGACACTTCTCTTTCATGAGCTAAATTATCACATACCTACTCTATGCGAGGTGGAGTAGACTCTAGCTGTACTCATAGATCCAGTGACTCCAGTGAGTAGGTACCCAGTAGAGTAGAACCCCATCTATGCAAACCTTTGACAGGTGCCAACTCCATTGGCAACGTCACGGCCTAGGTGGCAAATTATGTACCTAATTCGTACAATAGAATAACATTTATTTGAAAAAAATATAAAATTAATTTAAAATTTGATGGTTGTAAAAGTATTCATAATATTAGTAGCGACATCACATTGTGTCAATTTCTTGAGTCAAATAGGCCCCCAGATCTTTTTAATTTACGCTCTATTGTGTCTGGTCAATTTTGATGGAATCAGTGAATCACGATGCTGCATCTAAGAGTCTAGGAACTGGGACACACACAGTATGTTTACATTTTTAGACGTAAAGGAGGTAAACCACTTTATTAGTAAGTAATTGAAAAAAAAAGTGGAACGTGATACGAACGATTCAGATAGGTCTAGGTACTAAGATAGTCTACAAGTTTTTGCCCACCCTTGCGTAATAGCGGTTGACCATGTACTTTACTGAGACTGAGATATTCATTAAGATGATCCTGCCAGTTAAATTGTCTTTAATCCTACTGATATAAGACTTATATTTACGTAAAAGGGAAAAAATAACAGCTTTGACTTGAAACTGGGACAAGGATTAAGTATCACTTTTTATAGCAATAACAAAATTAAAATATGTCAGATTATGTTTGCATAAGAGTTGCATAGAACTAGATGCACCAGTTGATGGCAAAACTTGAAATCCACCTTGGCATACAAAGGTGAGCATATCTTAAATTAAATTCACATTAATTAATAGAATCAGGTGTTACATTACGTAAATCCATTAATTAAAACCAAAATATGTATTACTTTCTAATAAATAAATAATAATAATATTTCGCAGTTTAACAAGGTAATATTCATGTTTTACGAAATTAAAATGCACATTACTTAAGCTCAAATCTAAAATGTAGAATTTACCTTGCATTTGTGTTACTACATAATATACAGCCTGTGGCCTGTAATACCTACGAACAAAAAATTAAACTGTAGGCTTTACTCCTCATACTGACCAACATTTGTTCAGCAACTTTTAAAAATAACTTGTGGTTTGATTTTTAATACACTTTAAAGTTCCTTTATTCTAAGACGCAATGTATTGCGAATTTTGTTATGTTTAAGGCGTGACAATAGCAACGTCAATCACAATGATATGACGTGGCGATGGCGTCCATTGAAGATAATTTTTATTTTGTATGAAAAATAGGGACTCTAAATACTTCATAATTTTTAAAAGTTGTTGAACAAAAGTGTCACCGTTTGAGGAGTACAATCTATGTTTTAATTATTTGCTCGTGTTACAGGCCCCACCCGGTAGGTATATAAAAACAAGCTCGAGCTATGGGCTCTCTGGAATTACATAGGATGTTCATTGTAATATAATAATATACTGTACTGTAATATATCCACTGAGATATATAGTGTTCTAAAGTGGTATCCAGACGGGACTGATCAAATCAGTCGATTTGATCAGTAATGAAATTAGCGTCAATCTCCAATTTTAGATTTATGGTGATATTAGAGCCCTCTAAATTGGAAAAATGCCCCAGAACGAAAATACTGGCCTCACAAATTGGTATTCTTGCGTCCGCACCTCATTTTATCGGTAATATCGGTCATTATCGGCGGTTGAATTCGGCCAGCCAAATTGGTATTTGCGTCCGCACCTCCTGATTCGACCTGGCAATTGAATCAGATTGGCGAAAATTTGACTAATCTGGATACGCCTTAGTTTGTTAAGCTCGTGTGTACTTAGCTTCAAATATAGTCCCATCCGGCATACATACGGCATAACACTTGGCACTTGGCTTAGCAAATTTGGCATTTTTAAAGAGCCTTTACTAGTAGGTAGGTATTCTTAGACACAAATAAAAGCGGAACCAACACGAGTAAGTCGTAAGTAGTCGTATTCCTATAGATCTTCTAATTCATTGAATTTCCCAAGAATTTACGTAACCCAACGTAGCAACTATAGATGGTCAAGCAAATCTTGTCAGTAGAAAAAGGCGCGAAATTCAAATTTTCTATGAGACGATATCCTTTCGCGCCTACATTTTTCAAATTTGCCGCCTTTTTCTACTGACAAGATCTGCTTGACCCAGTATAGTTATCTATATTCCATTTATCTTACCGTTACCGAAGTAGCATGCCTTTGGTATTTTGTAATAAGTACTTTTTTTTAATTTCCCACTACTCTCGACACGTATTCAATGACAGACATGACCAACGGCAAATGAGGCAAATGGGCCGTACCACAGAAGAGAGTTATTCATAAAAGAGGTGTAAGTAAAACCTAAAAAAAATCGTGCCTTCGATTTTGACACCTGAACTATAAGTAGTCTGTATCATTATTCATTAGGTATTTGAATAAAAGTAAACAAACAATTTGTACATTTTCGGGTAGTTATAACATTTATTGGTTAACCAACCAAATACAAAACCGCCTGAATGAGTACTGAACGACCTGCCTTAACCTACATTATTTGGGTTACATATCAGAATACCGAAAACTGATTTACCTAATGTTGAATCACCTATGCTTGATTCACCTATTTTTAAATTACCTATCGATCATTCTACCTAAACATTGACTGACCTAAGTTTATAATACTTAAGCTCAAATAACCTAATGGACGAAACACCTAATGCACGATATACCTAATGCACGTTTTACCTACTGCACGTTTCAACTAAAGCTATTATACCTAATGCACGAAACACCTATAGCTGATATACCTAATGGACGATACACCTAAAGCTGATATACCTAATGAACGATGTACCTAAACTTATTTACCTAATGGAAGAAATACCTAAAACTGTTAAACCTATCGCACGAAATACCTAAAGTTGATATACTTCCTGAACGAATTACCTAATGTCGATATGCCTAATGCACGGAATACCTAAAGTCTATATACCTAGTACAACGTTCATATAATTTTGCCGAATGATCAAGTGGCAACTCCACCCAATAAATCGTATGATTTCCCAACCTTACAGTAGATACAAAACTTATTTTTTGTAAGTTAACATCATGACGATGAAATAAAAGTCGGTTTTGGCACTGTTTGGTCGCAGTTAACCTAACACGCTCCTCCTGGCTTTGCTCGTCGTCGCACATATCTCGACTCTGGCAAATGACTAGACCTTATATTATAATAAAAAATAGTAAGCCAATTGAATGATTTGGCTAAAAAATATACCAAATGTATGTCCTAATATAGTTTTGATTTTAGATGTTTCGTTCATTAAATGCATCGACTTCAGGTATTTCGTGCATTAGGTGTATCGAATTTAGGTATTTCGTTCATTAGGTATGTTACCTTTAGGTAATTCGATCATTAGGTATACCGACTTTAGGTAATTCGTGCAGTAGGTTTGTTAACTTTAGGCAATTCGATCATTAGGTATACCGAGTTTAGGTATTTCCTGCATTAGGTATATCAACATTAGGTGTTTCGTGTATTATGTATATTAGATTTAGGTATTTCGAGTATTAGGTGTTTCAACTTTAGGTAAATCGGGCATAGGTATTCTGAGCTTAGGTAAACCAATTGTAGGTGAAACGTGCAATAGGTAATTCGTTCATTAGGTGTCATGAGCTTAGGTTAATTGATCATTAGGTATTTAAAAAAATAGGTGAAACGAGCATAGGTGATTCAACATTAGGTAAATCGATTTTCGGTATTCTGATATGTAACCATTATTTGATCATGTAATGTTTCATTTACCCTCAACTAGCCATTTGAGGGTAGATTTTGTTTACTTTTATTTAAATACCTAAAGATACAGAGTGAACTATAATAGACGCCATTTATGTTTTGTGTTCAAAGTCAACTTTAGGTACAGCGTCACCTTCAGCTGCTGTTAATTTCGAGGCACGATTTTTTCTTCGACTTTACTCCTCTTCTACAATCAGTAACTCTTTGGTATAACTTAATACGACGATTTCGTCATAATCTCCACCGGACATGCACTTGCAGGTATTGAGAAAGCAAATGCCGTAAAATTACCTGCTCCAAAAGGCAATGACTTGTCGCTGGCGACATCGAGGCGGCCATTTTTGATAAACCGCTCCGGTCTAAAAACTTCTGGGTCGCCCCATAAGTCCTTGTCTATGTGTAGACTCGTTAGATTCACTCCCACTGCAGTGTTCTGTGGAAATGGTTGCGAGGTTATCGTTAATCGTCAGAGAAAATTAAGCAATAAAACATACATAATGGCAAGTAGGTAAATACAATGTAATAAAAATGTATTTCATCAACGCAAATGTAGCGTGAGGAAACCGGACTAATTCCAATAAGGCCTAGTTTACTCTCTGGGTTGGAAGGGCAGATAGCAGTCGCTTTCGTAAAAAGTAGTGCCTACACCAATTCTTGGGATTAGTTGCCAAGCCAACCCCAGGCTCCCATGAGCCGTGGCAAAAAATGCCGGGACAACGCAAGGAAGAACAGATCAACGCAAATTTAGCGCCTGCACAGTACGACCGACGCACCTGCATCATATCGGATCTCCGTGTGGATGTGGAGTGGATTCTGTGATATGAACACTAGAAATGCGACCATGCTAAGTATGCATACGAAGTGTTACCTCAAATATGGCGATATGTATCACTGCTAAGCTAAGTCCGGGCTAGCGTAATCGGATCTATATGTAATGTACATGTACAGTCGCCATCAGATATATCGGAGCGGCTAAGGCGCTCACAAATATCTGAACACGCCTCTATCTCTATTGCCAGGGCCGTTAGAGTGTGCGCGTTCAGATATTGTGAACACCTTGGCCGCTCCGATATATCTGATGGCGACTGTAGGCACCTAGCTAAGTATATAAGTACCTCCGCAATATGGTAGCCGTCCAGCGTGGTGTCGACGACGCATCGGTGCGGTACTGCGAGTGGTACTGTTGTCTCAAACCGCAGCATTTCGCGCAGGCACGCTTCTGTATACGGCATGCTGTGAATAATTAAATTCCCTAATACATATGGAATACCCAAAAACCAAATTTATGAAATGAAAAGAAACTATTTTAGCGATTCGCGCGCGAAACATACGGGAGCGACGAGCGACATACTCATATTTTAATTTATTATATCTCATGTTTTGTAGGTAATAGTTTTAATATTAGGTTAGGTACTTTTTACTGTAAGCATAGAATAAATAATAGTACCAGGTACAGAAGACTCACTCTCTAACAAAACGCGTCTGTTACGATCAGGACAGATATGGCCGCTAGGTGGCGACAGCCCCACGCGCGGCTTATGGCTAGCCACCAAAATTGGTGTGGAACGGATGTACTTTTAGCTAGGTACCTGTAGCAAAGCGACGAAATCGCGGAGTGAGCCACGTTTGCTGTAAGCTTGGTATTAGGTAATTATGTTTATGGTTTTAATAAATTCCTTATACCTAATTTATATTTATTTTGTATTTATTAATATCCCGTAAGGAAAATGGGGACTGCGGGTTGTATGAAGAAGCGGTCACGTGACGTTATCTCATCCGGGCCCCTTTCCTCTTAACGCACGAACGAACTTAATCATGGGTAATTGCAGTCGTTGACCGGTTAGGTAATCTCTTTTTAGAACAAATTTCACCATAAAATTGCGGTCGTTGACCTGTTAATCCCTTTTGGTTGGTCCATTATTCCTATTTGACAAGCTGCTACCTATTTAATTTGCAATATTTGTTTGTACATACATAATAGGTATAGGTTTGTTCAGGTCAAATCTTGCGAGCTAAATTAGACTCATTAGTCATTTCCCATTATTCAATTGAGCCGAAACTTCACATATGTAGGTACATAGGTAAGTTGGGTGACAATGCAATATATTGGCACAATCGCCTGCGCTGGCGGTGTTCCAGTTAAGAAAACTTTGCCTAAATCGTTACTATGTACTTGCTACCTGCAAGGCGTTCAAACGAGTATCGCCCTAAGGGTGGAACACCGCGAGCGCAGGTGATTGTTCCATCAAATGGAACTGGTCTGATGAAGCCGATGAAGGAGACAGGAGGTGGTCATGGAAACTCTGTAAAACAACGTAACCTTATTTGGGTTTGTTTGAATTGTCTCGACAAGTATTAGTTGCCGAAAAAAAAGTAAGTAGGTACAAGTATAAGCAATAAAAACTTGTATCAAAAATGAAATTTTGACAAAAAACTTATTTATTATTTTACCCCCTTATTTATAAACGTCTACTAAAGTTGACAAGCCGATAATAATCGTTTGTCCCTTTCCGACGTATTGGTATGATGGAAAGGGACAAACGATTATTATCGACTTGTCAATTTTATAGCAGACGTTTATGAATAAGAGGGTTAGACGACAGACCACCGCCGCTAAACAGTTATAGGTAATGCAAGGTTAACAACATGTAATATCTGCGAGACTTTGTTTACAATGAAAATATAAAGAAAACCTTATCCCGAAGTGTTAAGAGCGGGTATTGTATGGGATTATTACACCACCTTGGCATGGGTTATGATGTATGACTATTATGTTTATCGTTGCTTGTCTGTTTACAGGTAGGTAAATAGGTAATCGTAATTTACCGTCTATTAGCTTAACTGTTTCGCTTACTTAACATCAAAGAACGTACCGTACTATCTATACTAATTAATCATTCAAATATACGCAATAGGTAGGTAAGTATGACGTTTTGCAAAATTTTGTACTAGTTCTATTCGCTCGGGCTCTTTAGAACATTCCTTTCGCTTTAAGTAAGTCGCATTGCGAAAATGTCTCGGTCGTAAAATGTGCTCCTTAGCAAAACCTCTCTAATTTAGGAATACCTAATAAACACCAAAGAGGAGTAGGTACCTAAACTAAGTAGGTAAACAAGGAAAAACATTTTACGAAAACAGATTTGCAAATCAGACGATATTTTAACCCTTTACCAGGTTAAGGGATACATATTTCCCACGTACGGCACTTTCAAACATGTGTTCTATTTTCGATGAGTAAGACTGACATTCGATTGTCATTTTTGAACTGTCAGCCTGGTAAAGGGTAAAAGATAATTGTAGCGACAAGCCAAAAGCCATACATAACCAAAAAGGCTTCATACTTTTTCCTGTCGTCCAGATTGGGCATGCGATCGCGGCCGACGACTCGATCGATCTCCTCGTGGATCTTATCCTGGATCTCAGGATGCAAGAACATTTGTTCAACCAGGATCTGGATAACGGACTCGCCGGCTGTCGCGCTCGGGAACATGTAGTCCGTGCAGATCAGGATCAATTGATCCACTGAAATGTAAAGGTTGGTATAGGTAAGCTGGATTTTTAACTGTCCGAATTTTAGGAAGAGCTCTAAACCCTTTGCTCACTAAAGACGTTTACAAACGCGCACAGTACAGTTTTCGAGCGTTCCAATAGATAGATAAAGACTATGGCACGTTATTATTACGCGTGTCGTTAAAATTCGGACACCTTGAAAATTTTCAACTATAATACTGGAAAGTCCTTTTCAGATTAAGGGGCGTATTCAGAATTGTGGAAACCAGAGTGTTGCGTACGAACGTTACGTTTTTTAATTTTGTTTGACACCATTTCTATGCTATGCCATGATACCATGACATGGAATACCATCGGACCAAAAATCTGCTTCGTGCAAGTAAAAATCTGGTGGTATGTATGTTCCAAAATAACAAAATGAAGTGATTTCGATAACGATGCTTCGCGCTCGGCGCATACGCACTTGCAAGAGTTGCAAGTGCGACTAACTGATACGAGTAGTTATGCCAAATTCGCACGTTTCTTGCCCCGTTAGTTATCTTGACACGTTTTAATACCATGCTTCATTAAAAATTGCCTAAAGTGTAGTAAACAAACCAAATTATAAGTTACCTTATCTACTCCGTAATTATGCACTTTTAAAGTATGGACATTGGACTCTATATGTTATCTATTATCTACACTTTAAAACATTGTATTTACATTTGTTTATAGTTTAAATATTATATAATTAATAAAGGTATTCATATAGGATTGAAAACGCCCTTCTTTTCAAAGTATTAGGTAATTGTAAAAGCTGCTTATTTATGTTTTACCTTTTTCTAGATACCGTACAATTAAGTATACCCATCAGAGGATGATTATTCGCTAAATTATGAAGATATTGGTGGGATTCTATTTCATATTTATACTGGGTGATTTGATTACCAGGTATACCATGCCATGATACCTAAAGATAAATACGATAAAAATGTAATTAGGTCCTTATAAACTATCCCCATTGGCCAAATATGAAAATCGCTTGGCCCCTTGGTTTCGTCTACCCACTACAAGCTTCTCAAAGTTTTCTATGGAATAGGTAATAAATAGCTGGTGTTTTTTTTTGTGATTTTGTAATTGGTCTCACTGGGATAGTTTTAGAGTAGGTATGACCTCTTTCTTGATCACGTTCCCCAACCTCCCGTTAGAACCGTTACGCCCTGAAGTTGCTTTTTTTAGCTTCCTAGGTAGATACTTACCAGAGAACGTAGTCCGTCCAGTGTCTCGAATCTCCTCCTTCATTTTTCTGATGTACATGTCTAAGAAATGCCGGTCATGGCTATCCTCATGCGTCGCCATCGCGTGCTCAATTAGTTTCTAGAACAGATATAATTTTACTTTGTGAGGTTGCAAATAGACACCTATTTATCTTTTAGGTACTTACCACAGCAGCAGCACCTTGCAAATTCTCTCTTTAATATTTTAGAGTGCAAAGTGATTTCACTCAAATTATTGTCGTTTCCTCACGTTTATTGGTAGGATTGACTTTTAAGAGCCAACAGGAGTGGTCATTCCTCCATACAAACGTAGTCCTCGTTTTCCTCCGTGGTTTTTGAAGCTAGAGCAATGATTTTTTCAACACAGATTAATATTGTCAATATCTGTGTCGGACCGTTTTGCTTTTTTTGATATTTTTGTTTTTTAAGGCGCTAGAGCCCTTCAAAAACGGCCAAAATGGCCTAATAGACTATGCCGCAATGAGAGGCGTGGTATTCAAAACTGATATCAATTAGCCAAAAAAGCAAAACGGTCCGACACAGATAATTTCATAATCATTTAGATTTCCAAATTTGGTTACGATTGGTTAAGTTTTGGGGGAGGAAAAAGAGGACTACGAAACCTCGATTTTTGTCATTTTTACGCAGGATTTTTCGCCTCAGCTGCAGTTGTCCCTATCGCACTAATTTTAGGGGCGGAGTCAAGTTTCTAAATACGTACACAGCCAGAAAAGTGATGGGCAATAGTCGACATTTAATGTCGATAATCTAGTGATGTAAGAAGTTATCGATAAACCGTCTTGTGTGAAAATATCTAGATCCTAAGATACAAGGGGTTTTGGGTTGAGAGTAGGGAACACATTTTTGTAGTTATGATATACAATCTATTATGAACTTTTTGATTCTAATATTTCAAATTAGAAATCAAAATCAAAAATATTTTATTGCATGGTTAAAATGGGTTAACAAAATTTTTAGGTACCTACAGGCACGCTTCGTATAATTGTCGAGCAATTTAGGGTCCTAGCTGAATTGGTTGTTCCATACTTACTCGTGCTCTATGGAATGTCCAATTTAGCTAGAACCCTAAATGGCTCAACAATCACGGAGCGTGACAGTACAAATGATTCATGTTCTGTATATCCTGCCCTACAAACAATGGCGTTAATATTTGGTTGTCATGTCTATACTTCGTTTTTAAGCATTATTGAAAAAAAAAATAGTAAATACTAATATTAACCACTAAGTACATAACTATTACAAAAAAAGCTAAATAATTATACGATTGCATGCTTAAAAAAGACACGTCACCTTCACTCTAATGCTAAACAAACGAAGAATAAGAACTAACAGCGATAAGACCGCCTGTTGCTACCTTTATCTACATTGTAAATCGGTTTTAGGGTTCCGTACCCAAAGGGTAAAACACGGGACCCTATTACTAAGATTCCGCTGTCCGTCCGTCCGTCTGTCACCAGGCTGTATCTCACGAACCGTGATAGCTAGACAGTTGAAATTTTCACAGATGATTTATTTCTGTTGCCGCTATAACAACAAATACTAAAAACAGGATAAAATAAAAATTTTAGTGGGGCCTCCCATACAACAAACGTGATTTTTGACCGAAGTTAAGCAACGTCGGGCGGGGTCAGTACTTGGATGGGTGACCGTTTTTATAAATAATGGTACGGAACCCTTCGTGTGCGAGTCCGACTTGCACTTCGCCGGTTTTTTTTAAATTTGTTTTTATGTTTGTGGTGTAATAAAGAATATTTTAGAGTCAGACCAAGAAAAGTCTACAGCAATTTTGATAGCACACGCAGTGCAAGTGTTATTTATATGTCATAATTTCATAGAAGCGACGTTTGAAATAATACTTGCACTGCGTGTTCTATCAAAATCGCTATAGATTTTTCTTGGCCTAACTCTACTTTAAATTACAAAGTAAGGCCTAAATTATAAAATAAGGCCCATCAATGTTTTGTTTTTTGTGTTTATTAAACTTGATATTTTGTCTATAGTATTAGCGGACATGGCCTCAAAATTTAAACCCGCTTAAGAATCGGGCCTTATTTCGTGCATTATATACAATACTACCCATTTTTGTGTAGTCATTATTTATACTATAGAAGCATTGTTTGAGTAGCCAATTATTTAAACAGTATTTTTTTAAAGGGCAACGGTGGCAATATTTTAAGGTCTGGATAATAAGATACAGATCTTAATAAGGATATCAATGTAAGTGAATGTTACCATGACTACCAAACAAACAAATGTGATAGAATTTGCCAGCTGGCATTGTAACATTCAGACAGTTACCTATGTACCTAATCTGAAATATGAATAAATTAGTAATATTTTAAACAGGAAAGTAAACCGAATTTTGGCCTGTTGCTGGACACAATCACAATAGTAATTTGTTTTACAAGAGGGCAAAGTTTATCGCCACCGGTTGATGCATTTGCAGCACCAATGGTAGAAAATGCAAGCTCATCATCAACTGCATAATCGACGTTTGATATGACTATTGAATCCGAGCTTTTTGATCATGAATCATGATAAAACAAAATTTTAGAAGGTCGCAGAATAGTGGATTTAAAATATTTATTTTCTGTGATCTCAAATATCAGGCACGATCATACAAATTGTACATTTGCTGATCTTGCCTTTGTCATTGAAAGACGTAAGGGTTTACACAGAGAATATATATTTAAGTGTAATATGTGCAAAAAAAAGGAAACGATACACTCTGAAGACCCAAAAAGAAAATGTTAGTAAATACTGCTCCTCCCCATGGTTACTTGGTTCCTTATTCAACCTACCTGAAATTAAACGAGTAGGTTAGTAAATTATATCATTTTACATTATAAAGTTAAATGTTTAGGTATCTCAATCACTTACTCACTGGTGGACATGGACGCAAAATTTTTGCCCATCTACTTATACTATCTTATAAAAAATGAAATTTTGAAAGTTAGCACGCTTAAAGTTCGTTTTTTTTGCATTAAGGTAACAGATTTTGACATGTCTTATTAAAAATTACCATTGAAAAATAAGTCATAGCAAATATGTTAGAATTATAAATCATATTAATCATATTAATGAGCAAGAGCACCCTAAACCGGCGAGCGTGTATGAGGAATGTTATGAATGTGAAGGAAGCGAAAGTGGTATGTCAGGATCGTAGCAAGTGGAAATCCGTGGTCTCTGCCTACCCCTCCGGGAAATAGGCGTGATTGTATGTATGTATGTATGTATGTATTAATCATATACTTTTTTATATTCTAATTTTTGAAAGCGTTTTTCAATAATTATTAATAAAAAGACACGTCATGATTGTTTACCTTCTTTCTAATGCTAAAAAATAACGAACTATAATAACCGGGCCTTATTTGGTACAGAACCTTGATTTGATAGGTACATCGGATATTCTGGGCCCCTGAGTTTATTACGTAAAGGACAAAATGGTGACATGTGGTTAGAGCTGATACTGTTAAACTAGTGGTTCTGTGCGCTAAGTATAAAAAATAAGCTTCAGCGAACTCATTAAGCCTAGAAAAAACCCTACACCCTACTGCCACTTAAGTCAGTCTTGAGTCTTTGAATCAATTTCCGTAGTAGTACTACTACTACTAAGGTACTAGGAGGTAATAAGGCCTATAGTAGGTATAATAAGGCCTACCTGAAAAATAATGTTCTTACAACAGTGTAACCGTGTTAGTTATTTGAGTAACATATATGTAAAGTGATACAATTAAAAGCTAACAGCAAACCAGTACATAAATTATATCTTATGTACTTCTTATGAATTACACTCTTATAAAGGTTTCGGCTAATTACGCTTAATTACTTGAATAAAGGTAGATGAATTGCGTGCGGTCCAATAGGTAACCACAACTCACGGAGTCCAAAACAATAAGCTGATCAGCAAAGTCAAGTAAACAAAGCCAAGTCACAGTAGTAGAAAGATTATCGAGTTCCGTAAACGTAAGCCGGGTCAAAAAATTCAATCGCAACACAGTAAGTAATAAGTGAACGCCTCGTGGCAGTAACGCACGAAAAATAACATTGCAAATTGTCGGCAATGAGGCGCGCGCGGGTGCAAGCGTACGCATCTGTGTGCGTGCATTACACACACAAATACAGTCTCTCACGCCCCGTCAGAGCGACGGGTATATTCAGCTTGAAATCTCAAAATTTACTTTTAGCTCAGCTCCCGTTTCGTCTTAATGTTTTTCACTCGGCAGCCAAGTTTGTTCGTGCTTCGAAATCATCGCAACTCTCGGGATAAGACTTTTTGAAATTAGCTTGGGTCTCAATATTAGCTAGAGGTGTAAAGAGCAACTTTGCTCTCTTGTTAAACAAATAACTACTTAAGTTATATTAGACCTATAGCTACGTACCCTGAAAAAGTCCGTTAGAAACTTAGTTCCCTGATACAAGTCTTTATAGCCGCTCCATTTGGGGAATAGTTCCTTGAGCCACGGAGTTAAGGAAATAGCTCCGCCGAGGTCGTTGCTGCCGCGCTGGAACCTTTCAATACAACGAGTCATCAAATAATGCAAATGGACTGACTTCATGGACGTATCTCAGGACTGGCCTTACGGGCAATAAGAATGGGGCATGAATGGGGCCAGTACAGCGGTGTCACATCGCTACAACGCGACTGCTTGATGAGTTCGCATCACGCTTGCGATTGGTCCGAACTACTTCTTTATTCAAACAAACACTAGGTATAAGTTTACAGCTGCAGCAGGATGCCCAGACACTTATACTGTTAATACATAGTCAGTATCATAAACAGTTGCGTTCGACTGCACGATTGGCTCGAATTCGTGAGTGACACCGCTGAACTAGTACTATTTTCAGTGCCCGACTGCTCGTCCTGTGATATACGTCAATTACTTACTTATCATTCCCATTTGTCCCCTCATGTATGGCGGCGGTCACGTGGGGCGGGGATTGAAGTAACACGATTAAGTAATGGCGGTAATGCGGTAGCTTTAACTAACCTGAGGGTATTTCTGGCCAAGTCCCAGAGCGTGGGGTAATCTCCACGGGGCAGGGTCATTCCGCTGAACACGTGCAGCATACCGTTGATAAAAGGCACGGAGAGATAGTGCGGCAGGTAAACCAGCTCACCGTTCACAAGTTTCTGGAATTTTAAACAATACCAAGTGGTAAAAAAATAACAGTGATTTGCCGTCGAAATCTATCACGACCAAACTTCGTACGTATTAGAGTTAGACCAAGAAAAGTCTGCAGCGATTTTGACGTTTAAATCACTGCAAACTACAAAATCAAAAACGCTGCAGACTTTTCTTGGTCTAACTCTATCCATGAGACTAACTTTCAGTTAAATTGAATGGCAACATGTTTAGATTTTCAAATTAGTTTTGTAGGCATTATACGATAGGTGATGGACCTTTATTATGTCAAAAATTATAATAGTCAAATTTTGAGGACGCTGAATGTGCATCTCGTAGGTCCGGGTCGTCGATATTAAAAACGTGAATGTAAATACTTATAAACGTGAGCAACATAATGTTTATATTTGACAATTGTTGTTCAACTGATAAGTTATCTAAATTAGTTAAATAAAATACATAATAAAAATATTAAATATCTTTGAAAGAACCTATAAGTGTAAACTGAAATAAATATTATAATACTAAGAAAAAGTGACCAAATAAAAACAAATTGAAATATTTTCTGAAAATAATTTAATTTGTTCTAATAGTAACCAGTAAGTAACCTATAAGTGAAGTCAACTTTCAAGAGTTAATAACCTCTATAGGTAAATAGCTACTTTGTATATTAAAAAAAATTAGACCCAGTAGTAGGGGGAATGGTCATTTTTTGGCTATTTTCTTAAATAACTTCTAAACTATTTATTTTAAAATTACAAAAAAAATATATTTGACATTTTCTAAATGAGATCTTTTATTTGTTATGTAACACGTTACAGTTTAAAAAACATATTTTTTTAATGTTCTCATTTCCCCCCAAAAGTGGCCTCCATGTTTAAAATTCATTTGTTTACGTAAGATGTCCGTCTTTGGGTCACGAATTTACATATGTGTACCAAATTTCAACTTAATTGGTCCAGTACTTTTGGAGAAAATGGGCTGTGACAGACGGACAGACAGACAGACAGACAGACGCACGAGAGATCCTATAAAAATCGCACGAGTGGTTCGATTTCGTCCTTTTGAGGTACGGAACCCTAAAAACTTAGTTACCTTTTCATCATCGTTCCTCGGACCATTGATCCTCATGTCGATCATCTCCTTGATCTCATGGGTGATGGCATCTTCGAGCTCGACGCAGCGCCGCCCGAACCCAAAATCGCGCATGTAGCGCAGGGAGAACCTCCGCTGAGTATGCCAGAAGTAACCGTCCGTGAAGAATATACCTGCAATCAAACATACAAGTATTCTAGTACCTCTACTGGAGAGTTCGGTATATGAAGTTGCGACACTTGTAACGAGTCACGAGACTACTTAGGTTGCAAATGAGAATAAACGCGCAAAGCTTAAAGCAGATGACACTGCAATCGTTAAAACATGTCTTTCGTGCCAAATCCGAAGAATAATGATTCTTAGTCTTGTTAGCCACAGGCTATTGTTTGATTCTAAGACAGTTGGAATCATTACGTATAATCTGTGAATTTTTTAGCCTTATTATAAATGGAGTTGACTGCAAGCCGACCGCTCTCAAATGTAGATCTCAACTACTGCAACTTATTGTCCGTGATGAGGGCTTGATAAATTACTTAAAAGCCCATTTCTTCGTGAACTAACTTAAGCTATAAAGCTGTAAAACATACATAATTATATGTAACGTAAGCATAAGATAGTTGGATCTTTAGAATAAATATGAATAGGTATCCACTACAATGGACTAATCACTGATCGTATAAGAATTCACTTAGGATGCTAGCTCAGATCATATGATCAGAGTTAGGATCGAAATTCGCGCGGGAAAAAAAATGCCCAATACCTTGTGCTTGTGACCAATACGTGAAACGTTACGAATGTCAAGATACTAACCCAGCTGTTTCCAGAAAGCCCGCAGCCTCCCAAGAATGATATCCAGACGCCCATCGAACTCCTCTCTGTTGAGGACTTCTTTCACCAGGGCTGGGCCGTTGGCGACCACCGCTGGGAAAGGCCCCAGGTAACAGCCGACCAGCCGCGTCTTGTACCGGCGGCCAAGCTTGATGAAGGCCCCTGCTAAGTTGTTAGGAGATATGGCGTGGAGCAGGAAATACGCTCCATACACTGGGAGGCTTGGCGGGCCTGTGGTAGATGCAGATAAAAATGATAAAATAATAAAGATGAGGTTCATAACAATCGAATTTATAAAGAGGACAGTTTTTAATTGACTTTTTCCCTTGGTTGACTTTTTTCAATCCATCAGTACAAATCTAAAAGTTTATCTGATATTAGCTTAAATATCATATATATAAAATTGAAAAACCAGAACGGGATAAAAAACGAGGGAAGAAGCGAGATGGCGCCTTACAAATTTCTAAAAAAGTTTTTGACACGTTTCTCGAATACGACGCACGTATGATAAGAAAAACCTGTTCAAATCAATTATCTACATATGGGAATAGAACTAGACCATAAAAACTATCGCTTCCGATGCGTATTTAATTTACAATAAGGAAAAGAAATTTTCATAACAATCTTCATCGGCCATTTCTCGGCAACTCTCGGTTGCTTTCGTTTGGCGGTGCTACAGATTAGACCAAATAATCCGTAACTTAAAGTAAACTAAATTATGTTTGTTATGTTGGTATACAGGTATTTCTGAGTTTTTTTACACGAAGTAAAATAAAAAGTGCTGCCAACCTCAACCTTAGTCTATAGAGCCCATACGAGTGATTTATGTCATATTACTTATCATTCTTATCTTCTTCTTCTTATGGTGCCATATCCTATCGGATGTCGGCGATCATCATGCGAAAGTTTTCTCTGTTCTTTGCCGTTCTAGAAAGAGTGGCGGCGTCCTTGGTACCGGTCCAATCCCCGATATTTTTACTCCATGATGTTCTAGGTCTTCCTATACCTCTTTTACCCTCTATTTTACCTTCCATTATATTTCTGAGTATGTCGTATTTACTATTTCTGTAGATGTGGCCGAAGTAGGCTGTTTTTCTTCTTTTTATTGTTAACACTACTTCCATTTTCTTTTTCATTTTGTTTAATATTTCTTTATTGGATACTTTGTCTACCCAAGATATTTTTAACATTCTTCTATAAAGCCACATTTCAAAAGCATTTAATTTTTTGATTGCAGACTTATTTAGAGTCCACGCTTCCGACCCATACATCAGGATCGACAGTACATAACATTTGACTAACCTCCATCTCAATTTAATTCTTATGTCTTTGTTTATATATAGTTTATTCATTTTCATAAAGGCACTTCTGGCCACCTCTATTCTAGTACGTATCTCCATTTCTGGGTCCCATCTCTCGTTGAGCCAGTATCCGAGGTATTTGTACTTGTTTACTCGTTCTATTGTGTTCCCGTTTATGCTTAGATGTTCACTATCTACATGGTTTTTGCTTACTATCATATATTTGGTTTTAGAGATATTTATTTTCAGGCCATACTTTTCAAATTTTGAATTTAATCGATTTAGTAGGATATTCAGCTCATTAATGTTATTTGCTAGTATTGCTGTATCATCTGCATATCTTAAATTATTTATTACCATACCGTTACTTTTAATTCCTATGTTTGTATTTTCTAATGCTTCTTGGAATATAAATTCCGAATAGAGATTAAAAAGAGATGGAGACAGTATACACCCTTGCCTTACTCCTTTACGTATGTTTAAGTCTTTGGGGTTTTCTTGACCTACTTTGATATGGGCCGTTTGGTTCCAATACAAATTCTGCAGCAGTCTCTTGTCCTTATCATCGATATCCGTGCGTTGTAAAAGTAGTAGCAGCTTATCATGTTTAACATTGTCAAACGCTTTTTCAAAATCAATGAAACAGACGTAGACATTCTTCTGATGTTCCAGACATTTCTGTATGAGTACTTGGATGGAAACTAACGCCTCTCTAGTCCCGAGACCATTACGGAAGCCAAACTGCGTCGGGCTGATGTTATTGTCGATCCTACTGTATATTCTGCCATGTACTATTTTAAGGAGTATCTTAAGTGCATGACTCATCAAGCTGATTAATCTATAGTCACCGCAGTACTTAGCTGTTATCTTTTTTGGGAGTGGTAGGAACGTGGACATAAGCCAGTCTTTAGGGATTATACCAGTATCATATATATTGTTTAACAACTCAACCAAAATCTTCATATTATCATCATCTACCAATTTTAGAATTTCCGCATATACCCCATCGGGTCCCACCGCTTTGCCATTTTTGAGCCCTTTTACAGCTTTCAGAACCTCAGATTTTAGTATTGATGGACCTTCCAGATTATCACTATTACGATTATCCCGACTATCCATTCTATTGTCATTAAAAAGGGTTTCTATATATTTCTCCCAAGTTGCGCCCTGTTCGTTTTTGTCTAAGATCAATTCATTACGGTCATTATATAGTTTACTTGTAGTGTGTTTTTTATTTGTCTTTGTAAAGTCTTTTATCTTTTTGTGTAAGTTAAGACTGTCATGCTTGACATCTAGTTTTTCAATTTCTTCACATTTTTCTTCTAGATATTTTTCTCTTTCTTTTCTGATTTCAAATCTTATCTTGTTGTTAAGTTCGTGATACTTTTGTTCATTGGTATGTTTATGTTCCCTCCGTTCCTCCATTAACTGTAGTATGTCCTGTGTTATCCACTCGTTTTTACTGCAGGGTTTTTTAGTATAGCCAAGTTGCGTTTCCGCAGTTTTAAGAATAATTTCCTTAATCTTTTCCCACTTGTTTTCTACTTCTATGCTTTCGTAAAAGTCAGGTTCAGTCGTTATCATCTTGCTTATTTCATTGTTTAAATAGCCCTTGGCTCTATCCTTAATATCGTTATCCTTTAGTTGAGTAACATCAAAATTTATTTTCCTTACTTGCACTTTTCGCATTTGTTTTAGTTTCAATTTAATTTTTGCTACAACTGGGTTGTGATCTGACCCTATGTCGGCACCAGGATATGTCTTCACATTACTGATTGAGTTTCTGAATCTGGAGGGTAGCATTATGTAATCTATCTGGTTCCTTACGATTTTTTCTGGATGATGTTTTGGAGAAGTCCAAGTATACAGGCGTCGTGGAGGTTGTTGATACCAAGTATTTGTAATAATTAAGTCATTTTCTTTACAGAACTGTATCAACCTGTCGCCCCGTGAGTTTCTCTTGCCCAACCCGTGTTCACCAACTACTTTCCCTACTGAACCTTTCCCGACTTTTGCGTTAAAGTCACCTATCAATATTAATATTTCTTGTGACTTTATTCTTTTGATTATTTCTTCTAGCTGTCTGTAGAATTCTTCGATCTCTTCTTCACTTTTATCAGCAGTAGGTGCATATGCTTGTAGCACATTTATATTGAAAGGGTGAGCTCTTATTTGTAGTAACATACATCTTTCCGAGTAGGGCAAAAAATTAGTGACATATTTAGTTAGCTCTTTCCTGACAAGTATTCCAACTCCGTGATGATGGTATCTGTCGGAAGCAGGGTCATTCTTATCAATCAAAGTAATTACTATATTATTATTATCAATTTGTATTTTGTTGTTTTAAATTTCTTTATGACTTATTATTATTCAGATTGATTTTCATGGCTCGGCAAATATTGTCATTCGTCCAGGGAAAGGGCTGCCGAGATGAGCCAAAAATACAAAGTTATAGAATGGGAGACGAGCGTACTTGGGACAACAAAATGGGAGACGCCCGATGGCGAGAGCTATCGCAAGATCGCAAGAAACATGACGTGATCTGGTATCGGAGGCCAGGTGAGTCCTTTGGATCGTTGCGTCACCTTAGCCGTAGTAATGTTAAGATCCAGAAAGGGAAATGGGGACTACCTACGTTTGTATGAAAAGGCGATTTATGGGTGGTGGTCGTCCATATTCGTGGCTTAAAGCGGAAAATAAGTAATCTAATGAACGTTTTTGCAACTAGGCTTACAACAATAACTAATAATTTTATGTTAAAACAAGTTTTAAATAAATACCTACGTACGTTATAAGAAATTTTCGAATTAAGTTATCCAAATAACGGCTACCTACTTGACAAATAAGAAATCCTTATCACAGTTATAAACCCTGGCAGGGTTGAATACATAATAATGTCGGTATTTAACTAAACATAAGACAAACTCTTTATTTCATTTACGCGAGCGGAGCTGCGGGCCCGTCTAGTATTTAATAAACTTTCTTCTATATTATAGAGGAATTCTTCCCTAGGTGTACCTAAGTACCTTTTCTACTTTCGGTGTCTTTATTCTCCTATTCAATATTCACGTTTTACTTACGATTGTATTTAATCATAATCCACATCACTGTTCAACTTTTAAGGTTTTTTGAATATTTTTTACGTGTTATTACGACAACACCTTTTAGGTATTATTCACTCGTTTGTTTTTTTAGCGATAAGTAAAACCATAATGTAACGCATTTTGTTTTTAAATAACTCGTTGTACCTATCTATATACATAGTTTGAATTTAGAATTTGTTACACAAGAATACGGTCAACAATTGAATGAGTTGCCTGTGTGGCGGCAGATGTCAACAAACAGTAAATTTTATCTAACAAGGAAGGGTACCCAACTGGCCGGCTCCGATTTGATTAATTTTTATATATGTTATAGAGTAGTCTAAAATAACAGACACGTATTTTTTTGTAGCTGCCCATACTCAACTTCCTGGGAGAAATTGGCCTCCAAAGTACTGAAAAGTGACAAAACGCTCTAACTTCTGTAGAGAGTTTTGCTCAAGCAAATTTCTAGTTAATTCCTGGTTTGAATATATGTTAGAGAACAGAGATGTGAAAAATACTTTATAAAAAGTATTTAAATACAAAATACAAATACTTGCTTAATATAAGTACTATTTCAAATGCAAAATATAAAATAGTTTTTAAATTTGTATTTCAAATTTGAAATACAAATTTAAAAACTATTTTGTATAAATTTTTATACAAAATAGGTATTTTCAAAATACTTTTTAAAAATACAAATACTTTGCGATAAAAGGTACTCTGAACAGTGAATACCTAGTCTGAATTAAAAAGTTTACTCGGAATTTCCGAGTTGAAAAGGCTCTCTTTATTCTTTGAAAACAGTGTGTCAATCAGTCTTCTATCTAAAGTGCAAATTTCTAATTGTTTGCTCATATTAACCGGTAGGATGGATAGATGATGGTTTTTAACGGCCAATTTTTAAAAGCATTAATTTAGATTTGTAATGTTTTACAGCTAGTATAATGCCTCTCGTTGGTGTGATGAAAACGTCTCGTTTGTGTTTCACCAGGGCAGAAAAGTTTGTTCTCCTCTCCTCTCGTACCTTGAAACCCTCGCAACACTCAAGATTCCACTGTTTTAACCACTCGTTACGCTTGTGGCATGACCACAATGCGACGTTACTAAACAGATTCAACAGTTCCATGTTAAAAGAATGAGAGAGTTGCCAGTACTGTATCAGAATAATGTAGGTAGCATGGTATAATAATATACTCCGCCTGGTACTCCATTCCGAGATTCGCGTATGACCTAACTGACACGCGCCTACGTCATCATGCTGTTTACAGGTTCTCAAACTTTGAAATGTGGGAGAATTTTAACCAACGGTGAAAATTATTTTAACGGCATTAATTTTAAGTTATTCATGTAGAAACATAGTAAAATAAAAAAAAACTAATGTATTAAATTAAACTTTATTTATCTATACAAGACAAACGTTTAAAAAACTAATTCACAGTTACACATTAATTACCAAGCTTACGACGTGAAAAGTTTGGAAAACACTGCGACTGCTGACACTGAGCGAGAAGGAAATAACAATTAACACGCGTTCGACAAGGATGACGGTCAGGGCATGAAGTTATCTAGATCCGAATTGTCAAATGTGCACAGCGCTATCCTGTGTTGCCAGTAGTATAAACAGAATTACCCGAAAGTCTGAAATTTCTTTCGTGAATCGGAAGATATTGCTAACGAGTAATTAAAAATGACGTGTTATTGTAAAATTTAAGCTAAAATACATATAAATGAAAATTATAAAATTATAAAGAAATATTTTAAATTATTAACCATAGGTATAATGTACCCATGTAACATGTTATGTTGAAATAAAGTGGCAATGTTATTGTGACGTAGGCGCGTGTCACTCTGGGAATGGAAGACCATGTTTTATTAGACCATGGTAGGTAGGAGTTACATCAGAAGAGATGTATAACTCCTACCTACATTAGCTACTATAAAGTATTTTGTATTTTGAAAATAGAAAATAGGTCCCAAAAACTATTTCAAATAAAATACAAAATAGTTTTCTTCAAAAGGTATTTAAATACAAAATAGGTATTTTGCATTTTAAATACAAGTATTTCAAATAAGTCACATCTCTGTTAGAGAACATGAAAAAATTATGGACACGTGTTTTGTTATTTCGGCTCAAATTTATATTTTACAAAAAAAATACACACTTATTTACCCTAGGCCCCCTAGGGCCATCCGGGCCCTGGCCCGGGGCGCCAACCCCCAAGGGCGGCATATCCGCCCCTGGCGGATTGCATTTTGTTTTTCTTCCTTGACTTCTGGGGCGGCGAAACGTATTGGCCCAGGGCGCCAAATTTCAAAATACGCCCCTGGCCCTTTATCTAAAACTAGGTTGAAATAGGGTCAGACCTGCACTCGAGAGCAATGAGAACAGTAGGTACATACTATTATGTTGTATAGGTGATACCTACTAGGTACCTTTAATTTGAGATGGTATTTATTCAAGGGCCTCGTAGGCTAGTCTGTTCTGTAAGTTTCGGTATGCGATATTTCTAACCAGTTTTCCTATGTTTCGGATGTAACTCGAATTGTATCCGGGTAGAATATCGCTTTTCCCAATTAAGTACATAATTTTTAATAATAGAGGAGTTATTGGCGATAATTCAAAAACCGCTAAATTGATAATTATTAAACTAAAATCCGTTAAAAGTATTGCACGAAGTCTTGACTCTTGATAATTCAGCATAAATACGTCTCACTGCTAGCTGGGCACTGGGCTCACTCCCGACTCTCGAGTCTCTCGACGCTGGCCCAAAGCGGATTGACCCTTGGATTTTCTTCGCGGATGCATGCAGGTTTCTGCAGGGTGTTTTCTTCACCGAAAAGCGACTAGTTATTTATTTAATTTTTTTGTTACCTTTTAAATTCAAAAATCAAAACATATTTATTTCATAGTTTGTTTGGATGTTACATAGGTGAAGTACAATGATCCCCACACTAGGCTTAGCCTGTGACGTGGGGATCTAAGCCAAATACGATGTATTATGAAATCTAGTAAGTACATTAAAATTAAAAACAAAGAATTTTTATTAAATGACTGTGAAGTGAAAGTGTTTATGTGAAGGTATGTGTGTATGTATGTGAGTATGTATGTATTACCTACGACAAACAGAAGAGAAGAAGAGGAGCCATGCATGTTATTCATCTTTTGGGATCTGATGCAAAATAATGTTGAAGTCTATAACTAACTATAGTCATTTCAAAATGTCCTCTGACTCAAATAGGTATTAAATAAATTACTTATTTAAGGTTCACATAAATTTATAATGTTAAATAGTTATAGACATAACACTAGTACCCCTGAGCATATGCTCTATGCTCAGACCTCCAAAAAAATTTTGTGCTTGGGCGCTGGCGTTTAAACTTGAATTGAATGAAGTAGAGGTGGTAGTCGTAGAGCCTACAATTGGAGAATTGGAGATTATGAAGCCCATTAAACTACCTACATAAAGTGTTCTTAGATTATCTTACCGGGTGGAAAATTATCAGGCTTCTTAAACGCGCTTTTGTACATATAAAACAGAACGAGCGGGAATAGGACAGCGGCCACGATTTCCGCGAACATCTTGAGGCGCGCGCGGTGCGACTTTGCGTCTGCTCGGCTGACTTGTTTGTGAACTATCTCGCATTTATCAAAATTGTACTGTATCAAGCCGTTACATTCCTATATGTTAATTAATATAATTAATTGCCCGCGAATTCGCTCGCTTGACGCTCAAGATTCCACTTTTTTAACCAATCTCTCGCTCGTGGCTAATATGCACGTCGTTACTGGATATTTTGCTTACTCGGGTATTAGTAGGTACTACCTAGGTACTGAGAGTTAAAAAAACAACAACCTTGTAAAACAAATAACTACTTATTTCTCAGTTGTTACCACTGGTCACAACTTAGTGGTAACCAGTGGGAATAACCCACATTTTAATGAAACACTGGAATATTGTTTTAAATAGGTATTAAATAAATTACTTATTTAAGGTTCACATAAATTTATAATGTTAAATACGATCATACAAAATATTATAAATCATATAAGTTATGTGCCTACCTACAGGGATAAAATAACAAGCCCTCTCAACTCATAGATATCTATGTGACAAACACTGTAAAGTTGTAAACAATCTGTTATGCGTGGATTATAAGTACAAGTCATATAAGAACGGCGATAAAATAACATCTAAGATGTATCTACTAGGTACTACATCTACGTATGTACTACAAACACTGTAAACAATCTATTATGCGTGGGTAATGTGAGATTAAAATACTCACGACGTCTACAACCAATAGGAGAAATTGCAAGTGATAGTGATAAGGTGCTGTCCATAAATTACGTCAT
The DNA here is from genome assembly GCF_910591565.1 of Cydia splendana. Taxonomy (NCBI): domain Eukaryota; kingdom Metazoa; phylum Arthropoda; class Insecta; order Lepidoptera; family Tortricidae; genus Cydia; species Cydia splendana. Next base: position 12,964,542 of record NC_085966.1, on the reverse strand, counting down.
CAATTTTTGATGATTTTTGACCCCCCCCCCCCCCCTAAAATCATCCAAAAATCATGCTTCGAATGACCCCGTTTCCTCCTTCGCCATACTACCATCATCCGATGTCCAGACCCCCCCCCCTAATTTGAAATGACGTAATTTATGAATAGCCCCTAAGTAAATAAAATGATAAGACCTTGATTCTATAGAATTTAACGGCATAGTGTATGGATTATTGTAGAAATCACTCCCGTTCCTAAAAGGCAAGAGCTTAATTACATACAGAAATATTGAATTAAACATTGTTATCTCCAACTTCCTTACCTACCTAACAGCAGTGTTGGCCGAAAGTTAATGCAAATTGAAAATGTTGGCCATTAACCATTATAAATTGAACCTTAAACCGTAACGGACGATTACAGTTTACGATTCAATTTATAATGGTTAATGGCCAACATTTTCAATTTGCATTAACTTTCGGCCAACACTGCCTAACAGTCTGATGCGCCACCATTGAAGGCCAGAAAAAAATTGAAAGAATTAATATACAGGGTGATCAATCCAAATGGGTCAGTATGGAGAAGTAAGAAACTATAAGAGATAGCGAAATATGTTCTTAGGAACCATGGCGTCGATTTTAGATAATGGCATTAAATTTTTTTTAAATCTATCATACATAACCGGGATTCGAACCTGGTCAATATTCTTTATGTAATCGCGTGTAGTATTTGTTTGTATGGCAACTTTGAAACGATGCGTGATAGAAGGAGGTGCTCGACCAAATATCATAGAGGGCCCCGAGACAAAACAAACTACATACTAGTGATGTACCGACTATTGATTTGGCCGACTAGCCGACTAATCGGCGCTCGAATGGCCGATTAGTCGGCTAGTCGGCCAGATCATTAGTTTCGTATAAGTTCAGGTGAAAAACAATTGTTTTGCTCCTTTGGTTGCGCTATTCATCATATTAGCTTGGCTAAAAGGTGTTCTCTACAGGTTCAAAGACCTATCACAAGAATCCTCGTTCAATTTCTGTCTTTAGTTCTTTTATTTTACGATCCTGGGCAGACCGTCAGTACAGCTTGTAGGAGGTATTTTCATGGCTCTATTTCCCGTACGCATCGCCAGTTAAGAACCTATCCCCTGTGGTCAGCGTCTTTACGAGCAACGTGCATTGCTAAATTTAGAGACTTAGACAGAGTCTCTAAATTTTGCAATAACATTAATAGTTCCTCATGGCCAGTCATGGCTCTACCATTAAAAAAAAACAAAAACTAAAAATAATAATTAAAAAAATCGACTTGCACTGCACATGAAATTACACGAGAATCAGTTGAGATCGACCTGTAGAGGAAAACACCTGCCAGCAACATACGATAACGATCAAACGGTCAATTATTTACATTAACAAAAGGTTTCGTATGCATCCTGAATAGGTATTTCAGTAAAATAAACATAAAACATGTGGTATTCTTTCACTAATAAAGTGCCGACTAATCGGCCATTTTTGCCGACTAGTCGCCGACTAATCGCCGACTACAAATGTGGCCGGATAGTCGGCTTTCCCGACTAGTCGGTACATCCCTACTACATACCTACATTAAAAAAAAAAACAAAATGGCCGACTTTTTTTTAATTTTTTCAAGTTGGTCTGAGCGCGCTGAGATTTGGCATGCGGTGAGCCTGGAACTGGTAATCTGTGGGCCCCTCAGGGGTCAGCAAACCGCGCCGTATAGGGCCTTTTTAAGATGTACCTAATGGCGGTTTTTTTAGTCACTCACTAGCGGAGTCGCTAGACAACGGAAAACAACGTTTAAGGCTCTTTGAGATTAACAAAACAGATGATTTCTTCTGCCGTTGGCTCTTCTTCTCAAAAGTTTTCCGACCCATGTGCTAGATATTGAGCGGGCATGCGAGCTGTAGTAGCAGAACAATTATCACATCCGACACAATTGTTGCGATTAACTTGATTGTCTTGATTATCTGTGCCATTTGTTGGTAATTTATTTTTTTCCATGTAAAAAATCGATGGAAAAGAAATTGCCTACAACCTTGCATTGCAAGTTCAATCTTCTTATGTAACTGACTACCGCTTTATACAATGACTATATTAAATACGGTGAAATACTACATAAATAAAGAAGATTTTGACTGGGGCCGAAGAGATATTACGCTTCAGCTATTTCACCCACAATTTGAATTGTTTTACGCTATAAACGGAATATTTTTTAGTAACCGCGAATCGATAATAAGGTTATTTATTTAATCGCCAGTCAAAAATTAACATCTTACCTGCCTTTGATATCAATAGTTACCTACTTCCGTCCACTTGGACCTCACACACACATTACGATCAGACTCACCCTGAAAAGGGCTCTCAAGAAATCTAAAACGTTACTTCTAAAGAGAGCTAAGGGATAAAATGTTTTAATATGCAACCCTAATAACATGTCGGTTATTGCAGATTCATATGGCCAGTCCTAAGCACCCTAATCACCTTGATAGCCACGGCTTTCGAGATGATGTTCATATGGCGAGGCATCACCATCAAGGACTACACGTTCGCCACCGAATGCTTCTGCTACTTCTTTATCCTCGGCTCCGTCAGCATCGTCTACTCCAGCGTACTGCTTAACAGGCCCAGGATCTTTGAGCTGCTGAATAACATGAATAATGATTTCGTTTTTATTTGCGGCTTGGGAAGGGAATATAGGTATCGCTATTGTAATTAGCCATCAAATTTTATGGGTACCTATAGTGCATTTGTTTTGTTTGGCCAGTCGTTCGAATCATCTACTGATAATGTAGCAATAGATAGCATTTCCACTGCCACATCGCATCATTGTTTACCATTTACTCGTACACTCGAAGACTCGTAGTGACCATGCACAGCTGTGTGATGGTGAATCTTTCGTTTTGAATTAAAGTGATGCTGCACCTGAACTAAGTGGGTAAGACAGGGTCTTAGGTACCATCGAAATATGATAACTATATGCGTCTTTTTTGAAAAAAAATAAGTTTGTAAACATGGCGGCCTGTATTAAGTAGTATAGATTGAGCAAAATGTTATTTCCTTTCAGAAAATGCTTTTTGGATGGGCAGCTTCTCATCTGGAAGCTTTGCTGGTATTGGCTGATCTTCATCTTCTGGGTGGCTTCATTGTACATATCAAACACGATGTTCTATCTGCTGTGGCAGAGCATTTTCGCCACGCTAGACGAACACACGGTCCGCCCGCTCATGTTTCCTATCTGGCTTCCCAAAGACGATCCCCACAGAACTCCAAACTATGAAGTATTCCTGACATTCGAGATAATATTGATATTCATAGTGATCTGTACATTCGGTCGTAAGTATTCTCTTTTTCCTACACGAAAAAACATTGTTATACTTACAGGTAAATTTACAATAACGCAATAATAGGCATGACCAACCCAAAAAAACAAAGACTAAATTCAGAACAATAACAAATACCTCCGTAGGTACAACACCGACTCAATCAAACAACTGACAATAGATTTCCATTCACGCTATATGCTAAGATATAATTTCGTGTAAAGTAGTAAGAAACCAACAAATAAGAAACCTGCTAAAGCTAATAGCTACATATCTCGTTTTTGAATACTTAAATATATCTCTAACGAAATCCGAACTCCGGACGGAAAACGATCAGTTGATGCTGTGTTCAATTCCACTCAAAACATATCACCCGTATTAAATGTTTCTCTCAGTGTACGTATACATACTGTTCCACCTCCTGCTGCACTACTACAACCTGATCGACGTGATCCTGATCGCGCTGGAGGAGTTGTTCGACGGGCTGGACGTGTCAGTGGCCACGCTTCCACGCGAGGACCCCCGTCGCGTGGCCGTGCAGTCGGAACTTAACGCTAGGATGGGACGAATCGTGCGCTGGCATCTCTCCATATTCGAGTAGGTTTCCTAATTCAAAGTTTTTATTACTTGCAATGTTGTACGTATGTTATATCTAAGAGGCAATAGAGTTTGTGCGGAAAGAGTCGTGAAATGTATGGGGCCCAATACATTCCACGACTCTTCTCTTTCTGCACAGACCCTAGTGTTTACTGGTATTCCCAATAAGGCTTTATAGTTTTCCTCTGTCAACACAGGACACGAATAAAAGTGACTGCAGCCATCTTGACACTCCAACGAGTGTCAAGATGGCTGCATTCTAGTGATGTACCGACTATTGATTTGGCCGACTAGCCGACTAATCGGCGCTCGAATGGCCGATTAGTCGGCTAGTCGGCCAGATCATTAGTTTCGTATAAGTTCAGGTGAAAAACAATTGTTTTGCTCCTTTGGTTGCGCTATTCATCATATTAGCTTGGCTAAAAGGTGTTCTCTACAGGTTCAAAGACCTATCACAAAGAATCCTCGTTCAATTTCTGTCTTTAGTTCTTTTATTTTACGATCCTGGGCAGACCGTCAGTACAGCTTGTAGGAGGTATTTTCATGGCTCTATTTCCCGTACGCATCGCCAGTTAAGAACCTATCCCCTGTGGTCAGCGCCCATATAACCATTCCAGTCGCAGAATCACAAAGTGGTAACTAAATGTCAGATGTGTCGTAACAGAGTCCACACAATGTGTCTAGAATTGTTTCGAAACAAAGTGTCGTCGCCGTGTCTACACTTTTCCGTAACAAGGTGTCGACACATTTGTGTGCACTTTGCGTGCGGTTTGCGACTAAATCTGACAGCAAATTTGTGACAGCAAATGTCAATATAAAATACCTCTTGAAAACCAAGGTTTGTCAAACTACTATTAGTGTCTCGTGTGCTCGTAATTCTAGTAAGTCATCATGGGCAATGCAAATGATAATAATCGACCGAAACCATATAAACACCCAACACCCGTCAACCTTTTACAGAAAAGTTTTTAAAGAAATTCAATAAGCTACTTAGGTCAGGCAACGAATGCTCCAAAAGTTGTAGAGGGAAATGCTCGGAACACAATTTTTGACTCCGTAACTCGGTTTGACAAGTTAGGAGGTGAACATATCAAAAGTCCCCGGCCGTAGCCCTTGAGCGGGGGGAGAGAGGGGGCTTTGAAGGTCCCATTTTCGTTTTTCGATTATATCTCGGAAACTATGCATCTCAGCGACATGGCCACTTATACAAAATGAAAGTTAATTTAATTTGTTACAAGTTTATTCAGTCAATTTTTTCGATATGTTGAATAGTTTTTGAGATATCCGCTCTTGAAAGTTTATTTAGGGCTCTCAATTTTATCTTGATATATCTATATCAGTGAAGGTGCTAGGCCGTGTTTGGTATCGTTTTCGTATAAACCTGGGGTGCTGAATCCATTTAAGATATCACATTGACACCATTCCACAAAATAAAAATAAATCTTTTTAGGGTTCCGTACCTCAAAAGGAAAAAACGGAACCCTTATAGGATCACTCGTGCGTCTGTATGTATGTCCGTCTGAATACACAAAATAGTTCTTTACCTATAGATGACAGGAAAACCTATTAGAAATGTGCAGTCAAGCGCGAGTCGGACTTAATGTACGGAACCCTTAATACGCGAGTCCGACTCGCACTTGGCCGGTTTTTTTGAAACTCTTCTTGACGCTTAACCGCTGAACCGATTTCGTTGAAATTTGGTATAGAAATAGTTTGCGTCCCGGAACAGGACATAGGATAGATCTTATAACCAAAATCATCTTTTGAAGGTGTGAAAAGTGGCGTGGAAATTTGTACGGGAAATCAATAACCGCTGAACCGATTTATATGAAATTTGGGATGGTCTACATCTTTGATTTAGTTAAAAATGATGAAAAAACATGACTTCAAACCTAAACTTAAACAGTATTAACTTCAAGAAGTCAATTCTGAATTCCCCCCTACACCTCATTTCACACCTTTAACGGATGATTTTTGAGATAACTTATTATATCCTGTCTCGGGACTCAAAATTTATGTGTACCAAATTTAAATTAAAACTGTTCAGCAGTTTAAGCGTGAAGAGGAGTTTAAAAGAAAGTATTTTAATAAGTTTATATGTTTTTACTTCGCAATGGTGTCAATGTGATACCTTAACTAAATTTAATTGGTACTGCGAATTTATACGAAAACGATACCAAACATGGCCTCGTAGCTTTACTGTTGTAGAAGTCAAAATAAAATTGAGAGCCCTAAATTCTTATTACTTGGCCAAACTTGTGTAGAAGGAAAAGGTAAAATAAAAGTCTTCGGCAGGAATATAAGACACAAATATATATTTTTTTTTTGCGTTACTATTTCATTCATCAAATATAAACATACCTTGATTATACTATTCTAGTGAGATCCTCATAGATAAACAAAAACATTTACTTAAAAAATTACAAGGTCGAAATGTCACGGAACTTGTGAGAGTAATATGTGAAAAATATAAACTTTTATGACAAAAAAAATCTGGATACAATTTAAGAATCACCCAATTGCGTCGAGGAATCATCTGTATTTTTGCTTGTTTCATTACCTCCTCGCTTCTTTTTTGTCCTTTGTATTCTGTAGCAATTTGTTAGATCTGAAAATAAAGATAACTTGCCTCGTCACGGATGTCGATTTATAGGTTTTAGGGAGTGCAGAATTCGAAAACGATGATCATTTTATAATCCAAGATGGCGGCTACGTATTTTGTCATAAAAGTGGAATCCAAAATAGTCATCATTTTCGAAATCTGCGCCCCCTAAAACCTATAAAACGACATCCATGACGACTTTTATGACATAGTGCATGGCCGCCATCTTGGAATCCAAAATAGTCATCATTTTCGAAATCGGCACTCCCTAAAACCTATATATCGACACCCATCTCGACTTTTATGACAAAGTGTTTTGCTACCATCTGCATGCAAGACATTTCTATTATTTTTACGTACAAAAATGCCCCCCTGTCAACTTTCAATCGAGATTTAATCGATAATTTATTCGATTAATATTCAGATTAATTCAATTTCAATCTATGTTAGGTCGACTAAACTAATCGCGATTAAAATTTGAGAATTAACTTTTTTTATTCCATTAATTAGTCGAATAAACAGTTAATCGATTAATGCCCATCTCTGACCACGGCATTTTTACACTTTGAGAATATCTGAAAACAAATCAACACAAGGAGCCATTTTGCAAATCCAGTAACATACCAGTAACTTTGTTATTACTTTTGACAGCGCGTGTCATGTGTCAACACAGAGTCGACACAAAGTCGAAACATTGCAACTACTTTGTGACTGCAATATTTCTCAGCCTTAAACCATATTTATACATCATAATGAACAAGTTTCGTAGTATGTAAAGCGTTATTTCTGTTATTTAAGTATAGTATACGCATCGAAGTACTAAAAATGCTTCAAATAATATAGTTATGAACACAGGCACTGAGAAGTAAACAATTTCATTTCCGGCTAAACTAAAACAATGTGGTGGCGCGTTGATTATATTACACTTAGTTTATCAAATCACTCGAGCAGTTTAATTCCCCATAATAATTTAAGTCATATTGTAATATAAATGCAAACAATATATAATTACGTCTTGTAATCCGTTTTAGAGATGGCGTATTAACGTCACTTATTTTTATTTAAGTATTTTTCCATCTGACAGTTTCCATTTGACAGGAACAAAATGAACGAATGAACGAATGATTTTGGCATAAAGTAGTCGCAAACCCGAAACAATGTGTGCACGCGGCGACCACACTTTATGTCACTTTGTGTCATGTGTCGACCCTTCCCCATTTCTGGTAACTGTGTCGACACGGCGACGACTCTGCGACTGGAATTGTGACCGAAACAGACGGTGTCGACACAAGATGTGTCAACACCGCGTCGTAACGGCGACTGGAAATGGTTGTATGGGCGTCTTTACGAGCAACGTGCATTGCTAAATTTAGAGACTTAGACAGAGTCTCTAAATTTTGCAATAACATTAATAGTTCCTCATGGCCAGTCATGGCTCTACCATTAAAAAAAAAAACAAAAACTAAAAATAATAATTAAAAAAATCGACTTGCACATGAAATTACACGAGAATCAGTTGAGATCGACCTGTAGAGGAAAACACCTGCCAGCAACATACGATAACGATCAAACGGTCAATTATTTACATTAACAAAAGGTTTCGTATGCATCCTGAATAGGTATTTCAGTAAAATAAACATAAAACATGTGGTATTCTTTCACTAATAAAGTGCCGACTAATCGGCCATTTTTGCCGACTAGTCGCCGACTAATCGCCGACTACAAATGTGGCCGGATAGTCGGCTTTCCCGACTAGTCGGCGACTAGTCGGTACATCCCTACTGCATTCGCTTTTAAAGAAACTAGCGCCGGATTATGTAGTTTCGAAAAACTTCTTGGAAATAAAATTCTGAGCGGAGCGGAACCTTACCGAGCCAATCGCTGGGAAGATGAAGATTCTTAAGGACAATATTATGCTATTAGAAACAAATTAAATTACTTTTTGGACTTAATTTCTGTTATTTCAAGTAGACACACAAGTCTATTTAAATGAGCCATCCTTGGTCACTTTTTCTTCGTTATATGACATTTATTGCAGATCACAATATTATGTTTTTGTGAGACATTGAGACCGAAAACTAGTGTCCGACCGAAACATGTTTTTTTGCCGAAACCGAAACCGAATGTTCGGTTTTGGCTCTAGTTTCGGCCGAAACCGAAACCGAACCTTTTGTAGACTTGATAAAATCGTTGAAAAAATCTCATAAAACCGCTTTACACCCATATTATGGGGCTGTCAACACCCAATGTCCATGAAATTGATGTTACTTAAGCAGTTTTTTAAGAAAATTACTAGAGTTAAACCAAGATAATTCTGCAACGATTTTGATAACACACGCAGTGCAAGTATTATTTTAAACGTCAAAACTTCTATGAAATTATGACGTATAAATAACATTTGCACTAGTTGCACTGCGTATGCTATCAAAATAATTGCAGAATTTTCATGGTCTAACTCTATTCATTCACCAGTCAAGCCAACATGTAGATACAGGGTCAACCAATAAAGCGAGCGCAGCGAGCGCGAATTTTTTGTAGACTACCGATCTTCACCTGGGCCTAAACGTCCCAAGTGCCCCAGTGAGGCGAACTTTTATGCGAAGTCAAAGCCGTGCTTCAGGCTTCAGTATAAGTAGTTGACCACAGACTCCAACCAATGTCCATTGTATTAAAAAGCGAGATATTTCGACTTTTAATCCGAAGGTCGCAGGTACAAACCCCGGCTCGTACCAATGAGTTTTTCGGAACTTATATACGAAATATCATTTGATATTTACTATTTTCTTTTCGGTGAAGAAAAACATCGTGAGGAAGCCGGACTAGTCCCGATAAGGCTTAGTTTACTCTCTGGGTTCGAAGGTCAGTCTGATGGCAGTCGCTTTCGTAAAAACTAGTGCCTACGCCAATTCTTGGGATTAGTTGTCAATTTGACCCCAGGCTCCCATGAGCCGTGGCAAAAATTCCGGGATTACGCGAGGAAGATGATGAGTTTTCTTATTATTCCTTTGCCCAGGCCCCGTAACATGCGACAGTGCTATATCTCATTTACTCCGATACAATTAGACAGTGTGCGCGTTATAGGTATTAACAGCCTCTTAAGACTGCGTCGACCGTTTAGTGGCGCCCTCATTAGTGGAATTGTGTTTTATAATAAACCAATTAATTTCTTTACCTATACATGAATCAGTATATGTAGGTACATATTAATATTGTTGTCCTACTTATTCCCCAACTTTTGGTCTTTGTCACATAGTTTAGTTTCATAGTACGAAGTACCATTTCGTAAGTTTCGGCTCGGCCGAAAGGTTCGGCCGTTTTTTGGCCGAAACCGAAACTACAGCCGAAACTGGCCGAATCCGAAACCGAACCTTCGGTCGGACACTACCGAAAACTAGTTATTTATCATTAGGTATAAATGTACGTACTCTACTCGTACCTACAACCTAACCTGTTAAAGGCAAATAAACAGAAAAGTAATTGAACTCAAATGTTACAGTTCAGTGGACACCATATCCTCAGTGTACGGGCCCATGCTGGTGTATCAAGTGATGTTTAGCTCAGTCGTTATCTGCCTAATGGCGTATCAAGTTTCGGAGGTGAGCTATATATCTATTAAACTTAAACTTCAAACTTCAAAAATTTATTGTAGGTAATACACAAAAACATTTTCAGGGGTGCTAAGATTATCCTAATTATGTACAATTTGACAAAGTGTAGGTACCTCAGCTAAGAAATATATTATATCAGGTTATTAGTATCCTTTGATTAAATTTTATGTAGTACCTTCATACATTTATGGTCATGAGCAGACATCGTAAATTTTATAGCATATTGGTGCAGCGGAGTGGTGTTAAGGTGGTTCGATTTTCATACAAAATTCAATCCGTGTTCATTAAGTAACTACACACTATTAGTACATAAATATTTCCGCATTTATCTACTTTCGAATATTCGTTTGCGCGAAATTAATAGGAAAACAATGTTTCATACATAAATCATGAAAAATCATAGTTAACTTTTCATCAATTTTACGTATGTGTGTGTCACAAATGTCGTGTACAGATACATTTGCGACGTTGCCATACCATTTCTGACGTTGCCGGGCTGACCACGGCGCGAATTTGGAGTGCCGTCATGTTTAGTGCAATTTTGTTGACAGGTACTTAATTGACCGAAGCGAGAATAAGTACCTTATAGCAAATTTCATTGAAATCGTTAGCGCCGTTTCTGATATCATCCAAATATATAAATAAAAACATACTTTTAAGTATACAAATACCAAGACCATTCCACAAAAAAATAAAACCTGAAATTTTGCGAAAGTGGTAGCGAGAGTTAAGTTTTGAATAACCTAGTCGAACCACCTTAACGGAATTGGTATAGATAATTAATTCCAACTGAAATGGTAAATTAAGGTTAATATTAACGTAATTAACGTTAACCTTTTGGACGCCAATGACCGATATATCCGCACCGCAGGTTCAACGCCAAAGACGGATTAATCTGTCACAGACCACAGAGCCACATAGACCTACGTGCATATGCATAAAGTTCAATTTCAGCTGTGAAACTTCGGTGACGTGGCGTCCGAGTGACAGCTTTTGTGTTTGACACGGCGTCGAAAAGGTTAATTAGGGTTCCGTACCTCAAAAGGAAAAAACGGACCTTAAAGGATCACTCGTGCGTCTGTCTGTCTGTCTGTCCGTCTGTCACAGCCTATTTTCTCAGAAACTACTACCAATTAAGTTGAAAATTGATACACATATGTAAATTAGTGACCCAAAGATGGACATGTAACGTAAACAAATGAATTTTAAACATGGGGGGCACTTTTGGGGGGTAAATGAGTAAGTTAAAAAATAAAGTTTCTCAAACTATATCGTGATTAAATGAAAGGCTCATCTTGAGAATTTCAAATATTTATCTTAACAATTCCTGCAGACGCAGACTAAACAACGGTACTTAAACAAATAATAATTCAAGTTGGAAGTTATTGGACTCATCCAAGAACTTTCACCTTATAGAAGATCTAGAATATCTAGATCATTGCTTTCTTTTTTTAGGGTTCCGTACCCAAAGGGTAAAACGGGACCCTATTACTAAGACTTCACTGTCCGTCCGTCCGTCCGTCCGTCCGTCTGTCACCAGGCTGTATCTCACGAACCGTGATAGCTAGACAGTTGAAATTTTCACAGATGATGTATTTCTGTTGCCGCTATAACAACAAATACTAAAAACAGAATAAAATAAAGATTTAAATGGGGCTCCCATACAACAAACGTGATTTTTGACCAAAGTTAAGCAACGTCGGGAGTGGTCAGTACTTGGATGGGTGACCGTTTTTTGTTTGTTTTTTTTTTCTTTTTTTTTTGCATTATGGTACGGAACCCTTCGTGCGCGAGTCCGACTCGCACTTGCCCGGTTTTTACCAGATTTTTCTCTTCTAACATTTTTTAACTAGTTCCATGATTTTCAGCAACTGTCAGCTGGAAAGTTCGACTACTTATTTGGAATATTGACCTTTGGAGCCTGTGTTCAGCTGTGGATCCCGTGCTACATCGGCACACTGCTGCGGACTAAAGTAAATACAGAAAACACATACTAAATAATATTTTGAAGTTATAATCATTATACCATGACGCTCCGCGATTGTTGCGCCATTTAAGGTCTTAGCTAAATTAGTTGTTCGATACTTACGCTATATAATTTCTAATTTAGCAAGAACCCGAAATGGCATAAATATCCAGTATGAATCAAACAATCTACATAATCTAAGCTTAGGCGTCATTCTAGCACTGTGGATCAAACGAAGACCAACGATAGAGGACCTTAATTTGACTGATTACTTGATTGATTTTATATTTTGCTGTACCTACTTATGTTCAGCGAAAATAAATGGTTTTGGAGAAATCACGTGTAAACGATGTCTGATGCAGATTACAATACAACAAATATGATATAACTTGTCCGCCACGACCTCACCGTTTTCATCCTCCACTCCCAGTCGTTGACTTGACCGTGTTTATATTATGTTATTATTTTTTTTTATCGAGAAACAAACAGTCATTCATTAACATTAATCAATAGATTGAGCAGCAGTAAATAGACCTATAGTTTCCTTAACATATCAAAAAAAAATACGTAGCCAATGCACCTTTAACTCTGCATTTATGCGATGCTTAGGTACTTCTACTGCGACTGGCATAGAACATCACTGGCGTTACTGATCCGTCAGTTCCGTCACCTCACCATCTTAACCTCCTGAGTCCCAGAAGCATTGTTTTGTTTTGGAATTTAGAACCCTTAGTTATTTAATAAAAGTTCAAAATAGATTGTGAAATATGTACAGTCACCACACGGGAATGTTAAGCCATTTAGGATTCTAGTCTAGCTAAATAGAACATTCCATAGCGCGAGTATTGAACAACCAATTTAACTGGGACCCTAAATGGCATAACAATCCCGGAGTTTGATGGCATTACAAAAATGTGTTCCCTGCGTTTCTACTCAACCTTTTAGTTAACCTGCACTACCAATCGGTGGCCATGTTTATACTATGTTATCTGTGGCACAGGCATTATCGCTGGGCGACGCTTGCTTCTACTGTGGCTGGCATAGAACACCATTAGCTTTGCTGGTACGCCACGACCTCATTATCTTCATCCTGCGCGCGCAGCAGCCTGTCGCCATCAAGTTCACTGGTCTGCCTGAACTGCAACTTGAGACTTTCTCTTCGGTACGTTACTGTAGCTATATCGGAAGATTGTTTCTTGAAAATGTAATGTTTATACTGATTCCCTAAGCATCTTATATGTATGTATGTATGTACATACCTATATAACCTCGGCATATTGACAAGCACTGGGCGGGTTTGATTTATTCTTTAGATGCTTAGGGAATTAGTACATAGGTATCTAGTTGTAAAATAAAATAGCTTAGGTATATTAAATGCTCGAGTATTACCTATCTTTTAATTTGCTGTTTTGTTGCAGATAATGAGCACTGCATACTCTTATTTCAACATGCTACGACAGTACAATTCTGAGTGAAATCTCAGCGGTCTCTCACATTTATGTGTATTTTGATTTAAGTACCTACACTTAAAGTTAAATATTATGCTGAAAATATATTTATAACCAGAAAAGAAAGTATAAACTTAATTATTATTTAATCATTTTAGAGATTTCCTTTTTAAGCTTCATTTATTATCTGAATTATCTCACTTCATTACGGAACCATAAAGGACATTAAAGGGCAAGGACATTCGAAGGAATAATGGAACGATTTAATTCCAATTTTCTCATTACCGTTAACTTGATTAGCCCATGAGGGAATATTCGCAGTAAAGCTGTAATTTGATGAACTTCTAATTATTAAATAGGGCCATTATATGTTAGCAAGCTCGTGTAAGCTTAATATTACGAAAGTACCGACAGCGACATGAAGACTCTCATCAGTACTGCAAAAGCTTTTCTCTACAAAAAGGATTTCGAGTGGGATAAAGAAATCACGCTTCAAAATTTCCATCCACAATTACAAATATTCCTTGCGATTAATGGAGTTTTCTTTAACAACCGTGAGTCGAACATAAGGTTAATACCGTCTCATATTTTAACATTTTACTATACTTGAACGCATATGACAAATCGTTTTTTGTATGTACCTATATATATAACATATTCTGAATCGTATTTTGCTTAACATAATATTCTCTCTGATTTCCTTAGATTCATATTTCCAGTACTAAGCACCCTTATAACATTGGTCGCCGTGGCTTTCGAAATATTTTTCATATGGCATGGTATCTCCATGAACGACTACGGATTCGCCACCGAATGCTTCTGCTACTTCTTCATCCTTGGCTCTGTGGGGATCGTCTACTCCAGCGTGCTACTTAATAGACTTAAAGTCTTTAAACTTTTGCACAATATGAACAACGATTTTCTTTTTATTTGCAATTTAAAAGCTGAGTACAGGTAAGTAGAGCACCATTGCAAAGATATAGTATGCATTTTCTCAAATGATTTTTACGCCTAAGACCCTATTAAGCTTTTAACAAAAGCCATTGTTTCTTTTATGCGAGCGGTGTAGTTCCTGTATTAACCACGTGCCAAAGCAACAATGTCCTTTAAAAAGCAACTGTATCGTGATAGTATTAAGGTTCAAATCTATGTATTAATATGAGGGCTCGCCTACATTCAGGTGGTCGATCGTCCAATCGATCGTGAGGAGGTCGGATTACCAAAACATGAGCTGTTACATAGATTTGAACCTTAATACTATCACGATACAGTTGTTTTTTTAACGACATTGTTGCTTTGCTAACGGGAGCAGCTGACCGCTCACACAAAAGAAACAATGGCTTTTGTTTAAGAGACATCGTAATGGGTATTTAATGATTTTGTAAATAAGTATAACTATTATTATATAATATTATACTAATAATTGCTTCCGAGAATACATTGTATTTCTTTTATCTTTTAGAGACACATTCTTAACGGGCCAACTACTCATTTGGCGGCTCTGTTGGTCATGGATAGGGTTCATAAGTTTCATATCAGCTTTGTACGTTTCCAACACGCTGTTGTACCTGCTGTACCAGAGCACGTTGGCCACGCAAGACGAGCATATGATCAGACCACTGATCTTCCCGATGTGGCTGCCAGAAGATGACCCTTACAGGACACCGAACTATGAAATTTTTCTTGCTCTGGAAGTTGTACTCATATATGTGGTGGTATTGACCTTTGGCTGTAAGTTGCAATCATTACATTTACATAACATGCCTACTGTATTTCATTAGAATTATCAAAAACTAAGTATGTGTAATTATGTCGCTTCTACTTCTTTCGAATTACTTATGCCTTAGGGTGGTATTCCACGTGCCCAATTTCTTTGTCCAATGTGCATTGCGTCTCACTCTCTCATTAAACAAAATGTGAAACGCAAATACACTTGGACCAAGATATTGGACAGATGGAATACCAATCTTAGGTTCTTTGACTACTACTCCACTTAGCATCAATCACGTGGAAGAAGCGGTATAAATTAAAATAGTATTTCACAAATAAATCACAAGCCTTATTTACCAATGCGTTACGGACCGTTTATAATTATATCCGCCTCATTGGCAGAATAACCAGGGGAACCTTTTGATCTCTTCACGCTCAATTCCTTACCACTATTGTAGTGTACGTATACATACTGTTCCACCTCCTGCTGCACTACTACAATCTGATGGACGTGATCCTGATCGCGCTGGAGGAGTTGTTCGACGGGCTGGACGAGTCGGTGGTGGCGCTGCCTCGTGAGGACCCCCGTCGCGTGGCCGTGCAGGACGAGCTAAACATCAGGATGGCCCAGATTGTGCGCTGGCACCTTTCAGTCTTCGAGTAGGTCCATTAATTTCCTGGTTATGTATGATATGCATATATATTTATTACTTTTATTAGTGTAATCGTGAGGAGCCCGGAAGACTTGTCTTAGTAACAATTCAAATTGTGCGCATTAGCGGCACTACCTATTAGCAGTTCGCGACGTGCTCTATTGGTGACGATGTCATCATGCTAGAATGCATTTTCCCACTCTGCTTTAAAAACAAACCTCTGCTTCGAAAAATATTAGTTACAAACTGCAATGAGGTAAAAATTGGGCTCCCTCGTATCTTTCGGGCTCTCATACTTATACGAGCATGGAAACCTTTAGGTATTTACATTGTCTACTTTCCATGCAGTTCTGTGAACGACATATCTTCAGTATACGGTCCGACGCTGGTCTACCAAGTAATGTTCAGTTCTATCGTCATATGCTTAATGGCATATCAGGTTGCAGAGGTGAGTATATTGGTCGTACTTATTTACTGCATGCACTGAAACTTTATTATACTACAACAGTCGATGTTTACACACAGACCTTGGACGCACCCAAAATAAACGGTCACAATTCCATGCTACGAGTAAAGTATAGAAGCCTATGTGTGGTGACTGTTACGTAGTTGTCTTATAAGCTCCATTAAGAGTTGTAACTGCACATTGCACATTGTTACTTCTAATGAAATGTAAAATCATGTTGTAAAACTTTTCAGCAATTGTCAGAAGGGAAAATAGACTACCTGTTCGGTGTTTTGGGCATTGGCGCCTGTCTTCAGCTCTGGATCCCGTGTTATATTGGGACTTTGCTACGCAACAAAGTAAGGGACATATTTTTGCTGTTAGACAATTCTAGCATAAATCCTATGTAAGTAGGCACATTATTGGTAACCCTCTATGCATGATACACTTGACTCGTTCGCACATATCTGAAGTTATATAGAGCTGCATCAGCAATGTGATTCTTTCGGCCGTGCAGTTGCAGTTAAAACAGAGCCCCTGACTTTTATCCTCAACAGCAAATATACCTAGACATGAGACATGTAAGTACGAGTAGGTATAAAGATAAGACAGGATACTCAGTCACTTCAGTCAGTCTACATTTGATAAACGTTGTTGCACTTTGTTCTTTTATTAGGACAATAATCCTGGCAAAATACGCAACCGCGCGGGTAAAACGCCCGTCTATAGCGAACTTTACGTTGCTGTCTCTAGGGGTTCTTCGTTGGCGACCGCTGCTTCTACTGCGGGTGGCACGAGACGCCATTGTCTCGATTGCTGCGGCCCGACCTTATCATCTTCATACAGCGCACGCAGCGGCCCGTCGCCATCAAGTTCACCGGGCTACCGCATTTGCAGCTCGAGACTTTCTCTTCGGTGAGATTGCTTGCTTACGAGTATTTGAAAACTCATTCAATTGTTTAAAGAAAGAAAACTACGGGTTGAAGTCGGCCCGCAAACCCTTAATTCTGGCCCGCAAACCCTTAATTCTGGCCCGCAGAAAGGACGTGGGAGAGTCAAAGGCCATACAAGCTGACCCACGAAAAGAAAGCGGAAGTGCCGAAGGTCTCGGCGTGGCCCATAGGTCAATCGTTCTGGAGACACCTAGTTATGATATTGTCGCGCAAATCGCGCAATAAAGTGTTTAAATTTGAACTGGTTTTCCGATGTAACATACGGTAGACAGACAGATTCAGTATAGGTAGTAGCAGTAGTTGCAGGTAGTACGTGCGGTTTTACTTAGTAATATATAGACAAAGGATTAGCCGTTCGGGGCCAGCTACAAATCGAATGACTATAATCAAAACGGATCTTGGTTTGCTACGAAGAAAAAGCCACATTTTTCTTATTATGCAGCTCCTCTTTACACAGTTAGGTACTCCTAGGGTGGTACGGTCCTTTATTTTGATCTATCAGAAACTTAGTGGTTAAGTAGCACTCTAAAATAACAAGCTCGTCTAAGGCCTTATTTAACTTAGGCCCACTTGCACCATCCCACTAACCCGGGGTTAAGCGGTTAAACCGTTAACCTAGTGTCAAATTGTATGGGTAACCATGGTAATTCCAGGTTTAACCGGTTAACCCCAGGTTAATGGAATGGTGCAAGTGGCCCTTAATGTAATGAATATATTATCGTAAAGTTAAAGGAGACAAGACTGAAGTTATTTATTAACCAGGAAGTCGGCATCAAGAAACTATCTGACGGTACTTCCAGTTATTATGTCAATAAGATAATAAACGCATCCAAGTAATCATAACAATAGGTAACGACAACTTGTTGCTATATTATGTCTGTAACCATTAGTTATCTGATTAGGGTAACCCTGATCTGATTCTTCTCGGTCTACACTATTTGCAGTACCGTACAGTTACAGTCAGCAGCAGAAGTTGCTAAGCGGGCGAGGTGTTCAAAATTACCTTGACGCGCTCTTATTCTCTTAACAATAAAGTCGCGTCAAGATCATTTTGAACACCTGGCCCGCTTAGCAACTATTGCTGCTGACTGTAACTTAGTCAAATACCCTGCCTTAGTAAAACTTTAGTAACCTTATGTTATGACAAGTTATGACAAAGAAGGAAAGAGTGCCTTATTTAAAATCAAAATCAAATCAAGAGCTGTACTAGTAATGAAATGGAAATAATGAAATAAGGCACCTCACAGTAACTGCACCGGCAGAATAGACTCGTAAATCGACATTAATTAATTGTGCAAATCTATATTTGGTCAAGGAAAATGATACAATGAAGTAATTGTGCGAATAAACACACCCGATAACTTTACTTTGCTCCTGTGACCCTAAACCTAAGTTGTTTGTTGCAGATAATGAGCAACGCATACTCTTTATTCAACATGCTGCGCCAGTACAAGTAACGCGAGACATGAGACGGTTATTATATTCTAATATGATAACTGGATATTACTTATGATTGTAGGATACAGGAATTATATAGGATAGAAAAACTTTGCCATTCTCGTTAATGAATGTTTGCAAACAACACTAATGAGCACTTGTACTATAGATACATCTCGCGTCGAATCTATCACGTAAAATGTTTTGTTGGTAGTTTAGAACCACTTAATTCTAGATACGATGCAACTTTGGAAACAAATTAAATTATTTCATTAAATATTTCGATTTGTGTTTTTTAAGTAGTCACAATACTCGTATAAATCGTAGAATGTTTTGTTTTTAACTGATAACAATCAGTTGCTTGGACAGACGGTGGCCTACATCCATCCATACATGTATACATAGTCCTACATGTAATAGCCACATAATTTTAACCTTAAGCAGATGTACATATAAACATTAATTCAAAGTATTACTTACGTATATTTTAACTAATCAACAATAAATAAATCTACAATAATATGAGTATTACTCGTACTTGTTAGTCAGTGCAAGGAGCCTTTGTGTTCCGGCAGCAGGAAGTATATCGTAACGGGGCCCTTCGATGTGTGGACTGTTTCAGTATGGCGAATGAGCTGTGTTGCTGCTAGCCCATACAGGAGGCATGGAATGCCTGGAAACAAAGGAATATATCGTCAGGTGACAACCAAATCTCACGCAATAAAACAATTAAACAAAAATGAACCTTGTTTTGTTACTAGTACGGCTATAGTATGGCTCTGGTTGTAATTAGTGAGGTTTGGTGGTCACCCTGACCAAAGACCCTGACACTATGTATAAACTAGCTTCTGCTTGTGACTTTGTTTACGTCGGCTAAATAACTAGCCGGGTCCACACAGAGCGAACATACGCGCGAGGCAATTTTATCGCGCACAAAACGGCCAGTGTAGACGTGCCTCGCGTCGCTCGCGCGCTCTGTCAGGCATGGCTCACTCCGCGATTTCGTCGCTTTGCTACTGGTAGCTAAAAGTACATCCGTTCCACACCAATTTTGGTGGCTAGCCATAAGCCGCGCGTGGCGCTGTCGCCACCTAGCGGCCATATCTGTCCTGATCGTAACAGACGCGTTTTGTTAGAGAGTGAGTCTTCTGTACCTAGTACTATTATTTATTCTGTGGCTCTGTGTGGACCCGGCTACTAAATCGCTTTTAATTCAGTTTGGTCACTAATTAAAAGCGATTCAGATTTTCATTTCTGGATTTTTTTTCCCTAGGAGAATGACGAAGTTCTGGACACAGCTATAGATAGGTATAAATGATTGAATAATTTAAATGGCGGTAGTTCAACGGATGACAACTGGCTGGCTGGCAAAGAGCTGGTAGGAGCAGCTCAAGATTTAGACAATTGTAATATGTTTGCTACTCAGTATGGCCTACATAAGTTTTGAAAATGTGGACTTCCTTTATAATATATTTAAGATATTAACCCAAATAAACAACTTATTAATCTGGACACAACTACTAAAGTCTATTTTCAGTCAAATAATGCTGGAAATTCGGGAAAGTTCGCAATGTTCTCAAATCTCACAAAAAATAGGTAAGTACTTACCAAAATTGGCAACTTTGATAATTCTCATAAACTTGTCAGAAGCAGTGAGGTCCTCTACATGCCTCCGGGAGCAGTGGTACTTGATGTATGGGTAGCAACCAGTCCGTAGTATCTGGTAGTTGGACTTGCCCACTTTCCAGTTGAAGTTGGACATGCCAAACTGGTCATCCTTTACACTACTGTACTGAAATCAATTTATGATTTTGTTAAGGGAATGTATATCTATTTTAGGAATGTATAGTATTTCGTGGGTTCGAGAAAAACGTAAACTTGGTTTATAAATCTCTTGTATAAAGTTTTTAGATACCAACAGTAGATGGTGTCTGAGTAGTCAGAGCTGAGGTTTGAATGAAATATAAAGAAACTTTAAATTTGAAGCTTTTTTTTGTGAAAGTGGAATTTAATTTAAACCGGAATGCTAAAGTGAAATTCTATAAACACAGTGTTGTCGAAAACGATAAAGGATTACCAATGATAGCTTCTTAAATTATATATGTCACGGTAAAATTGTAAACACTCGTCAGTTTATAATATCGCTAGTTAAATTATAAACTGACGGTAGGGAGATTACAATCTAACCTAACCTCTATTATAAACTAACGGGTTCACAATCTTACGGTGTCATATACAATTACAAATTTCCTCAATAGAGACAAAAGAGTCAGAATTTAAGTTGTGGCCAGATTTTACCTTTACAAAGTAAGAGGTCCAAGGTGGTTCATTACACTGCACCAAATACGCCGTAAGAACTTCAGAAGCGTCTGGTTTTTGTTTAAATATCCGTAAAACTTGCAAGGCTACTAGTTTTTTCTTAAGTAATTGTTTTGCTGTGGTCAATAACATTTTTTCCTTAGAGATTAGTAACTTGAAATACTTGTGTTATTGTAAAACCTCTGAAGTAACCGGTGTTGAGCTAAAACCATTATTAGTTTGCAAAATAGAGATTAATATTACAATTGTTACGAAAGCTGAAAACATCAGCTGTTTTTGACATAAGACGGAGACACTGACAGTGACACTTGACACTGACAGCAGGCGTTTAGATACTGCTTGAAAGTTGGTTTCTAAAATTAGGAACTCAGTAGCAAAGAACATAATACTCACTAGGAGAAGAACGGTAACTCCATACAAAAAAATGTCCCCTTCCGTTTATACGTTTATACTAGTGGCGCCTTCGGTGTGTACCAATGGAACTAAAGTTGACAACCGGTTTAGCCTGGCGGGTCAATAATATATAGTCAATAATAGGTAGTAATTCTGTTGATAAACATATTTGTTATCTTCATATCACGAATTATATGAAAGATGCAAATATTACCCCTTGTTTGTGGTATTATCAATTGATTTAAATAAAAGGCATATTTATGTTTATAACATTGTAATATTTTATTTATTAAAAAATGTTTTACAAATAGAAATATTCACTGAAAATTAAACCCTGACAACTTAATAAAAAAATAGACATTAATAAAGCGCATTCACAAAGTTTTCAGTATAATACAAATAACTTTAGGCATGCCTACCTATTACACTTTACACACACAGATACACTAAACTTTACACACGGCATTTTACACAGATTTCCAACTTATATTCATACATTTCTTCACGGTTAATTAATACGCTTTTCAGATGCGTTATGACGCGGTTCCTTCTGAACCCACTAAAGCTGTGAATTTCACTCAAATATGTATCTTCAACAGCCGTTGCTCCGCATTTAGCACATTTTCTATGTGCATTGCTGTAATCTATGTAGAGATAGACTGTACAGACTTACAGAGTCCTAGATAAGTGGTAGTACCGCTACGTTGTATTTATTATATAAAGACTTCATAAATAAAATTTTCGTTATGAACTTTAACCCTCCGAGACTTTAACCACAGCAGTTGTTGGACAGAGTAATTCACAAATGTTTTTTTTTATTATGGTGGGTAGACGTACAAGTCTACCCTCCATATATTTTATGGACATTGATAAAGATAGTTGGAAGCAAATATTCATTATAAAACTTAATCGCGTGTAATTAAGTTTTAAGTGTTTTAAGTTCCGTTTTATGATTAATAATGTATAAAATTCGTGAAAATTTAATGAGTTGGGAGCAATGTTGCTGTAGAAAAATGTTTTTATTTTTATTACTGGCAACTTTTTCTAGGAGGCCAAAGCACACATAGAAGCGTCATGCGCATACATGCGCAATTATAAGAGGACATAACTTTCTTATAAATAGTAAGTGAACTGAGGGCCTACCGCGAACCACGTTTAACGTGTTGCCTCCCTGTCACACTTACGTACGAATTTATAAGTGCGACAAAGAGGCAACACTTCGGACGTGGTTCGCGGTAGGCCCTCAGGCCTCAGTAGACGAAGTACATATGTCTTTGATAGGTGCAAGTGTACCATAGATGGTAGGATCCTATAGATGTGCTATACGCGTGCGCCGTGAAGGACAGATATATAGTTGGTCAAACCAAATTCGTCAGTAAGTCCTCATTCACACGGGCGCGTTAAAAAAGCGTTGGAATGACACAAATAGATACATGTGTATTTATTCACACGACGGCGGTGGCGCTTTTAATCAAGCGTTGTTGGATTTTCGACTTTAAGCCTTGGTCGTTAAATCGAATTTAGAGTACGGACAGATTCAAGCGCTTTTTTAACGCGCGTTGTATAAGCGCCCGTGTGAATGAGGGCTAAATAATAACAAATGGGTGCTAGTACTAGTGTAAGACAAAGATAGTATGATTCTCTCTGTCTATGTTTGAAATGAGACCAAGGCCTATTGACTTCCTTGGAATGATGTGACCCTTCAAAATTGAACATGTGTGCGCCGTTCTCAAGCGCCTTCCAGACTATGCGCCTGAATCGCGGGCGAAGCCGCGAACGCGAGTGTCGCGTCGATTTCGCAGATTGTTCACGCCTTCGCGCCTTGTTCTCCGTTTTTTGTCGGTATTTCGGCCCGCGTCAAAGGAGACGCGAAGCGCGAACTTGCAAGACTCCACATTACACAATATTTTGGCTCCTCTGTGGCAAGATAAATATTAATTACATTATGATATATTATATTAAGCAGCTATATTATACGGTTTTACAATAAAACAAAATGGAAAAACAGCTAAATCACGTATGATGCCATAGATAACTAACAGTTAAACTCGATCAGCTGATGCTTTTCCGCCATATTGCCGCAAACCAAACTGCGAAATCGCCGTGAAGCGTGCGAGTGTGGAGTCATACGCCAACTTCGCGATGTTCGCTCCGCGACGTCGCGCCGCGATTCACGCACATAGTCTGGAGGGGGCTTCAGACGAGAGTACATAATTCCCCCGATGTACACTATTATATTGCTGTTCTTTCTATTTGCCCAGAAACAGAATACCGCATTCTTTTGCTGTCTGTACAATTACAAACTAAAAATGCACTTCTGTGAGGATTATACTGTCCATTTTTAGGGTTCCGTACCCAAATGGTAAAAACGGGACTCTATTATACTAAGACTCTGCTGTCCGTCCGTCTGTCACCAGGCTGTATCTCATGAACCGTGATAGCTAGGCAGTTGAAATTTTCACAGATGTATTTCTGTCGCCGCTATAACAACAAATACTAAAAAAGTACGGAACCCTCGGTGGGCGAGTCCGACTCTCACTTGTCCGGTTTTTTTTTACTGCAAGTGGCTGTATATATATTTCCTCCTAACGTTAAATCCTAATTGAACTTAGTCATATTGAATGTTAGCTATGAATTATTATAACTTATATGTATATTATTGGGGTTTGTAAGGCGATTTTCACATGGATGCGGATCCCCTCGCGGCTCCGGTGTCTCTATCTATACAGGGTGGTCAAAAAATAAGTGCACTCCCGTTGCCAGGGAGGTTTTGGGATTATACC
This sequence comes from Cydia splendana, assembly GCF_910591565.1. Lineage (NCBI taxonomy): Eukaryota > Metazoa > Arthropoda > Insecta > Lepidoptera > Tortricidae > Cydia > Cydia splendana. The sequence goes on along the minus strand of NC_085966.1, from coordinate 12,940,310 downwards.
GAGCAACTTTTACTATGGGACCAACCCCGAAATCGCGAAAAAAAAAATTTACTCGCCCATAGAAAATGAACCAGCCAAAAGGTATGAATACTGCATAATTATTGCCACGTGCATTGCATAACGCTTTCTCGCTCACACACCGGAGGGAGTGCGTATACACATCAGTGTGATAACCGCGTAAGAGTACAATTGAAACACCAATTAAAAATAACATCTTTATTTTTTAAAATAACAGAAATGCATTTTATTACTATTTTATTCTTATAATTACACATTAGATATATGTGTTGCCTATTCTATCCCATATTTTTGAACTATTGAACGCGACAGCGTTTATAGTCAATTATTTAAACGTCGTCATCGACTATTTTGTCAATAGGAATTAAAATATTTAATTATATAATTATACTTGATTTATCAACATCAAAATGTAAGCCACATAAAGCTTACGTATATTATCACGTTTCCTTACTACTTACTTAGCTCTTATAAAAAAAATGTGTTTTCAAACACAGCAGACCGAAATGCCTCTCTACACAATTTACTTATAATTACAATTGTTATAAAAGTAGGATGGCAGGCATATGCACCATTGATTCTTAATAATGATACCTACTGCTTACCTAAGTTTGGTTTGGTAATTTAAACATTGAAGTTACAAGTTACAAGTTACAAGTCGAAACAAATTAAATATGTTATTTTATAATACTTCAAACAATTGAAATAAGGGCGGTTGCACACGGTGCACGTCGTTTGCGCATGTTGAAACAACACTTGCGCAAGTAGCATGAATAGTGTAAATAACGGTAAGGGGCATGGCACACTGCGTCCGATTCACACGTCGCTCCGATATCATAGCGTTGTCTCGCTCAAACTTCGGAGCGACGTGCGAATCGGACGCAGTGTCATCTTCATCTCAAACATTTGTATTGTATTGACGGTATGAGTGTATATTTTTTAATTCTAATCGCTGGCCAATTAACGTTTTAATAATTTCAGCCTTAAAGAAATTACAAATGTGTAAATTGCTGCCCTGATATATTTTTCTCGTCTTTTTTACGTCAATATTATATATAATACGTCATTTTTATTCTCTAGCCATCAGTTAAAATGTTGATTTTTCAAAATAAAGATTCAAATTAGAATGGAATGCGAGTCCTTTTTATAGGTTTCTGGGTTGCTAGAGGTCATATTAACACTAAACTAATAACACATGGCACAGTTAACACTCCGCATGCATGAAAACGCTTCGCCTTCGATATACATTCATTCAATTCCTACCACAGAAATTTATTTGATACGGAAGAAAATTATTTTGATAAAAAATTTAACTAACAAGTAATTTATGTCTCAAATATTCTAAAAGTTATAAACAGTAAAAGAGTACAGTAATACAGCTAATTCGATTTAAATTTGGTGAACCTCTTGTGTTATGTCAACCAAAGCTTGAAGTATAGATACGCCTACAGTAAAGTTAACAAAAATAAAGTTATATAACTGTACTTTTTGGTACTCTTAACATTTGGTGAAGATAATTAATAGTATATAATAAAAAGGACTCTTAAAAAATACTAAAACAATAGGTAAACTAAATAACTATTGCTTAGGGTGGTATTCCACCTGTCCAATGTGTATTTTGTCTCACATTTTGCTTAATGAGAGAGTGAGACGAAATGACCTTGGATCAAGATATTGGACACTGGAATACCACCCTACCCAAATACCTACGACCAATAATTCAATTCAAATCAGATTCAAACCAAATGTATGTACCTATACCTGTACATTTAATGTGGGGACCTGTCATTTCAGTATATTCTAGAACAAAAAAAGTACGGAATGACAAGGAGAGTATTGTACATAACACATAATACTAGTCTTAAAATTAGGAATCTGTAACCGTCCGCCGACAGTCGCTTCGTCGCTTAACTGTCCGCCGATAGAACGTTTCGTCTGTAAGCGTTTCCACGACAGAACCTTTAGACTATCAACGATTCACCGACAGTACATTTCGTTTGTGAGTGTTTCGACGACAGAATCTTTAGACTATGAACGATTTGGCGACAGGACGCTTCGCTTGCGGTCTGGTTCTGTCGTGGAAACGCTTACAGACGAAACGTTCTATCGGCGGACAGTTAAGCGACGTAGCGACTGTCGGCGGACGCTTACAGATTCAAAATTAGAGTTCCTAGTCGAGACTGCTGGCTTTATCGCGAATAACTTTCGCCGCCTCCATCAGTCCCAGGTCTTCGAGTATCAGCATCAGAGACTTCGAGGTTATGATATCCTGGCATTCCTGTTCAAAACATATTGATATACAAAACTTGCTACTGTATGACGTTATTTATAAACGTTTGTGAAATCTAAAGAACCGTTGTTAATCATTTATCCCTATCCGTTATTTTGACATTTCTGTTTGTTAGAATGAGACAAAATTTAACAGAGGTTTTTTGAATAAGTAGGTAAAAATGTAAGACGATAGCTAGCCTAGTCGTGCGTCAAATCTCGGCTCGTATGTGTATGTACAAGTATCTTGGAACTATGTTGCTTTTTGGTGAAGGAAAACACCGAGAAAAACCGATGCTCTTCTACTCACTGTCTTCTAGATAAACATAATCAAACTAGTTTCGATTTCAAACCTGCATGATAATATTGATAATACTGGTTAGAATATCGAGCATGACTTGTATTAATGAGTTTAAAATCTCATAGAGTGTGTTAAGGGTTGGAGAATCAATAACGTTAAATTCTAAAATTGTATCCGTAATGACGGAGAAATATTAACTGAAAACTGGTATAAAATAAATAAATATCGTATGTATTCTTAGATCATACAGCAGCCGTGCACGCCAGACACGAGTTTCTTTTCTGAGTACACATTTTTGTTCAATTAAGGACCTTATCTCGTTGCCATAAGGTATACGTCAACTGCACAGTACCTGCAGCTGCGCCAGCAGGGTGCGGGTGGGGCTGGGCGTGTTCTCGTACCAGTTGGCGAGCGCGTCGTGCCGCAGCCGCGCCGCCAGCGCGCGCCACTCGCCCGACTTGTCCAGGACAGCGGCTAACTCAGAGCTGTACAGTGATAGGTCGCTCAGACATGACTCATCCTGTGGACAAAATACTAGTGTCAAAATCGTACAGTCTAAAACATTGGAATGTAGACTAAATACTAGTGTCCAAATCGTGCAGTCTAAAACATTGGAATGTAGACTAAATACTATTGTCAAAATCGTACAGTCTAAAACATTGGAATGTAGACTAAATACTATCAAAATCGTACAGTCTAAAACATTGGAATGTAGATTAAATGCTAGTGTCAAAATCGTACCGTCTAAAACATTGAAATGTAGACTAAATACTAGTGTCAAAATCGTACAGTCTAAAACATTGGAATGTAGTCTAAATACTAGTGTCAAAATCGTACAGTCTAAAACATTGGAATGTAGACTAAATACTAGTGTCAAAATCGTACAGTCTAAAACATTGGAATGTACACTAAATACTGTCAAAATCGTACAGTCTAAAACATGGGAATGTAAACTAAATATTAGTGTCAAAATCGTACCGTCTAAAACATTGGAATGTAGACTAAATACTGTCAAAATCGTACAGTCTAAAACATTGGAATGTAGACTAAATACTGTCAAAATCGTACAGTCTAAAACGTTGGAATGTAGACTAAATACTGTCAAAATCGTACAGTCAAAAACATTGGAATGTAGACTAAATACTAGTGTCAAAATCGTACAGTCTAAAACATTGGAATGTAGACTAAATACTAGTGTCAAAATCGTACAGTCTAAAACATTGGAATGTAGTCTAAATAATAGTGTCAAAATCGTACAGTCTAAAACATTGGAATGTAGACTAAATACTAGTGTCAAAATCGTACAGTCTCAAACATTGGAATGTAGACTAAATACTGTCAAAATCGTACAGTCTAAAACATGGGAATGTAAACTAAATATTAGTGTCAAAATCGTACCGTCTAAAACATTGGAATGTAGACTAAATACTGTCAAAATCGTACAGTCAAAAACATTGGAATGTAGACTAAATACTAGTGTCAAAATCGTACAGTCTAAAACATTGGAATGTAGACTAAATACTAGTGTCAAAATCGTACGGTCAAAAACATTGGAATGTAGACGAAATACTGTCAAAATCGTACAGTCAAAGGAAATAAACCGTAATGTCAGATCCGTACCATCATTACCAAACTTCATGAAATTATAAATGTCGCCGAGGCCCGAATTCTGACTCCTTTAAGACTGAAATGAGAAAATGCAAGTGTGTTTAAAGTATATCGCATACCCCCTCATCGGCCGAGTCGTCTAAGATTTGACGTCGGTGTCGCAGTCGAGCAGTGTCTTGTCGCGCAACAAGCAGTACCGTCTTTACCATAAGGGCACACTGGGCCCGTGCCCAGAGCCCCCATCCTCAGGGGGGCCCGAAGGACAGACATTAACAGTATATTTGATTGCCGCATAATAAATAGAAGATCATAGTAGAAAAATGTTAGTTTAATTAGCTTTCTCTACTTTCCAAAAGGGCCCCAAATTCTTATTTGCCCAGGGGCCCCAGCATAGTTTAAGACGGCCCTGGCGACAAGTGACTCTATTTCAAGTAGGTACAATCGCCTGCGCTCGCGGTGTTCCACCCTTAGGGCGATACTCGTTTGAACGCATTTGAACGCCTTGCAGGTAGCCAGGTAGCTGCTCGGTTGCAAGAATAAAGGCAATTTTCTCTTAACTAGAACACCGCGAGTGCAGGCGATTGTACATCTCACATCTCACCCCTTCATCGGCCGACTCGTATTCATCCTCCGGCTCAGACTTGACGTCGGTGTCGCAGTCGAGAAATTCTGCCAGCGCGGCGCGCAGCTCCAGTTTATCGCGTGATAAAATCCATGCGGACTCCGTATGAGGTTCGTTTTTGTAAGGATCCGCCTATAAACATAAATATTTGGTAAGAGCATAATAAATTCGGCGTTCAAGCCTCAGGGTGGGTGAACTATTGATTTAAATGAAATCTGGTATACCAATAGTTAGGTTTTTTTTCGTTATACATACTACGCACATGAAGACATGGGCAGAAGCTAAGTCCTTGAAAAAAATCTAGCCGTTTTATCATATTTCCGTTATTTACAGAAATAGGTAGAAAAATTTAAATGAAATAAATACCATAGTGGAAAAGATTAATAATTACCTTTCTGAGTATGAGCAATTTCATAAATTCGATGGTGTTTTCTCTGATTTCACCGCCGCATACGATTTGGAGGGCCGTGTAGCCACGGCTGTCCACAGCATCGATGTCACTCTGAAATTATTACAAACATAAGTTGGGTTAAAACTACTGGGGACAAAAACATTCAAAAACCATAGTTTAAAAATATGATTTTTCTTCATATTAATTAAGTAAAAATGGTGTATTATTTTTGAACGCCAAGCATATCGTGCGCGGCGCGTAATTGCGAACCTTATCGGAATGTTTTGATAACGGGGCTGGAGCCACGCGCGTCATTTGACGCCTTTGGCGGTCGAAATATAGTGTGATCAGGCAAAAATTTAACGGCACTCAAAAGCGTTGTGACCAACGAACTAGGTTGTGCCTGGCTCCGTGTTGGAGGAGTAATCTTATAGACTGTTGCTGTATACAGTAGTATCAAGTATACCTCGGCCATGTGCTCCAAGAGCACACTAGCGAGAGCCAAGCGGTGTCGTAAGCCGTGAGGTGCAGCGGCGTGCAGCCCTCCGCGTCGCGCGCGTTGTGATTCGCTCCGTGTTGGAGGAGTAATCTTATAGACTGTTGCTGTATACAGTAGTATCAAGTATACCTCGGCCATGTGCTCCAAGAGCACACTAGCGAGAGCCAAGCGGTGTCGTAAGCCGTGAGGTGCAGCGGCGTGCAGCCCTCCGCGTCGCGCGCGTTGTGATTCGCTCCGTGTTGGAGGAGTAATCTTATAGACTGTTGCTGTATACAGTAGTATCAAGTATACCTCGGATATGTGCTCCAAGAGCACACTAGCGAGAGCCAAGCGGTCGTCGTAAGCCGTGAGGTGCAGCGGCGTGCGGCCCTCCGCGTCGCGCGCGTTGTGACTGGCTCCGTGTTGTAGGAGTAATCTTATAAACTGTTGCTATATACAGTAGTATCAAGTATACCTCGGGCATGTGCTCCAAGAGCACACTAGCGAGAGCCAAGCGGTCGTCGTAAGCCGTGAGGTGGAGCGGCGTGCGGCCCTCCGCGTCGCGCGCGTTGTGACTGGCTCCGTGTTGTAGGAGTAATCTTATAAACTGTTGCTATATACAGTAGTATCAAGTATACCTCGGGCATGTGCTCCAAGAGCACACTAGCGAGAGCCAAGCGGTCGTCGTAAGCCGTGAGGTGCAGCGGCGTGCGGCCCTCCGCGTCGCGCGCGTTGTGACTCGCTCCGTGTTGGAGGAGTAATCTTATAGACTGTTGCTGTATACAGTAGTATCAAGTATACCTCGGGTATGTGCTCCAAGAGCACACTAGCGAGAGCCAAGCGGTCGTCGTAAGCCGTGAGGTGCAGCGGCGTGCGGCCCTCCGCGTCGCGCGCGTTGTGACTGGCTCCGTGTTGTAGGAGTAATCTTATGGAGTTCTTTGCTGCTTCGATGTCGGACGGCTCGATGCCTGGGACTACGGCTAAGTGGAGGGCCGTTTGTTTTTCTGTGGAATGGAAACTTTTGTTAGAACGTTTTGTCTATTTTGTGTTCGTATGTTTAACGATTCCAGCAGCAAGATAAACGAAGGTCAATAATAAATCCATTCAGTAATAATAAACTGATTTAGATAATTAGGTAGCAGTTTGTGAATCGATCGATTTTATTATGACTTTTCTGGTTACCTAATTCAAGTTACTATTTCTTTTTTTCGATTCGCTAAAGTAAGATTGTCTTATTTTTCGTCATGGTCGCTTACCATTAGGACCGTATTATATTAAGCTCGAAGTTACTGTTTTTCAAAATTACTGCAAGCCGGTAGTAATACCGGTAATAATAAATTCTAAGCAAGCAACATTCTTTGGTAATATTTATATTTGTCCTTTGGTCAACCGTATGAATAGATTTAGCTATTACTAGCTTTACGTAAGCGATCTAGTTACGTAAAAATAGATTTAGCTATTACTAGCTAAATCTATTCATACGGTTGACCAAAGGACAAATATAAATATTACCAAAGAATGTTGCTTGCTTAGACTTTTTGTGGGTGCAATAGACCAGAAAAGCTCCCAATTCTCACCTTTGTTGACGGCGTTAAGGTCGCACGGCACCTTGTTCTTCTTGATGGCGTATAGTAACGGCTGCATGCAGACGCCGCACTGAACGGCGTAATGTACGGCGTTGTTGCCATCCTGGTCGCCCAGCATCGGGTCGCCACCTGAACAAATTAGTATTGGTTAGTATTTACAACTTCCCAGTATTATAACTTAAGATGGACTCTGAAAATGTCATAAAAATAATTATAATTTATAATTAGAATAAAAATATTACTGTTTTTGTTTACCCAATGGAACGCTGGTGGAGAATATCTTGTTTTTTAGGGTTCCATACCTCAAAAGTAAAAAACGCTTATAGGATCACTCGTGCGTCTGTCTGTCTGTCCGTCTGTCACTCACAGCCCATTTTCTCCAAAAGTACTGGGAAATTTGATACACATATGTAAATTTGTGACCCAAAGACGGACATCTTACGTAAACAAATTAATTTTAAATATGGAGGTCACTTTTGGGGGGTAAATCAGAAAATTAAAAAATAAAGTTCTTTAAACTATATCGTGTTATAATGAAATCTTATCAAATGAAAGAGCTCATTTTGAGAATCACAAATATATATATTTTTAGTAATTTTAAAATAAATAGTTTAGAAGTTATTTAAGAAAATAGCCAAAAAATTACCACTCACACTACAGGGTCTAAAATTTAAAAAAAAATATACAAAATAGTTCTTTTCCTATAGATGACAGGAAAACCTATTAGAAATGTGCAGTCAAGCGTGAGTCGGACTAATTACTTAATTTTTGAACCGACCCCTACGGGTTTTTTAAGGCAATTCACTCGCGTTTCACATAATAAAAAATACATTTTTAACAATTGGGTAATGTACGGAACCCTTGGAACGCGAGTCCGACTCGCACTTGTCCGGTTTTTTTTTGTAAAATTGTGCAGTAATATAATATAAATTAAATCAATAAATAAAGTAGACAAGAATAAATACTTACGTAGGTACCGAAGGTGCATTTGAGTAACTTCGACAACGGGATAATTTATACTTTAGCAACTCGACCGCTACTGCAACGCTTACCGTAGATAGTGTTTCTAGTTTAGTAGATAGGTATTAGCGATTTTCAAAATTACCCCGCACCTTACCTACAAATATGTACGTTTGATAAATAATATCATACCGTTCGCTATGATGACGGCCACCAACTGCGGAAGGTCGTTGACGATGGCCAAGTGTAGAATCGTCTGCTCGAGATCATTGGCGAGATTTATGAGATGGTGCATTTTCATAGAGTGCAGTAATTTCACTATATATTCGAAACTAACTCTATTATTGCATAGGCTCATGTGGAGGAATCTGAAACAAACGTGTATAAAATATGTACTATAGTATCTTTAGGTATTTAAAAAAAAGTAAACAAACAATTTGTACATTTTCGAGTAGTTATAACATTTATTGGTTAACCAACCAAATACAAAACCGCCTGGAAGAGTTACTGAACGACCTTACTTTAACCTACACTATTTGATCACGCAATGTTATCACTAGGTAGATTTTGTTTAATTTTATTTAAATACCTAAAGATACAGAGTATAGGTTCGACCCGCAACTTCGTATGCGTGGAATGGTGATGATTGAAAAAAATCATCCTATGTTCGTCCCCGGGTCTCAAACTATCTTCATATCAAATTTCATCTAAATCTGTTCAGCAGTTTAAGCGTGATTAGGTAAGAAAAGTTACTTTCGCATTTACTTATCGAACGACCGAGCGAAGTTCTTACATTCGACTTGGATCACGCGGCTGGCTAGCGGCACGTCCCGGCATTTCGATGTTTTTAAGCTGAACTGTCAGAAGATAATTTGATACTCAAGAACTTAAGTAAATTTGTTCTAATTTAAATGAAATTGGGTAAACGTGTAGTTGAGGGCATTATATTTTAGTCATTAAATTATGAGCAGGCTCGATTAAGGGATTATTGAGGTAGAAGAGCTTAGAAGGCCAAAAAGCTGTTTGTGAGGGGCCTAGCTATTCTGGTCATTTTATTTGCAAAAAACATGGTCGAATTTAATATCAAATGAAAGTGCGCGGTTTGCACTTTTATAATATCGTTTTTAAATTTACCTTTTTGAAATAATTAGCAAGATAAAAATAAAATAATATAAACATAATATAGGTATTTGACATTTGACAGGAAATATTTCGGCTTAGCACAGATACAGTTTATTTTAATCTCTATGATTTCTATGATGACTTAAATCTAGGGGAGGGACAGTCGTATATAAAGCACTTTATTCGAAAAAATAGCGACATCTATATTACTTAACGCTAAACTTTTTTTTTAATATGGCTTCACTTTATTTCGTCAGAACGTCTTAAAGGTCTTGTATCTAAGGCATGAATCAAACAAAAAAACATCTGTTAGAACAGATTATTTATAGCCATCGTTGCCATGGAGGCGATTGTCACAAAAAAACAATTTTGTTAAATAAAACTCAAAATATTATAGCACCCCATTTATTGTCTGTACTACGACATAATTCAGATAAATAAAAATACTTTCAGTTTTACAATGTTAAAAGAAACAAAGTTTTCATACGCCATCACAGTTGCTGAGAACTTTATTACCATGGTATAATAATATACTCCGCCTGGTACTCCATTCCGAGATTCGCGTATGACCTAACTGACACGCGCCTACGTCATCATGCTGTTTACAGGTTCTCAAACTTTGAAATGTGGGAGAATTTTAACCAACGGTGAAAATTATTTTAACGGCATTAATTTTAAGTTATTCATTTAGAAACATATTAAAATAAAACAAATCTAATGTATTAAATTAAACTTTATTTATCTATACAAGACAAACGTTTAAAAAACTAATTCACAGTTACACATTAATTACCAAGCTTACGACGTGAAAAGTTTGGAAAACACTGCGACTGCTGACACTGAGCGAGAAGGAAATAACAATTAACACGCGTTCGACAAGGATGACGGTCAGGGCATGAAGTTATCTAGATCCGAATTGTCAAATGTGCACAGCGCTATCCTGTGTTGCCAGTAGTATAAACAGAATTACCCGAAAGTCTGAAATTTCTTTCGTGAATCGGAAGATATTGCTAACGAGTAATTAAAAATGACGTGTTATTGTAAAATTTAAGCTAAAATACATATAAATGAAAATTATAAAATTATAAAGAAATATTTTAACTTATTAACCATAGGTATAATGTACCCATGTAACATGTTATGTTGAAATAAAGTGGCAATGTTATTGTGACGTAGGCCCGTGTAACTCTGGGAATGGAAGACCATGTTTTATTAGACCATGTTTATTACCAAAAAATTAGAAAGATTATGGCGGGTAGATTCACAACCTGCTGCGTGTAATTGTGTTTCGTGGTCAATTGTGTGTTATTCCAGCCGTGTATGATAGGTAATTTATTTACATCAACAGTCAATTTAAAAGTATCTAATCTGTTTTCGTGTATTAATAAATATCCTGAAGCCTTTCTTCAAAGTTTTTTTACGTTCGCAACATACTTAGACGCTATTTATGCCTCTCCCCCCCCTGATATTGACGTTGATATTTCTGGTTAAGAATTACAGATGTCACTTCAAAATGGATGCAAAAAAGTTCCACGAGAGGGCTCTCTTTGTCCTATATATTATACATAGTATTTGCTTAAATCTATCAGTCAAGGGCTCCACAGACCTTGCAATAAATCCAAGCGATTTTTGATCCATTGCCGCCTATAGTGCGACATGAAATAGTAGAAATTGAATAAAATGGAACTCAAAAATGTCCATACTAAATTGTTGCCATGTGTAAGCATTTTACGTCAAAAATGTGACAGTTACGTAGAAAGTGGTGCTCTCATTTATTTTCTACTATTTTATGTCGCACTATACGATACCTAACCAGGTGCAACAAAGTCAAGTCAATCGCTCTATAATAATTTTTGGTTAACTGCGAGTTCTCAGTTCGGGGCGAACTACTAGTAATAATATAAATATATAGTAGGGACAGTAGGTAGATAGACAGCTAGTATGGTAAATACCAATTTTCATAGATAATTGAACGCTGTGCATTTGCGGCTCCACCGAAAGATTAATACTTGAGTGTTCTAAGACCAAGGAAAACAGCATTTGCGTTAGAGGCTGCAAATAAATTATACGTCATCGATTTTTGACACCCCCCCCCCCCCCCTAGTCATCCAAAAATCATGCTTCTAATGACCCTGTTTCCTCCTACGTCATGCTATGTCCAGACCCCCCCCCCTAATTTGAAACGACGTAATTTATGAATAGCCCCTTATATAAGATTTCAAAAAAGGCACACTTAAACTGTTTTTTGACAAGTTTTCACAGACAATAAAATATGACATTGACGCATCAAGGCGGTTTGTAAACAAGGGCCTACCGGGAAACAAGAAAATCGAAATTTAGTTATCTGCCTCTTTATCGCTCGAATATGCAAGAGTGATAGAGAGGTTAGATTTCAAATTTAGATTTTCTTCTTTCGCGGTAGACCCCCAGATTGTGATGTGATGGTGGGAGTGGCGCCCCCTACGCAGAGTTTCGCGTAATATTCCCTATTGACTAAACTTCTTAAAAGTTTGCCGACCCCTGGTAATGGCAGTCAAGCTCGCATTTAATATACCTACAATTTTGTCAGTTGTTTCATAGACAATTGGACTTACTGTCCCAACTTGTGAATAAAAAAGCAAGTTGTACTCACGTGTCTCCGTTGGAAAGGCGCATCGCAAACAGTCGCTCAAGTTTTTCTTTCACCACTGGCTTCTTGAAAGCAGACTTGTTCCGAATGTGTTCGCAGATCTCTCTTACTAACTGAAATATAAAACACTCTGTAGTAAATAAATAAATATTGGGGACATCTTACACAGATAAAAATACTTGTTGTATAGATAAATACATACTTATATACATAGGAAACAACCATGACTCAGGAACAAATATCTGTGTTCATCTCACAAATAAATGCCCACCGGGATTCGAACCCAGGACCATCGGCTTCGCAGACAGGGTCACTACCCACTAGGCCAGACCGGTCGTCATCAGTAGATATTAATAGCCACAAATCAAACTTTTGTTGAGTTCGTGTTTTGAAATCCCTCTTGGCCATCTCTCTGGGTTAGTATTTAAAACCATAGTTTTATAATATTTTAATATTATACTTCCGTTTTTTTAGCATTAGAAAGAACTCATCTAAAGTAAGCGTGCAGTTTTATCGGGCTCTTTCATTGTTAATAATAATGGAATTATCGTTTGTAGCCATGGTCAATACTTTTACCGCAAAAAAAATGCCCGATTTGGAACCACAAGCTTACTTCTTTGAAGTTCTTTCTAATGCTAAAAAACAACGAATTATAAACCAACATGCATCTTTTGGCTTCTATACGACAATACTAAGTAAGCATGCTAGTGCAACGTGTTATTTAAAGTTAGAATTATATAAGATGACATAATGATAATATAGCCGCGCGCGTTAGTTGACGGCTTTCACGCTCAAAGGGTTAAGAAATACTTAAAAGTCACGTCGGTCATCTTAAAAAAATCCAACTAAACAACATTAATTCCATCTGTGTCAATGATGTCTCTTGGATGACGAGACAGAATCACTAAACGAAATACACCCATAAACATAAAACTAAACACCAAAAACAATGCTTCGGAACGTGCAAGCAACCAAAAAGATTAAGTTATGGAAACCACTAATGCACATCCAAAAATCTCAGTCCGTTTAAGGTGTCCGGATGAAACAAGCTTCATTGCTTATTTCTTCCCGTTGTTTATATTTACTTTCTTAACCTCCAATCCGTGTTCGGGCGAGTAGACGGCGGTGTATTCGCTGGACTTGTCCATTATATTGTGGGTCTTTACTTGCGAACGGTCGCCTTGTTGTACTTGCGTTTTGCGTTGGAGTGTAGGCTGAAATGTGTATACATTATAAATATTGATCAAAGATAATTAGTGTAGTAAAAACACCACTGCATTTATATTGGTAAACTAACCTTTCCGCGTCCTGAGTCTGCTTCCAATCGGTCTTGCATGAACTCGGTCATTGATGGAGTCATGTACTGCTGGCAAAATGCTGTAAGCAACCGATTTTTTTGATTCAGAAAGAAAAAGTGAATAACAATTTTCAAATTGTTTTGATTGGATAGCTCGGGTTGGCGCAGTGTTATAGATGATACGTAAAAAAGATAGTATTTGCCGTGTGAAATTGTCTGATTGAGAGCGGGTCTACATGCGGCATCATGGGATTGGGTTACAGTGCACTTGCAAAAGGCTGTGACGCCTGTGACTTCGTTCTGTATATACATAACTTCTTTTTGACACCATATTATTTTTATTCTGGCTTGTGTACTAACCGGTGAAATCTTCCCTCTGTTCTGGTTCTAAATCAGCTCGCAGAAGGTTTGCAAACTCCGTAGAGTTTAAGCTAATCGTAGGCGGGTCTGCCTGTGGCATCATAGGGCTGACGGTACAGTGCAGTTGCAAAGGGTTTTGGCTTTGTTCTTGGTCACACGCCATCCCCATTAGTGCGTCGCCCAAGTCAGCGGTCGTTTGGGTTTCCATCATTACGGGTACCTAAAACAAATGTAGATAGTTTTAGGCGTCATTATGTTCCTTTAACGGGAATAAAGCCGCCATTTTTGAAGTGAAAACTTCTTTAGCGGCGCTGTGCACTTTTGTGATGGGGAAAAAATGTTAAACTCGCGACAGGTCACGTGACCTGATCGAAAAACTGTTACAATGTCATTGAGTTTTCACTTCTGCCGACACTCCCGGAGTGCTAGCCGTTGTTTTTTTTTACCAAGTCAAAGAATGATAAAGTTCATTTCAACATAATATAGTGGTGAATGATGAACTGATAAAAACACAAATCAAAATTTAATTTGTTTCTAAGCTTAATAGCATCGTTCGCAGACGTTTCTGCTTAATACTAAATTAATTTACAAATCAAAATATTTAATAAAATAATTTGGTTTGGTCGTTTTCCATAAATAGGGGTAATTATCGCATTTCAATATATGTACCTAGTAGTAGTAGTAGCAAAGATATATGTAACTTCGTATAAGATGAATAAAGTCTAAGAAAAAAAACGTGCCTCGGAAATCAAGAAAAAGTCATTCTCGGATAGATGCCACACACACCTTTAGCCTATACTCATACTCGGCTAGATGACGAGACGACACCGTTTCATATTTAACAATTTTAACACATAGATATCAGTGAATGAACATTAATCAAAATGATATAAAAATAATAAAATCATTTATACATATATATATATTTTTTTTGATAATTTTATACGTTTTCATTTTGAGTTTTAGTCGTGTGTCGAAAGATGGCAGTAAATTTACTGTGACTACAAAATTTACAATAACAGGACCTCTCTATACTATCTATTCTTTTTGGTAGTAGTAATCACTTTATTATACACAACACAGGTTTACATAATATTTACAGAAATAAAGGTACAAAGGCGAACTTATCCCTGTAAGGGATCTCTTCCAGCTAACCTTCGAGTTGATGAGGGGAGAATTCAAATTAGATAGACAAACTTACGGAATGCACAGTAACATTTTGAAAGTAAACTAACCAAAACGCCCAAAAGTAAATAAAATACATAAATAATATTACTTATAAAATAAAATACATGCTACATACATAAATACTACATACATGTTTCATTGTTTTTTGAGATATGGACTTGCAATTGTGTGATCAAACATTGTTAGTTATTGTTATTTTCGTAGAAAGCCAGTATGGTATCGATATAACCATAAATATATGTTAATTTATTTAGTGAAGTAAATATATTTTTGTTAATACTTACGGCATTAGGCATCATTAGGTGGTAAGTAAAATCGTTTTCTGGACTTGATTTTTGTGGTTGTTGCTAAAAATAAAGTTGAAACAAAAATAATTAAATATAAATTAAAAAACAAAAGTAATCATAACGTGTTCGTTTCGTACTTACATTTAACTCCATAACGGTGGCCGGTAAACCAATACTTTTTATTGATCCTATAACAAAGACAAAAAAATATCAATTATGTTTACGTATAACGTGGTGTGTAATCTCTATATGTGACCACAAAAGGTACCACATTGCCGGTTGTCAATAAGGTTGATTTCAAATTGAAGCTATACAAGGTGCTCACGAGGAATGCAAAAGATTTTAACCACGCATTTCTGAGGTCAAAAGAAGGAAAAAATAATAATATGAGTTTAGGTCAATTTCGCCAAAAAAAATATTTTTTTTGTTTTGTTTTCTTATGTATTTGTACATAAAAAGTAAATGTTATTAGTAAACTTGTCACTTAAAATGGAATTTTACTTTTTTTTTTTCGTAAAACCTAGTTTTTGCAAAGTGTTACTTGTCACTTTTTGACATCTATCAATAAGGATATTTAGACTACGTCCCATAGTAGCAACATCGCCATTAAAAAGGCGTATTACACTATGTAACAATAAAAACTTGTTTTTTTTTTAAATTGGTAATAACTCTGAAACTATGCGAATTTCAAAAAAGTTTATAGGGCATTTTTGTCTCTAAATATGATCAGGAATACGCTGTTAAAATTATTCGGTTTCCTCATGTTTCACCGTGTATAGAAATAGCGCCTTATTGACAATCGACAATACCCTTTTGGTTGAAAATGGCACATATATCGATTTTCAAAGGACCTCATTGCGTTATGGGTTTTTTTTTATATTGAGTGACAAAAGAAGGTATTTTATGGTATGAAAAGTAACTAAAGTTAGCCAACATCTACGCCATTTTCAACAACATTTTCGCTTCATCAAAGGAAGGAGTTTACACTATACTTTCCTACCGATATAAACTGGAGTCGGTGTTACCTAAAGAGCTAGTGCTGCTAAAGGAACCAAAAGGCGACTGCGTGTTGTACTTCCTCTTCTTGGTCTTGTTGGTGAGCGGGTCTGCCCGATACGTGAACTCCTTGGGGTCGCTGCAGCGGCCGTCGGAAGGCCTCACTAGCTCCACTGACACCTTCACGTCGGACGTTATCTCCTGGTTCTTGTACGCTGGTGTCCTGAACACAAAACATTTCGCAAGCGGTCTTCACATGCTCTTCCGGTGTGCGAGTGTGAGCAGGAGATTTTGTTGTGCTTCATACGTGCATATCGCTGTCTCGCTTACATACCAGAGTGGCTTGCGGATTAGCATCACTGTGATAAGCGAATTTTACTCTAGAGGCAAGCCAACTTTGCCAGTAAAAAACGTATGAAATTATCCGGATCTGGATCCGGATCCGCGGATCTTCCCATACATTTCGGATCCGTCGTGCAAACCCTACTCTTGACGCTTTTAAAAAGTTCATACATCGTAACAAAAGAAGCTGAATGTGAATAGTACACAACATAAAACCTATGCTAGGAAATAAAACGTACAAGCACTTTAATCAACGTTTGGTCATACCCCACAGTGCATATTTAAGTTGATCTTAATACTCCGGACAGCTATTTTTACACAGTCACTCAACTGTAATTTTTGCTTGAACTATGAGCTATGTTGCCTAGATGAGAAGGATCAGTTTTAAGGCCAACAACTGGCACTTACCTGAACACGATAGCGTATTGGTGGTGAACGTCACTCTGAAGAAAGTGCGCTTTGGCCGACCAAACCTCTTCATTATTTTCATTTCGCTCCACAAAGCGGATCTCGATGTTTTCTGGAAACAAAATCAATCATTTCAATAAGTTTAATAACAAAACTTCCGTAAGGCACATCGAGATTGCTCAACATGTTTCACTCCATATCGAGGAGCATCATCGGGAGCGCGCGTCGACGCAGATGATGCTCCTAAGTATGGAGTGAAACATGATTTAGACTTAAATATTTATTCTTCTAATATGAAATTACATTATAAATTATGCTAGACTAATCTACATGAATTTATATTATGATCGTCATTCATATTTACATAATATTATTTAATAGATACAAATCAAAAATGTCTTAAAAATAATAAAATAAACTTTACCACAGTCTCAAAGCTCGTCAGTCATAATTCAAAGAACCTAAGAGAAGATTGGAATTAGGGCTTCAAGTATCGAGACTACTTAACTTTTTTACAAAGTAGGAAATATAGGGTCCCTGGCGCAAAAAAGCTCTTTAAATGAAATGTACAAAAACTGACGTAGCAACGTGAGTCGTGTTGCGTGCGGAGAAGGTTGATATTTGATGGATAATTTTAGTAATTAAAATTGTTCATAACAGATAATTTCATCAAATTATAGAATTGACTAGAAAACATTTAGGACTCGTACTAGGTACCTAGTACCTAGGTACCTTACTTTATACATAAATATTGAAAGAAATCCTCTCCTCGGGTTTCTTTAAATATTTATAAAAAGGTATCTTTTAACTGTGTATAGTAAGGAAATTCTGTATTGGTCTGTTTGCTAAAAGCTACACTTAAATTGTTAAACCTATAAAAAATTAAAAACTGCAATATTAGAACAAACGTACGTGCCTTGTTTGTACACAAATGAGCTGTTTACATCATATTTTGTAATAATAGCAGTTCAATAAAATCCGCAATCCATAATCTACATTACGAGTTTTGCAGTATTGTCAGGCGTGGCTCACTCCGCGATTTCGTCGCTTTGCTACAGGTAGCTAAAAGTACATCCGTTCCACCCCAATTTTGGGGAAAGCCATAAGCCGCGCGTGGCGCTATCGCCACCTAGCGGCCATATCTGTGCTGATAGTAACAGACGCGTTTTGTTACTTTTGTTAGAGAGTGAGTCTTCCGTACCTAGTACTATTATTTATTTTGTGGTATTGTTTGGTTTACGAGTAACAACTAAATTAGTAATAAATATTATCATCAAATTAATCAGATCACTACAAAAACGAATTTATAATAAAACTCTAAAATGCTTCAGTACGGGAGCTTTTGGACTTAGGGCCTGTTTACACATTGATTAAATGTTTAGTGCGAGTTTAGTACACAATGTGCCTTTATTCACCTGGTGGGTGAAAGTGAATTACCGATTTAAAAAAAAGTCTAAGTCAGCGAGTAACGTTTCAATGTATATCGACCGTTTTTCTATAAAGAATCAAAATGTAATACCTACCTACTCTTTACTAAACATACCTTTGTAGGTATACTGCGGCTGAACTTGTGTTCAGTGTGATTTGTTAATTAATTCATATTAATCTTCAGATTAAGTCATTATATTATAAAATTTCTAAATTATTAATGAGAGATTAAATTATCAAATTGATAAATATTTTAAGGATTAAAGCTGGCAATCATTAACTAAATATTTTGATACCAATGAAATCAAATTAAAATATTAACATTCAATAGTTATTAGTTTTACAATGGGGCAAAGTTGTTGTTTATTGTTTAACTCCTCAAGCTAATATTGATACCCGAGCAAGTGAAAGATTCCAAAAGGTTCCAAAAGTGATTCGAAAAATGGAATATTGAGCGTCACCAGGGTTTCAAGGCACGAAAAGGTTAACGAAACTCAGAAACTGCTACCTAGGGAAACACAAAATCATCACTAAAAAGTCTATTCCACCAGCCACCATGAGGAAACAACTCAAAATTCGCTTTTAAATACATATGTACTTTGCCACCCTTGTGGATTTAAAGTGCAACTTTTTCATCAGTTTTTGACGAATAAAGAGAACCTTTACGAGCTGGTGTGGTGAAAAGTACTTTGCTAAGCTTAAAATATTGGTTTATGACAGTGCCATTAAATTACCGATCCCCATTTGTGTGAAGTCCGAGTGACAATAAGTCTTAAACCGTTTCGCAATAATGTATAAGTACTTTATTTGACATCTGGCCACTGCACGTGTCATCTTATGAATGAGTTATAATAATAACAATCACTACCATTCATTATCATTACCCTAATAGTTGCGTGGTTTTAAAAAGTGAACACTTATTTGTTTCTTATAAAAAGGGTTATAAAAAATGTGCACTGTGAAAGGTCCATAAACCGACGGCGATCAGGTTTACCCAAAATTAGACTTTAAGATCAAGTATGTATGAACGTTCGTGAAATGTTTTAACTATAAGATTAACAAAAAGGGCACATCTTTAAAAAGAATTTGTTTCTTTCATAAATGAGTTACGGGTAATAAAAATAAACGTTCACTTACTCTTGTTGACTTTTTCCACTAGAATGTAAACGTCCTCGCCGCCTTTTGGACGGCCGTAGAACTTGCTTATACGGCATATCTTCAGGTCGTTGGTTGCTGCGCTCTCTGGAAATAAATTAACAACACAATATTAACAAGATTTATTACAATGGTGGCAAACAACGACACGAACCGCCTGGTGAAAAGCGATTATGGCCAGAGCGTACGGGCTGCATGCACTAAAACTTTTGAGCCGTACACACGTACACGCCACGCCAGCGGTGTGCCGTCTCTTATAAGGATCTGTACAATACAACGCGCACGTCTACGCATACGCGTCCGGTGTGCACAGGCCTTAAAACGGGCCCTTTAAAAACATAAGTACCCATTACCTGTAATCTCTTAGGAAAACCTCGATAAAAGACATTTACCATACACCTCGACTATTACTTATCCGCCTTTTACGTAGCCAGAAAAAGAGAGAGTAGCAAAGCCGGATAAATTATTAAAAAAAAACCATTAGGATAGTAACTTTTTACGGGTCAATTTCGCCCATAGAATTTTAAATTTAGAGCAATAGGAGGTTGTCTAAACGTTTTCAGGATACTAAAGTATTTGAACAAATTAAATTATTTCTGAAAAATATTTTTATTTGTTTTTATCAAGTAGAAACACTACTAATAAACTACAAACTGAAATAAATGTCATATACCAAGAAAAAAAATTAGTAGTTTTTCTACTTGATAAAAACATACATAATTTAATTTGTTCAAATACTTTAGTATTGATGGCAGCGCCATCTCTCTCGCTAACTCGGTATGACATGAGTACTCCAGTTAGAAGGTCCGAACCATACTGTTCTACCATAGAGATGGCTAGGGGGCGCCATAAGCCTTCAGTAAGAAGTGCATACACTTGGAAAATTTGACCTATGCGGTGACCCGGTGGCCGAGTGGTTTAGGCACCTGCCGCGATAGCAGAGGACGCTGGTTCGATTCCAGCCTGGGGCACTAGAGGCCTTGGTCACTTTTTCTTGGTATATGACATTTATTTCAGTTTTCAGGATATTCAACATACCTATATTTACAGGATTCCAATTAAGCCACAGAACCCGGTGTACAAGCTAGCATTTCTACAATAGAAGCACTTCTGGTTGCCAAAATCATATACCAATTTGCCATTGTCGCTAAACTTGACCATTTCTAACTCTTATTACAACGACATAAGGTCCAACGTCGGTTATTAAAGTATGATACAGTTAATACTAAAATTCTCAAGCGTCCATTGTTGTTATAACAATTTTTTTGCACGGAAGGCGGCTTCCAATTACGTTATATTATATACTATGCCTAATATGTAGTCTGCTTAGGCATTTGTTTATGGTGTTCGCATATTATTAGAACATCACTTAAATTGCAGATGAAACAACGTTATTGGAGAAATAAAAACATTCACAAGGCCGCCATTTCGAATAACTAAATATACAATTCACAAATAGTCCATAACAAACATCAGTGCAGAATACTGCATATGCCCAGTCGACTTTAGAGTTTCTTGTCTGCTTCGTCGTATTAAATATAACAATTACACAGAATACAGATTATTGTGATTAGGTATCGAGACGTTTACATTACTGAACCATATATCAGTTAAACATAATAATCTGAAGTGAATCATTCGACCTCCGGATATCAACAAAGCGGCAACAAATATACTTGGTTAGCTATTTTTGCCACTTCAGCGCAGATTATGGACGATTCTGATCAAACGGCCGCCGTATTCGGGCTTACTTTTTAAAGGTAACGCAAATAATAGACAGAAGGTTCAATTTTAACCTTTGAAATATTTGGTATTAGAATTAGAATTCTGAAATGAGTTTCCGTTTAAAATCGAACAAAACAAAACAAAAGCAACTCTATTCCATTAAACTTAAACAATGATTTAAATTTCATTCAGTGATGAATCATGCTGTCCCTTTCTATCCCTTGTCTATTTAGGGTTTTCAAAATTCAGTCATAATCTTATCTGCGGTCGTGCACGTCAAGTTGTGTCAACCCTAATAACTGCTCAGAGCAATGCTGACCCGAACGGAACCGAGAATGCCCGAAAGGAGGAGTGTCGCCCCACTGCATAATTAAAGCTTGTGAAAATAATTGTTTTTAATGAATGTGGAATCAAAACATTGTCGATTAGAAGAAACATATTAAATATTACATAAATATTAATCCGAATAATTTAGATGTACAGTCACCTGCAATAATATATTACACAACAAAGGCCGCAAAAATATCTGACAAGATCTTATTTGTAGAGCCATAAGAGCGTGTCACATATTTTTGCAGCCTTCGAAGAGTAACATACTATTGCAGGTGACTGTACCTACCTGCTCAGCTTAAACTTTTATTCTTAGTAAAAAAACTAGATCTAAGCATAAAGAATAAAAACTTACTCATGTTATGTATAGGCTCGGAGAATACCGGAGAGCAGATCTCCTTGTCGGTGTCGATGTCGTGGGCGCTAAACCTCAGCCTCACGATGTTCAGGTTGATACCTTTAGCCTCCGTCTCGCAGTAGCTCATGAGCTAGAAAAAAAAACTCACCTTTGACTCTGGCGCGCTTGTTACGTGCCCTAAAATAGAACACACCAATTCCCTGCATAACTTTTTAAATTTGGGATTATATGGCCAGTGCGCACACTTCACTTAAAGTTTGTAAATTTTTTAAATTTAGGGACGTATTCGGCCAGTCCGACCGCCGCGCGTCAATGTTTATAACTAACTGAGGGAAGCAAGGTTGTGGTTATGGTTCCCACTGGCTCTATTATGATAAATCAGTAGGCATCAAGGCACAGGAAGTTAAGGTGCCTAACGTATTAAATACTAAATATTAACATATATTTAACATTACCTATGTTTTTTGTTTACATCTATTATTTATGAAAACCTTCTCTCATTCATTACAAAAATCAATTGATTTTCATTAGATGGACATTTTATCGTGTTTACAATGGATATTTTTTACACATTCGCCAAACTTTTACACAATATATTGCCATATCACGAGTTGTCTATTTGCCTGTAGCTTATTTTGCATTCAATTTTGATAATTTGTATGGTCTAGTTTATTAGGTGTTGTGTTATGTATTAGGTACTTTTTTAGTAAGACCTTAGCTTAGAAATGAATTTGCCTGCAACATTATATCATCATACTAAGAGCTTAGCTTTTTAAGTTACATGTTTGTAAATGAAAGCAAATTTTACCATAAATACATATGTATTCGTAGGTATTCATCATATATGGGTTAAAATGACCTAACCTTTTAATGAAATTTATAATAAACAATCCAAAAAAGAAACAACACTAATAAATAACGTAAACATAACAGCACGCAACAGAAAAAAAACATATCTAAACCTCTTCAGTAGGTAAGCTGAAGTGGGTGAGCGATAACTATAACTCTTGGCGACAAAAGTGAGCTATTAATTATTATTTGAAGGGAGAACAAACGAGTATTTGTGTATGCTCAAATAGGAATTCACTATTCAAGTGGCAACAAAAAGTTTAAGCAGCCTGAAGCTATTAACATAAAAACATTAAATGTACTAGTAGGTAAAAAGTATTAGCTTTTATTCTAGGTTTAACTGTCTGACGGTTTTTTGTGTTAATTTTGTTCGGTTTTTATTTTATGATTAGAATTTCATCATTTAGGTATCATCCAATTTCGAGAAACAATCAGTAGGTATATAGTACGGGAAGTAGTGTCATAAGGTGCAAATTTTGGTATCGGATGAATTCACTTAGCACAGATGTAATATACGTAAAGCTAAGCTAATTGAGCCCGGTAGACATCCGCCACCCCCTGGCAGGTAGGCCAGCCAAAGTAATTTGTAATGGATTCAAGCTTTCAACTCCTTTTTAACCCCGTTAGAGGATGAATTTTTAAAAACGCTGAAATTACTTTTCTTTTATTCTAATAATATATGCATATACAAAGTTTCAAGCCCCACACTCGTAAAAAATTTGATTTCCATACAAATTTTCGACCCCTATTTCGCCACCTTAGGGGACGAATTTTCAAAAACGCTGAAATTAGTTTTCTTGTATTTCAATAATATATCTTTTAACGAAGTTTGATATTCCTAGCTTAAAATTTACCCCATACAAACTTTCATCCCCTTTTTAACCCCCTTAGGGGTTCAATTTATCAAATCGCTTCTTATCTCTTGTACACATTATAAATGTAAACTGGTGTGCATATTTCAACTTTCTAGCATTTGTAGTTTCGGCTGATAATAGTAATAGTTGAATAAAAAAGATAGCAACCGATTTTGATTTGAGGGTCTATATTTTTTTTTTTCTATTAAACTGTACATTAAATGTCCCAAAAATGAATTCCTTATGCCCGATTTATCTGGAAATGATACCAAACTCTAGGTGGTAGGTAAATAGAAGCCGATATGCGGCGTGTAACTTTGGATGCCCCCCTGCCTATCCACCAGGGGGTGGCGGATGGCTACCGGGCGAGAGATTTACGTAACTACATCTGTGCCAAGTGAATTCATCTGATACCAAAATTTGCAAGTCCCATACATTGGGTGACACAACTTCCCTCACTAATAGAGAAAGTTTACAGTATAATATACGATACCGGGCATTTAAGAAAACAATACCAAAACCATAGGTACCTACCTTGACTCTGTTCCAAAAGTACACTTTACGACTTCAAATTGTGAGCTTGCACGTTATCCGCATGTTTTTAAAAGTAGAGTATAGGTACTCGTAAAAATAAGTCAATGCATCAAAGTCATCAAACGCGTTCAAGAAAGACACTCCGCGAGTTACGAGTACCTAACTACATTTTTTAGTCGGATACTCAATGGGCTAACTTCAAGAACTAAATATCTAAACTAAACAATAGGAGCACGCAACGTTGCCCGACGTAGGCTTCAACATTAAATAAGTTCGAACTGTGGTCACGTATGAGAAAATGGCAGATAAAGCACGCCCACTCTTAGCTGTACAGTTCTTATCAATAATATGTATACATTTTTGGTTTTATTACAATGAAATAAGGTGAAAAACTGTTTACATATCTTTAACATCGCCGTACACTTATGTACCTACAATAAGTCGTTCAGTTACAGCGTGCCTTTGTGCCGTGTTTTATCTACAATAAACTTACAACACGAACGCCTTATAAACAACATTTGGCTTACAATATCAACTTCAATTTATGCATCTAGAAGGGCAACATTTCAGAGCTCACCAATAATATTGCCACTTCTTAACAAAAGTGGCAATACGGTCGGTACGAGTAAGTCACGAAAACAAGTAGAATTTGTCTGATCCTGTTTTTTTTTGTAAAATATGAATTTGAGCCGAAATAGTAAAACACGTGTCCTCCATTATTTTTTCATGTTCTCCAACATATATTCAAACCAGTAATTAACTTCGAGAAAGAGGTTAATCGGCGAATCCGACTCGGTTGGGCAGCGTTTGGGAAGCTACGGCACATCTTTTTGTCCAATATTCCGCAGTGTCTTAAGACGAAAGTCTTCGACCAGTGTGTTGCCAGTGATGACATATGGAACTGAAACGTGGCCGCTTACTGTGTGCCTCATAAGAAGGCTCAAAGTCACGCAAAGGGCAATGGAGAGGGCTATGCTTGGAGTCTCTCTGTGTGATCGCATCAGAAATGAGGCCATCCGCAGCAGAACCGAAGTAACCGATGTAGCGCTCCGAATCGCTAAACTTAAGTGGCAGTGGGCGGGGCACATTGCCCGTAGAACCGATGGCCGTTGGGACCGAAAGGTTGTCGAATGGCGACCACGTACCGGAAGGCGCAGCGTGGGTAGACCCCCCACAAGGTGGACTGACGACCTGGGTAAGGTCGCAGGAGTCCGCTGGATGCGGGTGGCGCAAGACCGGACATTGTGGCACTCTTTGGGCGAGGCCTATGTCCAGCAGTGGACGTCCTCTGGCTGATATGATGATGATGATGATGATGGACTAACTAGCAATTTGCTTGAACAAAACTCTCTACAGAAGTTAGAGCGTTTTGTCACTTTTCAGTACTTTGGAGGCCAATTTCTCCCAGTAAGTAGAGTATGGGCAGCTAACAAAAATATGTGGCTGTTATTTTAGACTACTCTATAACATATATAAAACTAAATCAAATCGGAGCTGACCAGTTGGGTACCCTTCCTTGTTAGTTACATTAATAAATAAAAATTACAACTAACTTCCCAAATTCCATTATCAAAAATGTAGTATGGTTAGTCCTACGAGGATTGATTTAAATGAATGGTAAAAATCTCTGAAACTTTAGTATAGAAAAGACATTCTTTACAATAAGCAACTTTTGCTATACCTATTCTCGGAACATATATTTTTGGCAGCAATACGGATGCAATATACACGTAATGTCGATATCTAACTACCGCGACG
The DNA here is from genome assembly GCF_910591565.1 of Cydia splendana. NCBI lineage: Eukaryota > Metazoa > Arthropoda > Insecta > Lepidoptera > Tortricidae > Cydia > Cydia splendana. Next base: position 12,914,458 of record NC_085966.1, on the reverse strand, counting down.
CTATTATGATAATGTTATGAGTTAGTTCTCGGTATTGCTACGCGAGGCGTATAATGTTTATTGAGCCAAGTATGTATAAACTGTAAAGTAATAGTTTCATTAGTAGAAGGGGTTAACCGGTTAAACCATGGTTACCAGTACAATTTGTCACTGGGTTAACGGTTTAACCGCTTAACCCCGGGTACTAACGAGGATGGTGCAAGTGGGCCTAATTGTTACAAATAATTGAATGTACATTACATATCAGACTAAGACTACTCACTTCTCTGTTGTCGATAAGTTTTCCTTTCCTCTCCTTATATTTCTTGTACAGCAGAGTGGGCACATCTTTCTTGGCAGTGTGTATGATGCCCATGCCAGCAAAACTGTCAACAATACGAACAGGAAGGTGACATCTAATTCTAGGGGAAATCATATGCAGTAATTTTGTCAAAAACTCCTAGTCACAAAGTTATAACTCATCTCTACGTGTAGTCTAATGTCTACCGTGCTAAAATTAAGGGGATTACGAGTTTAAGCATTACTAGGCCTATTTAGGTCAATTTAACATAATTTGGATTAGATTTCCTATCACTACAGGGTGATTCAGGAGACGTGAGCAGGACTAACACTGCGCATATCGTTAATTATAAGCAACTGTTTCGTATCAGTATTAGTGAGGTTAACGTTAATTTTCTAGTCGTGTTGAAAAAAAAAGTTATTAATTTTTTTACGACATGCATGGTCACCCTAAAATTAGAATACTAAACTACCCATATTCTGTGTCAAATTGAATGTCATTACTGTCTGGTTACTTTTGAAAACTCGTATCTCACTCAAGTTTGACAGTTTATTTTCTTCGTAATCAAAATGCCATTACGGTTAAAGAGGTTTTATGTTTATTAATTAGGTCCTGTAGGGTGACCATGATTATTGAGAATTAAATTTGCCCTCACCAAAAAGTTAAAAAATAGGAAAAAGTGTGATTGTTTCACCTAAATACGACGGTGATCGATCAATTATCAGTTACTGAGTGTGCAGGATTAGTCCTGCTCACGTCTCATGAATCATTCTGTATAAGTATAACCTACTTATACTTTCTAGTAATGTCGCTAGTTAATGTTCCGGCCTAATAACGACATTACCTAGCTGTGATGTGTACTAATAATCCCACAATGGGGTTGGCCGGTGGAAGTTTTTAGCAGATGGCGCCATCATAGCTTGCCCTGTCAATCCCTAGAATTGTGTCAAATTTTTGTTTTTTTAATACCCTGAATGCCAGCCCTTTAAGCCAAATCTCATAGAAAAAGGGGCAAGCTATGATGGCGCCATCTAGGCAAACCTTTGACAGTTGCCAAATGCCAACCCCATTCATGTACCTAAAGGTATTTTGTATAGCGAGCTGTAAAATTGCGCGCATACGTCTCTGTCTTCCTGCTCGTCCTCGAGCTGGTGCGGATGCTCCGGCTTGAGCACGAGTCTGCAGCGGATCAGTGCTCGCTTGTAGCTACAGGAACATGTACGTACCTGACCCGGTAGCTGCCGCGCTCCGGCACCTCCGCGCATACGTCTCTGTCTTCCTGCTCGACCTCGAGCTGGTGCGGATGCCTTGAGCACGAGCCTGCAGCGGCCCCATGCTCGCTTGTATCTACAGAAACATGTACGTACCTGACCCGGTAGCTGCCGCGCTCCGGCACCTCCGCGCATACGTCTCTGTCTTCCTGCTCGTCCTCGAGCAGCTGGTGCGGGTGCTCGTCCGGCTTGAGGTGCTGCGCGAGTCTGCAGCGGATCAGTGCTTGTTTGTTCCAGTTCACCAACTACAGGATGAAAACATGTGGTTAGGCCTTGTTAATTAGATAGGGGGATTCCCCTACGATACCTAATATGCAAAGGAATACTATAGCTACACAATACTCATAAGGGCCAGGCGCAAATCTTAAGTCGATGTAACAGAATACGCTTTACATAACAGAACTAGTACTTCTCATTTTTCCTTTTATTAACAGTAGCGGAGGCGTCCAAAACTCAATTGTATTCTGAGAATTTCAGAATAAACCTCTATTGTCTTTATGTGATAAGCAGCATTCTAAATATAACTAGGTTACTGTTTTATTTATAATAATGGTTATTTCAGTTATTTGTAAACACGCTTATGTTGTAATACGAAGAGTTGAAAAATAAAATGTGCCTTGTTATTGTCATTGTTCTTTGTGCAAAATGGGAACACATTCTGATAAGGAACATGTACAGTAAAGAAGACTAGTTGAAATGACAGTCATAAATATAAATACCTACATAATTTAGCTCTTTTTAACCCCCGACGCAAAAAGAGAGGTGTTTGACGCCAATGTCTGTCTGTCTGTGGCATCGTAGCTCTCCAACGAATGGACCGATTTCGATGCGGTTTTTTTTTAAGTGAAAGCGTGATTCCTGGCGGTGGTTCTTAGCTATGTTTGATACAAATCTATCCAGCAGTTTGAAGAGTATCAGCTCTTTCCAAAATGATGTAATTAAGGCATTTTTGACATAAAATGGATTTTTATGGCATGTAGCGTAAATTTTCAATTTCAATTATTTATTTCAAGATCAGTGATCCCATTGTGTTAGTATTACATATTTATGAGGCTTGAAACTATATTAATACTTAAAAGTTATATTAGACTTAATTAATTTAATTAAACTTATCATTTTCATGGGACAACAAACGTGATCAGCAATCATCCTTAGAATGCTGTTTGTGCTATCCCTGGTTCTACGCAGTAATGAGGCCGCAGTAAAGAGTTTTTTTAAATTGTTAACCTATTTCATACCTCGACCATAGGATGCGTCTTGACTTTACTGCTGGTGCTAGTTTTGCCGAGTAGACAGCCGTGTGTGCCGACCATCTCACTCCTGTACCGGAACCGGAAGTGGTCCTGCGGCTGCTCCACGATGCGCAGGAACGGCCTTTCTGTCGGTAAATAACTTTTTCACATCACCTATTCGAAAAAAGGGCGTTTTCTTCCCTGCTAGGAGAGATCAAAGTGGCACTTTTCTTCCCTGCTAGGAGGGATCAAAGTTGTACTTTTCTGTTCTAGGACACGATTTTTTCTCAAATAATACATATTTTGGAACATAACAATTTCCTCACAGTTGATGTGAAAAGCAGTATGTGTCACACGGTATCAAAATTATTTCTTCTTGGGCGTTAACACTTGAATCCCTTATTACGCTCAGGATTCTACTTTACAATCCCTCACTACGTTCGGGATTCTATTGTAGAATCCATCGCTTCATTCAGGATTTAATGTACGCCCTTGACGGAAATATATCATTTTGATCCCTTGTAACACAAACTACTATTATAAACCTTTCAATTTAATTCAATTCATTTAGTTACAAACAGGTGTTACATACATATAATTAAGTGCTCCACTTTTGGCCATATGAAATGAGGCATACAAATATTTAACGTGAGTGGCGGTGTAGCTCATGAGTTTCAAATTAATAGGTATCATCCTAATAATAAAAGTCAACTATTTAAATACTGCGTGCTCATCAAATAATGTCAAAATTCTAATTGTTAAATGTCAAATTAAGGCCTATATTCTATAGATAATAAATTACATATACATGCACTTTAAACACGCGATAGTAAGCCTTATTGAAATGTATGAAGGTTGATTTTAAACTGGTATGTTGTCGGCTGTTGCCAATTGTGGCGATATTTTTTTTTTAATTAAACTGTTGATGCACGGTTTTTTGTATCTATCAATAACGCCTTCAGTCATCTCATAAAAGTCCGAATTGTGATTGTGAGTTAAGAGGGTGGGCTATTGCCCATACCAAAAAGAATAGATAGTATAGAGGGGTCCTGTCATTGTAAATTTTGTAGTCACTGTAAATTTACTGCCATCTATCGACACACGACTAAAACTCAAAATGAAAACGTATAAAGTTATCAAAAAATGTTATATGGATAAATGATTTTATTATATTTATATCATTTTGATCCATGTTCATTCACTGATATCTATGTGTTAAAATTGTTAAATATGAAACGGTGTCGTCACGCCATCTAGCCGAGGATAGGCTAAAGGTGTGTGCGGCATCTATTCGAGAATGACTTTTACTTGAATTCCGAGGCACGTTTTTTCCTTAGCCTTTATTCGTCTTATACAAAGTTACTCAAAGTTATATATGTCTTTGCCCATACTATACACGCACACATGTGAACTATGTGTATGTACATATATTTCGTACATACATACACATAGTTCACTTGAAAAACCTAAACATTATGTTATGTGTATGTGTGTATTGTATACTTAAGAGCCAACGGGAGTGGTCATTTCTCCATACAAACGTACTCCTCGTTTTCCTCCGTGGTTTTTGAAGCTAGAGCAATGATTTTTTCAACACAGATTATAATGTAGTAAATAAAGGTAGTGGACCCCGCAGTAATTCCTCAGCCAGAAAAAACTTTACAGTATGATAAAGTATCAATAAATAATAAGTATTGTATAAATATCCAAAGAATAATAATAATAGAATTAAAGTAAATACCTAAAGTCTCAAATCGTTAATATCTTTTTACAGAAAAATGCTCCGTTCAAACTTTCTTCACCGGACATATTCATGTAACGTATTGCAACAATATATGAAATATCCAAAAAAATATCCCAGCAGAAATACCAATATTAATAAAATATAATTTTTTGGTGTGTCGTGGACCGGAAAATTGCTCAGTCTAATTTTTTCACTGGAATGCCAGCTTATTGCTGTTTTATACCTACAAAATGAAAATCCAAAAAAATTACCATGTAACTATACTATTTTCAGAAATTGCCTTTTTACTCGCTGTGGAAAATTTCTCTATCCATTTTATTTATTGAATTAAGTTCACAGTTTTCTTTCCATTCATCTATAAAAACATCCAAAAAAATAACGAGCGCATTAAAAACGAAACATAACGGGAACAGTGTGTAGGGAGCGGAGTACAAGCGGGGTGCGTGAGCGGTACCGGCAGTGCAGTCGGTGACAAAGGTTGTATAGTTTTTGACAAAAAGCTTTTTTATCAATGCCAATATAAACAAGGATATTAGAAAAAGACATAAGTGACACTGACGTATCTGTCGTAGTTTTTTTTTGTTCTTGAACTACGTGATCGTGCTTTGTGGCGCACCTTGGGGGAGGCCTGTGTCCAGCAGTGGACTGCAATAGGCTAACGATGATGATGATGATGAAGTGTCTTTCAGTTTATAGTGCAAGTTTCATCAAAATTGGTTCAGTAGTTTTAAAGATCTTGACGGTTAAGTTTTAAGATATCGCAATTTATTAACGGTAAGCATACGATAAGTAATCTTTATTACGTGGCAAAAATTCTAGTACGGCTACGACCAGTTTTGACATTGTCAATGTCAAAACTGGTCGTAGTGGTTTAGTAGTGTATTTGATGTCGGTTGTTATTAACGTCTTTAGCGTGATATTATTCTAATCAAAGTTATATGAAACTACGTTAATATAATTATATTATTCGGTACAAAGAAAACGCAAAAAATCACTAAATGTAGTGTAAAGAATCACACACTAGTGACAACGACAACTCCCTTCTTATGGCTCCTCTACAGCTCTACACGATGGGCCAGCGCCGGCCACTCCAAGGGACGCATTTAAGCGTTAGAGGGAGCAAGTGACATTGCTATCTCATTCTACCGCATGGCTGCGTCCCTTGGAGTGGCCGGCGCTGGCCCATCGTGTAGAGGAGCCATTAAGTGCAGGCTGCGGGTCACGCGGTCGGGTCGTATTAGAAGCACAAGGACGCTAATCTGCACTAAACTGCTAAAGGAAGACGGTACATTATTGCGTAACCGCGGGATGGATTTATCTTCGCTTCCAAAATTTCGGTGTCCTGGATGATATTTCTTTTGGATATTTTGGATTTAAGTGTATACGTGACTACTCAGTATATATTTAAAAAGAAATCAGGCTGAGAAATTTTCCACTCTCAGTTTTTAATAGTTCTAAAATACATAAATTTGGGTATGCATTTTTTTTGGATTTTCTTACCCTCTACGCTAAATTATATTCTAAGATCATATAAGAAGAAAAAATTGACAGAGCAATTTTCCGATGAAAATGAGCACCAAAAAAAGGAATTATCATAAAAAAATATTCTCATGTTTGACAAAAGTTTTTGATTTTTTAGGGTTCCGTACCCAAAGGGTAAAACGGGACCCTATTACTAAGACTTCGCTGTCCGTCCGTCCGTCCGTCCGTCCGTCCGTCCGTCCGTCCGTCCGTCTGTCACCAGGCTGTATCTCACGAACCGTGATAGCTAGACAGTTGAAATTTTCACAGATGATGTATTTCTGTTGCCGCTATAACAACAAATACTAAAAACAGAATAAAATAAAGATTTAAATGGGGCTCCCATACAACAAACGTGATTTTTGATCAAAGTTAAGCAACGTCGGGAGTGGTCAGTACTTGGATGGGTGACCGTTTTTTTTTTTGCTTTTTTTTCGTTTTTTTTTTTTTTGCATTATGGTACGGAACCCTTCGTGCGCGAGTCCGACTCGCACTTGCCCGGTTTTTTTCTAGTATCACATGCTGATACAAGTAACTTATTTGGTAAAATAATTTTGGACGGAGGAATTACTCGGTTCAATATATAAACAGATTTGTATTTTTACGTATAAAAACCTAACTTAGCAGTGTTTTTTTTTTTGGATATTTCATATGTTAGTTTCGGCTCATACTATACAATAACCAAGCAAAATTTCATCGACTGAGGAATTAATGCATGGGTCTCCATACAACATCTTGCTTCGTTTACTCCACTACATATTAATATTGTCAATATCTGTGTCGGACCGTTTTGCTTTTTTTGATATTTTTGTTTTTTAAGGCGTTAGAGCCCTTCAAAAATGGCCAAAATGGCCTAATTGACTATGCCGCAATGAGAGGCGTGGCATTCAAAACTGATATCAATTAGCCAAAAAAGCAAAACGGTCCGACACAGATAATTTCATAATCATTTAGATTTCCAAATTTGGTTACGATTGGATAAGTTTTGGAGGAGGAAACAGAGGAGTACGAAACCTCGATTTTTGAGATTTTTACGCAGGATTTTTCGCCTTGTCCTTATCGCACTACTTTTAGGTGCCGCTTCCGTTAGCGAGACGGGTATATTTACCTAAAATATTTAAAACTCAGCTCCTGTTTCGTCTTAAAGCGGGACTGATAAGTCAAGAGCTTTCATGATTTCATGATCTAATTGTAGTTCAGCGATTTCAGACTGTTTACTGTAATAATAATACTCCAGAGTTATGAGTAATTCCTTTATCAACAAGTAAGTTAATCCGTTATGGATGTATACTACAACGAATAAACAAAACTAACAGCAACACTATGAATCAACCATAAGTAGATTTTATGTTAGTTATGTTCAAGTAATAAAGTAGGTGTGGTACTTATATCGATGGTCAGTGAACAATGTTGAAGGTGGTACAGAAGCCTGGAAAAGGATACAAATGCATAATACACTCTACAAATGTACATTTAGAATGGAATAATGTGTGTAGCCATTTAAAGCATCAGGTTGGTAAAGACTTGACAATCAAATTCGCGACATGTCAATATACGAGTACGTCAGGATATCTGGTACGCCATGAATTGCAAACACAGGTGCCGGCAAACTTCTTGAACATAATTCTGAAAATACAAGGTTACACTGTTGTACTGTATTTCCATGTCTGTCGCGCAAATAATGATAAGACTAAACGAACTTAAAGATTAAGAATTATGTTCAAGAAGTCTGCCGGCGCCGGCACCAATACAGCATTGTCTGACTCAAATTATCAACACTGGCATTTTCATGTAGATCTCTAGATAAAAAGCCGGTCAAGTGCGAGTGTGACTCGCGCACGAAGGGTTCCGTACCATTACACAAAAACCGGCATAAAAATCACGTTTGTTGTATGGGAGCCCCACTTAAATACACAAAAACCGGCATAAAAATCACGTTTGTTGTATGGGAGCCCCACTTAAATATTAGGGTTCCGTACCCAAAAGGTAAAACGGGACCCTATTACTAAGACTTCGCTGTCCGTCCGTCCGTCCGTCCGTCCGTCTGTCCGTCCGTCCGTCCGTCCGTCCGTCTGTCACCAGGCTGTATCTCACGAACCGTGATAGCTAGACAGTTGAAATTTTCACAGATGATGTATTTCTGTTGCCGCTATAACAACAAATACTAAAAACAGAATAAAATAAAGATTTAAATGGGGCTCCCATACAACAAACGTGATTTTTGACCAAAGTTAAGCAACGTCGGGCGTGGTCAGTACTTGGATGGGTGACCGTTTTTTTTTTTTGCATTTTTTTTTCGTTTTTTTTTTCATTATGGTACGGAACCCTTCGTGCGCGAGTCCGACTCACACTTGCCCGGTTTTTTATTTTATTCTGTTTTTAGTACCTATTTGTTGAATGTTATACTTGTTATAGCGACAACAGAAATACATCATCTGTGAAAATTTTAACTGTCTAGTTATCACGGTTCGTGAGATACAGCCTGGTGACAGACAGACGGACGGACAGTCGGACAGTGAAGTCTTAATAGGGTCCCGTTTTTACCCTTTGGGTACGGAACCCTAAAAAACGATGGTTCATAGTCTTACTATTAACTTGTTGGATCAGCAATGTATGGTGAATAGTGTCCGACCGAAGGTTCGGTTTCGGTTTCGGTTTCGGCCAGTTTCGGCCAAAAAATCATGTTTCGGCTGTAGTTTCGGTTTCGGCCAAAAAACGGCCGAACCTTTCGGCCGGGCCGAAACTTACGAAATGGTACTTCGGACAAGGACCAAAAGTTGGGGAATAAGTAGGACAACAATATTAATACATATCTACAATAATCTACATATACTGATTCATCTATAGGTACAGAAATTAATTGGTTTATTATAAAACACTATTCCACTAATGAGAGCGCCACTGGACGGTCGACGCAGTTTTAAGAGGCTGTCAATACCTATAAAGCGCACACTGTCTAATTGTATCGGAGTGAATGAGATAGCACTGTCGCACGTAGCCGTTGGCCGAGTATCAGCTCGGCCCGAATCGAACGATGTCTTTTTCGCTCTTATTCAGTCATTTTTCTATCTACCACTAATGGCAAATTTTAAGCGAGGCTAAAGGCTATGCTCAACTAGGGCCGCAAAATTGATTTTATCAATAGTTAACATTTTGCGAAGCTGAACAGCTGACTATTGATTAAAACGAAAAAAAAACCCTTAAAACGGTCCCCAGTACAGTTTTTCATACGAATGCTCGACCTTAGCCTCACTGTTTACCTCAATTTACCATTGGTTTGTGTTCCACATGTCCTCTACTCTACTTCAGCATAGCCTTTGGCCTCGCTGCGCCATGCTCAGCCTGCGGTCTCGCTTTTTAATACAATGGACATTGGTTGGAGTCTGTGCTTAACTACTTATCCTGAAGCTTGAAGCACGGCTTTGACTTCGCATGAAAGTTCGCCTCACTGGGGCACTTCGGACTTTTAGGCCCGGGTGTAGATCGGTACCTGGCCTTGCGATATTGTTAACAAAAAATTTCGCGCTCGCTGCGCTCGCGTTTTTGGTTGACCCTGTATCTACATGTTAGCTAGACCAAGAAAATTCTGCAATGATTTTGATAGCATACGCAGTGTTACTAGTGCAAATGTTATTTATACGTCATAATTTCATACAAGTTTTGACGTTTAAAGTAACACTTGCACTGCATGTGTTATCAAAATCATTGCAGAATTATCTTGGTCTAACTCTAGTAATTTTCTTAAAAAACTGCTTAAGTAACATCAATTTCAAGGACATTGGGTGTTGACAGCCCCATAATATGTGTGTAAAAGCGGTTTTATGACATTTTTTCAACGATTTTAACAAGTCTACAAAAGTTTCGGTTTCGGTTTCGGTTTCGGCCGAAACTAGAGCCAAAGCCGAACATTCGGTTTCGGTTTCGGTTTCGGCAAAAAAATATGTTTCGGTCGGACACTAATGGTGAAATGTCAATGTTAGGCAAAAAAAATTCAGCATGGTGAAACAAAAGCCAGGTGATAAATTGGATCCAGTAACCCTTGTGTTTACGAAAGGACGTCTGGTGTAGGTCAGCCTTAAGTCAACCTAAAAATTATTTGGCATACTATTATTACATTATTTGGCATATTATATGGCAACTATGTTATATCGAAAATAATGTATGTGAAATCAACTCTATATTGTGAATCCACTTAAAAAAAAGGTTTTTCTTGAATTTAGGCATAGCCAGGTTAAAGTTTTAGAGGTTCAATACAGATAATCGGCAATGGCTTTGACTCTGTACAGCTAGTGATATGCTCAGGCATGTTATGTTATGTAGAAGCCACCTTATCAGTTTTATTGATGCTTTGATTCTCAGAATTTGTAGTCTGCGATTCTGAAGGGTACAAACAAACAGATACAACTAGTATAATAAGCTATTGTTAAGTGAAAAAGAGCAAGCAGTGAAGTTGAAAATTCCATAATCAAGCAAATCTAGCATTTTGTCTTCACTGTAAGTTGGTAAACCAGACATGCATTAAAACAAAAGTGACCCCATCAATTGTATAATTTTTAGCCAAAATGTGCTACTTGGTTGGCTAGTAATAGCAGGCAACAAAGTTATTTAGTCCTGAGTAGGTATAACCCGTTTGTAATCTAGACTGCACTAAGGCCTGGCTATTTTTAGCTAAACATCTAAACACACCCGCTAACCAATGGATTTAAACATGCAAACATCCACAACTTCTCTATATTCATAGCATAATTGGGGATCATCCATTAATTACATCACACTTTTAGGGGGGGGGGGGGGGCAAGAAAATGTGACAGGGGGAGAGGGGAGTCACAAACTTTGATTAATGATTACACACGTACACTTTAATTTATTTAATTCGCTGTACAGTGAAATAACAAGTTTTTGGAACGATAATCATTTTTATTCGTTTAATTTTCTTTCCAGTTTCAGTTTTGGGTTATAAAATTACTAATATTTCTTTTTTCAAAAATATTTTGATAAAATATTAATAATAGGTACAATCTACTTAATTCGATTTGCCGATTACGTTGAAAAAATGTGACGTCACACCAGGGGGGTTTGCCAAATGTGACCAAGTGTGACAATGTGGGGGGAGGGGTCAAAAAACCTAGAAATTCGTGTGATGTAATTAATGGATGACCCCTTGCTAATATGAGTAAGTATATCTACTGCAGAAATAATGTCAAAGAAAAATGTGAGTGAGACATGGGGTCAACATTTAACCTCTAGAGGCCCAAAATACAAAAAAATTGTATAAATCAAATTAAATTTGAATCAATGGTATTAGAAAATATAACGCAATTTGATTCAATTTAAAATTGAACGAAACAAAACCAAAGCGAGTCTGTTCCTTTTAATTAGGTAATGATTTAGATTTCATTGGAGGTAATTTTGTAGGTACTAGAAGTTAAGAATATATGTCATAGTACCAAACCGCGGCTTGTGTGCCACAAGTGGCTCTTTCGAGGTACAGTCAACGTCAAAGATAAGTTTGCTTTTTTTGCCTTATTACAAAGGAGTAAGGGGCAAAAGTGTAAACATATCTTTGACATCAACTGTACAAAGGCTCTTCTGGTTTCCATAACCATGACCATTTAGACAGACCAAACCAAAAATGGAAGTTCAAGACTCATTGAAAAGGAATATACAGGTTTTAAAGGGTCGGCAACACACATATAACACCCCTGGAGTTGCAATCGGCCAAAGGGTACGCTGACTGTTTACTATTGCAGCAGGCGTGACTGTTTACTATTGCAGCAGGCGTGACTGTTTACTATCCCGGCAGGCCGTGTATTGTAAACCTTATTTGGTTGCAATAAGGTTAAGTACACATTGGCACTCAAACCTACAATCAATCCTTGTTTATTCAAGTTTATAGTTATAACTTATCTGTAGTGGCGGATTTGCCCTAAGGCCCAGTAGGTCGGGCCTAGGGTGGCAAAAATAGGTATATATACTTAGATATATGTTTATACTAAGATAGTGATTTCTAAAGAACTTGTTGTTGTTATATTTATAAGTATCATAGTATAATAAACTTATTATTTCCATATTTTAACAAAGCTGTTTACCATTCTAAGATACCTAAAGTGGATAAGAAAAAAAAGAAAGCAAAGGTTATATTTTGAATTAATATAATGTATAATACTTATTTCTTTTCTTTAGTAAACCTTAATACTAACTTCATTTCTCTGTAATATCTTGACGTGTTAACAACATTAATCTTTCTTTGTGGTGAAGAGTTCCATTTAGGTAGGTACATGTGTTGTTACAAATCGTAAAAACGCAATCATAATATTATGGTTAACACTGTTTTGTTTGCCATAGAGCCCATAGCAAATACAGCAACCTTGTTTATTTACCTTTCATCCCGTTGAAGCCATTGATTTCGGCACAACTAAGTTCTGTGAAGACATTAGCCAACTGCGGCACTTGCTGGCATGGCGACCGATGCGGGGACCCCATGTACGACAGCGGCGAAGACGCCGCTTCACTCATAGTATCGTGCTCACTTGTTGACATTGTAATTTTACACTTTGAGAACTTAAACGTTGCAATTTTTACTTGATTGTCCACTTCTCACTCTTACATACAGTACAAACACTAGCCAGAGCGAAATAGAATAGGGAAAACCCGAATGAAAACTTCACAATAAGAAAATCATTTGAACGAGCTCTAATAATTATTCGCTCATGATGCACTTCTTAATTAAAACATTATTAACAATTTAATATGTTTTCCTTGAGCAACGTACTACCGCTTCTGATCAAAATAGGAAACGAAATAAAATAAAAATAATGGGCTTATGGCATGCACACAGTTGCAGAAATCTCGCTGGCTTGGCTGACATTGACAGGTCCAATCCACGGTGTTGCCAGCTTAATTACCACTAATTCGCAAGTTCTGGTCAAACAGATTACAATAGGGAATATTACGCAAAACTCTGAGTAGGTAGAGGGCGTCACTAGGCCAATCACATGGCCTACCGTGACACACGACAGTCGAAAATTCTGTTTCTGCCTCTCTATCACTCTTGACTACTCGATCGTTAAAGAGGCAGATAAAGAAATTTAGATTTTTGCGTTTCGCGGTAGGCCACCTGTAAACAAACCATATGATGTATCAATGTCATAGTGAAAACTTGTCAAAAAACTGTTTAAGGCCTAGTATGTATAAGTTACTCTATGGTTTACTAAAAAAATAGTGCTGCACTCTGGCGGCAGAACATTGCAGTAATACTCCTTATTATGACGAAAATCAATAAAAAAAGGATCTTATGTGCAATTTTTAATAACAATAAATGTGATATTGTCCATATTAGTGTGTAAATAGTCCTATTAGGATCTACGCTAATTGGTTGACTAAAGAAAATAATTATACACACTTAATAATAATTGAATGTTAGCAAATGTAATTAAAAGAGTATTGTCAATTCAATTCAATCTACCTATAGGTACTCTGTATCTTTGGTATTAAAATAAAAGTAAACAAAATGGCTCCTTAAGCCAGTTGAGGGTAGATGAAAATATTACACTATCAAATAATCTAGGTTAAAGTCGGGTCGTTTAGTGACTGATCCAGGCGGTTTTGTAATTGGTACCTAGGTTAACCACCAAATGTAATAACTAGGTACTTACCCGAAAATTTATAATTGTTTGTTTACTTTTATTTAAATACCTAAAGATATATATTGGGTCAAGCAGATCTTGTCAGTAGAAAAAGGCAGCAAATTTGAAAAATGTAGGCGCAAAAGGATATCATCCCATAGAACATTTTGGTGAGGGGGCGCTGCGTGAGCGACCGGAGCGAGAGAAACAATTGCATGGAATGGAATACACATACACACATTGCTTCTATTCTCTTGCTCTAATATTCATATTAAATCTCTTTTTTTTTCAAATATTGCAAACAAAAGTAACGCAGCCATACTTGTCCAAATATATAAGTACTTACTTACAATTTACAATAGCGAAGTGTTTGGTGCCGGTGTGATTGATTATTTAATATGAGTATGTACTTATAAATCTTATAATCCATAATACCTCCATACCTGATCGATCTTGCAAAGATTTTTTGTTTATTTTCATTGCTCCCTGAAGTACGGATTCTCTGTCTTCAGCAGTAGCAGTAGATTAACTCACTTTCAACATAACAGTAAGTATTTTTTACATACGTCACAACAATTATTCAGTAAAATTCCCAATCAAAATAATAACCTAAAATGTACACTCAATGCAACCATACCATAAAAAACTAAAACCATTAAATGTATTACTTTCAAAGGTTGGATAAGCGCAGTGTTGTCTTTAAAAAGGTATTTTTTTTTTCTCAATCTAGGTCTACCTAGTTTAACTATAATATTAAGGAGTAACATTTTATTTCTGAACGTATAATACCACAAACGCATCGTGAATTAATACTTTCTAATATATAATTCTTACGTTTGGCACATAACATTATTCATATTATACTTGAACTAGAACTTGTATTCTTTGCATTATTCAAAATACGAAAAAAAAAGAAGATGTTAAGATAACTTGTGATCTGGCAACACCTGTACTGCCGAACGTTTCGCATATTGATGACGTAACACAGCCGGGGAAGAACCAGCCGGATGACTCACGAAAACCCCCGAGCCCGCGCCGCGTTCGGCGCATGATGAACTCTGTGAGAACTCTGTTGACCGACGATGTTATGTATTAGAAAAGATGATTTAATGAATCATATCATATGGATGATTACATTGATTGTTGTCGAAAATAAAGATCATATTGTTATTATCAATTTCATTGTAGGTAATCGTGAAATAGCTAGGAATTATACTTACGGTTACGGCGCTTTCACACCGCAACCACAGAATAAATAATAGTACTAGGTACAGAAGACTCACTCTCTAACAAGACGCGTCTGTTACTAATCAGCACAGATATGGCCGCTAGGTGGCGACAGCGCCACGCGCGGCTTATGGCACAGAATAATTAATAGTACTACCGTACAGAAAGGAAACTTCCTACTAAAACGAAGTTTGACAGCGGTTCAGGGTCGAATCTTGCTGTCCCTTTCTAATATATGGCACTATCCCTTTCGGCTATTTAGGGTTGTCATAAATCAAGTGATTATCTTATCTGTGGTCGTGCACGCAAAAGGAAGTCAAGTGGTGCCAACCCTAATAATTGCTCGGAGCAATGCTGAGTCGAGCGGAGCCGAGTTTGACCGAAGTCAGGAGTTTCGCACCCCTGCTTATGGCAAACCCCAAAATTGGGGCCGAACGGATGTACTTTTAGCTACCTGTAGCAAAGCGACGAAATCGCGGAGTGAGCCACGCCTGCCGCAACATAATTATGTAGGTACCTACTTACTTAACAATAATAACATTATTGTGACATTATGTAACTTTAGGATCTTATAGAAAAATATTATGATTACCTATACCTAAACGGAAACCTGTCCAAATAATTTGCTATCTTAATAAAACATTAGTACAAAAACTGGATATTGATGGGTGGTCAATTAATTAAACGAATTGTCCTTATAGTATCTGAGATATAGGTATTAGGTACTTGCCTACAAAACATAATTTTAGGTGGTTATCTCACTGCAAAACGGATGCGGGCCAATGCGATAAGTACTTAGGTACTTCATTTCTCTTGTACAATTATGATTTGAGTTAATTCAGTTATTTGCCAAAACCACTACCTACCTAGTACCCAAGTAGTAGGTACAACCATGCTTTAAGTAGGTATCTATAACAGCATTTATACTGTACAGCTAGCAATTAGAAGAAATATCATAGCCTGTATTTACAAAAACAAAATTACTTATACTAGGAAGTGTCTGGCTTCCTTTTTTATCTCGCTCGTTGAATCATGCCATTGGAAATAAATTATATTAGAGATCTGTTAAAACAGGCATACTAAAGTTCTATCTGACATTGATAACACAAAGAAAACGTAGGTACAGTCGCCATCAGATATATCGGAGCGGCCAAGGTGTTCACAATATCTGAACACGCGCTCTAACGCCCTGACAATAGAGGCGTGTTCCGATATTTGTGAGCACCTTGGCCGCTCCGATATATCTGATGGCGACTGTACGTATGTAAAGGAAAATGATCGCACACAATAATTAACTATATGTACTGTAGTCTATAACAGGCTGGTTACTTCCTTGCCCAGCGGATTGGCATTGCCATTCAGCGCGGCAATGCCACCAGCCTTCTGGGCACCCTACCATCCGGCACCGAGCTAGCTCCCATTTTTTACATGTAAATATGTGTATTAAGGACATTCAAGTGACCTTTATAGTCAAATGTCATTTCAACATGCGGGGTCTAATACAAGTTCGATATACTTGGGTTCTATTATCTCTGTCCCTCTAGGTATGTTCTTACTGCTTAGGGTGAAAAATTTTGTGTACTACACGAGATCAAAGTTATTTACATCTCGTGCGCTTATGAATCCCTTACTACGCTCAAGATTCTAATTTAGATTCACTCGCTACGCTCGTGAATCTATTATAGAATCTTTCGCTTGCACGGGACTCAAAATAAGCACTCGAAGAAATATCAAACTTTGATCTCTTGTTGTACAAATAACTATACATCGGTCGATAAACGTTAGTTTTTTAGTAATAAAACAAAACAAAAAATAAAAGTCATACGTTTAATAAATCCTTAAACTCTAACAAGGCACAATGTATACTTTTAACAAATATAAAAGAGATTCACTCTAAATACATTCTCTTAAAAACGCTAACAATCACTAATATAACAAAATTGTAACAATAAAAATATGGAATGATTATTCTATTGTCAATTTAATTGATTGCTTTGCAGTTTTATTGACTCTCCTTGCATGATCACAATAATGGAACCCGAAGATTGCACCAAACCGTCTGTATTCTTAACAAATTTTTCTCAAAAATGGAAGGCAAAGTCGACTTTGCCGTTTAAAAAATAGGTCGCGAAGCGCGTAGTTTATGGTCAGTCAAAAATTAAAAAGTTAAAAACATTGCAGTCTCGATTATGGGACTGCAATGTTGCATACAAATTCCATTATTTGTCGAGTTCCAAACTTTTTAAAAGTTGAAATGGCCATATCAAATGAAGGCACAGGCCCATTAAACAGCCAAACAGGTGATTAGTACCGCGACTATTTAGCTGTCTCAAATAGGTTGGCGTATTTTCGGCAGAAAAATACACTTCTATTTTTTTATTAAAAAAATAAAAAGGCGGCAAAGCTAATTTTTTCAATTGTTTCTACTTTTTTCTGTGAAAATATATACGTAAGAACGTTGCTTTTGTAAAATATTTCTATGATATTTATATTTCTTGCACCATTTTTGAGAAAAGCACTATATATGACTCGGCTGGAAGGCTACTTGCTGGCTTCGGATTCAATTAAACGGACTCCCAAGGTCGTCCGTTTAAAACGAATCCTCAGCCTGCAAGTAGCTACTTCCGAGCCTCGACAATAATGTACTATTATTATACCTATGGAAATGTTCATAGTTCTCTTCTGAATTGTGTTAATCAGTATGATATGGTTGGTGCAACCACTTAGCTTTTTTATATGCCAGATACATGAGATATTGCCTCAATTATTCCAACCTATCCGTTATTTTAGTACAAAATCGGTACAAAAGCGGAGTAGGGATTTGGCAAATCGAACTGTCATTTATATTTAGGACAAAGAGACCTTCACAGATTGGGTCCCAGGGTTTCAAATTTGCCCGTCAAAAGTTTTGACATTTTAAAGTTCGATTCGAATTTTGAATCTCTGCCGATTCGAAATCGCGTCCGTGGGACTCAATTCCTTAAGAGCGGTTACGCACTACGTCCGATCCGAATCCGATCCGAACTCGTGTAAATATGGTCCGTAGTAGCCGTAGAACTAATGGTAAGTTACGCACCGCACAGGTTGAATGACGGAAAGAAATCGGATGACGGAGATCGGATCTAGTGCGTAACTTACCACAGAAATAGTTCTACGGCTACTACGGACCATATTTTCACGGGTTCGGATCGGATTCGGGTCGGACGTAGTGCGAAACCGCTCTAAGCCTTCGAATCCGGCGAATGAAATATCTCGTTTGAAATGACAATCAAAATTCAACACTAAATTTAAAAACTCAAAGTCGTTTTTGGGCTGGCAAAAGATACTCCAAAGAAGGGTAGAATGGTAGGCTTAATGGTGGAACAGTCTGAGGTTGGTGTGTGCGAGCGTAATCTTGTGCTCGTTGCAGGCCGTGATGACCTCAGCATCGTTGTTGGAGCCGGCCGGGCTGCCGATGTACTCTACGCCGCACTGTTGAGCAAAAAATACTTTAGGGTGGTATTCCACATTCCACCTATCCAATATCATTGCGTCTCACTCTCTCATTAAGCAAAATGTGAGACGCAATACACATTGGACAAAGATATTGGACAGATGGATTACCACACTTAGTCACAAGTCACTGATGGCATTTTAACCGGGCTTGAAAAAAAGGAGATTTTCAATTTGTTGGAATTTTTTCATGAGAACTTTGCAATTTATGAATTTCACAAGCCGCAAAAAGAAGAGGTGATAAGAACTTTACAGCGCCAGACATTAAAGAGATAACTCACAAGCTATGTGATAACGTAATCAAGTCGACCGAAAGAAAGGATGAGTAACTTTTTTATCAACAGTTTCTTGTGTGTGTTTTTATACATAGGCAATGTGGTCCGTAAATACTAAATTTCTACCTAGGGCTGTACTATTGTGCGTACGAAATTAGGCAGAAGTATTTATTTCACTTTTTTTTCTCAAAAGTGTAATGAGAAACATTGCGTGCCACGGGCGGTACAGGAATAACGAACTCGTGTTAATTAAGGCCTCGCCTTCCGCTTCTGGCTTCAATTCACACTCGTCCGTGACTTCTTGTTTATGACCCATAATACACAATGTATTCATTTACACGAGTCCTGTTGGCACAACTGAAATAGCGGTCGCGCTCCCATACTAAATTTGACCTCGGTTGTCTTATGTTCTCCGTCTATTATAGTAGTCGTGGTGTTCTGTGGTGTATAACTGACCTGTACAGCTCGGTCGATGTTGTCTCGGAAGGGGAAGAAGGCGTCAGAGGCGAGCGCCACCTTGTCGAGGTGCGTGAGCCACTCGCTCCGCTCCTGCTCCGTGAGGAGCGCAGGCGCCGGTCCGTCGAACAGGGACTCCCATTGCGACAGCGGCATATCCGTACCTGGGGAATTAAGAATATACTTAAATATTGTCTTCGATTACTCATGAACTAAATCTATCAATAGATCTCGACAACTCGCGTTGTTGTGCTTTTTCCATCAAAGAGGCCTTTGCCCAGCAGTGGGACACTATAACGGGCTAAAAGAAACCGGACCATGAGTATAATGAATAAAAAAAAAACAACGGGTTGCACTCCGGGAGTGCCGGCAGAAGTGAAAACTCAACGATACAATGTCAACTCAAAATATTAATAACAGCGCCACCTAGTGCAAAATGTCTGCAGCACTATGTATAATTGAGGTTAACGCCATCTAGCGTTATTTCGTCGCATTATTTGAAACGGTTGTCTATTGTTTGTCCGAAAATTATATAAAATAATACTCATATACGCGAATTTTATTTGCCCGAATTTCATTTGCCCGAATTGTTTGTTTACCATAAAAATGATGTGACCACGGACCTAGAGAGTAAACCGGATAGTGTACATTAGCCAAAAAGTGTGTCCACATGAGAAGTCAAGGTGGGCCGTTGCATCTCTTTCTAATTAGGGTGACCATAAGTCATATGTATGTGGGATATTAGGATAACATTGAATATATAGTTTGGCCAGGATCTTTTCTTATTCGTGCATAGTTATAAAAAATCATACTGTCTTTTCGCTGTACTAGTATTATGGCCTAAAAAGGGATGGATACAGTTTTTTTTACTCTTCTGTACAACGCTTCACACAACCTTAGGTACTTAATATAGTTGTTCTAAAAACTGTTATTAATAGGCGTAGATGCTAGACCACGAACATGGTCGATCCTCAGGAAGGTGGTCCGCCGTAACGTCTGTCAAGAATACAGGTATGAGTGAGAGAGATAGAGAGACAGATATGCTGACAGAACCAGAGGGTCTACCGCGAACCGCGTTCGACGTGTCGCCCCTCTGTCACACTTACGTACGAAAGCGCTACAAAGAGGCAACACGTCGAAAGCGGCTCGGGGTAGGCTCTCAGGACACCCCCACTGTCCTGAGAGCTTTTTACAGTCTTTGCCGCGTTAGGTCCCAGGCCCTTCATAGCAAGCACTAGCCGCCCCTTTCTCAGCACCCATCATATAGACTGCCGCTTAAAATATCTGGCCACCCTAGGCCCAGGCCTACTCGGCCTTAGGGCAAATCCGCCACTGCCACAGGGTCACGTGGGACCGCTACGCCCGTTTGCTATAGTTTTTAACTAGGACGACGCTTGTCACTGGAGCATAGACACCGAAGTTTGCATCGTTTGACGAGCATCTTTCTCTGTCTCTGTAATTACTCCTTTATAGGAGTAAAAGAGAAAGATGCCCGCAATTTGCGAACCTCGGTGTTCACGGTGGTAGGCCATCTGTGCGAAAAGAGAAGAGTCGTGAAATGTAAATAAACTAGTGATGTGCCGTTCCCAGTAAATTTTCCAAAAGGGTAAATTCCCAGTAACGTTTCTGGTATCGTCCCAAAAGTCAGTAAATTACCATAAAGTTCTATTTTTCTTTTATTATCAATGTGTTTTTTATTATTATAACAATGTATAAATGTGTCTGTAATGTTTAAGGACTTTGGATTTCAATTTTGGCAATTACGTATCCTGTATTAGCTCTCATTTCACCAATTTAAACATGCCGAAATAAATACATACCTATTCACATAAACTTACTTTTAAGTACGTAATAAGAATTGTGTAACACTGATTCTCATCGTGCCGACATCATGGTCACCCTAATGAGTTTGACAATGTTGACTTGTATTTTTATCGCAAAATGTAATCATTGTGGCTTCCTTGTGAAACACTATTCCACAATTAGAAATTCTTTCACTCCTACAACCTTTAACGCAACATTTATTCACCATTTTTAAGAAATTTTTCATTCACGTGTTTTGATAACATCACATGTTGTCATCACACGTTAGGGATACCAATTAATATTCAAAGTTACTACAATGTCTACCATATCAAAATTAATGTTTTTGTTTTGTTGTGCACATGCTTGGTTAAATCAGTTAATAATATTGACATCATAATTATTTACAAATTTCTTAAAAGATATCAGAACCTTACTCTAAATATAGCACTTAAATAATATAAGAAGGTATTTCATTTCAGTAGTATATTGATATAAATACTACCACAATGGTATATTTTTAACATTGGCAACATGTGCGAGTGAGACACCACGACCCACCTTTGCTATCTCAAGTGGACCGTTTTCTCTAGTCTGGTAAGAACGTCTTTCTGACTCGGTGATAAGGTTAAACTTAGTATGGCAAAAAAAGTGACAGTTCACTCCATCTTATAACTTCATGGATGTGACATACTCTTTGTTTACCCGATTATTAGATTCCAGAACGTACGAGTGCCATACGTGTTGTTGTCCATATTATTAATTGTAATAATATTATTTAATAGAATATTTAACCTCACTTAACCCACTTTTCCAGTAGTATTTCTTTTCTGTAAGGGTCGCAGTTCAAACCTAACCTAACCTAATACTTTTCTAGTAGCATTTATTTTCTGTATGGGTCGCAGTTCAAACCTAACCTAACCCACTTTTCCAGTAGTATTTCTTTTCTGTAAGGGTCGCAGTTCAAACCGAACTTAACTTAATACTTTTCTAGTAGCATTTATTTTCTGTATGGGTCGCAGTTCAAACCTAACCTAACCCACTTTTCCAGTAGCATTTCTTTTCTGTAAGGGTCGCAGTTCAAACCTAACCTAACCCACTTTTCCAGTAGCATTACTTTTCTGTAAGGGTCGCAGTTCAAACCTAACCTAACCCATTTTTGTAGTAGCATTTGGTTTCTGTAAAAAAAATATATTATGGCTAGTGATAATTTTAGCTTACAATGATGATGACAAATGATATTATTGAAATTGATTTTATGGGAAACAAAGTTTCTGGCACGTGACTAATATAGTAAACAATAAGTATTGCATATGTAATTATGGGAAACAATATGGCTGTTGACTATTATGGCAAATGAAATTCTGGCAAGTGGGTGTATACCATTTGAAACCCCTAAGCACATCACTGTGAGTACTACAGTTATATTAATACCAGTTTGAGGGAAACTCACTAGATGGCATTTAAATCAAAAAAGTAAAACACAATGACATTGTCCGTCACACATGACGTCACGCAAGCACCCTGCGCTGCCTAAACGAAACAGCAGGCTCAGGCATACATTTTCGCCGCGCGGTAGAAAGTGAGGGTTACGCCTTACGCTGTCTCGAGTTTAACATTTTTCCCCCCCTCAAAAACTACACAGCGCCGCTAAAGAAGTTTGACTTCAAAAATACATTAGCCACCGTTTGTCGCGTTCATGTTGAATGACCAAGTGGGAATTCGCATTATAGAGCAGCCTTGCCTATCAGATGCACCCTTGCTCTCACTGGCATCTCTACCGAATACATGAGACAACCATACTAACCAATGGTCCCGTTGACGAAGTTGTCGATGGCGTTGGACTGCACGGCGCGCGTGACGCCCCGCTTGAACTTGAGTCCGCGCACGCGAGGGTGCGCGCGCGACCACCACAGCGCCGCCTTGCCGCCCGCCAGCCGGGTGCAGTGGATGCGGGACTGCTGGCCTGCTCCGATACCGATAACCTGAGAAAATAGGCCGTAATGAATGAATGAATTCATCTGTCATTCTAGCAAAAGACATTTTCATATCTCATGTCTGAAAGTGGGTCGTTGTTGTTCTAAAAGGTGCGTAGAAAGTGATACGTTTATGCTCTAGCGCAGAAAAGTGGTGTACTCCTCTGCGTCCCCGTCCCACGAACAACTGGGTGGAAACAAAATGGAAAAATAGTGTCTTTATTTTCTCGCCTGGAACAATTGGTAATTGTTTAATTTTACCAAAAAGAATAGATAGTATAGAGGGGTCCTGTCATTGTAAATTTTGTAGTCACTGTAAATTTACTGCCATCTATCGACACACGACTAAAACTCAAAATGAAAACGTATAAAGTTATCAAAAAATGTATATATATGGATAAATGATTTTATTATTTTTATATCATTTTGATCCATGTTCATTCACTAATATCTATGTGTTAAAATTGTTAAATATGAAACGGTGTCGTCACGCCATCTAGCCGAGGATAGGCTAAAGGTGTGTGCGCCATCTATTCGAGAATGACTTTTGCTTCAATTCCGAGGCACGTTTTTTCCTTAGACTTTATTCGTCTTATACGAAGTTAGATATGTCTTTGATTTTACTAATCCCACGTTGATCCTTTTTTTATAAAAAATTATGTAAGTAAATTGTTAAAAACAAATTATTCTTGATTTCTTTCGTTGAATTCTATTTATTCGATTTCATAAGGCGGGAACCAAAAGGAATACACCAAAAATATTTTTTTAAACCTTACACTTGCGTAAATGAGCAAAGGCAGAATCTTATACAGCCACAGTTAAACGTTTGTACGATATTAAATTGGTTTTTAAAGTTATTTAGCACTATATTCATGAAATAAAATAAAATACAAGATAAAAATTTCTTATATTATTAATTAAATTGTTATTTAATATTTAAAATACTTTTATTATGTTATTACGTGGTGCGGCGCACCAAGGTCGCGGTGCGGTCCGGTAGTCTGTTGCGGCTTTTAGAACGAAAAAGTATAAAATTAAAAAGTATATAAGAGGCAATCCCGCTGATTTTCATACTATTATCAAAGACATATGTAACTTCGTATAAGACGAATAAAGTCTAAAGAAAAAACGTGCCTCAGATTTCAAGTAAAAGTCATTCTGGAATAGATGGCGCACACACCTTTAGCCTATCCTCGGCTAGATGGCGTGACGACACCGTTTCATATTTAACAATTTTAACACATAGATATAAGTGAATGAACATGGATCAAAATGATATAAAAATAACAAAATCATTTTATCCATATACAGGGTGGAAAGGCACGACGATCCTTTCCGGAAATGGGAGATAGTTTAGCCTAAGCTCTATATTTTCTCCATAGAAACTATGTTAATATGGGCAACCGTTTCTAAATTATGGCCTTTTAAACATCCATGCAAAAAACTACTTTGTTCTAACCCTAACAGGTGACAGGGTCAATGAGCTTACTTGTAAACAATCAGTATACGACAGGAAATTATGCTAATTTGTTGCCATCTAACCATTTATAGGTCTGCTTACAACACGGTAAGAATCGTTGCAGGATTTTCGCTTTCTTAGTGGTTCCACTTGTTCAATACTTGAATGAAGTATTATGTTATTCCTTAATATTAATAATACTATCCACAACATTGTTTACAACGACAGTTCAAATGGTGACATTGACAACCACTCAAAAGTACGCAATCGTCTTATAAATATCTCTGGTTTCCTTGACTGATAAAAAGGTTTTAGTTTCTTAACACGTTTCACAAAATTATTTTCGAATAATTGGAAACTATCTAAAATAATAAAAAAATACAAGTAGGTTGTGTTAGAGGCACCAAATGTACATGCAAAACAGAACATTAGAATAAATCAAGAATAAATACTTTTTCAATACCAAACTAACAAACCTTCTTGCGTGGTAGGAAATAGACAAAACGTCTGATGTTTGGAATTAATTTTCATTGAACTTTACTTATTTAATGTCATATTCGTCAAATAAAAATGCCGTTGTTAGATGCTCGTGGCTATTTAAATTTGTGGTGCTGTGTAAAAGATATGGTGTACCAAACGGAATGTGAAACTGCGGACGAAATGAGACGAAGGCTAATTGGTGCTTTCTGCGGAGGACAATCTGCGGAGGAAAAATGACGAAGAGCATACACTATCGCATGTGCATCGACATACTCGGGCACGGGCTGCGGCGGCGTTGTAAGACACGGAGGTACATTTGAACACCGTATGTGAAGAGAAGATAGTGTTAAATATTGGCAAAAAGTAATTATCTAAGAAAGTAATAAAATTGTTTGTAATATTTTTGCATTCATTTGATTTATCTGACATTTATGCGTCATTCATACATCATTGCGATTCTGTCAACGATCGGAAAAAAGTGTAAAGTCCCGAGCTTTCCCGACGGAGATCCTTAATCTATAGCCGTGATGTGCACATGCTATAGGGTTGTCACCAAAGTTAAAAAGTAGTAAATTTGCAATTTTTTTTTTACTCAACTAACGATTCTTACCATTACCAATCGTCTCTGTATCACTTAAACGACCTAATACTTCCGGGAAGGATCGTCGTGCCTTTCCACCCTGTATATATACATTTTTTGATAACTTTATACGTTTTCATTTTGAGTTTTAGTCGTGTGTCGATAGATGGCAGTAAATTTACAGTGACTACAAAATTTACAATGACAGGACCCCTCTATACTATCTATTCTTTTTGCTATTATATAATGAACAAATCATTTTAAAATTACTGCAGTTTGTTAAAAAATGTGTGTTTTGGTAAATATTGCAATCTAAATGATTTTGCCACGTGTAAAGTCTCCGATTGCAAGTAAATCCTAAAGAAAAAAATCATGGCCGTAGGTCTATTGGGTAAGTACTTCAATTACTGATTTTGCGAAATTGCCTTGTCTTGTTTGGTTTCCTCGCATTCGATATGAAAAGTAGAGTGTTTAACTCGGGTGAAAGGCACCATTTCCGTCTCGGTCTATTGGCGCTCTCACTGCGTTCGAGCGCCAAACTACCTCGACAGTTATGGGTGCCTTTCAACCCTTGGTTAACAATCTACTATTTATGTCTTTTTGCAATTATTGGGCGCCGTTATTGACTAAGTTAATATTGATACCTACTCAAAATAATTGCTGTCAATGCTTAACAATAAGGCATAAGGGTGTATATGCAAAATTGAACCTTATCACTTTAAAATAAAGTTCAAAATCAGGTGGGAAATATATTCCATCTGCCTTATAAAGGCTTAAAGCATTTTTGTGAGTTCTAGCAGCCTTATCGTTGCCCTTTTTCTTAGAGCTACAGGTTACAATAGCACCATATAAATCTTTCACTGTTTAACAAGAACAACATTACAATAACGTTGCCGCACGTGAATTGTTTCATGTACTTATTTTATAAGTACTTACAAACTGAATAAACCAAGTTCTTAGACTTAATATGACCTTCTTTAAGGTAGGCAAAATTTTTCAGTAGAACGCCCAAAAATATACTTGAGACGACGGCTCGCTATACCTTACTACTTCTTCCATAAAAGTTTTAGTTAAAACTTTTAGTTGTACTAACCTGTCCATCCCTAGCGAAGCACACATAATTGCTCTGCGTATATTTGAGCGCGATCGTAGCCACGATGAGGTCTCTAACAGCGTTCTCAGGCAGCGCCTTCTTGTCGGTCACGACGTTCTTGAACAAGTCCGGGGTGATTACAGCGTCGTTTCTCTTCTGTTCTAGGGTTAGACCGAAGATGGTCTTGTGTGCTATTACTAACCTGTCCGTCCCTAGCGAAGCACACAGAATTGCTCGCGTATATTTGAGCAGGATCGTAGCCACGATGAGGTATCTAACAGCGTTCTCAGGCAGCGCTTTCTTGTCAGTCACGTCACGACGTTCTTGAACAAGTCCGGGGTGATTACAGCGTCGTTCCTCTTCTGTTCTAGGGTTAGACCGAAGATGGTCTTCTGTGCTATTACTAACCTGTCCATCTCTTGCGAAGCACACAGAATTGCTCTGCGTATATTTGAGCGCGATCGTAGCCACGATGAGGTCTCTAACAGCGCTCTCAGGCAGCACCTTCTTGTCGGTCACGACGTTCTTGAACAAGTCCGGGGTGATTACAGCGTCGTTTCTCTTCTGTTCTAGGGTTAGACCGAAGATGGTCTTGTGTGCTATTACTAACCTGTCCGTCCCTAGCGAAGCACACAGAATTGCTCGCGTATATTTGAGCACGATCGTAGCCACGATGAGGTATCTAACAGCGTTCTCAGGCAGCGCTTTCTTGTCAGTCACGTCACGACGTTCTTGAACAAGTCCGGGGTGATTACAGCGTCGTTCCTCTTCTGTTCTAGGGTTAGACCGAAGATGGTATTCTGTGCTATTACTAACCTGTCCGTCCCTAGCGAAGCACACAGAATTGCTCTGCGTATATTTGAGCGCAATCGTAGCCACGATGAGGTCTCTAACAGCGTTCTCAGGCAGCGCCTTCTTGTCGGTCACGACGTTCTTGAACAAGTCCGGGGTGATTACAGCGTCATTCCTCTTCTGTTCTAGGGTTAGACCGAAGATGGTCTTTTGTTCTAGGAGGGCTGGGTCGTAGGTGGGGTCCATCTAGAAAGTTAAATGTAGAATGTGGTTTTAAGTGAAATACGAAAAATAGATTATAATGTGGATGTATAAAGGGTGGATTTTTTAAATAAGGCTTGATACCGTGTTGCTACTCGAAAATAGTTTTAGGAGACCTTCCCTAACTTAGTAATTTACTATGTTGGGAATTAACAGATTTTGGGAGAGTCAGCGAACAAAAACGTACCTAATTATTTTTGATGCTGATTGATTCAATTTTTGTGTACGCTCAAAAATTTCTTAGAGACCAACATGTTAGACCCCTTGAAAAGTCACAAATGCGGTCCACCCTAGTTTTAAGTTTTTAAGCTCACCTGCAGAACGCAATAGCTTCCACCCTTCTTCTTTTTCAATAGTTCCAACGCTCCCTTGCTATATCCAGGCGCGATGACACCATCGGACACCTCTCTCGAGATGATCCTAGCAGTAACCTCGTCACACTCATCAGACAAGGCCACGAAGTCTCCGAACGAGCTCATGCGGTCGGCGCCGCGCGCGCGAGCGTAGGCGCAGGCGAGGGGGGTGAGAGAGGGGAGTAGGTCTGCTACCATACATACTGCGGCCTGGAACAATTTCATTAAATTATTCACTATTGAATTCTATGGTATATACTAAAAGGATGTCTTATTTCCTAACAAAATATCTAGTCTAACCTCCTGCTCCGTAAGAGGTAATCCAATAGCGGCGCCAGCGGGCGACACATGCTTGAAGCTAGTGGCGGCCGGCACCCCAAGGGCCTGCTTCAGTTCCCGGACTAGTTGCCACGCGTTGAGCGCGTCACACAGGTTGATGAAACCGGGGGAACCGTTGATGGTTGACAGCGGCAGGTGGTCGCGGGTTGTGAACACTTGGGCTGGCTTCTGGTGGGGGTTCATGCCTGTAATTGCATTTTAATTTTTAGTAAGTCTCGGGTTCGAATCCCGGTAAGGGCAGAACATCAAGAACTTCAGGAGTTATGGATGTGGTCAAATTCATTCAATTTTTTACCGTATTCTCACGCAGTAAATTCTAAATTCAAATGACTGTTACTTGAGGTGTGGTAAAGACGTTAGACTTAGTAGGAGCTATGTTAAAAACTGTTGCTAAAGATAAGAAAGCGTGGCGCGAGCTTACGAGTATGTGCATAATACTTATGGTCAAGGAGGGAACAGTGACTCGGTAGAAAAAGGCCGGGTACAGTGGCTCACTCAACCTAACTTCAACACGAGGGAGGCAATATTTGGGCGACTGAGCCACTGTTCGGGCTGAGGTTTCTGCCTTGACCTTAAGAGGCAAACCATTACAACTTTGGAATATATCTTGAAGTTTTCTTAATTCTCCAAATATTACATTAAGTAATTAGCTAGTCGGCCAAACATTGGGGTTTAACACTTACCATAACGTAAGGTCATCTGCGCTTTCCCTGCCGAGTATTGCTTGCGGAAGTAGTCAGAAATCGCCGTGTCGTATTCCGCGGTGTGGGTGAAAGCCTTCAGGGCCAACTTTTGCCTGGACACAGGGCCTATCTTTAGAATATGTCTTAGAATTTAGCTTTAATAATAATGAAATTGATATGAAGTGAAAGTGTGGAACAGTTTACCAGGGTCAGTGATCAGTGCACCTTCGATAAACTCTTAAAAACAAACTTGATGAACACTTTCGTAGACTATAAAACACAAGTGGACATTGATGTGCACGTATCAGCTTTAAGCTGTCTGTGCATGCATTCACATATAATAATAATAAAGTAGCAGATGGTTAAAATACATTCGATTTTTTTGCCTTAACGGGGAGTGAATAAAGTCGATGTTTAAATCATGCCGCTTGTAATATATCTAGAATATAAACTTTATGATGATTATGATAAGGTATAAAATCAATCACCAAAGTATATCCTGAATATAACTTTTTATTGTTATATTACTAGAAGGTGGTCGATATTAAATTAAATTAAGCTCCTTGAGCCAGATTTACATAAGGCTAAATTATAATTGAAGAGCAGCCGAAAGGTTATCACAATACAAGATATTGATTGACACATAGTAACTTTGCTATTTATGTTTCATGATAACGCTACTACGAGTATATAGGATAGACGGATGATAACGCTACGTCAAAAAAGTTTGACACAACCATGATTTTTCGAAACTCCTCTTAAATATAGCACCCCACACCCCGAACGATTGCCCTGTCTAGACAGCTTCGTCCATGACTGTATTGTTTTATAGCTTTTACTATACTAACCTAGTTTCCAAAGAAGTCTGTTTCTTCTGCTTCAACTCCTCAATAACACTGACGTAATCACTAGGATCACATAAGATCGTGACACGGTCGTGATTCTTCGCCGCGGCGCGGAGGAGGGTCACTCCACCGATATCGATGTTTTCCACAGCGTCTGCGATGGTCACGTCGGGCTTGGCAACGGTGTCGACGAAGGGGTAGAGGTTGCACACCACTACGCTGATCATGTCGAACTTCTGGCGTTTCATGTCGGCCTGGTCGGAGTCAGTTAGCCTGGGAAATAAATGAAAAAATATGAAATATGAAAATTAAAAATTAAGAACACTAATTTGAAATGACCGATTTATATTTATCTGCTGATCAATGTGTGTGTGTCTCTTATTTTATGATCGTAAGGATGAATCCCACAAAAACAATTCTGGTTCAATATTAATGCATTTCTTGATGATAACCCAAACACAGACTTCCAGAAATCTTTTTTTTAATATTTGTATTAAATGTCAAATTCCACAAAGAAATGGCAATAGGTTCTCAGAAGATTTAAAAAAACATTCATTGCTGTTTTATATCAAAACTATAATGGGTAGACTTACTGAACGCAGTTGTATCCGACTCATTTTTAGAAGCAATTAACATAGCATCAATAACATTGTTAATGTTATCACACTTGCTAATCAGCGCATGACAAGTCACAATACCTCTCCCGCACCCATACCTTCTCAGTGAACCACTAATTTAAGTTATAAATATGTAGAAATATTCACCTCGCCAGAATGCCGCCGTGTACTGCAGGATGCAGGGACTTGACTCGTCCACCAAGCATCTCCGGGGCTCCAGTGATGTCGGCCACGTCGCGCACTTGCAGCCCGGCGGCGCGAAGCGCGGACGCCGTGCCCCCAGTACTGACGAGACCAAGTCCGATCTCTGACAGGCATTTGGCTAGCGGCACTAGGCCGGTTTTGTCGGAGACGCTAAGAAGCGCTGGAAAGTATAATTTTGAGAATTTTATGACTTGAAATTTAACTTGAAGCACAAAATATAGATGTTCATTAATTTAAATCAACAACGTGTGACCCTACATACCTATTGCCTACAAGCTATTTGTAGGTAGGAAAGTTTTTGATTTTATTTTAAATTCTCTTATCTAAATTTTTTTAGACAGTTGTATCCTCGCCTTCATAGCATAGGGTTAGGTATACATATTTAAAAATAAAATGTATTATATTTTTTATTTATCTCATATTATGAAGTTTGAAAATTGGGTTAGGTTATGAAGTTAATTGCCGGAGTCTATTATGGTGACTGCTTACCATCAGGCGGGCTTTATGCTTGTTTGCCAGCAACATGGTATAAAAATAACGGTATGAGATTAAGCCTATGGAATTAGGTTTTTATGGTCCTTAAATCAGTAAAATCGACACTAAATAAATAGGCCATCAGGTTATGTTTTGTACTTACTGACTTCTATTCGAATGTAAGTCTGACTTTTCAAAAGGTTATGGGCCCAGACCAGTTATAACCACATGGTGTGCTATGCTAGTAAAAAAAAAAAATAACTTACCTAACTTTCCATTGGCTGCCATGTCTGTATGTTAGAAGAAGTAGAAATCAACTGAGAGTCAGCAATCGCCTGTGTTAATATGGGATGACCTTTCGCAGGGGTTCCTGATAACAACAGCTTGTTTATTACATATATTCATAGGGTTGAACAAAATCTGTTATTTTAAATAAATTCTTGGCTTCACCTAAATCAAAATGTTTAGGTTTTTATTAACTTGCTTTACTTATATATTTTTGAATAATATTAAAGTATAATATAGAAAACACTACCACACCTGAAAATTCTGAAGTTAACCTAATTGCCAATTGGATGGTGTTTAGCAAAAATATGTCCCCCACAAAACCACATTCATTTTGCAATAAGATGTCAACTCAAAAAAGTGATGCTTAAAATGTTGAAGTTTGCAACAACAAAAACATAGGCACGAGCCAAGAAATAATGTTTTCTTTAGATATTTCAAATTATATTTTTGAATCATTACAACTTTTTTATTGAAAATTAAGACTAGATGCGCCTTTATTGTGCAATTTTATGGTTCATATATTTAAGTACAATACAACTTAGGTTTACACAAGTGGAGTTTTCTATAATAAGCTGGGTGCAATTAGCTTAAGATACCAATCTAATGTACCATACCTACCTAACAATGTATCATTGTAACCGCTGTTGGCAGACCTTTTAAATAAAATAAAATACTTATTATCATACCTCGGTCACAAAATAAATAATAGTACCTACCTACCTCGGTCTGACGAGAACAATTTGGTTTTGACATTATAATTCCTGCCTATCCTGTGCCATACTTTTGTGTTTTGTACAATAAAGAGTTTTTACATAGATACATAATGAATCATTATGTATCTATGTAATGATAGTATGAGCGCAAATGAAGGTTGATTTGTTATTTATTATGATGTAGAAATTGCTATACCTATAAATATTGACTACACTCAAGTATATTATATTTTATTTCCACAAATAGTAATCACATATACATACATATTAAAAGTATTACGTCAAAAAAAAAATCACACTTAAAACTAATTACTGCTACTTAACCTTAACCTAATCAAGCTATAACTAGATAAAACTAAAACATAACTAAATATAAAAAATCTCCCTCAACTAACCCGCTTCCGGGAAACTCCCCAAAATGCTGGCGACCACACTTGAGATGATATTAAATTATTCCGTAGCACTTTATTATGAAATCATAGATGGATTTAATATTGTTTGCATGTGACAGCCCTGACTGCCTTACGTCAGTCAACATTGTGATGAAAATATTATTGTTGTTGTCTTATGTATGTGATGATATAATTGACAAATATTTCACTTTCAGTCAGTTGATAAGTTAGACTAGTTAGAGCAAACAACTTTAATTGCTGATTATAGTGATTATCAATATAAGTTGTAAAGTTGATTTAGTTAATAATTGGAATTTATGGAAGATTACCAAGGAAAGAAAGATTTGATTAATGAATTTCATGATAACCATTCCAATTAGGGTCTTAATTTACTATTACAATATAATCAAATGAGCGAGAAAAAATAGATTGGCAGATTTTTTTAAAATGTCAATATGTTATGCTCTTAAGTCTTAAGTAACATTTGGACACCTTATAAATTCAAAAATCTATGTAATTATTAACTCTAAAGCTACATTTCAAAATGCAGTTAAATCATGTTAGGTACCTATGCACCAAATTATAAAAATAATTTTGATAATACATTTTATCTACTTCTGTACGCGATTATTTAGACAATGAGTTTAAGACCTTCTAAAAATGTATAAATTCCAACTTCCTTCCCTTAAAATAGGTATACAAAGTTATACATGTACATACAACCTATGATTTAATATTTTAAACACTGCTGAGATACTGTTGATGATAACTTGATACGAGTCATACGAGCAATCACTATAATGTTTTAGGATTAGAACTGAACAAGAAATATACAGTATATTTAAAACTTTGTTAAGTTTCAACACTAGTTAACCACAACATTTTACCACGAGGAAATTGATAACCCTTTTGTGGTTTAATAGCTGTCGAAATCGAGCTGCAATAACTTCAGTAACGTTGTACATCGATAAACTACTGGATTTATAAACGTGTTATAAGTAATTAGAGATTAATTAATAAACTTACCTAAACTAACTTTGCGATAGCTTGAGCCGGTTTCGGTACAGCGAAGCTGTGCAATCATTGATATAGAATAAGAACTGGATACCCAATCAGCCGCAAAAAATGGCCCCGCAAAAGTAACGTTAAAACAGATCACGCGTTACTTTTTCGTTTAGTCTTGTATGGACCGCTCAAATGTGAAGTTGTCAACAATGTCGTAAAAATATGCAAAAATAACAATGATAAAACAAGGAAAAAGCATGGAATGTATTTCTTTCGGTTAGTGCTTTGGATAGCATTACATAATTTATGTAATCTGGTGGTAATTTCATGGTTTTGAATAAATTATTTTGTTAGTACCAAAGAAGGGATGTGTAGGAACAAAAATCTAATGAGTCGATGTGAGGTTAATACTTTTTTATTTTTATATGGAATTCGTAACATATAATATTATGTTTAAATTCAAGATTTCCAAGAAAACCTATGCGACGTGCAGAGTGGACTGCTATTATAGCAAGAGATAGGGGTGACGCAGTTTTAAACAAAGGCAAAACGGCACTTGTGTGTTCAGCCCATTTCCTTGTTTCCGACATATACACGACCAATAAGGTCATCGACTAACTGTAAATGCTAAACCTGTCTGAACACAGTGACAACCACAGGATTTTTTGATAAAGACCATAACCAATCAGTACCAGTAGCGACCTAAATGTCCCCGTGCACTATATTGCAAAGAACTAAAGCGCGAAGATTATTATGTAGATCTAAAATACACAGTTATTTAATAAGTTGAATTTATTTCAAGGAAAATAGTATTTAAAGACGAATGCTTACTTATTAAAAATAAATTTGTTTTATGATAACTTACAAGGGTTGTTACCATGAATTAATTTTATTTGAACTCCCGATCAAATTAAATTTGTTTCATTTATTACTTTGATTTTTCTGTACAGTAATACCTATTAAAATGTACCAAAGGGACTCTATTCGTTCATTATTCTCGTTTGACGTTGTTTGACGTAAATACAATGGTGACGTTACGTTTAGTGCCATCGGACTTAAAAGTTTTAACAGTGTTGGTACTAATGTTTACAAATTTGACACTTAATGCTTACGACAGTAAGTTCTTTTCCGTACAAAATATTTATCTTGACTCAAAATTTACGTAAGCGTTTTTATCATCAATGCAAATTTTCCGCTAATGTCATTCTGACCCACATTTTGTTGACGTTTTTGTTCCGCTCTGTGTGTCTATTTCTAATATTAAGTCAGTGTGTGCAATGCAAATGGATTCTGATAATAACATGCGTTTAAAGGATACTAACCTTCTCAACTACAAAATAAGGACGAATATTGTTTGGTAACAACTTTGTTATTGACATTAATCGGGTGTTATTTTCCACTTAAAATTTTATTAAAGAGGCATCCAAACTTCAAACACGGATACATTGATATAGAATAAGAACTGGATACCCAATCAGCCGCAAAAAATGGCCCCGCAAAAGTAACGTTAAAACAGATCACGCGTTACTTTTTCGTTTAGTCTTGTATGGACCGCTCAAATGTGAAGTTGTCAACAATGTCGTAAAAATATGCAAAAATAACAATGATAAAACAAGGAAAAAGCATGGAATGTATTTCTTTCGGTTAGTGCTTTGGATAGCATTACATAATTTATGTAATCTGGTGGTAATTTCATGGTTTTGAATAAATTATTTTGTTAGTACCAAAGAAGGGATGTGTAGGAACAAAAATCTAATGAGTCGATGTGAGGTTAATACTTTTTTATTTTTATATGGAATTCGTAACATATAATATTATGTTTAAATTCAAGATTTCCAAGAAAACCTATGCGACGTGCAGAGTGGACTGCTATTATAGCAAGAGATAGGGGTGACGCAGTTTTAAACAAAGGCAAAACGGCACTTGTGTGTTCAGCCCATTTCCTTGTTTCCGACATATACACGACCAATAAGGTCATCGACTAACTGTAAATGCTAAACCTGTCTGAACACAGTGACAACCACAGGATTTTTTGATAAAGACCATAACCAATCAGTACCAGTAGCGACCTAAATGTCCCCGTGCACTATATTGCAAAGAACTAAAGCGCGAAGATTATTATGTAGATCTAAAATACACAGTTATTTAATAAGTTGAATTTATTTCAAGGAAAATAGTATTTAAAGACGAATGCTTACTTATTAAAAATAAATTTGTTTTATGATAACTTACAAGGGTTGTTACCATGAATTAATTTTATTTGAACTCCCGATCAAATTAAATTTGTTTCATTTATTACTTTGATTTTTCTGTACAGTAATACCTATTAAAATGTACCAAAGGGACTCTATTCGTTCATTATTCTCGTTTGACGTTGTTTGACGTAAATACAATGGTGACGTTACGTTTAGTGCCATCGGACTTAAAAGTTTTAACAGTGTTGGTACTAATGTTTACAAATTTGACACTTAATGCTTACGACAGTAAGTTCTTTTCCGTACAAAATATTTATCTTGACTCAAAATTTACGTAAGCGTTTTTATCATCAATGCAAATTTTCCGCTAATGTCATTCTGACCCACATTTTGTTGACGTTTTTGTTCCGCTCTGTGTGTCTATTTCTAATATTAAGTCAGTGCACGGATATGACGGATGGAGAGTTAAGTGCCTCCCCCCCTACCCGCCCTGCAATCAAATTGTCACTAACTCTGCAGCAACTGAGGGTCTACCGCGAACCACGTTCGAATGGTTGCCTCCCTGTCACACTTACGTACGAATTTACAAGTGCGACAGGGAGGCAACCCTTCTGTACATCAAACCTTGATTGGTGGGCAACAATTAATCCGATTTACGTAGGTTGTTTATGGTATATTGTCAGTAATGTTAAAACGTGTTTTTAATTTAGTCGCTTTGCATATGTTCTGTCCCTCACGGGTGCTTGCGTATAGCTCATCTATTCTAAATAATACTAGGTCTATGCTTTAAAATTATTTTACAAAATTAAAAAAAACTTGGTGATACCCGACCAAAATGCCCATTTTCCATAATTCCATACATGTTCAAATGATGTTCAATTATTAAATTATGATTAAAAAGCTGTAATTCATAAAGCATGACTAATTTTAAGAAGAAATTAAATGGTACAGTTTTACAGTAGAGTTATTGCCATGAAACCTAGTAAATTTTGTTTTGTTTGAATTTTTTGCTTGTGATAGCTCCCCATAAATAGGGAGTTTGTGCAAACTTGGCCACCCACTACTGTTTGAGCTGTTTTATAAAACGCCAAATATCTGTTGTTTTAGATGGGCAAGGACGATAGTACGAAAATACGGCTGCTGAATGTCTATTGGTAATGTCAATGTCAGTGAAACGTCAAAAACAAACGTCATGATCGCGTGAATGCATCGTGAATGAAATTGTTATGGTAACTAAGAGTTCACGTGTCTTTTTGATTATTAATAAAGGAAATGTCGCAACCAACCGTTCCCATAAAGCCCCCTGGGAAAACATGGCGAGAAATAAACCAGGAAAGGAAAGCTTCAAAGCGCCAGCGCAACGAGGAAAAGATAGTGAAGCGAGAAAAGCGTCAGGCATTGGAGAAGGAGGCCGAAGAAAAAGTGAGAGTAGAGCAGGAAAAAAAGAAGAAATACGCTGAAATATCGACAATTAGCATAGCGGTGCCAGGTTCTATTATGGAAAATGCTCAGTCGGCCGAATTGCGAACTTACCTGGCTGGACAGATCGCAAGAGCGGCATGCGTGTTCTGCGTTGACGAAGTTATAGTATACGACGACATTGGGGACAAGATTGACACAAAGAAGTCTAAAGTTGAAGATTTGGATGGTGTCAAAGTGGCTCGCAGGAGTTGTGTACAACTAGCACGGATTTTGCAGTACTTGGAGTGTCCTCAATATTTGCGGAAACATTTCTTTCCACTCCATAAAGATTTGGAATTTGCTGGGTTGCTCAATCCTTTGGATGCACCACATCATTTACGGTCATCAAATGACTTTACATTCAGGTAAAGATTATCTCATATAACAAAAGAAATGCAGACAGTTACATTAAATAAAGCAACAAATAGATCACCTTAACTCCTTCCAATTTTCCAAGTGTGCAATACAATAATAATTTATGATTTTGGTTTTCAGGGAAGGTATAACTATGAACAAACCAGTAAAACCAGGGAAAGGTTCTCAAGTCAATGTTGGATTGCTTAAAGATATCTCCGTTGACGAGTTGTTGAATCCAGGTATCCGAGTGACTGTGCGGATGCTGCCGGACGGAGGCAAGAAGCTGAAGGGGAAAATTGTGAGTCTTTCCACTCCGAGGGCTGAGACTGGAGTGTATTGGGGCTACACTGTACGGATTGCACAGAATCTGAGTCAAGTGTTCTCACAAAGCCCTTACAAAGATGGGTTAGTATTATCAACCTAGTTGGCTGTGAGTTTGCCTGTGAAAACCTACATAATATACCCTAGTCTGCACTTGTATTCATTATGGGGAAAGTTTTATTGTAATTAATTACCTAGTACCATAGTGCACTATTAAAAGGCTTAATTACAACAAAATGAGTATGAAATAGGGTATCTATATTAACTTAGTATTGCATGATTACACTTTTTTTCTTGAGCTTGTATAAGTATTTTATCCTTTTGGATGCCAATGACCGATATATCCGCACCGTAGGCTCAACGCCAAAGACCGATTAATCGGTCACAGACCACAGAGCAACATAGACTACGTGAATATGCATAAAGTTCTATTTCAGTTTTGACACTTCGGTGATGTGGTGTCCGAGTGACAGCTTTTGTATTTGACACGGCGTCGAAAAGGTTAATAGTGTATTTTTATGTGTGTTGTCATTTAGTACTTTAACAAAAACCTTGTTGGACTTACCACCACAGAACCAACTTGACTTTGACATGGTGCTACATTGTCTTTAATTTATACTCCTATTCTTTATGATGTAAAATTGATGTATCAATTATGTTTCCAGATATGACCTGACAATAGGAACATCAGACAGAGGAGAATCAATTGATAACATTCCCAACAAGGAGCTAAAATACAACCATGCACTTGTAGTATTCGGAGGACTGCATGGTATTGAGGCAGCGTTAGAAAGTGATGAACAGATGCAAGTAGATGATGCCAGTTTACTATTTGACCGTTACCTCAATGTCCTACCCAACCAGGGCTCCAGAACCATCAGAACGGAAGAAGCTATTTTAGTCACACTTTCAGGATTACGGAGCAAGTTACAAGCTATGAATGAACCCATGGTGTTTAAAGGGGAAGGTATTGCTACCAGTTCTATATTTCCAGCTCCAAAGGTAGAAACTACACGAAAAGCTACACAAAATGATGAGTTAAGCAGATTTGATTAAAAACATATGTAAAAAATATTGTTTTATTGTATAACCCTTATAAAAATATCCATTTGGAAGACTTAATGTACTTTTAGTAGGAATGCATAAAAATCTGTCTAATGCTTCTTTGAAATAGCCTCTTGCACGGTGTTTCGTAAGAGTTTGATTGTGGCAGCCTGGTCCGGAGCACCTATCACAGCAGTACCAGACACTATCATGTTAGCTCCTGCCTGAAAAAAAAACTACTAGATAAGATATAGCCTTAAAAATGAATAGGTATTTTAGAAATCACAAGTATGAAGCTAACATATGATTAGTATCAAGTATCTATAAGTGTAGCTTAGTACAAGCTTAGTTTAGTTTCATGATAATGATCTCCTTGCTTATACTAGTTGTGTAAAATAGTCTACTAACTACTTCATTGTGTAAAATAGTCTTAGAATATTTAATTACTGGCATAGTAACCCTAACCAGTCATAAAATTGTTTCTAACCTTAGCACAGCAGTCAATGGTAGAAGGTCCCACACCCCCATCCACCTCAATGTCTAACAGTGGATAGTGCTCCCGCAGATACTGCACTTTAGCCATCTGGTCCTGCATGAACTTCTGGCCCCCAAACCCTGGCTCCACCGTCATTATGAGCACCATATCGGATATGTTTATGTATTTTTCCACTTCTGCTACTGGTGTACCTGGTTTGATGGCTACACCAACCTGGAAAGTGATTAATTTAGGTTACCTTTTTAGATGAGAAAGACTATTTATCTAAAAGGTGTAAACATAAGCTTGACATAACCCTTTTTCAAAAAGAGGGGTCTTGTATGTTTGATGCAATATCTGTTGGTCTGTCTGTGTTATTGTAGCTCTTCAATGGATGAACCGGTGGTTCTCAGCTATGTTTGTTATAGAAATCAGTTGATGACAAAGTTGAATATAGTTGTGTTGGACTAGTATATAATAACAGGAATATATAATATTAATTTGAACTAATTATCACCAGCAGCATGTGGGTATAAAGACATTAAACAATGTTGCTCTATGCCAGCGGTCGGCAACCTTTTAGCAGCCAAGGGACAAATAGTAGTTACCGAAGTTGACACGGGCCACACTTTGTTAATATTTATGAGACATTGTCATTTGACTCGTTTGTTAATATTACATACAAAATAGCCAGGGCGGCTCGCGGGCTGCAACTGAGAGGCCGCTGGTTGCCGACCGCTGCTCTATGCCATTGCTGATATATTCAAAATTATAGATTTGCTTACCTTCATACCACTTTCTTTGATCTTTCTACAGACATCTTCTACATTTGTGACTGGCTCAATATGGAATGTGTACTGGTTGACACCTGCATCCGCCATAGGAGCAATCCACTGAAATTTAACAATAAAATGTGATTTTAGTGTTGATTGTAAATTATGATATATGCTCTATTTTTAAAAACTGAAATGAAAACCTGAAAATTATACAATAGGTTTACTTTTCTTTAAAATGGACAGTACACATATTGGAATTTACAAGCGCAACAATGATGTATTCCAATAAGATTCTAAATGTAATGTAGGGTAGTTTAGGCTATAAGAAGCAATGAGTTCTCTAAAAAGATTACTTCGTTTCTTTCATTTCTGGGCAATGTAAGTGGAGACTTACCCAAAAGTAAAAGTGGACCCATAAGTTTGCCCGTAGTCTATGGACAGTTAGAATTCGCCATGGCTGTATGGGACACTTACTGAAGTAGTTTCAATAATGATATAAGAGTAAAGACAAGCACATTGTAGAGATACTTACTTGTTCAGGATTGGACACCATCATATGTGTCTCGAAGAACGCGTTTTTTATCTTAGAACGAAGGCACTTAACTATAGGATGGCCAAATGTCAAATTTGGAACGAAATGCCCATCCATTACGTCCAAATGCAAATAATCTGCACCATTATCGAGAAGTTTTTGCGATTCTTCGTATAATTTTGATAAATCGGCGTTTAATATTGAAGGTCCAATTAAAGCTCTCAAATTACGGGAAGTCATGGTTTAAATATATGTGTAAACTTATAATATAGTTATAACTTATTTACGATGATAACAGGCACCCCTAAATAAGAAAAACAATTGGGAATGCTAAAAAGAAATAGGTTATTTGCATTTGTCCTTTTGGCTGGTATGACATTGACTTGACACTGACAGGTCATTGTTGCGTTCCGTTTCGTTCAAAAATTGTGTCTTAAATTGCGTTTCCGTTAGTAGAAACGAGCGGCAAATTTAAAAAAATGTAGTTTATCGTCCGAGAGAAAATTTGAATTTTGCGCCTTTTTCTACTGACAAATTTGTTTGACGACTCAATTTTGTCCCGAGTTGCTTCAAAAAAATGGGAATACACCGTTTAGTGAGCCTATAGGTCATACTGAACAGGGTCGGAGTTAGTGGAAGAAAAAGATACGAGCCCTACACCCCAGCAGGGGGTAACAGGATGGAAAGAAGAAGAAGATAAGGTTTCACTACATAGAGAAACATGGCTTAAGAGCCATCCATTCCATGTTTCTCTCCCTCTCTTATCGTCTCAAATGGCACATCGGATGGCGTTCCTAATATCTAAAATGCTGATTCGCGCTTTTAAGATTTACAGTTTTCGGGTAATTAAGTATATATAATAATTATGTAATTTAGGTCAATTGGCTTTATAATTTCACACGCCAAGTTTTACTTGGGAGTTTTAATTTTTTGCGGCGTACATTGGCATTGTCACTGCCAAGAGCGCCAAGTCGCTGTGTCGAATCTCGCAGCCACCTAGACCTTATTAACTTCATTGTATACAATACAATTTTTAATTTATTATGATTATATTTTATTCCTTATTTCATAGCCGAATGTTGACTCACATATTTTTTTACGTTTTGTTTTCAGGCGTGTTCTATTCAGATTGTGTTAACAAATATTGCAATCCAAATTTGTGCTTGAATAACCAACATACCTTATGTAAATTTCAGGTAAGAGATAAGAATACCATGGACTCTGTATCATATATCATATCCCGTAAAAGTTTACCATGATTTTAATGCTAACCGGCTCGTAACTCCCTGGGATCTTGCTAGGCAAAAAACGACCTTGAGGT
This sequence comes from Cydia splendana, assembly GCF_910591565.1. Classification (NCBI taxonomy): domain Eukaryota; kingdom Metazoa; phylum Arthropoda; class Insecta; order Lepidoptera; family Tortricidae; genus Cydia; species Cydia splendana. The sequence goes on along the minus strand of NC_085966.1, from coordinate 12,872,496 downwards.
GTTGAATTTAGAATTGAATTTTGATTTTATTTGCTGACCCGATATCGCGTCAATTGGTAAGAGAAGGGTTAAAGTAGCTACCCACCTAGAAAAATACTCAGAAACTTCAATTTAAAGCTGCTCACATCCAGCATGCATTTGAATTTGCTATTTTATCGCTACTCAGCTCACCGAGTCCAAATTGGCAAATGAATACGTAATCAGCATGAAAGGGGTTTCTTAGACAACTTTTGCTACTTTAGGTAAATCATAGTAGCGTGAGTACAGTTAGAGTTAGGGCTTATTACATCAGCTTTTGCACCGGTACGATGCGCCGAGTCAAGATTTCACTTTCACTAGGTAAGTATCAAACACTGTTACCGGAAAATTTAAAAAGGCTACTAACAATGTTGCAGTTATGCAAGGTAAAAAAAACAATATTTCAACCACCAACCAACCAATATTTTCTTGTGTTTAGTGCATTAGCCCCAGCTGCTTTTACGGAGCTTTTAACTTTACTCGGCATTATGGTTTTAAATGCTATGCCTAATTATTATTTTGCGAACCGGAAATCGCAGAATGAAAAAACTTCCAATGAGGCGGGCGATGATCTGTTCAAGATCGCAGGGAAACTTTTAATGAGGATATCGCGCGTCGTGGAGAACCTTAGGGGAGGCATAAATATATCCAGCAGTCTTTCTTTCTTAATTATTTGGAACAACATTACATTTCAGACTCCAGGTCCCGCCGCTCGCTGCCTCGACTACGAGCTGACGATAAAAAGCGACAAGGACAAACAGTTAATCCTCGACAAGATAAATGCGCGACGCGATAAAGTGGCATCAGGCGATATCCGGTCACTGCCCGCCGCCGAGGATATGTTTAAAATGGTAATCTTTGCAAAGGGTTAATGTCGACCTAGCGGAGAATTATGTTTGCTATTTTATCTATGGAGCCATCAAGAGGCGGAACGATATCGAAAATATAAAGTTTAGATGCTCAAGATTGGAATTCCTAGGCCCTTCATGGTTAGAAGTAAAAATCTAAACCCATGTCGCAGCTGAGACGGTTTAGCATCATTATGCGTAAAAAGCGGCAATTTACCTACTTCTCGGTTTGCTATAGAGGTGCGCCGCCGCCGCGCGAGGTATCGAGTGTGTTGTGCGAGGTGCGCAGAGGAACAATAATTATAGAGGTGACAAGGGGGGAGGGACAGATGACTGAACGAGATTTATTATATAATAAGTGTTGTAACATGACATGAATATAAAACTAAAACTAAGTACAGTTAAAATAACTAAAGCTAAAAATTTAAAATCACTATTTATTTCTGCCTCTAAAAAGTCTTAAGTGCTACGTGAAAACGGTAGAGTTAGACCAAGAGAAGTCTGCAACGATTTTGATAGCACACACGCAATGCAAGTGTTATTTTATACGTCATCATTTTATAGATATTTTCTCGTTGTAGGAGTGGAATGAAGAGCTAGCCGAATCCGCCCAGCGCTGGGCAGACCAATGCGTGTCTAATAAAGACGCTGGGGAAGTGGAAGATGACTGTCGCGATATAGGTATACTTACGTGTTCTCTGTCACACTTGTGAATTCGTACGTAAGTGTGACAGGGAGGCAACACGTCAAACGCGTTCCCGGTAAGCCCTAAGAGCAGAGCGGAGCGTAGCGAGGAAAGGACACCCGTATAAAACGCCAAACACACACACCAATATTAATGCTCCGCAATCCGCAACGTTGCACAGATTGGATTCTCGCCTTTGTCAGTACCTAATCACGCATAATGGAGGGTTCCGAACCTTCATACGAAAAAACGACATATTGGAAATTGTACCTATCTACACTGTACTAGCCTACTTCGTTTCTCTTTAAGTGGCGGCCTTATGTGGCGGCATTTATAGGCAGGTTGCACATATTAAAACAAAAACATGCATTTGAAATGGGTTATTGTGGCTAAATAGTTAGCTGATATGATCGCCTTTACTCATTTCTGATAATAAACACGACCGTATTTTGTAGTTTTGGAGCAGGATTTTATATGACTGAAGGCTTCTGAGGAACATATAAGTGACTTCTGAGTAATAAAAGTGTGTTCTCGGAAAGCAATATGGAAGCTGATTACCTATTATTTTTCTCTATTACCTAACAGTTTGTTCGAAATAGATCATGGAGAGCCGCAACAATTATCATAACTCCGTATCTTGTTTACACAATCAATATAGGTAAATTAATTCGTGAATTGGTGTTTCAAGAATAGCAGTCTTGATAAATGACACTATTGGCGCTGATACTGCACTCTACATTTTGGATATAAACATGATTATTTTTTCTATTTCAAAGACAGCATGCGAGTCGGACAAAACATCGCTACAGTGTACGGTGAAGCACCAGGGTTGACACCGACGGCGCTTGTCGACGTGTGGTACCTACAACTGTTAAATGTGAACGCAAGCGTGTTATCCAGATATCGCCCGTAAGTCGCTAGTAATACAGAGGGTTTTTTTTAACGATGAGGTTGTTACGCATGCCCCCTGTGACCGAGGGAGGCGTCGAGGGTTATGTGGGAGTCCCATCTCCCATTCCTTTCTTTGAGACAAGCGGGAGAAGTCCTACCCATTAAACCCGCATCGGCTTTGTCCGCATTGCCGTTTGGAAGACGTCATGGGATCGCCAACATTCTGCCATAAAAAGAAAGATGCCCGCAATTTAAGAACTTCGGTATTCGCGGTAGGCCCTCTAAACATGACATGAGGTAAATAGTCACCTGCAATAATATGTTACACAACGAAGGCCGCAAAAATATCTGACACGAACTTATTTGTAGAGCCATAAGAGCGTGTCATATATTTTTGCGGCCTTCAAAGAGTAATATATTATTGCAGGTGGCTGTACATTGAATTAAATTTCAGAAAAGCCGTAGGCGCCATAGAAATGAAATGGAATCAAAATTATAATGTTATAAATAATTATACAATTCCTGGTATTAATGTTCTCAGTTACATAAGGGATTTAGTTTTAAAGAAAATCGTGGAAAGCAATAATAGGGAATATTAGGCAAAGCTCTGCGTAGGTGGCACCTTTGTGGCACATACAGTAAACAAACCACATTGACACATGGCCTACCGCGAAACAAGAAAATCGAAATTTCGTTATCTAATCTCTCTATCACTCTTGCATATTCGAGCGATAAAGAGGCAGATAACTAAATTTCGATTTTCGCGCCCTTGTTAACAAACCGCCTTGATGCATCAATGTCATATTTTATTGTCTATGAAAACTTGTCAAAAAACAGTTTAAGGCACAGTATGTATAAGTTAGTCTTTGAATTTACTGAGTCGGTAGTGCTACACTCTGGCGGCAGAACATTGCAGTAATATCCCCTATCTGCTGGTCAAGCAGATCTAGTCAGTAGAAAAAGGCGGCAAATTTGAAAATAGTAGGCGCGAAGGGATATCGTGCCATAGAAAATTTGAATTTCGCGCCTTTTTCTACTGACAAGATTTGCTTGACCATATATATCTAAATGTACCTATATAATTTTTATGAGAGTTTATTTTTCCTACGGACCACTCGCTTCGCTTGTAATGTTGGACACCGTAACCTAATATGGACTCACACTTACAGTAAAATAAGAAATACTTTAGTGTCTTAACACATTCAACACCAAGAACCCGACTGTCGGGTACACTGTTCGTAGCGACTACGCGCTACATACGACGAAACCGTGGCTACGCGCTACGAGCGTAACCCGTAGCACTTAGTGGTATTGAATGTGTTAAAGTACTAATATAGTCTTGGTACGGACTGATACTCCAGTAAAGATACGGTTACGTTAAACATTAATTAGTAATAGGCAATTCTTTTTTTATTCCTGTTCTTTAGATCATTTTAAGATACTTTATTTTCGAATCCAACCAACTTTCTGTCCGGAAGTAGGTAAAAAAAAAATAGTTAAAAAAAAGAGCCGTTCTTGTTTGTTAAAAATAGTAATAGTATTTTTAGTTCGTAAACGTGACGAAAATAATATTTATAATGAGTCGACAATGGAATCAGTCAAAATATTAACACGGAAAATAACTCATTCAATAAATGGCGGGGCCTCACGGATATACGTCGTAACTTGATATAAAAAAAAAGTAATAATTACTATGAAGTATTTGAACAAATTAAATTATTTTTCAGAAAATAAAGATAGATAGGGCCTTAGAGATGGCCAGGGGGCGCCACAAGCCTTCAGTAGGAAGTGCATATACTTGGAAAATTTGACTAATGTCGCTGTGGCCCGGTGGCCGAGTGGTTCAGGCACCTGCCGCGATAGCAGAGGACGCTGGTTCGATTCCAGCCTGGGGCACTGGAGGCCTTGGTCACTTTTTCTTAGTATATGACATTTATTTCAGTTTATAAGTAATAATTAGGTCTTTGATTGAATTACCATAAAACTACCTCATTAAGCTATTTATCCGAGAATCCGACATCAATATTATTTGTATCACTTGTATATATATTTACGCCTTAAACATGCTAGAAAAAATGGTTATAGATATAATTTCTTGCAGACTTTGTTCTGATAACGTTCAAAGTGATATTCAATACATAATCACACAAAAATATGGTCAATGTAATAAATATGTGCATTTTAACAAATTTGCTAAATGAAACTACCAAATTTGAACTCTTTGCGCTAATGCTAAGGATTACATTTCCTTGCGGCGCGCGGGGACAGTTTCAATGCGGGCGGTGGCGGGAGTTCGTGCCAAGGACGCGTGGATAGTATGTAGGTAAGTATGTACTTACCTACAAGTTGCTACAAGTGACAGGCCAATTCGAACGTGCGCGGGCGTCTCGCTCGCACCAGATATTTGTGCGGCCAAGTCTGAGCAAAATGAACGCGCGCGTGAATGATAGCTGATTAAAAATAACTGATATCATTTCCAATATTATTTTAATATTGGTTGATGTTCAAATTATATTCGTAATTATATACGTCAATTATGACCCACTACAAAAATAAAAATTGCGAATGACTATCTATCGTCTTATTTAATTTCAGAATGGCATAGTGTGGAGTGGCATTATAAAAGGAATACTTATTATCGTAGTCATTTGACAGTTTTGGTGACACTTTCACATTCTGTCACAGCGAAGTGTGTAGGCCCACTCTTTCATTTGATATTAACGTCTATCCAACAACTTTGTCAGTAGAAAAAGGCGCGAAATTCAAATTTTCTATGAGACAATAACCCTTCGCGCCTAAGCGTCTGTAGACTTTTTTTTTCAACAAACGTATTATATTGACTATTTCGTGCTCTTTCTATTCATAGTTTATGTTCCTAAGTTCCATAATAAGTATAACATAGCATAATAAGAGTCGACGTCAAATATATGTTTACACTTTTGCACCTTACTCCTTGCACCATATTCGGAACCTAAGAATAAATAATATTGAGAGTGGCAACACTGTCGTAGGGGGCTATTCATAAATTTAAGTCATTTCAAATTTGGGGGGGGGGGGGGGGCGGGTCTGGACATCGGATGATTGTAGCATGACGCAGGAGGAAACGGTGTCATTCGAAGCATGATTTTTGGATGATCTTAGAGGAGGGGGGGACAAAAATCGTCAAAAATAGATGACGTCATGTATGGACAGCCCCTAGGTCGTATTGTCTTTTTCTAGCATATACGTCCCTCTCTCCCCCACACTCCTACCGCACAGGCAGGTTGCTTTGTCAGTTATACAAGACAAATTTTCAAGTCATTGTCTCAAAATTATACATATTTGCACCATGCAGGATTAAAACTTTAGGTTCCGAATAGAAATGCACCGGATATTCGGTTACTATCCGGTATCCTATCTCGCCCTTATTTTAATATCCGGCCGGATACCGGATAGTAACTATGCTTGATATCGGAATATAATCGTACTCGATTATTATTTTAAAACAATTTAAACGTTCCATTCACTAGCTCGCGCACTAATTTCGTACCTAGTGATAGACCTATATGAGTCCGCGCGAAAGTTCATTACGAAACAGGTCAAAACTTCCACAATGCGCACCTAAAAAACCGGAATGTAGGTATATTTCCGCCGGCCGAATATTCGGCGGCTGAATACCGAATATTCGGCCTATGGTCAGGCCGTACATCCGGTATCCTGTATGCGGCCAAACAATTATCCGTTGCATCTGTAGTTCCGGATATGATAAGTTATTTAATTAGCGTTTTATTTTTGTGTAAATGCTGTCATTAAACAGCTGTACCGATATTCGGAACCTACGAATAATATTGAAACATGTTTGTTATCGCCTGGTGGTGGGAAGACGCCAAACCAATGTGATTATACATAATATGTATAGGATATTATCCTATGATATACTTATTATGTGTATGTAATATAATTATATTATGAGTGTTTAATTAATTATGTAGTATGTACACCCTTTATTGTAACACCTGTGAGGAGAGAGATATTTAGTAAAGTATACAATTTGATAGGTACATTTTGTAAAATTAACATTTATTGTATTTATTTATTTATTTCAAATAACAAATTGCACCTTACAGCTAATGCCAAAACGGCACAATTTGGAACACATTAACAACATAAAGCATTTTTAACATTATTTATAACAATACAATATACAGCTAAGACACATGTATTCATTATGGTATGGTACTCTTAGGCATCTCTCTTTCTAATATCCTCTTGCACTTTCACATCACTATTCCGGATCGTTTTTATTTGCTAGATAATTTAACGGACAACTATAGTACATTATAGGAGAGGACGTAAAACCGCTAAAAGATGGACGAGTGAGTTTGAGGGCTGACACGTTGGTGGAGGCCCTCGAATAATACGACTCCATCTTTAGCGTTTCCGGCCGAGGCATTACATAGTGCTTTTCACGACTACTGCGAGGAAATAAGGAAACATTTGCATAACTATAAGTACTAGCCCGCGATTTCTCTGGTAGCAAATTACTAGCCACTGCCTGTGCTGTCTCTTGAATTTCGGTAGGCGTCAGCGTAAGAATATCATTTTCTTCACTAGAACAACTCATTTTTATAGCGAGCGTAGATACGTGTTTCTTATATTTTATAGTACTATCCAAGTCAGTGAGAATTTTCCGATCCCGCCTTTTTTCTTTTTTATCACATTTAAGAGGCGTTTTTCTGTTGTTTGCTTCAAACCGACTCTAAACTTAGAAGCGTTTTTGCTAAAAAACCACAAACAGCTACAAAAGTAAAAAACACCTTAAGCGTGAATCGAATGAACTGACTGAATGAATGAATAGTTTGACATGTCGTTTTTTTTTTAACAAGATATTGGTCCTATAAATAACCTAAATTTATTTTTGAAGGAAAAAGTTGCGCCAAAAAAGACCTTTTATTGATTTTTATGTTTTAAATTATACTCATTGCTGTAGCGAACTGTCACCAATGACAGATGATGATAACAATGAAACATTGTAGTAGTGGTGGTTCAGGTGCTACAGCTATTGCCTACTTTCCAGCTTGGTTTTAGACCATCTATTGCCACATTTCCGAACAGTGGCGTGAAAAATTTAATTATTTATTTCGAGCGGCATAAGCCGTTAGAAACTGTTTTTCACCACACCAGCTCGGAAAGGCTTACTTTGCGCTTCAAAAACTGAGAGCAAAGTTTCATTTTATTCACAAGTGAGGCAAAGGAATCAAATGCAAATTTTGAGTTGTTTTCTTATATTTGCTGGTAGAATTGACTTTTAAATCATAAATATTTAATAACATTCATTTGTATTTGATTTTGTATGATATTTTTACATTTAATATTTGCTTCGGGTTGGTATGGTGAAACATTTTGTGTTTCACTTGGGGCAAATTTTGTTTAACCCTCGCAACGCTCAAGATTCCATGTTTCGAATGTTTTACTTGCTCAAGTATCAATATTAGCACGAGCGGTTAAACAACAACTTTGCCCCCTTGTAAAATATATAACTATTTCAATATAGTCAGCTAAACTGAGGTACAAATTCAAAAACTCACCAGCAGTTTAGCTTCACGACCTTCCAGATGGAAAAACAGCAAGCCAATGACTTGAAAATTTGCCTTGTATAACTGACAAAGCAACCTGCCTGTGTGGTGGGAATGTAGGAGCGAGGGACGTATATGCTAGAAAAGGGCAATACGACCTACGACAGTGTTGCCACTCTCAATTAGAGATGCAAATGATGCAATGGATAGTTGTTTGGTCAGATACCGGATATTCGGCCTGACCGTCGGCCAAATATACGGTATCCGAGCGCCGAATCTTCGGCCGGCGGAACAATAAAAAAAATAAAAAATCATTTATTTCAGACCTTGGTTCATACACTTACACCAAAAAACTAATTAACTACAAACTAAATTTAACAATACCTACATTTCGGTTTTTAGGTGCGCATTGTGCAGGTTTTAACCTGTTTCGTGGTGAACGTTGGCGCGGACTCATTTCTATGTTCGAAATGAGTAGGTACCTACGCGTGCAAGTGAGTGGATGTTTAAATTGTTTTGAAATAATAAACGAGTAATGTACAATATGACAGTGACTGTTACTTAAATCCAATTTGTTTACTCTGAAATCAAGCAAAGTTACTATCCGGTATCCGGCCGGGTATATTATTCTGAGGTTCCAAATATCGGTACAGTTGTTTAATTGTTGCTTAATTTGGAGATTGACCCCAATTTCATTTCTGATCAAATCGGTCGATTTGATCATACCGTCTGGACTTCACTTAACAGCCGTAACACATTACCGCGCAGTTCAGGGTCACGGTGCGCCAAACCATAGCCTGATGTCATGTATAATATAATGTACTTAGTCCAAAATTATGTTATTTACTAATTATGTTATTTATATGCATTAAACGTTAAATCTGAACCAATTCGATTACTATTCTATAGTGAAACACATTCAGCTTGACTAGAAAAAGCGCGGCAAATTTAAAACATGTATAAGTAAAAAGCATTTAAGGTTTATAGCGCTCAGAGACCTGACTTTTATCTCGATATCGTAATTTTCTAGCGACAAATCCATTATCTATACAAAACTCGCAAAAATGTTATCGCTTGTATATCGTGGTACAGGATAGGATGGAGCCATATACTTTACTACTTGCTTGCAAGTATCGTAATTAAACAGTGGTAAGTAGTTAAATACGCGCAATGTATTTTTATGTCATAAATAATGTATTTATTTAATGTTAATTTAGTATTAATTATAGTATGTATATTGTTTTATCCACAAATATGAATAATTGTAATTAATTTACCAATAAAACATAATTTATACGGCCACAAATAAAATATTAAATGCTTCTAAAGTCTGTTTGGTTATTTCTACATGGAAACGAAGTCATTTCAAATTATAAAAACATTAACTGAACACCTTATTGCCGCCTGCAGTCACCGCTCGCCGCTCAGCTATCCGCTGACGTTAATACCACGGCCTTACGTTTTGTGACTCTGAGTCGCGTCAGGGGAGCGACACGGTTCGGTGCGCTTGCGTTCAGTCGAGTTTTGGAATATTACTGCAAATTTTTGTTGTTTGTTAATTTGTTGGTTATTGTTGTTTGTTAATTTGTTGGTTATGGTGTCGACTTTTATTGCCCTAGTCGCCAAATGATGTTACTAGTGAAATTTTAACCGACACCACACGGTAAAAATAAGTTTAACAATAATTACTCAATTAATAATCGACTAAAAACGGTATTTCTAATACATAACTTATATTTTTTGCTATTCAATTAAAGAGTACTAACAAAATCCTAACTCAATTAATTAGTGCAAATATTTTAAGGTTTGCGATTCCTGCTCGGCCTTGCGTCGCAAGGTGCCCGGTACCACTGTATTGCAGCAATAACTAGAAATGCTTACTTTAGGGAACATTAGCAACTGTCGTTTTTGATAATTACATTTTAGTGGTGAGGGGTGGTACTTAAATGACCGCTATTGAAACCTTAAATGGTTTAAACTTATAGGCGCGAAGATTTGATTTCCCTAAGAAAATTTTAATTTCGCGTCTTTTTCTGCTATCAAATTGGGTGTGTGTCAGTATAATAGCCCTATATAATTGGCCTATTATTGTATTAAATTTAACGCGCACGCAAAGACGGAAAGCCTGCAATTACGTAAAATTTACTTTCTTATTTACAGCACTCTTGCCCAGATTAAAGCTGAAAATTAGTTCGAATCTAGTCTCCCATATTTTTTACGTTCACTGGTACATATGTTTTGACCGAGTAAATAGTAAATATACTAAATACTTTTTTAAATATTCGCGCTCGGGGCAATGGAAGTTTCATCGTTCCGTCGCCCCGCTCCATGCAACGACCAATCGCGTTAGCTCGCTGGCTCGTGCGCGGCAACTTTAAAGCAACGATAACGTTTTTGATGGTTTTTTGTGTTACGAATCATATTTCAAGCCGATTTTTACAGTATTCGACGAAAGAGAACTCATAATAAAAATCCCATATGATATTGATCTATTACCATTTTTAACCAGGCAATTAATGCATAACCCCATAAAACCTACCATACGGTATTATTTAGTGTACGATTAAATTGCAACGCTTGTACTTATTGTAATTTGGAAATAATGAGAGAAAAAATAGCCTATTACCATTTTTGAGGACGGAAATATACTGAATTTAATAATAACCGTAGGTTAATTACTTTAAATGTAGGATACAGAATTATTTTTTGTGTGATTCATGCTTAATGTCATAAAGCAAATATTTCTCTATGAGTATAAATTTAAAAAATGTTATTAATATTTTTTACAAACTTTCTGTGATTTTTTTTATTTTTACATTTTTTTTTAAATACCTAAATGTAATATATTTATTTGGATTATGTATCGACGTAATCACTAGATTTATTATCTGTCCCATACACCGAAAATTTCAGCTATTACTAATTATTTCCATTCCGCCATACTAGCCGAGCGTACCTTTCTTGGCCTATGAGCGCTGTTCGTTCGACTGGAAGTGGTTCACCGTATACGTCTGTTAAGGATGCGACTATTCATGAGAGAGAGGTAGCGGTCCGGTACGCCCGTCTTACTACTGTATTTTTCCAGATCAAGTGAATCAGGACCATCCAGTTACAATCAATTCACGCAATTAGTATGGGCAGCTTCATACCAAGTGGGGTGTGGAGGAGTGAAATTCAAAGTAAGTTATTATTGTGTCATGGTTACTAATCCTGTCCAAGCGCCCAAGCCCCTGCTTGTCTGGGTCTCTGCTGGCAATCGACTGACAGAAGACGGTCGGGGCGACCAAGCACTACATCGAGGCGATCCGTTGAGAAAGAGGCTATATTAATTGGTCTCGGTTGGGAAGAGCTGGAATTAGCCGCTCAAGATCGCGACAAATGGATTTTTTTTCTGCGAGTCCTGACGGATAACAGGATCACATCATCATGGCCATAGTGGCGGATTAGTCAATGATTGACCTACTTGTGTTTTGATTATTAACCCATAATGTGTCGATCAGGGAGATGGGATGAAATTGTATATCGGCACTACTTTGAAAAAAAAAGTATCTTGTTCTTATAATCAAAAGAAAAATGTAAACATTATGTATAGGATGCATACAGATTACTGCTTTTCAACTTTGTGTATCAGTGTGAGATATGAGATTTTTTCAAAGTACCTATGTAGTCATGATATTCGGTGTGGTATATTCTTTACTTATTTTCTTAGTAGTGGCCATTATTCTTTTTCTAATTGGAATAACTAATCACTTATCAAGACGGATCACTATGATCTTATTTTATAATGAGCAGTTATTAATAATTTTTATTTACAGGAATATTTCAAAGATTCAGAGGAGAAAAAAAATCGAGTGGTATACAGATTAGTATGCAATTTCGCTCCATTAGGGAACCAATTAAATCAACCAGTTTACTCAGCTGGGCAACCTGGCAAATGTGACTATGGTACCAGTGACACTTATAAGACATTATGTAGTAAGTGGATTATATTGATATTTTTTTCTGAAGAAGGATATAAGTTTATTTATTGTAGAAGACAGATATTAACATTGTTTAGCGTACAAGTTTATTTTGTATGTATTGATGTGCAATGGTGTGCCGGACATTTGGGAGGCCAATACGTAGAGACCTTTTTGACTACGATGGTTTAAGGGCAACACCGGTGTGAGGGTTGAGAGTAGAGAGTTGTCATTGGACGTTAAACATAATATACGTGAGGTCGCCAATCCTCAACAGCGCGCCACAAGCTGTCCTGCGTTGGCTTTTATTGCACTAGCATTATTTACGGCTACAAAAAAAAACATTTTGACTTTATTTCAGATTCTCAGCCAATTAATTTACATGGAACCGATAATGCAGATATAGATGATTCTGAATCTGACGAAGCTGAATTCACAACCGATATTATAAGTGTAGACGAATCCTCTGTAATAAATAATCAAGCAACAAATTTGACTACAGATGGCCCTCACCTGTACGGGGACGACAATATGACTTTTGATTATTTTTCACATTTGTTTGAATTAACAAAAGAACATTTTTCGAGCAGTACTACTCCAGGGGTATCTAAATGTAAAAACGAATTAGCAGTTGATGAAATTGTTAAAATTGTAAAAAATAAACTAAGTGATGACCCAGCTTTGAAAGCTATTCTTGCTACTACTGTACCTACTTCGTCTGGAAATATTGTCAAAGATGAAAAAGTGGCTGAGTTCGTAAATAACATTTACAAAAAGGCGACATCACCAACGAAACCCGAAACGATCAGCACAGATTATGTTAATTCAACATTACTTGTTAATCTGGTTGAAGCAGTTATGTTCAGGCACACAGGTTATAAAATATTTACTTATATATTTTTTTTATTGAGAAAAATGAGGTCTAATATAATTACGTACTTATTAAGTACTTGAAATTTATTTGTTGTTGCAGATGGAATAAATGATCAAGTAACACAAGAAATACTGGGACCATTTGTCAATCCCATTAAAATACAAGCAGTTTCTGCAGTTAAGTCAAGTTACGATTTTACTGGACATTACTTTTTTCCTGAATACGATGGAGAAGAAACAACAAAAATATTTAGGGAAACTGATTACGAAATTACTTATAAACCTTCGGAGCCAGATGTTGTAATGGAAATTGAAGAAATAAGAAAAAGCAGACCTACCCGAGATTTTATAGAAGAAATACTTGAAACGGAACCCATTATAGAAACTACAACAAGAATGAGACCTCTTTCACCTGATGACATGAGGCTACAAACTAGTGGTTACAGCAATATGAGGAATTTTCTAAAAGATATTGCTGAAAAATCTGAAAGTAAATAATAAATTATCAAATAACTACATAGTTTTTACATGACTTTAATATGGCTACCTACATATAGTACCTGTCCAAGACTCATTTTTTACTCTTTAATTTTATTTTATTCTTTATTTAAAAGAAGATATTATGTGTTCTTATGTGTAAGTGACCCAACCGTTCCAATAATATGTTTGTGATATGAATATACAGAATAATTATACTGTCGACGATTTATAACTTGCACCCATCTCTCGAACAACGTGTACATACCGCGAAACGGTGCAAACTATATGTCGTCCAAGGTAAATCTGCATGGCATTTGCAATGACAAAATGTGGAATATCATCATAAATATCAAATTTATTTGAAAATATAATGCCATTATAAAAAAGCACATTCAGACATCTTCTGTGGAAATAGAAGCAGAGTTAGCTGAGACGGACTCTACGCTAAGGCAACCTATGCAATAGGCAGAGAGTTACACCTAAATAAGTATTAATCAAATCTATTATATTTTTAGGTTTGAATGATATGTCTATAAGAAAAGAAACAAATTTATCTAAAAGGAAAAAACGAAGGAACAAAAATGTTAAAAAACATAAATCTTTTGGGTTAGACTACGATATAAGTATGATGTCGAGATTTTATGAGCGCCCTAATGGGAAACATATTTCATTTCATAACAAACTGTCATCAGTAAAACATAACAGTGAAGTAGAAAATTTTGTATTAGAATACAATAAAATTTTTCCCCGAAGTAAATGTTTGACATTGATCCCTTTAGTATCAATTATTGTATTGCCTGTCGTAAATTGTTTATGTTATGTTATCAGAGACAAATAAACAATCTCAGTTATTATTAATTTGTTTAATTTAGTGTGATAAAAATAAAGAATATAAACATGTGACTAATATACATACGTGTCGGTACACTTGCATTACAATGGCACTCACTACGAGTTTTTCTATGCTTCTTACGATTATATTCCCACGATTGTAAGATTTTACTAAAAGCTAAAACCAACAAATTTTTAGGGATCTCCTTTTTCTTTGATTTACATTCTGGAACTTCTTTATCTTCCTTGTGTTTGCAAGCGTGGCTTCTTTTTTTTCTTGGTTTTTGATCATTGCATAAGCAATCGACATAAGCTTTCCCAGTACATTCATTTTTCATCGAAGGCGTAACTAGAGATGGTTCATTGGAATGTTTATAACGATGTACAGTTCCGGTCTCATCCAAATCTTTTCGTCTTACATCGAGTGCTCGTCGCTCACAATAATCTTCATCTGGAAGAGTCGTTTCCCCGGCGGCAGTATCGCTTGCTTGTACGTTTCGATTGTAGAATATGCGACTACAAGTATATCTTCGGGTACAGTTTTCAACGTGTCCCCACGGCGTCCTCCCGTTTGGAAAACCTCCGCCACCCCCGCCATTCCAGCCACCTCCGCCACCGCCACCTCCGCCACCTCCACCACCACCACCATTATCAATGACTTTGCCATTCGCATCAGTCATTTTTGGCATCGTCCATGTACATGTAATTCTACGTGTACAAGCGCTCTGCGGAGAAAAGCTACCGATTATAGTCATTTGTATAGTAGAAGACGTAGTTGTCTCTGGCGCTTTTGATGATTCGCTGCCCTTTTCGTCTTTTCTAATAGCGAGTTTTTGTTTAGTCGTTTTAGGTTTAGTGGTTGTAAGTTTAGTGGTTGTTGGTTTAGTGGTTGTAGGTTTAGTGGTTTTAGGTTTAGTAATTTGAGGTTTAGTGGTTTTGGGTTTAGTGGTTTTCGGTTTAACAGTTTTTTTGTCGTTTTTGTTTTTTCTTCTTATGTTATAGTCAATTTCCCCACCGCGGTTTTTTCTAAAATTCATTAACTCGTCAAACGACAAAGACCTGTCTGCACTTTCATGACGATGTTCATTGAAATCTTTTCCTGGTATCGTTATGGGTTCTGAAATAATTTCAATGTTTCCGTATGTTCTTAATTTACTTTTTATATTGTTTCGCAGTGTCGTATATATTGGATTACGTTTTGATCGTTTATGTGATTCATCTACTTTCCAAAGATTCGAAAATCGTGTTTCCATTAGTCTTTTTGACCTTTCTCTAGGATTTACGAAATAGGGATGGTGGTTACGATAATTCTTTCGCAACGATCTTGGTGTATTTGTTATTTGCTTAGGTATATTTATGTCGTAATAATCTTCTTTGTAGTTGCCAGTACTTTGGTCTTTAGTCCTTAAGGTAATTGAATCTGTATGATGCTTTGTAGGGTGCCTACCGTGGAATTCTACCCCACCACGAAGGGCTAAGTTCGGAAGGTAATCGTAGTACACATATTCGCCTGGGATTCGGCGACGATTTTCCAAGCCCGGATTCTCAATGTTAAGACAATGACATTTGTAATTGCAATTGTTTATAGTTGTGGCTGGATTCAGTACACAAGTAAGTTTTTGTGAGTCACATGCATTTATAGATGCATGGTCTTTTTTCTTGCAGGAAGGTGGAGATGTTAGTATATATTCATTTCTTTCTTTGGCTTTTCGACTACATTGAGGATGTCCTATTTCACTAACAGAGTGGCAAGCATTATAATTATGAACAGTTCCTGACTTACGAGTACATTGCCCATCATAAGTTAGTGGTTCCAGGTTGACATCATAATAATTAGGGTTAACCGTATCTCTCATGTAGTCATTCCTTCTGTAATTTTCTATTGGAGATCTTGTTCTGTAAAAAGCACCGTAAATGTTCGGAGAATGTCCTAAGAGGTTTTGGCGATTTATAACATCATGCAATGGAGCAATATTTGGTAATTCTTGTATACTTTGTTGCCTCACTGGTGTTATGTGGTGTACGAGTCCTGAAATTAAAACAAAATCATTTTGTATCATGTACCTAAAAGTCGTATAGAACAATTAGCCATGAGACATTTTGCTTTAATTATCCTTACCGCGCGTGCTATTTGGGATGTGTCTCAAATTCTGGTGTCTCATAAAATTAAATCTATCTTGTTTCATCTCTCGGTTTTTGTAGTCGAGTCGAAGAGGGTCCATATCCAACTTCACTGGATTTTTCGACAAGTTAATGATTCTCAACAGACTGTTTTCGGTTGTTGCCATTGTTTTCTGAGCTAAAATAACACAAATGAGTACTTATCATCACGTGTAAGCTTACTAAGCACGTAATGATTTAACTTTTTGAGCGTCAAAAATTATACAGTATACGTATCATGAACGCCATGAGTGCTAAGACATAATTCAACATCAAGATCGAGAATAAATACTGTAATTACCAACCAAACTTATGCTGATAGAATATTTTTTTTAGTTATACAGGAATTGCGTCTTGACACTGCACATGTGTCTGGCGCTTGACGTTCAAAGAGTTAAAGTACTTAAATTAAATATCTGAACATTTTACGTTTTTCTATAACAGATTTACAAAGGCCCGTAAATCTTTCATCTTTATGAGAGTTTTCTTTGCATTGCGTCGCCGGGTATCCAATAGTGTACACTGGTTTGCCTCGAACGTTTCCTTTGGGAGCAAAGTTACAAACGAATCTGTCTATCATCGTGCCTTTGTCGTCTATCTGGAAAGTATTATTATGTTAGTTTATTGGCCTTTCAAATTGAATGAATTATAAAATATTAACTTATTTGTACCATGAGATTTCACATCGGGAAACTCTCCCGCTTAACATGGGAAAAGTGACTGCAAAAGTCGAATACCTACCATCATTCAATATTGCGATACTCACGTTAAATCTTGCTTTCCCGCAGCCGACTAGCGTTGTTTCTGCCCAGATTAATTGTGTGAAATCATCAGTTTTACGGCCCTCTGATCTGAAAAAGGTTTTCATTGATTGGTCAACCACTATCAAGCATACAGTGTTATTATTGAATTCTGAAAACAACAGGATATTATTTCCGCGTAGACAAGAACTATTAAAATATGGCAGTCGGAATGATTTTGCAATAATTTTAAAAACATTTTGAAAGGGGTCTCTATAAATTACTGAAGCCAAACAATAAATATATATATATTCAGGTCAATTATCATACATTACTCCTAGAAGTAATATAGGTAATTAGCAAATTCTAGGTATTTAATTTAGGTACCTAAAAGTTAAACATACTTAACTCACAAAATTTACGTAAAAAAATCGTCAGAACTGCGAGATTTTTAGTTATAATAAATAAATAATTGTAATAAACATACAGTTACTTACTGGTTGTAATAAGTGACACTTCCATTGTAGTCTAAAGCTTGCATGTACCACATTTCCACGAAACTTTTAACGCTTAATCCAGGCGATAGACCCATCACAGTAGCAATGCTCTGCCCGACTTTTGTGTCCACTGAAACAGCAGTATTTTTCCTTATATTTCAAAATAGGTAGGTATAGTTTGTCATTTAACCTACTTTCTAAACTAAAACTGAATTTTATTTATTTGTAAGTACATTTATATATCTGTAAGCATTCTGTAAGTATGTATGTGCGTCATAACGCTTGGTGTGCACTGTGTTACTGTACGTGTAGTCATCAATATCGAATACTGTTTCTTGTACTGGGCATAATTTTGACACACTTTGAAGTGATTTTTAACTTTTCTAGGAAAAGCACGAGTTTATAAGACTGACTATAGTGACTAAATATTATACACCTAGTTGTGTATTAATTAATAGAAGATATATGGAAAATATACACTATTGTTTACCCAAATCGCGACAGAGGTCCTTCCTATCGGGGCGCACGGCGGGGTCGCACTGGTCTGCCCATCGTTGTGCAAATAAAGCCAGCTCTTCAGACCAACGCTGTAATTAGGAAAAAACGTTATTGATTAAATATATTCTTCTAAAAATTAGTTGATTGAACTCATCGATTAATTTATTTATGTTAAAACTTACAATAAATTAATTAATTAAGTGAAAGTAGAACCTGAAACCACGGGGCCTTAACCGTTATGCCGCAACACGGATCACTACTGTAAGTGACTTTGGAAAACCAGGGGTCTAATGGCTATTGCATAATAAAATACAAGCTTATACTATTAGAGATTTTACGAGTACGTGCTACGTGCTACATAGTTATATCATTAATAGATTTACTTGTATTTTATTATGCAATAGGCTCCAGTTTGAATTTGGAATTTGCTGCGGGCGAATACGGTGAACAATTGCTTGAGTTTATATAACGATGTACTTACGAGTATACTCGTATGATGTAATTTAAATTTTGGTTCCATGTTTCGTGTCCTTAGTCATGTAAATTAGAAACAGATACGTAAATGCGTAATGTGTTGTAATGGGTTGTAAATAATTCTTACCGTAAGAGAAATCGCGGGGTGAATAGAGAAATTTTGAACTTCTTCTTTCAAGTTGATATATTTAAAAACGTACATCTCCAAAATTCGTTTTTTTGGAATGCGTATATAGTAGACTATTTATTCTCTACATTGATACCGGTCAAAAGAACTTAATCAAACTGCCTAAAAGTTAGATTTTTTTGACTCTAAAGTAAGGTCTCGCCGAGGTAAGAAATGAAGCCTGTCTGAACTTTGTTCTAGCGGTAAATGTTTTGACATTAACTAAGTAAAAGTTAGCTAACCTGGTAATATAGTATCTGTAGTACCTAAATAATAAATAATATCACAAATTTTCTCTATAATCAAGCATTTTTTTGCAAAAAACTAATAACAAGCAATTTTACGTGATAAAGGGGTCTGTGGAAACGCATAAGGGGTGAGTAGTTACGCCATAGGGGGTGATTAGATACCACAAAGGAGTGTAAAGACACGCCTTGGGGGTTAAAAGACACGAAAAAATAATTTAGTGTCAAATTGCTATTTAACAGATATATATACCATTTGCCGATAGAATATCAACATAATAATGACCAAATTCGATGCCTATGCCGACTAAAACTTAATATTTCTATTCACCCCGTTCTTGTGTCTATCGACCCCGTTTTAAGGATATGGCGAAAACAGGTAGTTTTCTTTGATTTTCTCTGAATTGGGTAGGTAAAAAATTATTTCACAAATGCGAAATTGAAGAACTAACCAAGACTCAAAAAATGATATCAAAATTTTTACTTTTATCATTTGGATTATTGGCGAAAATCGTCCTTGAAGTTGAAAATCGTGTCTTTTCACTCCGTTTTACGGTACTCATAATTCAATGGGGTTTGGGACAATCTATGTTACGGCCTGTTTATAGGCTAGGTAGGCCCGTCTATACTCTGTATCTTTAGGTATTTAAATAAAAGTAAACAAATTCTACCCTCAAATGCCTCCTTAAGAGCCCATCAACGTGCACACTAGCGCCACTGCTAAATAATCGTGATTATTTAAATTTAACGACAGGTATTTAAAAAAGGGGGCCGCTACGTACTGTATTGTGTATTCAAGTACCTTTTGAATAAGTACATCAAACTAGTTTTTATGTTGCTGGATTCGTCGATCTAGGAACTCAAAACAGCCGTTTTTGTTTTGAGTTCCTAGATCGACGAATCCAGCAACATAAAAACTAGTTTAATGTTTTCAAAAGGTACTTAAATACACAATACAGTACGTAGCGGCCCCCTTATTTAAATACCTGTCGTTAAATTTCTCGGTTAAATTTAAATAATCACGTTTATTTAGAAGTGGCGCTAGTGTGCACGTTGATGGGCTCTTAAGTCAGTTGAGGGTAGATGAAAACATTACATGATCAAATAATGTAGGTTAAAGTCAGGTCGTTCAGTGACGGATCCAGGCGGTTTTGTATTTGGTTGGTTAACCAACAAATGTTATAACTACCCGAAAATTTACAAATTGTTTGTTTACTTTTATTTATATACCTAAAGATACAGACTCAGCTCGCGTCCGTTATGGTTTATTCATTTTGAAGTGGCTTTATTTATACTTGAATAAACTAAGTGAATTATTTAGCAGACAGCTCAATCGGAGTGCTTCCGGGTAATAAGTCAAATATTTTCTCGATTCACCTTCCGGTAGCCGGAAGTTTCAAAAGAGAGAAAATTTAAAATATAATACCTACTCAACACCGCTCACTGAGGAATTGAATTTTTAATGCTTTTCGTAGAGCAGCAGAACAATATTAATACATAGATTGCCGGGAACCCGCTTGGCGGGCGCTCTGTGCGTAGTCGCTTTCCTCTACAAAGCGGAAAAATCCTAGAATCGGCTACGCGTGTATCGCCACGGAAACGTTGGCAGTGAATGCGTTAGTGAGCGTTTCTTTTATTTTTTGCCATTTTTGTGTTATTTCTAGTCAGGATCGCGAGCCCTTTTCATCCTTATAGGAGAAAAAAAGTGTCCTAAAATTTCCATACATTTTTCAAACTTTCCTTGTCGTTACCGCCATACAAAGTATATGGACAAATGATAACCCAATAGGAAAAAACTCTGGAACATTTTTTTATCCCATTAGGATCGAAAAGCTCGTGATTCTGAGTAGAAATAACACAAAAGTGGCAAAAAAGGTCACAGTATATAAAAATGGCATAAAATAAAAGAAACGCTCTAATAATGAATAATATTATTAATATACCTACTTATGTACCTAGTTATTCATAAATCAGTTCGATCGGTCTGTTTATTTAAGTTTACACGGTTTATAACTTTTAACTTCTATATGTTTCTAACTTCATTTTGAGACGCCTCATGTGGTTTGCTTGTTGGTTTCATATTTGTTTTTTTTTTTTTTTTTAATTATGAGGCTAAAGATAATTTCATGAACTACCTAGTTTTTTTAGCTCAGACATATAGGTGCCGGGTGTGTCTCTAAACAAATTTAACTTTTAGTAGGTAGGTAGTTGTTTTTTTTTCATAGTATTTTTTCTGTGTTTGGGTGATATTTACGAGTACAGCATCAGTAGGACGTTAAAGGGCTGTGCACACCGGCTTGCGTGTGCGTGACGTGCACGTGCGCGTGCGCTAAAATGTTGGAGCCGCACACGCACACGTCACGCAAGCGGTGTGCCGTCTCTTATAAGGATCTGTATATTACAACGCCGCACGCGCACGTCCACGTCACGCACACGCAGCCGGCGTGCACAGGCCTTAAATGTTAATAATTGGGTCTAGCTGGTCCCATTTTCGAGAAATATAGTTTTGATGGTTTTGTTCAGTCAGCTAGACATTGTGATTAACTCGTGATTGCCTCGTTTACCTTCTGATGGGTAGGTCCAGTCAACTGTAAAAATATGGGTATGTAGTCAACTTATTCAAAAATATGTCCCATAGTTCTAAATTCGCTGACATAAGAGCTATGGGAGATATTTTTGAGATGATTTGTGCACCCATATTTTCACAGTTGACTGTACCTACCGAGATAATTACCTGTGATTTTCCGGTTTCCAGTTGCGACGTTTTAAATAATTCTGAGTGATATAATTTATTAAAAAAAAAACTTAATCGGGGAACAACTTGTTAAGTGGTATTTCCCATTCATATTCTCACTTTTTTGTCCCATTTTGAGGTTTTTCATTGTTATTAGAAAAACAGATGAAGTAACAACAAAACTGACAATTAACAATATACACTTCATTAAAATTTCTACAATAAGGCCCACCCCACATTAGCGTTTTTTGAGCGTCGACGTCTAGTCAGCGCTATGGAAAATGGCGTAGCTGCACAGTTGCGCCAACGTTGCGATTGCATCGAGCAGTAGCCATAAAGTTGACTAGACGCTTGCGGGAGACGCTAGTGGGGCGTGGCCCTAAATGCCTTTGAAGAATATCGGTAAAAATTATAGTTTTCAAATTACGCGAGGTGAAAATTTTACATTATACAATGCCGGGCGACTGGCCATCACTAAAGTTGTATACCGTGGTGAGCAATTGGGAAGTTGTCAGTTTTTTTGACACTTCAAAGGAATCATGGCGTAGCGTTATGGTGTTCACCAGTGTTCACATAGTCGCCCATGGCTGAGGCTTGGCATGACCCATCGTTAGCCACTGTGTATTGGGGCCTTAACGCCCCCATATCTACCAAGTCAGCGAAAGTAATTAATGAGTAAATCAATGTATCTAAGTATAGTAGTTTGTGTTACAAGGGATCAAAATGATATATTTCCGTCAAGGGCGTTAATTGAATCCTGAATAAAGCGATGAGCGTAATGAGGGATTCAAGTGTTAACGCCCAAGACGAAATAATTTTGATACCGTGTGACACATAAGTACTGCTATTCACATCAACTATGAGAAAAATAAAAAAATCTTAGTGTTGACACAATCTGATGCTTAAACAGATTATTTAAGCTAAAAAAATAATGTGCAAAAAAATTTAAAAATAGTGTGCTAAAACAGAAAAGTGTTACATTGATCCCTCCTAGCAGGGAAGAAAAGTGCCACTTTGAGGCCTTTGTGCCACTTAGGAGGGATCCTAGCAGGGCAGAAAAAGCTCTTTTCCGAATAGGTGGTGTGAAAAATATTTTTCTGAGACTAACCATTTGATTCATGTTAGCGGCACTCGGTAAGTTCCTGGCCAGCCCGAGGGCGACAAAGTTCCTCCTCTGATTGATTTTGTTGACGATCGTCTCGACATCCTCCTTCGTTATTAAAGCCGTCTCGTCGTACGATCTGCAATACGGGCCCGGCCCCGGTCTCTGTAAAAATAAATAATTATTTATTTAAACTTTATTGCACAAAAGAAAACTTATCGTACAAAAGGCTAAAAGTAAGAAAGGTAGGGTCGTAGGAAAGGTTATTATAATAACTATAATAATTATGATATACGTACCTACTCAAATCTTAGCGCATTTAATAACCTTGTCTGTAATTCTCTGTACAAAACAGTCTGCCGATTTTTGCGGGGGAGGGGCACGTCAAATGTATGGCTATTTTTGTACGTAACGTACACATAGCCATACATTTGACATATACTTAAAAGTTTGCACAATTGTGTAAGGTTTTCGGCAGAGGGGTAAGCTCTTAAAGACGACTCCAGTTATTAAATGCTCTAAGACTCTTGACTGAAATTGACTTACAGGCGTATTCTGATTTTAATATGTCAGTGTCAAAAGTGACGTTTTTGGTTGAAGAAATGTCACTTTTGACACTGACGTTTAAAATAACACTTGCACTGCGTGTGTTATCAAAATCGTTGCAGACTTATCTAGGTCTAACTCTACCTAAGTTACTAATAAAATTTTATAATTTAGTATGGCTTCAGAAGTTCAGTCGTTCTAATTTGCCCTAGCTACACATATTTTGCATCTCTGTTGATTAAAAATAAATGAAGAAAGCTGGTGTTTTGTTTGTTTCGGAAATTAAAACTTTTCGTACTTTTTCGCAGGTTCTTCAGTACAAATTAAAACCACGAGTCTGGCAATCGTGCAGCGTGAGTTTTCTGAAAAGCCAGGTGATTAAAAAGTTCCCGATTTAGGGAACTGGAGTTAAGACCGGGGTTGTGTTTTTGCAATTAACTTAAATAAGCATAGAAGTCTTACAAGAGTTTAAAAATGACCCCACGTGTATTGTGCCGAGAGTAACACACAGCGCACAGTTTGACAATGTCAAATACAAGTAAAAGTATAAAATGCAGCGCAAGAGAATGTAGAATTTTATTTTAGCCGCCACAACTTTTTAAATAGCAGGAGATTGTGTATTGGGTATTTATTCAAAGCTGCGTGCGTAGTAGGATATATATGTATTGCAGAAAGAATAATTGTCAGTGATATGTGTCAGATAATCTTAAGTAATATGGACTGTTTTCCGAAGTCAAAAATGTACTGAGAGCTTAGCCTATAGTTAGGTATTATTCCGTCATTTATGTCTCTGTGTTTTTGCTTTATCTCTGAATTTGCTTTCCATATTTATCCAGTTTTCCGAGAGCTAAAACATCCTTTGTTTTACATGCCAATCATTGTTTGACTTGAAAACATCTGTTATTTATATAAATTCCTACGAGTAATACTGTATGCCTACTACAGTTATAAGGGATTTATTAGGGCTATATAAGCTAGACAATGTTGATAAATTAAGTTCGTAAGGGCAGGTATTTCGCGTTGTTTTTGTTTAAGAAATTTTACTCAGTACGTTGCTGCTGTCTATTGCAAAATTAAACAACCGTAAAAAATAAAGTCTTAGGGCCAGTTGCACCTTCTTCTTCCTGGCGTTATCCCGGCATTTTGCCACGGCTCATGGGAGCCTGGGGTCCGCTTGACAACTAATCCCATGATTAGGGCCAGTTGCACCAACCACAGTTAACAGACTGATCAACGTTAGTCACCAGTGAACTATGAAACTTCCCATACATAAATATTTAGCGAACACTGTAAGGGTGACATACAGTTTGGTGCAACTGACCCTTAATCTAGACATTTTATTGCAATATGAAGTGAATTTTCTCTAACAATAATAGCTTAGCGGTTACCTACGTGACTGCATGATATGCACGTGTGACGTTATGTACAAACCATTTGAATAGAATGCAGGGTTTGGCCTGCACACTACGGATACACCGCCGCGCCACTAATCAACTAATTAACCCACCTTATACATGCAGAGCGTGTGGCTAGGACATATCCTGCAGTAATCACAGCAGCACCCACCAATATTACTGACACAAATAAACAACACGATAAATTTTACATTTATCATAATAAAATATCCTAAAGCAAAATAACCTATCCAAAATAATTGTCAAACATGGCCTAATAGATTCGTTATATAAAGACTTGGCAGCTTTCAACTGGTGTCAGTAAAATGTCCATTTTCTGTTATGTTTTTTGTATTCTATTTTTTAGTGTTTGCATATTTTACGCATTCGGAGATAAACTGTTTCACCCAAAGATCCATAAGGACTACGAATTATGTAGGAGGACGCCAAGAAATTTCCAACTCAAGAGGTAAACTTGATGTAAATTTCCTTTCACGTTCCATATTATTAAAATGTTGCACGGTCTGTAATAAACGTTTTTTTTCAGGTGCTGCTCAACCTAAAGGAACGATCCATAAAACAAGCAATCTAAATAATGATTTGAAGTCCAATATTTTTGACAAAATACTGAGCGATGAAATGCTGCTATCTTTGGAACAAAGACATGACCAAAGAGACAGTTCTAAAAATCCTTTACCCCTTTCAAGTAAGCATCATTTGATTACTCCAACTCTCGAAATAAAACAGAATTGGCCAATTTTCAAGCACATAAATAACGTAAGGGATGTTGACATAATAGATCAGAACAAGCTCGTCGATATCAAAACAAAAAACCACGACGAATATTTAGACCCTTTACCGAAATCTGAGATAACATCGGAGTTGAAATTTGAAGCAAATAAACTGGCAGAACATGAAGAACTAAATCGTAATAAGGTACTATGGGTAAAACCAGAAATTAATAAATCTTCAAAAAACATACCATTTAACAGTAAAGTCATCGGGATGAGAAGTTTACCTGACCTTGGAGTCAAAGAAAAGTGTAAGTGTAAAAAAACGAATCCATCAAGTCCATGCAAATGTTCGGGCACTAGTCATAATAAGAAAAGATGTACCCACTCAACTCCGAACGCTAGAGCTCACGAGTGCTCTCGCCTTGGCGCCGTAACTAACCACTCTTGCAGTCAGGGTCAGCCATACCAAGACTTTGTAACTTCTAATCCATACAGTTTCTACCCTGTTTATGTACCCTATACATATTTTGCTAGTGAAGCTCCGATGATTCCATATACAGTTAGCTATCCACAACCAATATTCAGCGATTTGAAAATTCCTCGGAAACATAAACACAAGTGCCGTAAGCAAACGACGCGTTTTGAAGAAGATTTATATTATGAAGACAACGACAGCCGCGAAAGAAGACCCTACGATGATAACGAATATTATCATGACAGTAAAAAGGAGTCTACAAAAGGGATTGTTTACGACGTTAATCAAGATGCACTTATTAAAGAAATTGTGAAGGATTTGAAAATTCACAATAATAAGGATTTCGTCAAGGAGTGTTATTGTGATTCGTCTGTAAGCACATGTAGATCTAATATTTTTGTATCGATACTCATTTTCTCACTTTTCAAATTGTTATCGACAATGTCGTTATGTTTTGGCTTGGAATAAACGTTTTTCTATTAAAAGTGGTTTTTCATTGAGATATAAAATTCTCGTTGAGTAATTAATATTCCGTCCACGCTTTTGCTTTTATCTTATGATTTTTTTAATCTTGGTTAATGCAAAGGTGCGGAAGGCGCCTGTTTTACAAGAGCTTTTATAGGAACAGAGGTGAAAGCAAAGTTACGCTATGCCGAAGTTGCAAAAAGTGGGACATACTTTAGGCATTGCATCCTTGGCAAGGGTAATCAAAGCATAAAGTGCTCCTTCATAAGAAATAAAATAATTAAAAAGGTTTTTGAAATGGCTTCCTTTTCAATTAAATATATAAATTACACTGTAGACATTAGACATACCTTTAGGTATATTATTAACTATACATTATGTACGTATGTAAGTCACCTTAACATATTAAATCCCTTATTTATTTTCCGTTTTTTCCTTTTGAGGTACGGAACCGTAAAAAGTAACCGTGGTATTTAAAATTGTTAATTATATACAGCTTTAGAGGTACAAAATCCTATAAAAAAAGAACAAACAAAGTGGGGCGTAATATTATCTGGCCACAAACCTATGAAGTAGATGTTTGAATAATTCAGAGGTTCCTGCATAGCCGATATCACAACTGGGGGAAAGAAACAAATTGAAAGTGAATATTTCCCGCAGCTCCCCTGGCATGGTTTCACAATTTCGTAGATTTATTTATTGCACGCCTGTGCCACTGAACCCTATTCACTATATAAATCTTTTATGTCGCCACCTCGCGTGAAATTTGTTAATAAAAAACATGTTCGCGTCAGACTACGCATAATTGAGGGTTCAAAAATTACTACAAATACCTACCGTATACCGTACAAGCAAAAGAGGTACCTGCTAATTAATTTTAAGAATCCGTTCCGATGCTATTCAATATTTTTTTTGCTGTTGAAGTAATTATTTATCAATAAATATACTTGTATTAAAAAAGAGCATGTGAAGACACCTATTATTTTTAAATATGCCACATGCCACATGTCAGATGCCACACCATTCATACTAATCCATAGGGTTGAAGCGAAAATGAAATGGTTCCCATTTTTACAACACTTACCATACTCGTGTATTTGTTTTTATAGATTTTATATTGTAACTGTGTCAGCGTGATTGATAATGTTAGTAAGCCGCGACCAGACAGGTTCGTTTTAAAAATATTTCTATCATTCAGTTTCCCGGTAAAGGTTTTTATTAGTTTAGGCAATCGGGAAAGCCATGCTAATTAAGCAATGTGTAAGAACTTGTAGACCTTTCGTCTTTGCAATACCTACGATTTATGAATTGTAAGTGAATAATATGGACGATGGTACCAACCAATGAACGTATCGAAACTGATGAAATTAAATTTGCATTTGCGCATAACAATCGCAACTGCAATTCGCTGAATGTACTTACCTATCTCTTGCGCGAGAATACGGTAAAAATTTAAGCCCGCGGTTGTTTTATGCGATCAACGCAGGGTTGAACGCATGCGATCTACGGAATGTAGGAAAAATTAAATTTTAAATCAGATAATTTCATGACCGTATTATATTGTTTTACGCGGTGAACGCAGCGGTAAGCGCATTGTGATTTTCCCATGCGTTCAACGTTGCGTTGATCGCATAAAACAACCGCGCGCTGAGTTTTCGAATTCGAATTGTTACGCGTAGGTACTATAATGCGAACATACATTAAATAGAATTAGACCTCTCTGACCGCTACAACTGCTACAAGGAGCTACATATATATATATTATAGAGCAAGACAAAACAGCAACAATGTTAAATACATCTCAATTTGTCTCGAGAAGTACCAGAAGGTGGAAGCCATATTGTTACCATGTCGTTACTTTTGTGATAAGTCGCTTTCATTTTATCGAGCCAATTTGGGCGCCTGTTTGTCACTGTCACATAATTATATTACTAGCCTCCGCTCCACTCGCGATTTTGTACGCTTATAAGTCTTTATAAATGTTGAATGTCATTTTCATCCCCTTAGGAGGCAAAGTAACCAAAGTCGAACCGATCGAACCGAACCTTCGCGGCTAAATTTAATTTTTTTGCTACTGACTAAACTAGTTTGCCGGACTACAATGGTTCTACGATACATGCTACGATTTGGACTGCGCGTAGTCGTAGTGTGCGTTGTCTGTTAGTAAAGGAACTGTTTTAAAATAAACATTGAGTGCGGCGATGCGATGCGACACTCAATATTTGGGCACTCAAACACAATTAGGAAAACGGACTTTGACAATGCAGTCGGCAGCAAAGCTGCAATGCTGTCTATTGCATTGTTGCAAGAAAATGTAATTTTACTCGTATCAAGGAGATTAATGTTAAAGACGTACCCTGCAGCAATATGCAGTTTGCACAATTGCAACGCTGTTTCAATACCTAGTTTAGCTTTAATGATTTTAAGTTAGTTGTCTGTAAATATAGGTACCTGCGTAAATATAAGTTTTACTTTATGTTGGTTTGTATACCTTAAATTTTGTATACCAATTTACGTAATATTCATAATAGTTTATTTGCAAAAAAAGGAGTTATAAAAGTTGGTACATTATATTTGTAAGAAAGTCCATCCTCTTAGCCGTCCATCGCATAAAACAACAATCAAAAATAAAATAAAATAAACGTGTATATTGATAAAGAACTAGCTTGTCCATTTGATTGTCCATGACGATGTCCATTGTCCCAGTGGCAAAACATTTTAGCCTAAAAATTAGTTAATAATGGAGGGTCGTGTTTTCTTCAAAGTACTTAAATAAAATAAAAATCTGCCACCCGGGAATGCTGCGCGTAATGTAATTTCAGTTCAGATCTTTTGAAGTCGTTTCATATTGCTTTGTCTTTGAACTTGCTTCAGGACTGAATTTCACTTGGCTAATTGAGCGGTTGGTTACCCCCTATTGGTTAGTTAAAATATATATATATATATAAATATAAACATTCCATAATGTTAGCTCCATACAGAGTATAGGTTAGATAGTACATTCGGAAAGCGGTAACATGATAGGAACAAACTGTGGCATATTTTTGTCTTTTAGTATCTTTTCGGATTAGGAGTTTAATTTGATCTCCTCATAGGATCGAAAGTGATTTTGACATAGTCATTTGAGTAGAAATAACATAAAACTCATATAAAAAATACAATAGGTTCATAAATTAGCGTAAAAAAAGTTCAAACTGAATTTTGCACTGATTATTTTATTCGATTATGGTATTTAACCGTAAAACCTGGTTTAAGTGAAAACGCATTTTTGCTAGTTAAAACTAGTTTTCAGAAACGGCTTGGTGAAAACTAGCTTTTAATTACCGGGGATTCCTCAGTCAAATAAAAAAATAATTTTATTTTGAAATGTACAATACATAGTACATATTATTGTAACGGTGCGTATAACGAAACGTTACACTATCTAATTTCAAACTATTTCTGGCACCATACAAATTCTAAATTCCCTTTTCAAATGCAAACCCTATTCCAAATTCCATTCAATGATTTTTATTTTCAGTTCGATCACATACTCCGATCGATCAACATCATAATTTATTCTAACAGACTGTACTTCAGTTTCTAAACACGTCCTAAAGTCTTAAAACTGTGATTTTAATAGTGAAACGTAATACATAAATGCTGTGCGTGCTGTGTGTGTTCTTATCTTGTTTAGTGACCCTGCGCACCTTTCAGATACTTACATTATCATCAAGGCACATATTGTAAGTCATAGTAACTTCTAACCTTCTATTAGTAAATTACGAAAGTGTTTTTATACATATCTGTTAACACGTAACCTGTATTGTTACAGGTGCCTTTTTATTTCATTAAATAAATACCCATCATCGCCCTGGTACCTGCTTTTAATTCCTAGCTACTACTACCAGCTGTGCCCGCAGCTCCGCCCGCGTAGAATTCGGTCTGTGTCAGTAAGCGGCTAATTACTAATCCTAATTTCTCTCCCTCTCCCCTGGAGGCGGAACTTGAATTAAAGTTGACAGATGGATATGCTAGAGGACTCCAGTCCAGATAAAATATTTTACAATTAGGTACCACTAAATAAAACTACACTCCGAAATCAATAGTTTTCTTCGCCGTTATTCAAATTTTATACGTGATTTAAACGACAGGGTAGTAGATGTATATCGGACGATACAGTAAGGTATACGGGCGCGAGCGAAAGCGAAGCGGCCTGCCTGGCTAGAGCGCCACTCACTGTGGTCTTCTTCAGACTCCTGAGGAAGACTACGTGCCCCTTGTAACCTCAATGCGTTGCGAGACTTTCGCGAATGATTGGATTTTTTTCTGGAAGGCATGGTAATGCGTATTAAATGCGAGTCCCAAATCGTTTGACTCCGCAAACGACCAGTGCCGTTTTGATGCCCTAAGCATTTCTAGAGCATGGTGCCCCCTCTCCCTAGGGTCATCGAGATTACATTGAATTTTTTTGGTTAGTTGAGTGACGTTCATTGCCGCATTACAGCTGAGAATGGAAATTAGTCACATAATTTTATCACGAAAATTGACAGTGCTGCAGCAGTAACGTTGCAACAGAGTAATGCTGCTGCAGTTGCCATACCTTAGAAAGTGATTGAAAACGCGAGCGAAGCGAGCGCGAAAGTTTTTCGATATAAAAACGCAATTTGATAGACAGTTGTACTTTTTTACCTTTAGTATGGAAATCAGTCACATCATTTTATCACGAAAATTGACAGTGTTGCAGCAGTAACGTTGCAACAGAGTAATGCTGCTACAGTAGCCATACCTTAGAATGTTATTGAAAACGCGAGCGAAGCGAGCGCGAAAATTTTTCGATATAAAAACGCAATTTGATAGGCAGTTGTACATTTTTACTTTTAGTATGCAATCCATCCGGCCCAGGACTTTTCCAGTTCTGGGCCGTGCGGATGGCACAACTGACGTCATCGGGGCTGATGGTGATTGCCCCCATAGGTTCGATGGACTCGCACTCACGCTCGACAACACTCATCCAACTCCCCTCGGAGGAAATCCCCGGCCAGGTTATAGGCTATAAAAATTCAACCCCTAAAAGGGGGGGGGGGGGTAGCCACAACACTCGATTGACTTGATTTTATAAGGATTGCACAACTTCTGGCTAAAGTGGTTCCGATGCTCGCACTCCTGCTTGGCAGCACAATTTCAACAAGCCCTCGAGCTTGGTTCTCTCCCACCTTCCTTAACAACTGGTGTCACCTTCCTGCTCTATAAGTCCGGTAGTACCACGGAAGCTAAGAACTACAGACCCATCACATGCTTGCCTACACTCTACAAGCTCCTTACATCCATTTTGAGAGGAAAAATCAACGCGCACATTGTCGCAAACAATATTCTGGCTTCCGCTCAAAATGGATGTAGGGTTGGGTCCCGTGGTACTAAAGAGCTCCTCCTTATAGACATGACCATCTGCCAACAAATCCAGCGGAACAAGGGTGCCCTCTCAGCCGCTTGGATTGACTACAAGAAGGCCTATGATTCGGTGCCCCATTCATGTTTGGGGAGAGTCTTAGAGTTGTATAAAATTGATGCAGCTTTGAGAGTCTTCCTAAGCGCGTGTATGAGGCAGTGGACCACAGTCCTTCGTCAACCAGGAGGCGGGGATGACCGCCCTGGCCCGCAGGATTTTATAAGGATTGAGCGAGGAATCTTTCAGGGCGACAGTCTGAGTCCCCTGTGGTTTTGCCTAGCTTTGAATCCCCTCAGCACCCTGCTGAAGGATTTGGGACTAGGTTGCCGGCTTCGGAGAGAGGGTGAAGTCAACTCTCACCTTCTGTACATGGATGGCCTCAAATTATTTGCACCAAATAGCCAAGACTTGTTGGAACTACTGAAAATCACCGAAGTTTTCAGTAGTGCCATCAACATGGAGTTTGGTGTCGATAAATGTGCGGTTATGTATGTACAGCGGGGGAGGGTTGTAAATTCAACAAATTTACAACTCTCTGAGACAATGTCTTTCAGATATATCTCTGAATCAGAAACTTATAAATACCTTGGTATGTCACATTCTTTGGGTATTGAGGACGAGGGTATTAGACGGTCGGTGAAGGAGCGCTTTTTCAGTCGGCTCACAAAAGTCCTTAACAGTCTTTTTTCAGGAGGTAATAAAGTGCGCGCCTTCAACGCCTGGGTAATGCCCCTACTCACATACTCCTTTGGCATACTAAGGTGGACTCAGACCGAGCTGGACGCCCTGGATCGGAGGGTCCGGTCACTGCTCACCGCACATCGCATGCTACACCCACGTTCGTCAGTTATGAGATTGTACATCCCACGGAAGTGTGGAGGCCGAGGCTTCCTAAACGCCAAGGATCTCCATAACCGCGAGGTGTACAATCTCAGGAATTATTTCCTTAACAACGAGTGTGGGATGCATCGTGATGTAGTGGCAGTAGACAGGAACCTCACGCCGCTCTCCTTGGCAAACGAGAACTGGCGCAAACCTGTGGTACTAAGTACTGCGGATCGCAAGGCGGCATGGGAGAGTAAGGTGCTACACGGGCGGTTCTACAAGGCCCTCACGGGACCCGATGTGGACCTGCTCGCGTCGGTGAACTGGTTACGATTCGGGGACCTCTTCGGAGAAACCGAGGGTTTTGCCTGTGCAATTGCGGACGAAGTGATGATGACGAACAACTATCGGAAATATATCCTGAAGGACGGTACGGTCGACATTTGTCGGGCATCCCGCCGTCCCGGAGAGTCACTCAGGCATATCATTTCCGGGTGTTCTCATCTTGCTAACGGCGAGTACTTGCACAGACATAATCTCGTAGCCAGGATTATTCACCAGCAACTTGCTCTTCTATATGGCCTTGTGGACCGCGAAGTACCGTACTACAAGTACTTACCTGCGCCTGTTCTCGAGAATGGTCGTGCCACGCTCTATTGGGATCGATCTATCACCACTGACAGGACTATTGTAGCCAATAAGCCTGACATAGTGATAATAGATCGATCGCAACGTCGGGCTGTGCTCGTTGACATCACCATCCCCCATGATGAGAATCTCGTGAAGGCCGAGAAGGACAAGTCCAGTAAGGTACCTAGACTTGGCTCACGAGATAACCGCCATGTGGGATGTTGATTTGACGATCATTGTCCCGATAGTCGTTTCAGTGAACGGTCTAATAGCGAAGAGTCTCGACCAACATCTTGAGAGACTCTCGCTAGGTGGTTGGATCAAGGGTCAGATGCAGAAGGCGGTGATCTTGGACACGGCGCGGATAGTCCGCCGGTTCCTCTCTCTGCGGCCCTGACCACCGGTAGCCAGGAGCGGCGTAGTAGCATGAAACACACACCCCCCCTAGCCCGCCCCCGCCGTGCCAAGTCATGAATAATACTAATTCCAGACGCAGTGCACAAGCATAAACACGTTTTTCATAGCTGTCATCTCGGACCGGAAAAAAACTGTCCGGAATGGCGAAAAGTAAAATGTCGGACGGTAAAATTACGTCTAGTGCACAAGCTACTATTTACATTTAATGGCGTGCCATACCGGACCGTAAAAACTCGGACTACCGGACAGTAAAGTTCACTGTAGTGCACAATCGCCCTTAGGTGGAGACCAATAATGATTTAGGCTCACATTTCAACCGTAGGTACATCTATTACACGGTGAATTTAGTCGCAAACCTTAATTATCACGGCCATTGTGAACACGACGTTTTTGTATGTCGCGGGACTCGATTAAACGAGTTTATTGTTATGAGTTCGGGTAAAGGTGGCTTTCCACAGGGGCAATCGTAACGCCTGCGGCAAATGGCCAATTCAGGGTGATACAATTAATAGGTGAGCGCTGTTGAGCTTTTGGTTGAAGAAGGAAGTAAATTTTTACAAGTACCAAAGTTAAAAAAATTTGGTCTAAATAAGAGTCTAAATGAAATAGTCTGTCTATGAAATAAACCAATTTTTACCATATTGTTGTTTCAGATAAGCTAGTTTTAGTAACATTTATTATTTTTTTAAAACGGAGTAGGTATAGTCAAATAATTTAATTTACGACCCATTTCGTATGATGTCACAGTGACAATCAATATGAAAGTCGCTAGAGACCTCATACTATTGTCCTTGTGACGAAGTGCAAAATGGGTAGGAAATTAAATTATTTGACTGTACGAGTATTAATTAAGCCTTTATTTTCATCCTTAATCTACCTTAACTAGTACATAATGAATATAAATTTGTAAATTGAAATATATTAATGGTAATTAAGGCCCCTGACGGGTGAAGGCCTCCTCCAACAGTTTCCAAGTTGACCTTGAATGGGCTTTCTGTATCCAGTTTTCTCCGGCAGTTTTTTTAATATCTTTAACCCAGCGATCTCTAGGGCATCCTTGGCCTCTCTTAGCCCTTAGGCCCGGCCACGTAGTAGCAAGTTGTGTCCACCTTTCATCTGTCATTCTTGCCCACTTCCACTTCAGGCGTTTCATATGCTCTAGAGCATCAATGGCGTTGGTTTTTTTACGTAAGTATATCTTGGGATCGTTGTCTGTCCTTCAGCCTAATGTTCAGGACACTCCTCTCCATTGCATCGTACGAGTATTACCGGTTAAGTAAATCAAACTACACAATTCAATTCTCATAGTTTGTGTTCCCTGCGGGATGGTACCTCGTCCCGAAAATGTTTAACATATCGTGTTGCATTAGTACCTACTGTAGTTACATACCTACTCAAGTTCTGACATTCTTGACGAAGCTGATGTAGAAAAGCAGGAATATTAACGCTCCTTTCATATTAAGGATAACTTACAATACAATACTATCCTTAGATAAAATACTTACCATTTACTTATTTCTCTTATAAAAATAAAAGAAGTAAAACTCAAATATAGTAAAAACAAAACAAATAGAAATATAAGAGCGTTTCTTTTATTTTTTGCCATTTTATGTATTGTGACCTTTTTTACCACTTTTGTGTTATTTCTAGTCATGATCGCGAGCCGTTTTCATCCATATAGGAAAAAAAAAGTGTCCTAAAATTTCCATGCATTTTTCAAACTTTCGTTTTTGTTACCGCCATACAAAGTGGATGGGGAAATGATAACACAATAGGAAAAAAACACTGGGACATTTTTTTATCCCATTAGAATTGAAAGAGCTCGTGATTCTGAGTAGAAATAACACAAAAATGTCAAAAAAGGTCACAATATATAAAAATGGCAAAAAATAAAAGAATCGCTCATAAAGCAGATATAGAAAAAACAAATAAAATAACTAATTTGCAAGACCGAAGTGATCCCATAAGTGTTCCGTGAACAAAGTTTTGTACGGAACACTAAAAAAGCGGCGTAGCCTATAAACAATTAGGTAAAATTAAACATTAACTACCAAGTTGGGTATGGTTCAGAGCAGACATGGCGGCTTCGATAAACTTCCCCAACCTATTAATACACAAGTCGGCATTTGGGACCTGGGTGAGTATATTATTTATTAGAGAGATGGCTCGGGCGGTGACTTACTTCTTGTCTCTATGTTATATTATGTGTTAATATGTTTTGGTGGCTCTAGCTAGCCTCGATCCTACCATACCTCGTCCTTGTCTACGTTATATACAAAATATCTTCCTTAAACGCAAAAAAAAAAATTTGATTCAAAGTTTATGAGGTGTTTCAACGTAATATTTAGTCTCCATCCACAGTTGCAATACACTGTGATTTTAGAAAATAAAAACCGTTTTGACTGTTGTCAGTACAGTGGACTATCTTCGATAGAATATGACTAAGAGATTTATGTTATTCTCGAAATATAAATACTGTCAGTGTCACGATTTTTTCTCATAGACGGAGCATTTATCGGACCATTATATGGCACATGGGTCCCCTAATGTCTTCCATTCTTTCTTGATAACGAGTGTCATGAACATATATACCTACTACGGCTATGCCGAAAGTGATTAGGCTTGCGAATACGCAAGTGATAATGCCCACGACTGCGACCATATTTATACTTTGAACATGGTAACTTTGCACAAGCTCACTTGGCAGTAGGAGTATAAGCTCCATCCTTGACGTAGTATTTGGCATGAAAACTTAACGTGGTCTGACTCTAAAACAAAACGTTTTAGCGTTTGACAATCTTATCTATTGTGGTACATAATAATTCAATATTTTAAGAACAATATTAGCACGTGATGCGTACCTATATGATACGCATCACGTGCAATTTATCTCTCATTTTATCAAGGAAATTGACAGTGACAGCGCCCGCGTCAAGGCTGCCGCAGTAATACAGCTGTAGGAGCTGTAGTTACCATGGGAATGTCACCTTAACCTTTTCGACGCCGTGTCAAACACGAAAGCTGTCACTCGGACGCCACGTCACCGAAGTGTCAAAACTGAAATTGAACTTTGTGCATATATGCTCGTAGGTCTATGTTGCTCTGTGGTCTGTGGTCGATTAATCCGTCTTTGGCGTTGGACCTGCGGTGCGGTTATATCGGTCATTGGCGTCCAAAAGGCTAAGCTGAAAACAAAAGCAGCTGTTAAGATAACTGAAAAATGAAACTCAAAGCCAATAAAATCGGACAAGTGCGAGTCTGAATCGCCCACCGAGGGTTCCGTAAGTACTTTTTAGTATTTGTTGTTATAGCGGCGACAGAAATACATCATTAAATTGTAATATGTATGCTCTAAATAGCAAGCAATTGTATAATAATAAATACCTGTTATTGTTAGCACCCTGCCTGTACGGCATTGCCTTTTAGGTTATCTGTCATTTGTCACACCCGTAGGCCAGCACCTCTAGCACATCTTGCATCCGCGACTTAGACCGCGACTCGAGTCGACATTCCCGCGGCTGTCAAATCTGTCGATTTCCGTAGCACAACTTGTACCCGCGACTGCAACAGCCGCGTAGAGAACTCAAAGTCGCGGCGCGACTCATCAGTGTTCCCCGATAGAATCAAAGTCTAAACATAAATGCTATTTACATGTGACAACACTGAATCGGAAACAGGGTTGCGCTATTTCATTCGTTCTTTGGTGGTAAAAAATCTAGTTTATTGTCGATGGTTAAGTTTTTCCTGTCAAAGTCAAGGAACTTTCAAATTTTGTCAACATTTAATTACGAGAAAAAATATGAAAAAAATGTAAGTAATAGAGCCTTATATACTAAATTTTGATAATATTCCTTAAAATATATATTGTTTTTTAATTTCTGTTTAATAAACCTTTTAAATAAAATATTTTTGTAAATAACTATAATTAATGGAATTGCTATTATTGGTTTTAGTTCTCATATTCCTGTTGTAAATTGTGTTTTTTTTTTCAGAATAGGTCCAGCATTATCCTAGACACGATTGATATCCCAGCACCCAAAGGAAAATATTGTTAACAGGAACGTGCCAACGGGCCCCGAAGTGGAGAGTCAGGAAAAGAAACACACTAGGCAAGCTTTTAGGTTTCAAACGCGGAGCTGTCCCCGTTTCTAAAGTCACTAAGATGTGAGAAGCGCTTTAGCTTTAAGAACACCACCGAGGAAGTGAACTATTATAATAACCATAATGGTTATGGCGTACCTATCTATAGTTCGTTTTTTTAGCATTAGAAATAGGTAAACAATCTGGATGTGTTTTTTAATTGAAAAACACATTTTAAAAATAAGTTACAGCAAATATGTAACAATTATGAATCTAATACGATCATTTATATTTTTCTGCTTTCATAAGCAAATATTGTGCCAATAATGGATGGCATTTGTGTGTATGTGTACTGTGTAACTGTTTATGATTTGACAAATTGATATGAAAAGCTTATTTCATAGTCCTCGATGAAGTCACGACCATATTTTATTTTTTTGTTTACAAACCAATTTTCTTTCCAGGGTGATAT
This sequence comes from Cydia splendana, assembly GCF_910591565.1. Lineage (NCBI taxonomy): Eukaryota > Metazoa > Arthropoda > Insecta > Lepidoptera > Tortricidae > Cydia > Cydia splendana. Next base: position 12,834,274 of record NC_085966.1, on the reverse strand, counting down.
TTAATTGTCCTACGCCGCATGTCGAAGAAAAAGGAAGAGAGAAAATACTTTTCAAGGGTAATAAAGAAGATTATTACAATTTCTCTATTGTGGTTCTAGATGTTAATAATATATTAGGTTTAATAATAAGAAGTCGAATATTGCAAGAATATATAAGGCAAAGCAATATATTATTAATTTAAATATTGTTTTTTTTTTCACTCCTGTATTTTTTACCTAAAATGAAACAAAAATAAAGTAGGTAGGTACCTACAACTCCTAGAAGCCATGATTAGCTCCCCAAGGCCCACTTCATACTTAATGCTGACAGCAACGTATCATAGCATGATCGTATCAGACCCTGTCAAACATGAAGTGAAACATCTAGAACGGGGGTATGATCTAGAGGAGTTTCAATATGGTAGAGTAGACCATATGATAACCGTACCTATGCTACGCAGACTATGACATGAGCGTAACGACTCCTTCAAAATATTGTTGGTCGGGTCGGTCCAGTCACGTCACAGTATGGTGTTGGCAGGGGACGGAATGGTTTAGTGGGTGATGACTGATAATATTTCATACAAAGCATGATTTTGAGCCGGACATGATCCTGTTACAGCCACGTATTACATCATTCTGTTACAGTACGATGCAGCGGGCACAGGCCACATGTAGGTATGTTTTGTTGAACTCGAGGAAGGTTCCAAACGGTACCTAAATAGTAAGAGATTGTTGAAATTAGACATCTAACCGTGATCCTAAATACTACTACTAAGGCTTACTTAATAATAATAAGTTAACTACTTACTACTAAATTACTTAATAAGTTGGATAGTTTGTTTTGAACATTTGTACCTACCCACCTCATCGGCTTCGTTTATGTACAAGCATCAAGCGGGCTCCGTTGTTAGTTGTTAGGTTGATAAAAGTTTTGTGTAAGGAAGTCTTAGGATTATACTTTTACAAACTTACGAACCTGAATTGAAATTTCAAAAATCCTACATATGTACCTATTTACTTAATTGAGTACCTACAAGCTAGCTGTTTGAAATTAAAGTTGTAAACATGATGGGTGTGTTGTGGTACTTGTATACAGGTATCACCGTGCATAATCGATATAAGAGTGCGTAAAGCGCATTTAGTGATTGTTCCATACTTCCTTATCCCTTAGGGCAATAAGTAATTATACAAATTATATTATTACATAATATATGAAACTTGTTTTTAAGTTATAATTATCATGAGTTCAGTTAAAAAAGTACAAGCAAACCACCCGCGAGAGCGAGTCGCGTTATAAAGTCGCGTAGACTTCAACTCGCGGATTGACATAAAGCCGAGAGAATATTTTGTCTCAAAATAGGCAGTTGTGCTACGGATTTTAGTTCAAAGTCGCGATCGTTGTCATTTTCTGACAGTGACACCTGATCGCGAGTTTGTCGCGGCTCTCGCGCGTGAGTTGTGCTGCCAACACGCGACAAGCCGCCAAGTCGCGCCGATCTGTCTCTTCTCGCGCCTGTCGCGGCCAGTTGTGCTAGAGGTGCAGATGGCGCTGGCAGCCGCCGCAAGAGTGGTTGCGTTCAGTTCTACGAGACCGCGCCGTACAGCTGCGATCGTGGCCCACCAAAATGTACTCGCCGGAAGACCAGCGCCGACTCTCGGGTCAGCATTATGCTGAGGCGAGCCCATTTCGTGGTAAACAATTTGTAACTATGTTTGTTTTAAGCATGTTACTTCTGTATGTACACTAAGTTTATCACGAAAAATAAATGATTTATGATCATCTGTGAACATTTCAACTGTCTATAGCTATCACGGTTCATGAGATACAGCCTGGTGACAGATAGACAGACGAACAGACGGACAGTGGAGTCTTAATAATAGGGTCCCGTTTTTACCCCTTGGGTACGGAACCCTAAAAACGGTACATTACTTACAATATTCTAGCGTCACTTTATGTCAAAGGAAATTGCCAAGCACTTCGAGAATTTAAAGCCAAATAAGTCTGCAATAGAAGTTCTTTCATTTCTACAGTAATATTTTCGCCTCACTTGATAGGTTTTCAATAAAACTTACTCCGATTTTATAATGGAACTCATAACTTGATCAAACGTCAGTACTTTTTGGGATCTCTTTATCGAACACTCAAATACTAGTAAAATCTGTAAATTAGTAATGCTAAAAATAACATAAAGTTAACCGCTGTACAGACGATCAAGCACAAGGGCTTGACGATCGGAATTGATTATTTCCCGCCTAGCATGAAGTTATTGTCAAGCACAGTCATGTTATAACTGAAGGCGCATGACAAAAAATTTGATCGACATGAGTCGATTAAGTAAACGTTCGCTATATGGCCTGTATCGACTGGGGCCAAAAGTAGACATTGACATCATTCTCTCTTGCATTCTCGAAGGCTTGTCAATCATGTAAATTACGGATGTCTCCGATGTATATGGGTACACGTTTGATCTATATTTAAATGATGATTTATTAATATGACTATACCTATTTTCTATATTACAATTATATTTCTGTAGCAGTGGTTTTTACATGAAAGAAACAAATACATTTTTGACTATTTAAAATATTATAAGTAAGTCGTAACCAGACATATAAGTTATTGTGGCAAAATGGTGATTGAAAAAACGAAATATCGACATGTCTGTTATCGATGTTACCATAACTTTATCATAGATATTTACAACACTGTATAACATAGCTACCGCGAAGTACACAACACGTTCGATATCTTCTTTGATATTTTGTTAGTTTTCTATTCTTTTTGCACTGTATACTACAGTTTACGTTTTTATTTTTAAGTACACTAAAATAAATATAGTAATAAGGAAGTTATGAACCAGTTTGTACCTAATGGATTTGCGTTCTCATAATTTGTCGGTAATATACAGGAAGTAGAAGTTACATCTTCTAATAAACATTCAATTTATTGACCCAAAAAAAAACAACATAATAATAACATAGGTTCAGATCCACAGCGCAGGCTTCGTTATCATACAGATAGCTCATCCACCTCAGGGGTCGTCAAAATAAAATGTATATTTTCACATATGTCATCCTCAACACGCATCGTCAAATTTAAAAGGAAATTGGGAAATTGGCTTGGGTTCTTGATCTTTTAATTATTAATCTGTTACAGACTTATGGATATCAGATTTATCGATATTTCATTTTCTCAAACACTTCGTTTATGCCACAAAAACTTCTATGTCTGATGGTAACCCTTGGAGAACCGGACGTAGATACATTTTCCGCCCTAAAGCTTCCTTTCATCCATTCATCGCCGCGAAGTTTGTGTTCTGAAACTTGTGAAGTTTATTCACAACACTCACAGAGACTAACCACTAAAACTCATATCTTAAGTTAAGAGGAAAGGGGACGGCCGCTTCTCCATACTAACGTAGTCCCCATTTTCCTCCTTGGATATTGATATTACAGAAAATATTTTTACATAATTTTATGTATTTTAGTCATAGCTATGCAGCATATTGAAATTCTTGGTTTATTAATTATTATTAAAGTATTAAAAGTTAGGAGCGAAAACAAGTTCCATACAAATTTTTAAATGCCCCTAACTCTTGATAAACTCTTAATAATGAAAATAGGTATCCGAAAAAATCTAACGGGCATAGCTATGATCAAAATACATCAAATTATGTAAAAATATTTTCGATAATGTTAATATCCAGAGATGAAAATGAGGACTTACGTTTATATAAAAGGCTATTTCACGCGAATCCTCTTGCGTCTTAATGGGTTCTCAAATTGCGAGATCAGCTTATACTAGTAACGAGCTTATAACGCCCACAACTATTTTATGAATGACATAGCTGTAATCGCGGCCTGATATTCATTTGTCTCAACTCTGCGGAAGACAGCATAATTTATGCCCGGTCAATAAAACCTCCAAGGCGGAAGGCCCCACTTTTTCGGCTTCGTGCCGCCATTTTAATAAATTTATGACGTAAGCCATGCTGCTGGAACAGCCACGTCTGCGTAATTACAAATTATTTTGATATCCATTTACAGTAAATTGCTGTTTTAATGCCCGGCTCAATGTTATAATAAATATGTCTTAAGAGATCCCAAACCTTAATAAGGTGTAAAGGTTGCAAGCAGGTACCGTGCGGCTTCCGCAAGAGCGTGGTCGGTTTTACGAGTATACTCTAGATATTAGGTAGGTATACTTAAGAATAGCACAATCTAGTTGGTAGGTTGTAAATTCAGAACCTAGAAACCTGCCTTATGGAAAATGGGTACAGTCAGCACCAGAAGTGTTCATAATGATCTGAACATAACATTGTTGCTACAAGAGTAACGTCAAAAGTCAAAACAGTAGACTATGCAGAGTGTGTGTGTGTGTGTGTGCGTGCGTGCGTGCGTGCGTGCGTGCGTGTGTGTGTGTGTGTGTGTGTGTGTGTGTGTGAGTTTTATCTACACCATCCATAGCTAACATTTCGTTCGTGTTCCTCATTTTTTGGGTTTCGCAGTCAATAATTAAATATTTAGATCCGACTGAGCGTCTGCCGTGAGGACAGTACTGTCATCGTCACTATATGAGTAGGTATAGTTACCTACATTTTATTATCATGTCTACAATGAAGTCAAAAATACGGCAGGTACTTACCTCTCATACACATGCAGTAGGAATAAATAAATTGTGGAGCGTCGCGTCGTTAGATAGGTAGTGTACATAAACATATTTTTAAAAAGAGTAAATTTTTCGGAAATATTCCGAAAAAATTGCCAATTATTATCGAAAAAAGTTCGTCGAGGTTTCCTCTTTTAACTGCCGCGTTCACTTTTCCCTCATACGACCCTCTTTGTTAGCCTTCTTTTATCCATTTTCTTCGCGTTTCCTAACCATCTCGACATATATCGTATGTAGCTGTCATAATTTTTGTCACTACATCCATATATTTCATCCACTGTACCGTTATACCTATCGTTCGTTTTTTTAGCACTAGAAAAGGACTACGCGATCTTGACGTGTCTTAATTGAGAAACGCTTTTCAAAAATCAGTAACTATTACTTATGAAAGCAAAATAATATATAGATGGTCAAGCAAATCTTGTCAGTAGAAAAAGGCGCGAAATTCAAATTTTCTATGAGACGATATCCCTTCGCGCCTACAATTTTTAAATTTGCCGCCTTTTTCTACTGACAAGATCTGCTTGACCAAGTATAAATAATCGTATATAAAAAAAAAATTAAAAAAAATACAAAAATCATTTATTTCAGACGTAAGTCCATTATTACTGTATATGATTCATAATTGTTAGCTATATATTTGCCGTGACTTATTTTTTAAAACTGTTTTTCGATAAAAATGTGACGTTTAGCGTCGCATGAAGTAGGTAGATTGCAAAATGAGACGAAAGAAAACTAACTCGAATAAATTTTACGAAATATAATTTAAAAAAAATTAAAAACTAAAGGAAAGACAAGGTCGTGGATCTTTTCTGAGCTGGCAATTAACAGTGGTGAAACGAGTCCTCGATAGGGGTCACTTCCCTGCACTACGTCGCAGAACGTCGCACTTGGAGGTGGCCGTCTTCAAAAAAAAGGTTCCGGACCCAGCACGGGAACCTTCCGGAACGTAGTGGAGCATGCGAATTCAGTTTGGTAGGTTCCGACTCCAACCCCAGACTTGGTCCCTGGAATTCCGGTAAAATGGCCATTTCAAGAAAAGTCCAATTTTGTACAAGTGACTGCGACATCCGGATTTTAGGCCAAATTAATGTGCTAATGAGAAAGTAGGCTGGTATAGTGAACCCCAAAGAATTAAATGGTGATCAATGATGTGGCAGTCACAAGTAGAATCATCATTTTATATTTAAAACAAAGAAGAAAGTGAAGTTAAATTTACTAAATGTACTTCTACAACTAAAAGCAACTAAAAACATTATTAATGCATGTTAACTACAATTTGGCATGTAATTTTGTACATTTAAATTAGAATTAAGCATAACTTTGATTATAATCTACAAGATTTTTATAAAGTGGGTATTCTCATATTTCCAGAAGGTTCGAGAAGCTTGTTATTTCCAGCGTTATTTTTATAGGAAAATTACAGTTAATAAGCAGATAGTGATAGCCAAATGTACCCAGTGAGAACTAAATGAAAAAGTGACGGCAAGAAGAAAATGATTCCTTATTATACTACTATGAAAGTTACCTTGTTCTTAAAACTACAAAATATTCAAAACACTCACCCTATTTGGGGAATTACTGGGACTTAACTTAACACATTTAATATTAGAATTAATTTTACACCATATTAAAAATTTGTCACATCATAGACTTGAAAATTGTATCTGAGTATTTAGTTGATTTGACCTCTCGCTGTTAAAGCCGTTGTAGGAATGTCGCGGACGCGTATGTGTCTCATTAGTTGGCAGGTGCACATCGCTTATCGCGAGCTGGTTGACGTACTCCTTTGTATTCGCATCTAGTTTTATCTAATAGTAAATGCAGTCGTCAATTCTGTTTGTTCGTAGATTTATTTTGTGTTATTTATTATTAGGTCATTACCTATGAAATTGGCGTTTTGTTCGGAGAATTTCAACGAAACACGAATTTCCATACAATTAATTTTGCGGATATTTTTTTGATGGCTAATTCAAACCAAACAAAATTTTTCCAGTAATTTTTGACACCTTTAAGGTATGTTTTCAATATCTCCATTTCTTGAAAATTGGTACCATTAGAAAAATATAAGTAATTTTAATACTCGAACCGACAGCACATGAAAAGACCTATTTTCAAGGCTTAATTCTGAACACTTAACAATAAAAAATAACAATTAATTGTATGTAAAATCGTTGTTTATTGAGTGCACTGTAGTTTTATTGTAATTGTGTATGTACTTTTGTAAAAAAAAAAAAACTAGGATCAGACTTATATCTATGAACAAAAACGCCAATTTCATAGGTAAGGACCTAATAGTTTTTAAGGTTTTTGTATATTTTCTTACATAATATGTATAAAATGTGTATTATAGTGATTTATAGTTATATTTAGGTTCTAGTTTATTTCTTATTTTATAGAATTTTAATTATGTATAACGGTTAACAAAGAGACACGTCAGGATTGTTTACCTTTTTTCTAATGTTTAAAAATTGAACTATAGGTACCTACACTTTTATTTTACCACACTGTTCTTCATTTTCATAATTCTTATTTTGACTCGCACCTCTCCTCCACACATCTTTGCACCACATATTTTTCAAGACTCATTTCTACTGCGCTCACTTGGTTTTACTGTTTCTTCTGCCATACCCAACTTTACTTGTACGTTGTTTATTTTGGAGCGTTTTTCGTATCGTATGAAGGTACCTACAAAACCCTTGCGCGTAATCCGACACGTAGAGTTTTCATCAAACAGTCATGGATATGGATATTATGGATACACTGATATTCCAGTAATGAGAATACGAATATTTCGTAAGATATTCAAAAAACGCGTTTCCGCCTACGTGAGCTCGTACCCTCCAATTATTTGACATGTAAGAAAATCCATAGGCATATTATTACCATGTTCGTTCGTGTTCCATTTGACAATATTTTTCGGATTCTAAGAACACCCCGAGCGTACATTTAGCGAAAACAATACAATATTAATTAAATTCCAGTAACTCTCAATTTAAGAGAGCGAGGCGGATTCTGAGTTAACAATTTTGTTATGGTTTTGATCTTGTTTTGATACGTCTTCGATGGTCGTCTTGGACCAAGACTCTTGGTGATCTTGTTGCATAAGCGTGAGCAGTCTTGAAGGTCGTATCAAATATCTTCAAGTAGTAAAAAATCACATGAAAGAGTAATTCTCAAAAAAGTGGCATCTACAGGTTAACGAAAAATTTTTTCATGTGTTTTTTCAGTTTTAAGAATGAACTAGTAAGCGCGTAAAGCGTAGGTTGAAAATGAACGTTTTATTTTGAAATGTCTGTCTTAATATCAGTAAATTGCAAAAATATTACTTGCTGATAGTCCAACGTAATGGAGAACATCTCTTACGAATGATTTATCTGTGAACTGAACCCAAAAACAGGTAAAATGGTAAAATAACAAGGCTAGCGGCGGCAATCTTCCGAAAACATCCAATAAATCAAGGGCTTTTGATAATAAAGTACTTAGTTTCGCTCACTTAGTGAGAGTAGCTGTTTGATCACTCAGGCACTGCGTTGCTATTGTCTACCCTAGACAAACAAGTCGAGCGGTAAATATAACCAATTGTATTGTGTAATAGGTAGAAATAAACCGTTTTTAACCCTTTCCCAGACGGCTGTGGACGTCATCGGAAAATCTTGCCAAGGACGCCAACGAAGGCCACAGCCATAGACCAGGAATCCTCTAGACGGAGTTTAGAGCAATTATTTCATGAAACCGATGCTGCCAAAAATACTGGGGTGCGGGGGACGAGGTGAGCGAGTCCCGTGCCGTGATTGGTCCGTGCAAAGACACGCTGCCAGATTCGAACTTTAAGATACGTCAATTAATAGATCTAGAATCGATATGGATTAGATGTGTCAGTGTCAAAAGTGACGTTTTTGTTTGAATAAACGTCACATTTGACACTGACATATCTAATCCATATCATTTCTAGATCTATTAACTGACGTATCTTAAAGTTCGAATCGGGCCGACGGGCGTCACGCAAAGACACTTTGACTCGAAAATGGAGTAAAACTACCGTATATTTGTGGCAGAGGGGGTAGCGCTACTATGCTCAGTTTGGAAGATGTCTTGTCTGTGGCCACAGCCGTCGACTTCGCCAATGCAATAGGGACTCCATAACATTTAATTTTGCTTAAATAATCGCGATCGCCTGGCGTCCGGCATGTCACATTCCTTCGCCGTCTCGCGTTCAAAGGGTTAAAACTGCGTACAGTCCAACCAAACTAGCTGCATGGCATTTGCAATGCCAAAGTGTGGATATGTCTTCATTAATGTCAAATGTCAATGAAAATATGACGTTTTATAATGACACTAAGTATCTCACTATGTTCTTTTATAATCAGTGCAAAGTAAGCAGGGTTGGGCAGTATTTCAATTACATGTATTTGAAATACGTATTTGAAATACATTTTAGTATTTTGTATTTGTATTTCAAATACTACCTGGAAAAGTATTTTGTATTTGGTATTTCAAATACTGCACTCACATGTATTTAGTATTTTGTATTTCAAATACTTCAAGGTTCAAAATACATTTCTACAAAATACATTTTATTAAATTCTATGATCCTAAAATGGAACATTTTTTTAAATATAATGTACGACTTGTACGAGCGCAAATAGGTACATTGCGCGAGCTATTCTGCGCAGAACTTTTCGTCAACAGCCAGGGGATAGAGTCATTGTAGTAGTTTCCGTCCATGCTCTAGTTTTCGACCACTTGACAGATTAGCATATAATATATTTCATTTTTAATTTACTATTTGCGAAATATATTTTTTATATGTAGACAGATATACTGTTTAGCTAAGGATTGAAATCAGTCCAAATTTGTGCAGCAATGTAGGTTTATATTCAAATTTCGTCAAGTGGACGAAAACTAGAGAAGGACGAAAACAAGCGCAATGACCCTATACGTTTTTAGGAAAGGATATTCGTTAAAAAAAACTAAATGATTAAACAAAAAAAAAGAAAAGTATTTTGTATTTTGTATTTGAAATACATTATTTTAAACACTGTAATTTGTATTTTGTATTTCAAATACCAGTCACCAAAGTAGTTTGTATTTGGTATTTCAAATACTTTTAAAAATGTATTTTGTAATTTGTATTTGAAATACGTGGAAGCCAGTATTTTGCCCAACCCTGAAAGTAAGCTTAGACGCACTCTACGCTCATATCTAAAGACAAAAACGTGCTTAAACAACTTTTGCCGTATTCCCGTACGAGGCGTTAAGATTACCTTAGATGCGCTAGCGAGAAATGTTTTTGGTGAGATGATATCACAGGAATTACGTGAGGAGGGATTACGTGAAGAACTACACTTATGTGTTGTGCCACTTGTGACTCTTAATAAGTTTTTCACACTGTGGGCTCTAAGCTCTTATAAGTTGTCTGTAGCCTCTCGACCCTTTTGACTCTTTTGCACCCGGCTCGACTCCTTAATTCAGAAACAAAAATGTCTGAACTTCTTATTATAGCTCGATCTCGACATCGGTATTATAAATACTGCGATTACGGATGCACATTCACTATTCGCCTCGTCATTTATAATAAACGTTTGTAGATGCGTTTTGCGAAACATTCTTGCACGGGACGAAATGAGTTACCATATTTATACTTTGACCGTAGTGACATGCAAAAATTAGTAATAACGACGACGCGAAAAGTAAGCGATCACCGAGCTTTTTTGCCGAGCGATCCCGGCAAAAAAGCTTTCGGGAGTATCAACATTGTGAGCATTTTTATCACCGATGTTTTTAACTTGATAGAAAAGTTAAGTGTGAGCAATAATTTGTGTATTATAAAGCGTCGACCGATTATTATAAAGCGTCGACTCCTTTACTGGTCCATCTGAGTCGGTATGCTCGGAAATCATCGTGAATATACGCCTGCTGGCTTACCAACTTTTCTATCATACTTATTTCTCATAGTGGACCAAATCAGTATATAATAAATTGGGTAACCGTAATATTCTGGGTGTGGTAATTTTTAACGAAAAAGATTAAGTAGCAAGTAGATGTAAACCATTTACAACTAATATATGTGTAATATAATAACTGTTTTCTTAAAATATGTTACGTGCCGGCAAACCGTTTGTCAAGTTCATTTAAATTTGCTTATGAAAATTTTGATAGTTTTCATGCGACGACGTTATAGCTGCCACTTAACGTTGATCAGTTTCTTGACTTTGTTGACTGTGCGTGACTTACGACGCCGGACGGATGCCGTCTGTAGGTCTTCCGAAGTATCGGTGGGCGGATAGAGTGGCTGTAGAGTGTAGGTAGAGCTCCGTGAGCTCGGCGTCAGTGAAATATGGAGTGAATCCGCGCAGGACCGGGCAAAAAGACGTGCTCTTGTGACGGAGGCTAAGACTCATCGCGCCAACCAAATAAGTTATGAACTTATAGTCTGTATCTTTAGGCATTTAAAAAAAGTAAACAAACAATTTGTACATTTTCGGGTAGTTATAACATTTATTGGTTAACCAACCAAATACAAAACCGCCTGGATCAGTCACTGAACGACCTGACTTTAACATAGACATTATTTGATCATTTATTTATTTATTTATTTCCACACATACAACTATTTTTACAGGTAAACCTAAGACAATAGTGTAAATATTAATAAAAATATCTAGAGTATGTCATCTCGTCTGTAACATAATATATACAATGCTGATAATGTAATGTTTTCATCTACCCTCAACTGGCTTAAGGAGCCATTTTGAATACCTAAAGATACAGAGTATAGGTGTGAAATAGAATAAGTTATACTATAAGAAAAATATCCACAATTGTGTAACGAATGTTGTGTGTGAAATGTACCTACGTTACACCGCAACAATAAAACCGTACCTTATATACGTCAAATAAAAATCTTGTATACATACCTACGCATGTAAAATGAAGGACATCTTTCCATTTTCACAAAGGGATCATAATCTCGATGAGTAATTGAAGGCAGTCGTTACCAAGGTGATTGGTCGCAATTGCCGCAAACAGTATTACCGGGCAAACAAGTCCTTTATAGTTAGGGAGGCGAGGTAGCTAAATGGCGTAATTCAACGGCGCCGTCGAGACCTATCAAAATCGAAAGATAACATAATTTCGAAAAGAAAAGCTCGTATGGCAAAAACCATTTTAGCGGTGGGTTTGGCGTGTACGGTTTTTCAAAAATGTTAAAAAAAACAGTTACTTGGGCATTCTCGAGCGCGTCAGATATTCATACTACGTATGCCCCGAGTGCCTCTGATAACAACGGTATACTAATCTGCCGGTTTGCGTGGTGGGGGTAGGCATATAAAGTAGTCAAAAATGCAAAAAAAAAAAATTTACTCGAGCGCGTCAGATTTTCGGAAGGGGTGTTAAGTAGGCCCCAAGGAAGCTTCCTTTAAAAAAACTGACGATTTCGGCGTGACGATAAGTTACGATGAATTTTTGAAAATGCAAAAAAAAAAAGTTTTTTTGAAATACTCGAGCGCGTCAGATTTTCATAGGGGAGGTTTATCTCGGTATCCTGAAAGCATATTTTTTTAATCTGACAAAAATGTTGGTGGGTTCTCTTAATCTGACCGAAAAAGGTTTTTTGGTTTCTTTTTTTTCCTTTCTTTCTCCTTGATAAAACGGGGAACTTACGGTACGTCCAAAAAACAATTTGAGGATCAACAGGCTATTGAATAATATACATACATGAAACTGTACATGTTAATAATACTTTTGTATACAGATACGCGTAACTTTTTCCGAGTCCACGAAAATTGTCGAGAAGCTTTAGAAAAAAAAAATTTTGAGATATAATAAAAGTCATATAATTTAATCATCGTTATTTCATATCAATTTTTTTTAACACCCTCAGTTTTCGAGATATACTCAAAAAACCGGGAGTTTGAGTTTTTATGATGTTTCAAGTCAAAAAGGTTTAACTTTGGACAAAAATGTAAAGAGACCTTTTTTGTGTAAAATAAAATTGCCTTTTTTGTTTATTTAAACTTTTTTTTTGTAAAATGTATCGTTCGCGACTTATATGCCGCAACGCGTTCTTAGGAAGACGAAATGGCTCCTCCACACTTCCGGTCATGCGGAAACCGGCAGATTTTGTATTTTTAGTAAGTTTTAGATTATATTCTTCAAAATAAAAAATAAAAAAATCGCGCTCGAGAATGCCGGATTAACGTTTTTTTTTTACAAGTTCGCGACCCTATAACTCGGCGGCGTCAAGGACTTATCGTCAGATTAGTTAAATTTAGTCTTTAAACACTAAAATCAACCCCCAATATCTTAATCTGAGGCGCTCGAGTATTTCAGACTATCCATTTTTTTTTACTAATCTGATCGTCTATCCTAGGCGCGCGTCACTACATATAGAGCTAAATACTTTACAAGGTTATTCTATTAGGTCTAAGGTATCTCTCATATCTTAAACTGCCACGCTCGAGTATTGCCGAAAATTCCCCTATTCGCCTCCCTAACTATTATGGGCGAATGTATTCGCACCAGTTTACCCAGCCTTAACAACAGTCTATGTGTATATAAAACAGCTCCGTTACTTAGATAACGCAGAACTTAACCGTTTGGACGAAGGACCTCAATATTTTTAACATAAGTATATTCTTCGAATATGAAAATATAAAAGGTTAAAAACCGGGCAAATGCAAGTCGGACTCGCGCATGAAGGGTTCCGTACCATTACGCAAAAAACGGCAAAAATGCAAATTTCAACTGTCTATCTATCACTGTTCATGAGATACTGCCTGGTGACAGACAGACGGACAGACAGACAGACAGACGGACAGACAGACAGACGGACAGTGGAGTCTTAGTAATAGGGTCCAGTTTTTACCCTTTGGGTACGGAACCCTAAAAATGTTTGATGTTCGCTATAAAATTTGATTTGCGTGCAATTTAGTAACATTCACTGTAATATTGGCATATTTATTGATTGATTTTGATTGTGATAATGGTATTGAAATTTGTAACGACTTCAACGCGGATGAAGTACGCGAAGGCTAGACAGCAAAAGCTTTTAGCCATTGTTAAGAAGAATTATACTTATATTGTGAATATTGTGATGATAACCTAAAATATCTTATTATTATTTTATTTACGACTCGCTTGTACCTATTCGTTTGTCATCTTTGTAAAGGAAATTGCGTCTTCATAAGGTTTGTCTTTATAAGGTTTCGACCACAGCTGAAATAAACGGAAAGGTTTTATTTATAGGTACCTACCTATGTACATAAAGTGTTGTTGATGTTGTTTTGCATACTTTTGATTCCTGGTTATAAAATCACACATATCAATAAAGTACCTAATCAAACTATGTTAACCCTTATAGCGCTGACCATGGTGTTTTTTTTTAATATTTAGAACAAGAGTTTTAAGACAAGTAATATCTATTATAGGTACCTAGAATTATAAGTAAAGTTTAGTTGCCTCCAGAATCTCGCGAACTAAATTGACAGGTCAATATGCACAAATGATACCACAGTTTGGCCAGTGCTGTTCGTATCGATAAAAAAAAAAGAGTTTGAATTAGAGAATATCGTGAGACCGCTAGGGGCGCTACTGTTGCGCGGTCAGTTAAAATGCATCGTTAAGTAATTTTGTTAAGTTATTTTACAAATGTTACTTGGCATTTAGAAAATTGTGCAATTTTATAGTAATAGAGACAAGGATATTGGATAAAATGAAATAAAAAACCTTTTATTTCCCGTAAAATAATAATAATTAATAATTAATTTGGATATTGAATTGAAACATATTGTAATTAAATAAATATTTTATTTTATTTATTTTGTTTTATATTTAGGAAAACTTACAGCTAGAGTAACAAGTTAGGTGATAACATAGAATCAGTAATTTTGGCTCAAAATACAAATAAGTAAATAAAATACAAAAATTAAATCGTCTCGGTGATCCCTATTGCTTAGATTGTAAAGACCAGTCCCTAAAGTGGTCAGTCAAGTTGACAATTAGGTCAGAATTTAAATAATTATGGATCAATCTCATCTACCGGCCACATGTACAAAATTAATACACCAATTTTAGATTTATGGCGACAATCAAGCTCTTGAAATAAACAACTTGCCCCCAAACCTGCATACTGATCGGTAACGTGACAATCTTACAATCGAATCAGCCACTTTTCTCGTCACATAAGTCACATTCATATAAATCGAAATCGTTTGTGACCCCTAAACAATTATCACACGGGTAGTAAGTGCAATATCGTACTTATCGATATCATTTTATCGACACATACTCGTGACTATTTTGTATTTGCTATTCCTGGTATCATTTTATTTGTCGAACTCTTGTCAATTTAGTTCGCGAGATTCTGGAGGCGACTCTTAGATGAGCATTTCTCAAAAAGTTTGTACATTTCGATCACATCTTAGATTTCTATAAAAATTGGTATGCTGGTAAAGTACATGAAGCTGAACAACTTCCACCACATTTCCCAAAATGTCCCAGAAAGTTTCTATGAAACATTCCTTTTTGTTACCAGATTTCCTTACACATTTGGTAACAAAAAAGGAATGTTTCATAGAAACTTTCTGGGACATTTTGGGAAAATGCACTTCAGCTTCATGTACTTTACCAGCATACCAATTTTTATAGAAATCTAAGATGTGATCGAAATGTAGGTACAAACTTTTTGAGAAATGCTCAGTTACAGAAGCCGCACGGGGACCGTAATCAAGATGACAATCGTTGATCAACAAACGCCAATAGGGGATATTACTGCAATGTTCTGCCGCCAGAGTGCAGCACTACCGACTCTAGTAAATTCATAGACTAACTTATACCAACTTATACATACTGTGCCTTAAACTGTTTTTGACAAGTTTTCACAGACAATAAAATATGACATTGATGCATCAAGGTGGTTTGTTAACAAGGCCTACCGGTAAACGCGAAAATCGAAATTTAGTTATCTGCCTCTTTATCGCTCGATTATGCAAGAGTGATAGAGAGGCAGAAACCGAACTTTCGATTGTCGGTGTTTCACGGTAGGCCACGTGATTGACGTAGTGACGCATGATGTGTCATTGATGTTTGTTTACTGTATGTGCTAGTTGTGCCACCTACGCAGAGCTTTGCCTAATATTCCCTTCTTCTTCTTTCCCCTGCCCTTATCCCACGTTATGTGGGGTCGGCACAACATGTTTTTCTCTTCCATTCTCCTCTGTCTTTCGTCTCCTCATCAGCACTCACTCCTTTCTTTCTCATATCCTCTTTCACACAATCCATCCATCGTTTTTTGGGTCTACCATACGCTCTCCGTCCATCAACATTCATCCCTAACATTCTTTTGCCTATATGGCATTCATCCCTCCTCATTACATGCCCATACCACGCTAACCTAGTACTCCTCATTTTCTCCGTTACTGGAGCTACTTTCAAACTTCCTCTTATATACTCATTCTTAATACGATCCATCTCAGCATTCTCATTTCCGCTGCGTGCACTCTTCTTTCATCCGCTACTTTCGACGCCCAGCATTCTGATCCATACATTACAACAGGTCTCACGATCGTTCTGTATATTTTCCCCTTAAGTTTAAGGGGCATTCGTGGATCGCAAGTTGTTCCAGAGACCTGTCGCCATTTCATCCATCCCACATTTATTCTATTTTTCACGTCTCGGTCGATGTTTCCGTCACTTTGGATCAATGACCCAAGGTACCGGAAGTCAGAGCAGACTGGTAGGGATACACCATCTAAGGCAATATGGGAAAAACTGGATAGACCACCGAAATCGCAGAACATGTGCTCCGTTTTGGTTCTGCTTATTTTGAGTCCCACACTTTCCAGCTTTTCTTGCCATTTTCCCAGCCTGCTCTGGACCTCAAGTGCATTTTCTCCGACAAGAACAATGTCGTCGGCAAAAAGCATACACCAAGGTGCCTCCTCCTGTATGTTCGATGTCAGAGCATCCATAACCAGGAGGAACAAATACGGGCTTAAGGCCGACCCCTGGTGTAAACCTACCGCCACATTGAACTTGTCGGTTACTCCTGCTTCCGACCTGACGTGAGTACTGGCTCTGTCAACATCGCCTGAACAAGCCGTACATACTTCTCTGGCATTCCTTTCTCTCTCATAGACCACCACAGAACCTTACGGGGGACTCTATCGTATGCCTTTTCCAAGTCCACGAACACCATGTGCAAGTTCTTTTGCGCAAGTCTGTATTTTTCGCACAGCTGGCGAAGTGCAAATATGGCGTCCGTAGTTCCCCGGCCCGGCATAAACCCAAATTGGTTCTGTGTTACCTCACTTTCTTCTCTCATTCGTCTCGCTACCACTTTTTCCCATATCTTCATACTATGTGATGCCTAATATTCCCTATTGCCTAATGCCTATGCCTAATATGACGACCGGTCTGGCCTAGTGGATAGTGACCCTGTCTGCTAAGCCGATGGTCCTGGGTTCGAATCCCAGTAAGGGCATTTATTTGTGTGATGAACACTAATATTTGTTCCTGAGTCATGGTTGTTTTCTATGTATATAAGTATGTATTTATCTATACAAGTATGTATATCGTCGCCTAGTACCCATAGTACAAGCTTTGCTTATAGACCAATAGTGGGACCGGATTTTTGCACTAAAAGTTTTGATAATTCTAAAGATGAAAAAGTGATACTTATCTGACATGGGACATATTTTTAAGCATATTTGTAAAATATGACGAAAAGTTAGAACGAGCGTTAGATATAAATTAGGTATTTATATATTTTTAGTAATGATTTTTTAATATTGAATTAAAGTGCAATGTTTAAGTTCCATCGTTTATAATATGTATGACGCTTTATAATGTAAAATTATTAGAAATTTTTTTAACGTGCTTTTTAGTCAAACTACAAATTAGCTTATTATTTTGTCGATATTGAATTAAAGTTTAATAAATCCACAACAACATATCTAAATTCTTAAGTTAATAGGCAAGCTAAAAATTTAGAAGAATAAGATATATGCTTTAGAATTAATATGCGTTTTTTGTCCTATAATATCTAATATTGAATTAGAGTCTGTAAAAATAAGTCTATTACTATAAAATAATATACGCAGCCATATTATGGAAAATAAGAAATTTCGGTGTGTAGCTTGCATTGTATTAATAGTAAAATATATTTAAAAAGGCGCGAAATTCATACATACGCCGCGCTGGTCCGTCAGTGTCGCCGGCGCGGCGCCCGAGACCCTATCATAGCCTACCTATACCTCGCCCCTCGCCTCGCCCCACCTGCCGCTCACAGCACTGTCTGTCTTTTCTTATCATTCATTTGTTTGCTTACTGTGGACATATATAAATTAGATGCGGACATTACGTGAAATTAAAGGGGTCCCTTTGTTTCCCATAAAGTTTTAAGTCATAATGTATTGTTTGTCATATAAGAACCTTCGGGCTCTCGAATTAAGGTTTATTTTTGAATGGCCTTAGTAGCAGTTTGATAGCGTTGACTCGGCTCGGAGAGTTGGCGAATTGGCGATTCATTCGCCGAGTTAGCGGATCGGATACCAAGTTATCAGTTAGTTTAGTGGCCGAGTTGATTAGGAAGAACATTTGAATTTCGAAATTGTAATAAAAATGTACATGATATTCACAACTATTTTTTACCATAGTTTGTCAAAGGACTGTCTCATTTCAAACATAGAGAGAATCATCATACTATCTTTGACTTACACTAGTACTAGCACCCAAAAGAAAAGGATGAATATAGTTTTTTGTTTTTATTTACTGACAAATTGGTTTGACCGACTATACCTATTTCTGGTTCCTATTGTCATGTCCTGTCCTATTCAACGTCAATATCATATTATGTATATTATAAACCAACTGCTCAATATTACACGTATACATATTGAATATACAATAAGGTAAGTGACCTCACCTTATTGTATATTCCGTGTCGGCCGTATATGCCTATATACGGCCCACCTTAAATTAAAATGTTTTTTTTTTT
Organism: Cydia splendana; assembly: GCF_910591565.1. Classification (NCBI taxonomy): domain Eukaryota; kingdom Metazoa; phylum Arthropoda; class Insecta; order Lepidoptera; family Tortricidae; genus Cydia; species Cydia splendana. The sequence continues at coordinate 12,815,624 of NC_085966.1, read as the reverse complement.
ATAAACAGGATATTAAGTATGAAAAACTCACTCAAATAGGTATCTTATTTATTGAAGTTTCTTCATTATACCAAAATAGTTATAAAAATATTACGATACTCTTGGAAAATATACCTTTTATAAAAGTCCTATTGTGGGCCTTATTGAACACTAGCAGGGTATTACTTAATCCCGCAAAAAATAATAATTTTGACAGTAGACAATAACAGATTTTATTGTTTTTAACTTAAGAGTTATACATATACAAATAACAATATTTGGTACTTCACAACAAGAGGATATTTATAATAAGTTAAAAATAATTCTTTTGGGCCTTATTAACTAAAGATATAAAAATTGTCTAGTTTACGCGAAAATAGTAGGTAACTAAAGTCACTAAACATAAAGCTTTATTATTATTATGTATTAACATCTGGGGGCACGGCAGTGCCCCCGCCAAGACGAGCAAAGCGCAAGGGCACTATCTACCTTTTCTCGAAGCGCTTCGTCGTTTTTTGGAACCCTCATAACTTGGGGTTGGATTATACTAGATAAACAAAGTTCTCGGACTTATTAAGCATATCAATTGCATAGCTCTTATACTTTAGATTTTATTCATATCTAAAAACTTCGATTTCGTCACTGACTCACTCACTTGATGATTATCAATACCTTTAGGGTACTTCCTGAAGTCCTCTAAGAAGCTGAAATTTGATATGTAAGATAGTTTTAGTACACAAACAACAAATAAATTCAAAAACTTGAATTTTTTAATCCTTAAAGGGATGATGAGGGGGTTTAATCTTGTATGGGGAATCAATAATCGCTGAACCGATTTAGTTGAAATTTGGTATGTAGATAGGTATTGTTATGGGGAAGGATATATAATAGATTTCAATCTCAAAGTTTACCCTTACGGGCTGAAGGCAGATTTCAACCCCAAAGTTTACCCTTACGGGGTGAAGGGTTTATATGGGGAATCAGTAAGAAGTACATTGTGTAACAGATGCCCCCAGATACTTATTTCAGGATTTTTAATAGTAAATCACCCCCAACCCTTTAAATTAGGGGATGGAAGATTGTCATAAGCAACTCCCACCCAAACCCCACCAAAAACATTTTGATGTAAAATGTTGCCCAGACGAAACCATAAGGCTCGCACTGTCAAAAAGTTATCAGATCTCTTGCCAAGCTTCTAACTCTACAAGCCCTAACTTCACTAGCTCTACACCTTAGTCAAAGTATGTAGCTCGGCCGTTTCGTTTCTACAAGAACTATTGTATGTAGTGTTGAGTCGCTCACTCGTGAGGCACCTCATTTGTACCACTCATTTTGTTAATTTGTCGCAGTACTTCATACCGCAAAAATGTCTTACATCACTCCTCTATTCATTTTACTCATTTACTCGCGCGCATCACAAACACCTCTTGCCACACAAATCATTCACACACTTCAAATTTAAAAAAACTCTTATCCTTTCAATTTCACTCGCGACCTTCAAAACTCATACGCTCCTCATAACCTCGCAAGAGTCCCTGGATCGCGCGAGGCGCTCGAGGTGCTCGCCCGCTCGCCGACACTCAAAACTCAAATGAAGAAACGAGTAATGGACGTAATGGTCCACACTGTCAACTGCCGAACTACAAACCTTATTGCAACGACAAAAGGTCCACCGAGAAAAGCATTGAGTTTGTACCACTCACCGCCTCTCTGTGACATGAACACCTCAATCCTTTCAAAATGAAACAATGAATTAGAAATACCCAAAGAGGGAGTGAGACAGACACGCGCCGTACTTCAATATCGCCTCGCGTCACCACCGAAAATACGTTAAAAATTAAACACGAAAGACAACAAGCGTAAGCGCTGCAAGCTTTCATACATCTTACGCCTTTTTGATCCTAACTTACGTGTCAAAATGGCGCGAGAAATCAGTCTCAAAACGAATTTCGACGTGTTGCTTCTCTGTCGCACTTGTAAATTCGTACGTAAGTGTGACAGGAAGGCAACATGACGAACTTGGTTCGCGGTACGCCCTCTGTATACCAGGCGGGCATTTACGAAGCTTGCTTAGAAACAGAAATCCCTTAAGTAACTTAAATATTATTGAAATATAATACGGTAGCGTACACAATTTATGATAATTTCAATAAGTTTCAAGTTTATTAAATAAAAAGTAAGTATAATTTTCATAGGTAAAATAAAAATGTAGATGTAAATTATACCGATTTGAATTTGCAATACTTTTTATTAACATTCTTTGTAAACAAACGACTTCGAACTGTCAAGTTATGATTATGACATATTTATATTTATTTTGTTCGTACTTCGTTCACTACCTAGTTAATTTTAGTTCTCTAATACCTAATACCTAGTGATAATTCTTATAATCATAACAAAATGTGGACATAGTTTTTGCCAGTAAATATACCCGCGGATCTTCCTTGGTGCCTTTTGCATGAAAAAATGAAGTGTAAATGTAGCCGGTGCGGCAGGCGCGAATGGTGCTTTGTTTATTATCATATTGATGATATTACTGTTAAATTATCTGAGGTGGTAAGTTAGTCACTTCTATATAATAATGACTAGTGAAAATATTGAATTTGTTCTCCTTAGTTTGTTAAAAATGTGGTAGTTTTATGGTTAATAGGTACTTATGAAATATATCACTACATATTATAAAACAAAGTCCCCCGCCACGTCTGTCTGTTTGTGGGTTTGTTTGTATGTTCGCGATAGACTTAAAAACTACTGGACGGATTTTCATGTGGTTTTCACCTATCAAAAGAGTGATTCTTGAGGAAGGTTTAGGTGTATAATTTGCTAACCCGTGCGAAGCCGGGGCGGGTCGCTAGTGATTATTATACTTAAAATTATATCAAGTAGCAAGGAGGAGGTCTAAACAATCTAACAATAAAAAAGAGCTACATTAGAACAAGTTTCATAAAAGCAGCAAATTAAGTTAGGTACTTTATGTCCTTAGTTTGATTCTAAAATTATCTTTCTCCTAAAAGTTCTATTCTTAACCTCCAGAATTGCACTCCAATTAAATATTACTACTTATTTATTTATAAAGGAAGTGATGAATACATAAATATGTATATACATTAAATATTTTTGTCGCCGTTGGAGTTAATGGAATAGTCGACGCTGAATATATGCTAGTACCTCACCTCATTTGAAGTAAGACATTGTAACACCTCATTTTAGAAAATGAGGTACTCATACAAACTCATTTTAAATTGATGTCCTACCCATCACTAATTGTATGTATAATAAAAAAACCGCCCAAGTGCAAGTCGGACTCGCGTTCCAAGGGTTCCGTACATTACACAATTTTTAACAATATGTTTTTTTAGTGAAAAGTGAGTAAAATGTCTTTTAAAAACCCGTAGGGATCGGATCAAAAACTAAGTACTTAAGTCCGACTCACGCCACAGATTATACAATAGTTCTTACGAACTGATACTTATCTCTCAAACAAAACGCAAGTACCTACCGTTTTGATACCTACACAAAAATACAATGGAGTGACCTTCAACGCGCCGCTCCCCGCACCGCGCGCACCGGCACAACGCTAGGGTTGCTGACGCTTAGAAATGATTAATAAATACCCACTTAAACAGAGGAGTGAAATAAAAGGAAAGCTAAATCTTAAATTATACCTAATATTCCGATTATGCTTTAGTGTTTGCGAAATAGTCATTTTAAAAGGTCATATGTCCCTGCAGTAACCGCAGTGTTTACGCCGTTTTATAAACCGCGCAATAATCCCAGCAAGAATTAGTTTTAAAACTTCGTGTAATTTAAAACCAGATAGAGATTAATGTTACATAGTAAAGAAAAATAATAGAAACCCCATGAATAAAGGTAATTAATTATAAGTTAACCAGAGCAAAAATGAGTAGGCACTTTCCGGTGTAAACTTACTGTCGTTAAAATAAACATTTACCAAAATAAATTAAAAATTTACTACCTATTTCAAATAGATAGATATCTAAATCTATACATTTGTCACACATATTAAACATTACATGTTTAATTAAAGAAATTCAATAGTAGGTAGGTACCTACTACCCGCGCGATTCGAACTTTAAGATATCGCGCCGTTAGACTTCACTAGATATGAAATAGTAAAGATATGTGACGTTCCACGGCAAAAGGTACCTTATGGCGGCTGGCGCTTACGCTTATTATTATCGCCACTCCAATATTCAGTCGGGGCAATGGTACCTTTTGCCGTGGAACGTCACATATCTTTACTATTTCTTATCTAGTGCATCTCTAATTCATTTCCCGAATCCCGCCGTCCGTGTAACTATCGTAAAAATTGACAGTGCGGCGCGCGGTGACGTGCGTACGTGAGCGCGTGTGGCAACCAACTGGCTTGCTTTTCTACCGTGAACGGGAGCAGATTCGTAGGTATTAATCCGAGCTCGCGCAGAGAGTTCCATAGGCCTGCTCACGCTTAGCTCCACATTTCTAATAGGTTTTCCTGTCATCTATAGGTGAAGAGCTAATATGTGTATTTTTTTCATAATAAAAAGACCCAGTAGTTTCGGAGATAAGGGTAATGTTAATTTTTTGCCTGTTTTCTTAAATAACTTCTAAACTATTTATTTTAAAATTATGAAAAAAATATATTTGAGATTCTAATTCTAAAATGAGCCCCTTCATTTGATATATAACAAAGATATAGTTTTTTTTCTTCTATTTATCATTCATCTCAAAAGTGGCCCCTTTATTTAAATTTATATTACATATTTACTTTACATGTATGTCTTTGGGTTATAGACAAGTTTCAACTTATTAGTCCAGTAGTTTCGGAGCAAATAGGCTGTGACAGACGGACAGCCAGACACACGAGTGATCCTATAAGGGTTCAGTTTTATTCCTTTTGAGGTACGGAACCCTAAAAATAATGATTATAATAAGTTTTTCACCTTATGCCCATGTGGCGGTAGCAAAACAGCCAAGCCACATATTTTGACTAAGGTGTAGAGTTAGTGAAGGGGCTTGTAGAGTTTGAAGCTTGGCTCGACAAGAGATCTGATAACTTTTTAACAGTGCGAGTCTTAGGCTTATGGTTTCGTCTTAGCAACATTTTACATGAAAATGTTTTTGGTGGGATAATTTTTTACAGTATAAATATTTCTTCGTAACAGTTAGTATTATCTTTTAACATGATTTTTACTGTACATCTGGGCCCTATTTCACCAACGTGACAGGTGCGACATTTGTCGACATCACTGTTACTGACGTCACAGGCCTTTATAGGCTACGGTAACCGCTTACCATCAGACGAGCGGTGTGGTTGTTTGCCACCAACCAGTGTTGGGCGTAATTAATTACTCGTGTAATTTAATTACATGTAATTAATTACTCGTGTAATTTAATTACATGTAATTAATTACTCGTGTAATTTAATTACATGTAATTAATTACTCGTGTAATTTAATTACATGTAATTAAAATGTTTGTAATTTAATTACATAAAATTTAATTACATGTAATTAATTTTTCTGTGTAATTTGCAATTGTGATTACATTAATTAGTAATTAAATTACTCAATTACTTTTCATTTACCTTTTTAATAATATGCAAATATGAACAAATTTACTTGTAGTAATTATATTATTAACTTTTATGAATTCCATTATACGCTGGATAACGTTATATTATATTTTTTATCCCTGGAATCATACCTTTACAGGGTACTATGTGACAAACCACGTTGAATATGGCGGTCGGCGCTTACGTCGCGTAGCACCGCATTAGTTTGCACGATGCACATCCCTGGTGCGCCGGGTGCGGGCCAGCCCCAACCCTATCCTGTGTGTGATAGCGGACAGACTTGACTGCCCGTATATGAGACACTGCTGCGAAATGCATGTTTCCAGCAGTGTATATATATTGTAATAGTTAATTAGGTACTAACATTAGGAACGTAAGTCTACTAACAAATCTGTATGAGTCCATAGTTGCTCGAAATAAATATTTTTCATTTCATTTTCATTTCATTAGTTAATAGGGCGCCGGTAATAATGACGTAAGCGCCGACCTAAGGTGCCTTTCGGGTTGGACTGTAGCAAAGGGGGGGCTGGGACTTGGACAATTGTCACAAGAAATACGACAGTTGTCACGAAATTCCGACACAGAACTCATTTACTGTCATGAATTACCGAAAGTTCTTTGAAATCTTGTGTCAATTGTCATCATTATCATCATAAACAAGAAAGATACCTGTTTTTTGCCGATATAATAAAGTTTTTTTTTAATAATACAATGATAGTGACAAACAGGAATAAGGCCCGTCCGATGGTAAGCTATAACCGTAGCCCATGGATGCCTGTGACGTCAGCAACAATGTCACGTTGGTAAAATAGGGCCCTGGTGCTACATTACGACACCGGTGCTATAATAAGCACATTAAAACACTCCCTTTGGCCGTGTTTTAAAATTCGTCATTCGTTGCAAAATTTCAATTTTTCGCACTTCTATCGTAAATAACTACCTATGTATTAATAAAAAAAGTTACCTATATAAGTAAGTAGTTACTGCCTTTAAAAAGTATAAGTGTCTAAATGTTATTAGACTTTTTGATTCTTTAAAACGTCTTTAGGTCAATAAAGCAAGTGAAAAATTATTAGAGTTAGACCAAGAAAAGTCTGCAGCGATTTGGACAGACCACGCAGTGAAGGTGTTATTTATAAGTCATCATTTCATAGAAGTTTCTTCAAATCGGCCTTATTAATGAGAGATTAAAAATATTCAAAATTATCTAAAAATATTTTAATCTATTATTTCATCTCATACGTTCAATAAGGCCCGGGACTGGACCTTTTTACCTGCACTGACAGTGGATCTTCTTAGCAACAAGTACAAATTCAGAATAATAGGGAGCAACTGCTATTTTTGAATGCTGGGCCTTGTTACCCGCCGGGCCTCATATGCCTGCACCTCACCTACCTTATTTATTTGTTTTACAAGGGGAAAATTTGTTGATTAATCATGCTAATATTGATACCCAAACAAGCGAAACATTCTAAAATTGAACCACAAGCGTAGCGAGTGGTTCGTAAAGTTGAACCTCGAGCGTAGTGAAGGTTTCAAGGGACGAGGATTAAATAAAATTTTCACTACATCAGCTCGTAAAGGCCCTCTTGATTGTTCGAAACGGATAAGAAGAGTGGCATTTAATTTGATGCAAATTTTAGGTTGTTTCCGTAGGTATACTCGTAAAGCTCAGTTGGTTGGTAAAATTGACTTTAAAATGATAAATATTGAATAACGTTAGTTTGAAATTGATTTAAATGATAAAGTAAATATTATCGGAGATATATATATCGGATATCGCTCTTAAACAAAAAATATATGTCGCTAGTCATTTATAACCTAAAAGCGCCAAATTACGCAAAATTATATTGAAATGACACCTGTCAATTGAATTTGAAGAATACTTTAACAAGGGTGGTTATCTGTATGACAATGCACCTAAAATAATTTTCAAATGTATCTATTATTTCTATACTTAACACGATAACGAATTCTACGTAAACCAAACCGCGGGCAATCCCTAGTACATATAGAAATAAATAAGTGTAGGTAAGTTTCCATTAGTGTACCTACTATTAACAATATAACTATTTACCATTGATAATAATTTTATAAACGTTTTGCGTATTTTTTACGGGCACCGCGCTAATCGCTAGCCCGCCACCGTCGATCGCTGCCTCCTGCCACGGCGCACAGCGCGGCGCGCGAAAACGCCGCGCGTTTGAAATGTAACTCAATATAAGCGCGGAATGCATACTTACGTATCAGTATTTAGTGTCGCCGTGATTTTATATTTCTAATATTTTGTGTGGGAACTAAGATCTTTATTATGACCGTGTAATATTAACTCTACAAACTTTAATTCAATATTGGCTATACTGCTTAACCAGAAATCAATATCTAGACAAGCACATTGTCTACATTTCTAATTTTTTACAAGTATACTAAGTTGATAGATAATATCGTAATTTTACAATATCAGCTACTTTAATTCTTTATTGACAAAGTAATTCGTGTTTTTACGTTCACCAGAAAGCAGCTGTTCCAGATTTCTAAAAACCGAATATTGTGAATAAATTAAAGTGTTATTGAACATGTTACAGTTTTTTGTAACTTTAATTTTATATTTACATAGTTATTTAGCAAAATTGAAATATTTAAATATGGCCAAACGCTCCACCTATAATTTTCTAATATTTTACATAAATGTTATTTAACATGCATGCAATAACATATCAAAAAAGAAAAAACTTTAATGTTATCAAAACCCATTTTTGTTCCACCGCTGGTCTATTAGTTTGGGGCTAGGTTTGATCTGTGTAAGATGTCCCCTAATATTTATTTATTTATTTATTTATTTATTTATTTATTGACCATTAATTGAGTAAAAAAAACTGTATCGGGATGACAGATGGAACGAAAAGTCACGTGACTATTTTCATACATATTTCAGTTTCGATTGGCGTTTTATATCAACGATTGTCATCTTGGTAAGGTACAGGCCCCGTAGACAAGATACCAATCGCTAACGCTATGTAGCGAACGACACGCAACTGTCACTGTCACACTAATATGGAAGAGTGATAGAGAGACACAAAGCGATTCGATGCCGAAGCGCAAGCGATCGTCACCTTGGCTAGGCCGGCAACCCCTATTCGACAAGCGACGTTTGACGTATCGTGTTGATCTCCCGTTGATTGATGTGGGAAAAATCATGTTCTCGAATACGTACATTGTCAAAATTTGACATTAGCAATCCACAGTTAGGTGACAACCAAACCAAACCGAACTATTCCGAGTTTAGAGTTGGGTTTTGTTTGTACAAAATGATATTATCCACAGTGGATAAAATAAACACTTGATAGAAACAACAAAACAACATGCATTAAAATCAACTGTTGATTTGACGTGGATGCGAAATCTGACATCGACATGTACAATGTCGGATTTGGCCCCGGTTATTTATTCATATTATTAAGCGTAGCGCAGCCTTAGCGAGTGGGAGGCTTTTTCGATCATCGTGAAATGCCGACTTTGAGGGTTACCTACGTTTATATGTCTACATGAAATGAAATAAGCTCGGGTAAGCGTTTTAGTGTGTATAGTAAAATTAATTGAGTAAAATTTTGATGGCGCCTCAAAGACACTTTCCGGTTTGTGGTTAATCAACGACCCGAATAGTTCATCGGGTAATTAAGTTTCAGCGCTTTTCGATAATTTAGACAAGCATTCTAAGCGTATGTACTGTGCTACAATCTCCACCAGTTTATATGTAGGTATTAAATAAATACTTACAATTCAATAATTGTAAGTCCTTAACATGAGACAATTCTCGCAAGCTGAACATATGTAGAAAATGAGGCATCTTTTTTTTTTAAATGTAATAGTCAGCAAACGAGCAGACGAGTCGCCTGATGGGAAGCGGCCATCGTCGCCCATGGACATAAGCAACATCACAGGAGCCACTTAAGCGTTGCATCTGGTGACAAACGCAGGCTGAGAGTACTTCTCAGTAATCAGAACAATAACTTATGTCCAGAAAACAAAAGGGTTTTCTATCTAGGTCAGTGCGATATAACAAACTATGTGCCCCACTAAGAAACTTCCCTACCCTTGCATTCTTACGCCGATTCCTAATTCCAGTATTGTCACCGATGCTCCGCATTTCTCGGGAGACGATTTACAGCCAGCATTACGTAGTAAGTATGAGTCTAGAGTGCTAATGCCTTATGTCATAGACGGTAGCGTGAGCGGAAAATATCTATCTTGCACAGGGTTTTGCAATCTTGTATCTGCCTTAATATAATTAGTTGTCCCCTACAATTTAGGGCCATACTCGCGAAATTACGTCGATTTGATTCGAGCATTTTAGAAACGTAATTTTATTGTGTCGCGTCGCTTTTGGTACTCAGGTAACTTCTTACCTTCATCGCTTAAGCCAATTGTTAAATATCACTATGTTTGGATAAGAAAAGCCCAAAAAGTATCAAACTTGTTAAGGAATTGTCTGACTGACATTTATGTAGGTATCAAATATCAAAGCTGCGAAAACTTTTGCATGAAAATGAACCCACGCGCATTATTGAAACAAACTTAACTTATTTATTTCTGTGTCTTCTTGTTGTATCTAAATCTGAAGCGTATTTTATTTCATTCGTGTGATAAAAATGTACACGAATTTGGTATTAACATTTCTCTTTCCTGTTCCTGAAATGTAAAAATATCGGTGGTACAACTGCCCACAAATTGTAACATACTATTCCATAACTTACCGGTACAGAAGAAACATTTTTAGGGTTCCGTACCCAAAAGGTAAAACGGGACCCTATTACTAAGACTTCGCTGTCCGTCCGTCCGTCCGTCCGTCCGTCCGTCTGTCTGTCACCAGGCTGTATCTCACGAACCGTGATAGCTAGACAGTTGAAATTTTCACAGATGATGTATTTCTGTTGCCGCTATAACAACAAATACTAAAAACAGAATAAAATAAAGATTTAAATGGGGCTCCCATACAACAAACGTGATTTTTGACCAACGTTAAGCAACGTCGGGCGTGGTCAGTACTTGGGTGACCGTATTTTTTTTGCATTTTTTTTTCCGTTTTTTTTTTCACTATGGTACGGAACCCTTCGTGCGCGAGTCCGACTCGCACTTGCCCGGTTTTTTGTTTTTCTGTTGTTGTGAGGTGTGCTATAAAGAGTATTGTATTATATGGTATGAGCATGTCCGTTATTTAATTTATTCGTAATCGCTAGTCACTAATGACTTGCGCGCAGGCTCAGTCGGAGCTAGATAATTGGAGTATCGCTTTACATTTTATCCCCTCGCCATTGATTGCGTTGAAACGTTAAACCTCAGTAACGTGAAAGGAAACCAAATACGGCACTAATTAAATATTGCTCGTTGGATGCGTAAGTAAATAATGTAAGTATTGAATCAGATGTTTCTTTTCCACCATCCAAAGTCAAGACGTGATGAAGATATGGACGCTCACTTAGACTTAGATACGGTACACACACACACACACACACACACACACACACATTTATTAAGCGAGATACAGACAAGTACCTACATAAGTATTATGAGTAGGTACGTTTACGCTAGTGAACGAACCTGCTTCAGTTGGCCATGCTTTTTAATTGCATAGCTAATGACTGTGTCCTTAGCTTGATATCAATATTCGCAGAATATTTTCCCACCCACTGCTGCCTAAAAATAGAGCGTCGCATTCGGTAAGTACTACATGTACGATAGGCTGCAAAATGCGTTTTCACTGTTTAAACGAGTTTTCCTAAACGCCTGTAATACTCAAATAGGTAATATGACTAGTTTAACTAGGCAAAAACATTTTTATTGGTTAAACTAGTTCTGCCAGACGATTCTTCAAACGAAAACGTCACCTTTGACACTGACGAAAGGCATATTGCGAAAACTCGTTTACTAAAAAAAGGAGTTGCTAAAAGTTATTTTAAATCAAGGCATTTAGGACAAACTCAACGCTTCTTCTTCATCATCAAAAGCTTAGCACGAATGTAAAAGTAACTTTATCATATCCATAGAAAGTAGTCGCTTTAGGCAGGTACACATTGATCGGTAATACCATTAAATACACACCCTAAAACGTCAGATAGAGATCTTATCCTGCCCATGTCCATTTGTAGCTTCGGCAGTTTGAAAACTAAGCATGATTCGGTAATGATTATTCTGAGCAACTCTACGACCAGAATTTCATTGACGTGTGATCAGTGTCTAACCACTAACTTTAGCAAAAAAACGTGTTCCGTGAGCGAAGTCTATTCTAAATGTATATAGGTACATCGTATGGGTACTTTATTAGTTTCCTTACAGGAAATAACCTCACGTAAATTTTACGATTTATGTTGTGAATGGGATAAGGGCGAGCAATAAAGGGTAATTTATTTCTTATAAAACAAAACTTGTATGAGAATTATGTGGGTTAAGACGTATTTTGATGTTAAATCTAGCCGCACTTAGGTGAATTTCCCTGAAGATGCGTCCTGTATGTCTCTGGGATTCGTATTTGAATAATTTATAATTACTAGTGATACATATTTATGTTCCCCAAAGTAAGTAGGTACTCAATGCCTATTGATGTCTGATATTTGCTTTTATCAAGGGCAACCTGTCTTAACTTAATGGCATTGTTACCAAATGTCGTAAAAAATATGAACTTATTTCCTAAGCCTATTTGTATTTATATTAAATGAATCAATTATCTTAACATGTTTCTAGCAGTACATATTTAGTGTAGAGGATTGTTTGGATAACCTATTATTTAGGTACGAGTAGGTATTATAGCATTTTAATGTACCTATGTATTGTTAGTTATTATACAAACAATATCGACGCCCGATGTTCTCCGCCGACGACGGCTGCAATAGGTTTGTTGACACATGTTTAATTTTATAACTAAATCTAGTTAAATACATAGAAAATGATTAATTTATCACAATAAATTGGAAACATAAGATATAAATAATAAGAATAGAAAAAAAATACAAGACCTCATAAAGTTTATTAAATAAATAATTAACTCTTCATCAACAGTTTCTCTTCATAAAATATTGCTTTCTGTAAAAAATATCAAAATCTAAATAGGTGTGCAAATCCCATCACATCAAATGCTGACCGAAAGGCAATGTGACTGACTGTGATTACCTTTCCATAAAAAAAAATGCCATTTCGAAAAATCGATGAAAAAAATCAACAAAAGGGAATGAAGAATGAATGGTATTGAGAAGTCGGCTTAATTTTTGTGACGTCCAACGAATTAAGCAATTACCTGCTGCGCCAAAAAGTTACCAAATTTTTAATGTAAATTTTGACTTTTCTGGGAAGCTCATTCCATTCATTACGGCATCGTCAATTTGTTTAACGAATATTTAATCATTCAACAACAGCGCAATTACTCGTATTGGGTTACCAGATCCAAATTTGGGATTTCCTGACAAAATTCCTGATTTGCGAATATTTTCCTGACGCCCATATCAGTGACAGGGGGGACTAACCTTAAGCGATATCTATGTATGTTTGTCTAAATTTGAATAATGTACCTTTTTAGGTACATAATAGAAAAGTGTGTTACATAATAGATAAGTCTGACATGTCAGGGAAATTCCTGACATGTCAGGAAAATTCCTGACATCTGGTAACCCTAATTGCGCTCGATATGATTATTCAGATATCAAACTAACCAGAATAAATACTTAATGTAAGTTATAAATTAATTATTATTGATATTGCAAGATTATATTTCATTAATTATTGCATGATTGAATGTAACGATATTGATCTTAAGCTAGGGAAAGGTGGGATGATACCGCATAGTTAAGCAAATTTGATTATGATTATGATTAATTATTTTGGATCGATGTATGTAAAAGTTTAAATATCAAAAATCTTTCTTATTAATTTCGTTGACAATAGGACGTGAGCGATAATGAGCAAAAAACAAAGGAATTAATTACGAAGGCGTGACTATCAAGACGCCTCTCGAACCGGAAGTCTTCAAGAGTACAGTCAGCATCGATAGCAATGGATGAAAAAAACAAACAACGCGACAAAAGTTACTGCGTACCTCGAATATTCTTCCAAAGAGTGATATATCTCTACAGTTCGCGTTCGCTCGGCTCGATTCGGAAAATGAATTAGATTTCTACTAGACTTCAATGAGTTACGATACGGATAATTTAAAGATATTTGTAAGATAGATATGTCAAATTTGACGTTTCCGCGATTCTGGAGGTCCTCTTGAACGATTTCGACAAGTTATGACTTAGATATCCAAGTCACATCTAGTTGAACTCTAAATCGTCTCAAGATCTTGTGATTATCTCGAAATCTGAATAGGCCTGGTGTTCAGTCTTAGTGTTCTACATATAGAGACATATGTTTTTAAGCTACTTATAGAGAATTTTATCTACTTTTGACGCGTAGTCTGATCCGTTATTTTTAAGGCCAATGCACGCGCGTCTAGATTTTGTAAAAGCTGCAGCCAGTGCTGCATATGCAAGCGGTATCAGACTGGTCATTATAACTTGCTTTGTGCAATATAGTGTTTTACGTTGGTACTATACCTATCCCTTAGGATCAAGCTTTCCCTGGACATGTACAGTCACCTGCAATAATATGTTACTCATCGAAGGTCGCAAAAATATGTGACACGCTTTTATGGCTCTACAAATAAGATAGTGTCAGATATTTTTGCGGCCTTCGTTGTGTAATATAGTATTGCAGGTGACTGTACAGACATAAATGAAACGCAAAATGACAACGTTAAATTAATTGTGTTAATTTTGCCGTCGACGATTCACACAAACCACATTAAATAAGTTTACCAAGAAAGCTTTTAATGCTTTATATTGTAACTCAAGACGAGTTGTCATTAATTTACGGCATGGTGTTCATGTAAACGACAAACAAGCCTATTCGGATTTCGAGATAATCACAAGATCTTGAGACGATTTAGAGATCAACTAGATCTACACTAGATATCGACTAGATGTGACTTGAATATCTAAGTCATAACTTGTCGAAATCGTTCAAGAGGACCTCCAGAATCGTGGAAACGTCAAATTTGACATAGGTATCTATCTTAAAAAAATCTTTAAATTATCCGTATCGTAACTTGTTGAAGTCTAGTAGAAATCTAATTCATTTTCCGAATCGAGCCGTTTGTAAACAAACAAACAATACATATACATATTTATCTATGTAAGAGGGAATTTCTTAGAATCTAGGTCTAATCATGAATATTAAAGCGACCTAGAAATGTTAGCTGGCCGAAACAGGCTGCTTGGCGCTAATCGGTATAAGAGAAAACATCCACAATTAATCTCTGATGTTTGGTAGAAAAAATAACACAGCTGGTGAAATGTGCGAGTCCCCTGTATATAAACTTATACATATGTAAGGGCCGTAAGATTTTTTTATTTGTGTAAATCAAAGATGAAACGAATATGTAAGGTAGTAAAAATATAATATTAACCAAAGTTTGCTTTGAAGAAAAATTTTGACAGCATAGTAAGGTAATCTTTACTTGTGTACGTATGTATATATCGCAGGCAAATTGTAAGAATCCGCCGTTTACAAACGGCGTTGTCAATTTACAAACGGCTTCACGTTTGTATATTGCCGAAGGCAAATTGCAAACAGCGCTGTAAATGTCATAAGGCATTTTACAAAATGCGGACTTTTTACATTGCCTTCGGCATTTTACAAACGGCGGATTCTTACAAAATGCCTGCGACATATATACTTACTTATGCTATGTTATGATATTAAATTATAGAGTCTGTGCAGAAAGAGAAGAGTCGTAGAATGTATAGGATCCCATAACATTTCACGACTTTTCACTTTCCGCACTCTATGTATGTATATAGAATAGAATAGATTTAGATTTATTCGTAAGCACAAACAATCGGAACAGTACATAGTATAAAAGAAAACACAAAATAAGATTAAAGTGCCACGAAATGGCCCCATCTCAGCATGTTGCTGGTGGCTTCCAGCGCTGATCTTCCGATGAGACCATCAAGTGAGGAGAATCACGGAAGGTAACAGACAAGAAGAAAAAAGACAGGAATCGTTCGTCATTTTGATCGATATAATATTACGGTGTTGGGTGGGTCAAACAGAAAACTGTGTTCGCGTCTTTCCTGTAGACATACACAAGAGTTAAGGGCTATAAAGGTTAATTTTCTTTTTTAACCCTTATCCACGTGAAAAGGTCCTCCTTTTATTTAGGGAACTATGATAAAATCATTACTTACATGCCCACAAGCTGTTAACTATTGGCCACAGGAGAGAAAACTAGCGTGTTCGCGCGAACTGTACATTTTTCTCTCCTGTGGGCAATAGTTAACAGCTTGTGGGCATGTAAGTAATGATTTTATGATAGTTCCCTAAATAAAAGGAGGACCTTTTCACGTGGATAAGGGTTAAAAAAGAAAATTAACCTTTATAGCCCTTAACTCTTGTGTATGTCTACAGGAAAGACGCGAACACAGTTTTCTGTTTGACCCGGGTATTCAGATCAATCGTACACAAATTGTTTTTAAATTCCGAATAATGTAACTTGTTGGCCAGTCCTCAAAGTACTGGTTTGCCACCATCTGACTGCAAGTCACGTATGATGTTTTCTACGTGTCAAATTTGAAACCATAATAATGGGCTTGCCTACCTAATGGGAGCGTCGAACCACTCAAAGCTTTTAATGTAACTCATACTAGCTAACAGTGTTTTTCTAATAGCGTGTAACTCTCAGGCGTTAAATTGACATTATGACGGATCATACACTTGTATCTATAACATCACATTGCCAAATTATTACCTACATTGTTAAGGCTAGTCTCCACGCTATCCCGTAATCACCGGATCAGCGAACCAGATCGTTCCGTGTCATTCCATGTCTAAATAGTGTCTGTCTATAGTTAATTTATTATTTATTTATTTATTTATTTATTTAGAAATTTAATTCAGGCAACAAGGCCCATATTACAAATACCTTACAGACTAACATACATATAGCAGTTAAGCCTTAGTATATGTATATGTCGCAGTCGGATCGTATAATCCGCCGTATTACATTACGGCTAGCCGTTTTCAAAAACAGGGGCGTTTTGAAATGCGGCGGTTTAACGATTAGCCGGATTGAATGCGGCTGAATGAGAATCCGCCGGAATGTATTCGGCGCCATACGTTCTTCAACACGGCTAGCCGTAATGTAATACAGCGAGTCATTAGCCGCCGCTTTGACAGTTTTTAGTTCCCATTTTTAACACCCGTGGCGCTGCCTGACAAACGCTGGGGTGTCCATCAAATCTGGAGTTCGTCGGACTGTTTCTTTTCAAAAAACATTTCTTTCGCAACTTAAATAGACGGAGCCCCGCTTCGCGGGGCTCCTATTTCTGAGAGGTTTGCCCTTCGGGCATCTGAAGCTACCTAACGAAGCTAACCTACCTACCTATTGATTTAGTGAGACGTCCGTGAAAACATTACACTTTGGGGAAAAAAGCGTAGGTAGGTAAGTAGGTTAGGTTCGTTAGGTAGCTTCAGATGCCCGAAGGGCAAACCGCCCAGAAATAGGAGCCCCGCTTGCGGGGCTCCGTCTATTTAAGTTGTGAAGGAAATGTTTTGGAAAAGAAACACATGTAGTGCGGTGGGACCATGGTAAAAATAAATTAAATTTCAAACATTGTCAAACTCCGGTTACGTAGGCGACCGAAAGAACTGGTCACTCTACAATCTAAAATAGTAGTACGATGCGGCTAAACGTTGGCCGCCTTATTGAAGAACGTATCGCAATGACAATCCGGCTAATCGTCGAACCGCCGCATTTCAAAACGCCCCTGTTTTTGATAACGGCTAGCCGTAATGTAATACGGCGGATTATACGATCTGACTACGACATATATGTGGGTGCTTGCGGCGGACATGGCCGGCCCAGTCGCATTTCAGCCATGCGGAATTTTAAATGCAGCGTGGAGCGTAAAGTCTGTTCCATCGGTTTCAAATTTTCAATCCTAGCATATTGCACTAGCTGTATCCACGGCTCTTTGAAAAAACCTATAATCGATCTTTTGTGCTGAGCGAGAGAGTATTTTTAGCATTGTTGTAGGTATGTCGTGAGTGGGCAATTTCACTTAACTGTGTACCATTAAGAGCGTTTTCACATTGTTTGATCCGATATCGGATGTAGGATCCTAAATCCGCGTAGTCGGGCCGCGGGGGCGCTGACTTTAGCGGTCACGCATAGCAATGTATAAATTGCAGAACATTCCCAAAAAGCGGAAACGTTCTCGAGAATGTTCTCAGAACATTCTGCAACATGGAAATTTATTGTTCCGCCATCTTGGATTTTTTCAAAAAAAAATTTTTGTCATAGGAATCTAGAGGCCACTATCTCCCGCCATGCCAAATCTCAGCGTGCTCGGACCAACTTGAAAAAATAAAAAAAAAGTCGGCCGTTTTGAGTTTTTTTAATGCAGTTTGTTTTGTCTCGGGGCCCTCTATGACATTTGGTCGAGCACCCCCCACCTATCGCGCACCGTTTAAAAGTTGCCATACAAAATAGAAGTGGCCAGTTCTACCGCAATTGTAGCATTTATCCAAAAAAAAAATTTTTCATAGGTATCTAGGGGACCCCGAGATTCCGTGACCAAAATTTCAGCGCGCTAGGACAAACTAGAAAAAATTAAAAAAAATGTCGGCCATATTGAAAAAAACATGGCCGCGTCAAAAACTGCCAGGGTCCCTCTATGACATTTGGTCGAGCACCCCCCACCTAGGTCTGACCGTTTGGCCGGGCCGTCATACATTTTTCTGACCGGAAGCGGTAGACCAAAAGTCGGAATTTTCTGGGGGTAAGGATACTACACCTAAACTATCGTGAATATTCATGGTATAAACTACGATCCTTGGGTCCTTGGGATTGCTCAGCTGCCCAGCCTCTTTGCGCTGCTAAAGCAGAGACGCTTACGCTGGCTGGGGCATGTGCATCGAATGCAACCTTCTCGTTTGCCGCGGCGTGTTTTGCTTGGCGCCATAGCTGACGCCAAAAGAAGTATCGGTCGGCCGATGCTACGGCATAAGGACTGCGCCAAGCGAGACATGCACTCCTTCAACATCCCGGTTCATAAATGGGAGGAGCTTGCCGAGGACAGCGATAAGTGGCGCAAACTGGTGTTCGATGTTCGCAAAATCCACGATGACGCTTGGTTTAAGACACTCGCAAGTAAGCGAGCCAAGCGTCATCAGCCCGATATCTGTTCGCCACGGGCACACTACACCTGCCTGTTTTGCGGTCGTGGTTGCCGCTCCCGTATTGGCTTATACAGCCATGAAAAACGTTGTCGCCCTGCCTGACACTGTTTGTATAGTCTGCAATAAACTGAAAGGCCTATGATGATGAAACTACGATAAATAAATAAATTCTCGTTCTCGAGAACATTCTCAGAAGTTACCGAGAAATTCTCATGTGGAAAGTTTCGCAACTTTGGAAAGTTCTCATGCGTGCATTGCTAGTCATGCACACTTAGAGATGGGTAGGGGTGAGTAAATACTGAGTATTTACTCGGTATTTACTCAAAGTACCCGATAAATACCCGTATTTACTCGTTTAGGTGGGTAAAAACGATTGCTTATAAAATATTTAAAAAGTGAGATTTAAGAACAAAATTGTCTTTTATTGAAGAGTGCTAACGTGTATTAACAATATCTATAAAATAAAAAGCATAGAGGACGCTTAATTTTAGAAAAAAAGGTAATTATCAGTGAGAGACAAATTGTGATTAGCATAGTTAACAATTTTGTTTTAAATAAGAAGGTATTTATTTCAAAAATATGGTACTTAAATTCTATCGATGTAATAGATAACTGCATGTCGCGCAAAAGTGCGTATTTACGCGGCACTTACGACCTTTTATTAAGGGTTTTTTAAAGATAACTCAAAAATGGCTCAACCGATGATGTTCCAAATATTGTTTTTTGTACTCTATTATACGGCTAATCTCTCGATATGTTTCATATTTTTTCTGAACTTTGGTTCTAAAGTTATAGAGAGATAAACATTATTTTGGCCTTTCGAAACGGTTTTTTCCCAAAAATATTCAATTTATCCAAAAATGTTCTTAGAAACATTCCAGTTATTTTTAAAGACCCATTTAATGATGTGCAACACGTTGGTGGTTTCTGAAATTTTATTTTGTGAAAATTAGTTACATGTATGGAGTGCCCCTTTTAAAAATACATTTCTTACAATTTTGAGTACTTAATCTAATAGCGGCTTATAAAATACACCTATATTTCAAATTTGTATGCCCCTTTCAGCACTCTAAATAGTTTATACCCACCAATTTGGGCATAAACGAGTAAATACGGGTAAATTGAGTAAATACTGAGTATTTACTCGGTATTTACCCGTGAGTATTTACTCACTACCCATCTCTATGCACACTACAACAAGCATTATGCTTACACATACGTACACAAACAAATATTATCGGTCCGACAGCTGGCGGGGGCTCCGACATGGCTAAATTTATCGGAAGCGCCTTTCCGATATCGGATGTCGGAAGGCGCCTATGACAAAAACGGCTGCAGGAGAGTGCCATTGGCATTAAGTCCGTCGTTATTGCGTTGTCTATCGTTGTTTAGTAATTAATAATGTTTTATTAAATGTATAAATAAACACAGAGAACCACATATTTCTTACAGTTTACTTCCTTCCGACATCCGATACCGGATCGGACAATGTGAAAACGCTCTAACGGCCTGTGATCGTAATCGTCACACAATCCCATACATTTCGTCATCAAACTGACAGCTAGACGTTTAGCCCGCAAAATCCCACCCCACGTCATCCCAGGCGCAACGGTGCCCATCACGCTCGCCGCGTTACCGCGTTAAATCGCGATGGATAACCTCTGCACAAAGAATGATCCGGAGCTCTATGGTAAAAACGGTTCCCGCCCTCCTTAAAAAATCCAAACGAATAAACAAAACCATCCAACCCCGTATTTCTCTCGCTTCCACAGAGAGCCGCCACCTCAGCAGCTGCCCCCCTCCCCTTTTTTTTCTGCCCCTGCTGTGGCTGCTGTCCTTATTGTAACAGCAAATGTGTCGAAGTCTAGTCAAAGGTCCCACTTTCAGGCCTATTCTGATTTAGAGATGATCACAAGATCTTGAGACGATTTAGAGATCAACTAGATCTACATTAAATATCGAATCGACTAGATGTGACTTGGATATCTAAGTCATAACTTGTCGAAACCGTTCAAGAGGACCTCCAGAATCGCGGAAACGTCAGACATATCTATCTTACAAATATCTTTAAATTATCCGTATCGTAACTTGTTGAAGTCTAGTAGAAATCTAATTCATTTTCCGAATCGAGCCGTTTGTCGCTTACCATAAGGACTAGATTAAATTTTGCTTGTATCTTTATACGAATAACCTGTCAAAGCGTGCTTATGGCAAGCGACAACGTGGAACTTTTTGCTTGGAAACGACACAAATTTGCGACGCAGCAAAAGTGCTGACGCATGTACCTTCCTCCCAAATAAGAAGGCACTTTCTGCCTATATGATTAAATAAGTAAATAGAATGTGGACGATGGATTGCGAAACTTTCGACAGCTTCCAACGTGTTTCTTCTCAAGCGTAACAACTGAACTTCACGCAAAGTTTTGTCCTGTATTTTATATTTAACAATATACATTGGAGCTATACGAGTAGTACCTTTCCGAAACAAGGACAGTACTAACAACTTCGTCTTGAGAACATACCTAAATAGTGAATAATGTTTTGTGATAAATACAGGATTTTATTCTCAGATTTCTCACTTTTAGATTTCTTGTATACTATATCATCCTGTAAATCGTACGTTCTCGTACCTACAGTATAATAGGTAGGTAACCTACCTTCACCTAGTTTTGCAGTTTTTGATTATAGGTAGGTATTATTTATCTATTTTATTTATTTATTTATTCTGATAATTAACTCCCAATTCCATAAATAACGATTCTTTAATCAAAATTGTTGATTGAAAGGGTATTTTCAAAAGATATAAATAGTTCTGTAATCATATTTTGTAAATACACATATATAAGTACATTTTGTTTTTCTTTCCTATCCCTATTCATAATGAAAAACAGAGTGTTTAACTCGAGTGAAAGACACAATTCTGACTCGAAATATTGGCGAAAATACCTCGTCAGAAGCCTTTCAACCATTAGTTAACAATCTACTAACATGGTCATTTCCATTATAGCTAATCAATCACGGTACCTACTGTCGGCACAGCAGTGTTGCCAACTCGGATTTTGAAAAAATGCTAGACTAATGTCTAGATTATGCCTAAATTATGCTAAAGTTTTTGGAAATATGCTAAAAAAAATGCTAAAATGTCACTTGAAAATAGACACTTAAAAATAATATGTTGTCTAAAAATATTCAGTAAAAAACAGCGTACTTTGTCAGTAGAAAAAGGCGCGAAATTCAATTTTTCTATAGGAATTTTGTTTACTAACGGAAATGGCTTGGCAGACTATTGTTACGACGGTTACGAGGCGAGTCTGCTGTTGTTTGGCAATCTAGGCTGGCCGCAGGCAGACGCACGGAATTTTCATTCAGTTTCCCGGACGGTCAGGTGTGAACGGGACGTCGCTATACACATAACTATACATGTCTCGTTTGCACCTGTCATTTCATTCGGAAAATTCCGTGCGTCAGTGGCCAGCCTTATTATTGACCAAGTGAGCTCAAAATGCGAGCAAAAAGCTTCTCCGTTTCAGGCGTATAACCGCGATCATCGAAAATTTAAAATTTCCAGCAACAATAATCTAATTACGCATTAATTGGAGTAAAATAGGTAGTTAATTAAGCTCTAAATTTTCGTTATCAACGTTCGTGGTAAGCGCTCTGCTAGGACTAAAATGCCGGCTGCTGTCCCATCCCAGCTAAATAGCAAAACAGAGATTTGGCTAAATTTATGTAAGTACCTACAAGATCAGTGAGGCCAGTCCAGATGGGACAATTTTCACCCATCCTGATTAAATTGTCTCATCAAATCTGCAAAACGGAACTCAAATAAGTGGGTCAATTTCACCAAACGAGCATTTTTGTCTAATTCCCATGGAATTTTGAAATACCAACATTACACAAAAAAAAATATGCTGATAATTTGATAAAAAATATAATAAACTTTAATTTTCTTATTGGGTAAAAATATTCATAAAACTATAAAAGTTATTTCAATTTAAAATTTTGGGCAGGGCACGGGAATTAGTGTGTCCATGGGAATTAGATTTTACTAGCACGGAAATTAGAACATGGCCCAGGAATTGTTTTCTTAACTTATTTTGGTAGTTAAAACTATTATTTATGTATATTTTAATCTACAATAATATACTGCAACCATACTGAAGCGGCATCGAACATATTTACCTTCTTTAATTTTAGTTTCGGACGACAAATCTACGAAAGTATGATACACTAAAAACTACGTATTTGACTAATCGTTTCCTTTATTTTAATGGCAACTAATCTCTCTTTCTTAGTAAAATGTATATATTTCAAAACAATACTTTGAGTAGTTGCGTAAACTTGTCCGCCTTACATACAAAACTATTCATTAAAAAGTGTCATTATGTATCTGCATGTAGATAGGTACAAGGTGTATGATCTGGTATATGACCGTATAGGAAATGATACTAAGAAATAAATAGGGGCACAGTGAGAAGAAGTTATTGTGTAAGTTAATCTGAAGAAATCGAATATGTTGCCTTCATAAATTCATAACACAAAAAATTGTTTGACCACATATGAGGTAAGGTGGGGTAAACTATCTCCATGCCAAATATCATCAAGATGATATTGGTTCAGCGGTTTAAGCGTGACAAGATAACAGACAGACAGACATAGATACTTTCGCATTTATAATATAGTAAGAATAGGATATATTTAATTATTCTTGTATTAGAAAAGCTAATTTATAACAACTATGAGGAACTATGAGGGTTTTCTGGGGTGAAAAATCGATCTAGCTAGGTGTTATCTCTGGGAAAACGCGCATTTTTAGTTTTTAGGTAGGTATATGTTTTCCGAGCAAAGCTCGGTCTCCCAGATGTTCAAACTTTATACGGCATACGCTGTCAGCTGTCTAATTTACAAAAAAAGAACATTGCAAATTTGATTCATTTTGTTTTATGTAACCTTAGGCACAGGTATTATAATATGTAATAATTCCAAATATAGTTTTATGTTTATATAATATTTTAATTTTATAATATGATCAATGAATAAGGTAAGTTGGGACAAGACTAACAGTACGAGGATTCCATACAAGTGAGACTTACCCCGGTGTCGTCTTACCCCACCTTACCTTACGTATTAAAATTGCCCGGGTTATTCGGGTCCACCCTGTATGTACTATAGTACTTATACTAAAAACCGTTTAAGGTGTATTCGGGCAATACCGAATGTCGGATAATTCCGAAATTCAGATGAAAATCACCCTTAATTCCATCATAATAAAAGTCTCTTTTCGGAATTATCCGACAGTTTTCGACATTCGGAATTACCCGAGTAAACCTTACAGATTTTTGTGCATTCTTTAAGATTTTCTTAAATGTAAAATACAAAGATATACGTCATATTGTTATTACATATAATATATATTCAATGCCAATATACATATATATATAATAATAATATGACGTAAACATTGCCAATTAACTTACAGTGCCCCCAATAAAAGATTTGTTGACAATATATGTAATACTTTCTAATTCCCGTGCCACTTAATCAGCTGTTTTAGGTAAATATTCCATGGGAATTAGGGCACGGAAATTAGAATTCGTAATAAAAAAATTCGACAAAAATGTAAATCGTGTTTGACCAAACTGTTATGTTATCGCTGACATAAAGATACATAAAGGGCTCCTAAATATGACAATTGTTATTGAAAAGCTATGTGGGAAATAAAATTTATAAGGGGCATCGAAATTAGAAAAAAATTGTCGCCCACCCGGATTCCGAAATAATTACGCGATTTGCTCGAACACGCCGCGGCTTGACGTACATCCGCTTGCTTTGAGAGACAGCCGAATACTGCCAGTACAGGTGAGGCGGGACACGAGGCGGTTCAAATACAGACGTCGGCTGTCAGAGCCCTTTGAGTTTTGCCGACGAAATTGTACTCGCGCGCTCGGACAAAATTTAAACATCGATCACGAGCTATTTACCACAATGAAGTTAATAGTGTATGTGCTCAGTGATAGTAAATATCATCTAGTTTAAGTATTTGATACTAAATTAGTGATACTAATGTACAATTTTTCGTAGGATTTTTCATTATGCTCAAAAGTAGATTCCGGACAGGGCACGGGAGTAGTAATTTGAGCCTTTATGTATTTTTAAGTGTACTCTAAAAACCAATTAATCAGTGAATTCATATGGAACTCGGTGTGAAAGTGTGACTTCTTTATGTAAAAAAAAATGGTAAGTATTATCTAATGCTAACCCCCGATTTTCATCACGGACAGAAAAAAATTCGTGTTCAGAAATTGACCCAAGTATGTCAATCCACGAAAAAATCAGAGGTCAATTTAACTAAATTTATTTTCCATAAAAAAAACATATATAGTCCGTCGACGTCCATCCGCCCACGACAATCAAAATTCATGTGAAAATATGAACCACATAAGGCGATGGCGCAAATTGTTGCTGCCAAGTTGGTGCAAACTTGGCTTAGACTAAATTATGCTAAAAAATATGCCAGATGCTAAATGGAAAATTTTGGTGCCAAACCGAGTGAAAATATGCCAGATCTGGCATCATTTATGCCAAGTTGGCAACACTGGCACAGGCACAGAATAATTAATAGTATTATCATGCACAGGGTCCGCTAGGTAGGTATTGCTACCTACCGTGCCGAAATATCACGAACAAATGTCCCTCCCCTGTTCTGCCGAGATAATATCCCGAGATTAACATTTGTTATAATTACGCCAGTAAATATTTTGAACTAGATATCAAAGTACCTATCTCACGCGCCGAATGATGGTCCATGTGACAGTACCTACCTTTAATCTCTTTTGGTTGGATTGAATTAAAAAAAAACCGGACAAGTGCGAGTCGGACTCGCCCACCGAGGGTTCCGTACTTTTTAGTATTTTTTGTTATAGCGGCAACAGAAATACATCATCTCTGAAAATTTTAACTGCCTAGCTATCACGGTTCATGAGATACAGCCTGGTGACAGACGGACGGACGGACGGACAGCGGAGTCTTAGTAATAGGGTCCCGTTTTTACCCTTTGGGTACGGAACCCTAAGAATGAATAATAGTACATTACAATACAAGTGCGAAAATAGGAAATTTACGTATTCGCACATATATCGTCCAACGTTTCACAAAACGTATGGCCCTTTAATTTTTCGATATAGTTACGTAATATGCTAATTATCGCACTAGTGCGGTAAAGTAGCACCATATGTCCTGTAAATAGGTCTACGATAAGTAGACAGTAACAAACTTATGCACGTAGGTAAGAAAAGTTCCGCCCCTTAGTACCTACCTACCTCATCATGGCTAATAAGAGTAATAAGTAGGGTGGCCGCTATTGTTATTGGCCATTACATAATAATTGGCCACTCTTAACAATAACACTTCTATTGGCTTGTTTCGGAGTGGCAAATTGCTGTAGGCTCAGCACTTTATAAATATATTATACGTCGAGACTTGTTTCTTCACTGCGTTTATTTTTGTCCAAAGTTTTACTACGTTGTATATAATGGCAAGCTTAAAATTAACAAGTTTTTGTAGTTCTGAGGTTTCTCATCAATCAAGAGTAGGTACTTACATCATGCAATCAAAAAAATATTCCAGATTCCATTAGTAAAACTTTACCTGTTGTTTTTGTTAGGCTTTTTTCTTATGCTTATGAAATTGTTTTGCCTAAAACCTGCTAACTTGAGATTGTTTTATATAATTTACGTACCTACCTACATTTATAGTAAAATTAGTCTGGTATTGCAGGATCACTGTGTATACTCAGTTGACGTCAAAGACATGTTTACATTTTCTCGTCTTATGACAAAGGAGTAAGGTACGAAAGTGTAAACATATCTTTGGCGTCGACTGTACCAACATAAGTTCGCCTAGCTACATAAGTAGGTAAATAGTCTGTACGCAAAGCTATTACGTAAAACTATGCGTAGGTACAGACTGAAAGAAGTTCAGATATCTGTAATAAAACAAGGTAAAGTATGCGCAAGTTTAATTAAGTGAATCAAGTTTCAATTTTAATCGGCTTCAAAGGAGATTTCTAATTCTTCATAATCTTTATATGTATGTTTCGTTACCATACCTTAGTGTCTATTTTTTTTTAATTTAGTATATTGAGTTGCTGTCCATATATATATATTTTACTCAATTTTATTGCTGACTGTTCTGCCTCTTCTTTGTATGTCAAGTACGTGAGATCTTTCCGATAAGCCTAATAATCTGTACAATATGTTTGTGTTTTTCCATCGCGGTGTTCCTTTGGCAATGCTTGGTAAAAATCCGGGATAACGCGAGAATGATGATGATGGAGTTCCTTTGGCTCCTTCCCATAACCCATTAAACCGTGTACCTTCCGACTTCCGACTACATTATCAGATCAGCTTCATGTTAAAATCATCATCAGAATTCCGGAAGTACTCCTTTCAAGTCGATTTGATACTTGCTAAGCTCGCGGTTCAATTTGAAAGCTTTCGCAGCAGTTTCGCTTGCTCGGGTATCAATATACATATTAGCAGAAGCGGTTAAACAACATCTTTGTCCTCTTGTAAAACAAATAACGATTGTACTTTATACTGAACTCCAATGCCATAACTAGATTTTTATGTAGGTACATACAATACCAAACCAAACCAAAATTATGAATTCCTAGCTAATGTTGATATTACGAAAGTTAATTAAATATTTTCAACATAATTATGAAAATGAATATCGGTATTTTCTGAGGCTAGGGTATTCTAATATAAATAATGGCGTATTTGTGAAATGCGGACTAGCCTAACGAAAGAAGTACGTGACGTGGTTACTTTAGTAAGCTCGCCATATCTCCCGTAAGATACATAATTTGATTACTTACAACCTTGATAATGTTTTAAAAATAGGTTTATTGGTTCTATTTCATAATAAGACTTATAAAAGCTCGTGTCTATGAGTTTCTTGGAACTCATGTGCGACTCATTTAACCCTTCGTATGCCTATACTCTGTATCTTTAGGTACTTAAATAAAAGTAATCAAATAATTTGTACATTTTCGGGTAGTTATAACATTTATTGATTAACCAACAAAACCACCTGGATCTGTCATGAACGACCGGCCCCAATTTCACCACGGTGACAGGTGCGACAATTGTAAAACATCGCTGTTGCTGACGTCACAGGCATCCATGGGCTACGGTTACCGCTTACCACCGGGCGGGCCGTATTCCTGTTTGCCACCATCATTGTATTATTAAAAAAAACTTTATTATATCGAAAAAAAACAGATATTTCTCTTGCTAAGTTTATGACAATTGTCACACAAGAAACACTACAATTGTCACGAAATTCCGACATATAACTCATTTCCTGTCAAGATTCACCGACAATTCTACAAATATGTCGACTAGAAAAAATAATTCTTGTTTCACAACATAATTGTATACATACATTTGTAGCAAAATGCCTGTCATGTTTGTAAGTATTTCTATAGAAAATATTTTATAAAATTGTAATATGTCACCTGTCGCTTGACAATTGTCGCTCGACATATGTCACTGACAATTGTAGCCGTGGTGAAATTGGGGCCTGACATTAACCTACATTATCATATAGATACAAACATTACACTACACATCATGTAATGTTTGTGTCTACCCTCAACTGGCTTAAGAAGCCATTTGAGGGTAGATTTTGTTTACTCTTTTTTAAATACCTAAAGATACTGACTATAAGCACTGAAAAGTGTGCATTAATTTAAATACATTGTTTAATACAATAGGTTTTAATTCATTCGCACTGATTAGTAAAGTACTCAGTGATTTCTACGAAATTTGACTCACGTTTATTCTAGTATACTTGAGTCAAATTTCATAGAAATCCTAAGTACCTACTGCAGACGTAAGCATAAACAACATCAAAATACAGCTTTAGTCAATTAATTCTATATTAATGTCGTAATCCTACTAATGTAATTGGTTTAACTTGGTGTTTATATAAGGTACCTAATACATCAATGCAAATTAAAGCCCTTTAATTAACAAATGTCTATCTGAGGGTTGCGTAAATGTTTGAACCGGGAGTGTTCTGTGGTCCATAAATTTGCCAGCGAGCCGTCTTACAAGTTACAACGAACCCGCCTCGGCAGGGGCTTACCATGGAATTATGATATTCGTAAGCCGAGTGGGTTTCATGAAACCTGTTATTATTCAGCACAGGTTTCCTAGAGCATAGCAAACAATTCGACATTCTATGGTCAAATACAGTCCAAATATCTAGGATGTTAAACTATCTTTACTTGTTTGCCTGTGTGATTTTCGTATTTACTCTCTTAACTATTTCAAACGGTATCTTTAACGAATTCTTAAAGAACTTGGGACACAGAAGTAAAAAATGGCTGGCTGAATTCTATTCCGACATAAGAAACATAATACCTGATGGCTTCAACTTTTCTAAAGTAATTGCCATGTGTAAGCCAGGAAAGGAAGTGAACGATCCGAAAAGTTATAGACCCATTGTCTTGCTCAGCTCACTGTACAAATGATTGGAGAAGCTTCTGTCAAATAGGATCACCCCCTTAATCGACAAAGTAGTACCCGTTGAGCAGGCTGGATTCAGGAGAGGTCGGAACTGCTCGGACCAAGTGCTCTCCCTCACCACACACATAGAGGCGGGTTTCCATCACTGAAAAAAATATGAGCTATCGAGCACACATTAAAATTATTTCATTAAGATTAACTGCTATTACAATATCAACTAATGTACGTTCGTTCGTACGTAACGTACAAACAGTAAACTTTACTGCTTGGTTCGATAGGCTCATATGGAACTGTTTAAAGCATTAAACGTTAATGCAATTTCAATTGTTTTAAACGATTTTTTTTCTCAGTGGCAGAAACGACTTAAGACCGTGGCCGTTTTTGTGGATCTTTCAGCCGCGTATGACACGGTGTGGAGAGGGAGCTTGTTCTACAAACTCATGAAGACATTCCCATGCCGGCGGACTACCAGCCTAATAATAAACATGCTCGGTAACAGGGAATTTATCGTGCACTTGGGAGATAAGAAAAGCCGCACCAGCGGGCTCAGCACGGTTCCATTTTTATCGACTATCACTATGCGCGTCCCTTTCGCACTTACATACTTGTTAGAACGTGACAGGCATGGTGACAAGGGATAAAAACGCGACCGTGCTAAGCCGCCAGGAAGCTAAGGAACGGTCTACCCCAAGGTTCAACATTAGCGCCCCTGCTCTTTAATTTGTACACCTACGATCTTCCCGATACCGTGTCCAGGAAGTTTGTTTATGCCGACGACATCGCCGTTGCACACCAACACGTGGGATTTCAGGAGTCGGAACAAGCCCTTAGCAAAGACCTAGAAGGGCTAACCAACTACATACTTCAATATATGGCGCCTGCGGCCTAATGCCAACAAAACGGAAGTGTCTGCGTTCCACTTAAACAATAAGCTGGCTGCATACAAACCCAACGTTATTTTTGAAGGGAAAGCTCTTTGCTACAACCCACACCCTAAATATCTAGGTGTTACACTAGACCGCTCCCTTACGTTCAACCCCCACCTAAGCAAGCTAGGTAAGAAACTGGGCACCCGAAATAACACAGAAGACAGCACGCCTTGGTCTTGGTCTATCAAGAGTTCCTACACCCACCAAAGCACCGCCTGAAATCTCGGAACCCACCATACGAAACAGCAAAACTCTGCGGGAATGTGGGTTTAATATAAATGAAGAATGGAGAAAGGACTGGATGTCAGATTCGCCTAGACAGTCCCTATCGAACTTCGACCCTACAAAAAAGCCAGGATGTTTTTCGGCTCCCAGAAAGGAATGGTGCCAGATCAACCGACTTCGAACTGAGCATGGACGCTGTGCCGATTATATGTTCAAGTGCAGGTGGCGAGACTCGCCAGAGTGTGACTGCGGAGCTCCAAAGCAGATTATCCACCACATAACAGTCGACTGCCCTAAGAGAAAGTTTATTGGTAACCATGAAGACTTGCTCGCTCCTAGTGAAGACGCAGCCCTATGGGCCAAGACATTAGATATAGTTCTTTAATTCTTTATTACTTTCTAATACTTTAAGCGACTCGAATCTTGCCATACGATTAAATAAACTATTTCAAAATAAGGAACAGTTTGTTTGTGATAGTTTTTACTTAAAAAAAAGTATTTACTGGGTAAGGTAGTAGCGCATGAAAGTTAGCCTTCCCAGTTACCGGCATAAAAAAATAGAGTCTAAATAAGAAAGGCTAGCAAAAAATACTACTTGGATAGCAGTGGGTCGTTCGTGGCTTCTGACGAATATAGATTTCGAGAAGTGAAAGATAAATTTGGAACTAACTGTGTACCTTGTTGTGTATAATGTGTACCCTTAACAAGTGAAATCATTCAAATGAATGAGTAATCAAAGTAAATTTTAGCTAAAATGAAAGCTGATTAGTGAGTCTTGTCTATCAATTAAGTTTAAAGAATACTGTGTGTACTAACAGTACCTAAGTTATAAGATATCGGCCATCGGGCGGAACAGAACGAAGGACTTTTAGGCAAACGGGGAATTTTTAGCCTACGTAGGTACTTTATTTTCCAAGGAGATCCTATAGAATGCCATGTCATGTGTCAATTTAAAATTTAATAACTTTGTAGTGCTTTGTAGGGTTGTCATTGATTTAAAAATATTTAATTTTAATGATTTTGTTTTACTGTTTAATCCAGCTTTACGATTATAATAACTCAATTGTAGAACACTTAGATACCACCATCCTTTCAGCTCAGTCTCCAGAAATGTTCCACCATGAATATAACTTGATATAGGTAGCTTGCGCTGTCGTTAAATCGCGTATACTGGAGTACCTACTCTTATATCGTAAATAAGCATTAATTTTAACAATCCGTTTATGTAGACAGAATCTAAAAGCTTTTTCAAGAACAAATCAAAAATTTTATGAAGATACATAAAGGAATAAGGA
Organism: Cydia splendana; assembly: GCF_910591565.1. NCBI lineage: Eukaryota > Metazoa > Arthropoda > Insecta > Lepidoptera > Tortricidae > Cydia > Cydia splendana. Next base: position 12,783,818 of record NC_085966.1, on the reverse strand, counting down.
AGTTTCAATCCGTTGAACATGAACAACGGATACCTTTACACAGCTCTTCTGTAAAATCCGGATTTTCGACTTGCACAGAGCAGTAGGTATACTTAGGAGGTATCGATATGAAGCGTTCTAATTTCTAGGACGGACTTATCCTAGGTCGAATGAACTAAGTTCTAGGTTCAGTGTAAACTGAAATATACAGCCAGACATTTCTATTCAACATAAATTTTAAAATACATGTGACAGAATGAAGATATAGTATTAAAGTTACGTTTCGTATGTTAAATTATGTTTAAAGTAGTGACATTAATTACTCTTGGAAACAAAGTTCTGTTTTTAATAACATTGACTCTGAGAAATGAAACATTGAAACGTAGGTACTTTAATTAAACTACCTACTTTATTAATATCTACGAGTACCTACACTTAAAATATAGAGTTGTCACGTGAAAAGCTGAGTATAAATTCATTTACCTAATCTGTTTTTTTATTAACAAATTGAAGCACTTTGGTACGCCAAAGTGCTTCACATTATGAAAAACAAAATGTAAAATATTTTAGTATCAATTGAACGTGATACAATAATACGCACAAATACAAGAATACAACACAATAGCATTAATTCTATACAATAGTAAACAACAAAAACAACTTCAATTAAACCTTAATACAGCGAAGTACCTTCTCAGCACTCAGTTGTAATGTAACGATTTGTTAGGAAAAATACACTTAAAAGAGTGTAAGTCAGGAGGTCAAAAATAATGTCCTGTAATGTTGAAAAAAATGTCAACGCTTTTTTTTAAGGATATTAATAGTCAGAGAAATTTTTAGGGTATTGGAGTAAGTTTTGTACGTAAGTGAGCAGGGTATGGGCACAGGTACAATCTGATTTTCTTTTTGGACAGTCGAACGGAAGTATTAATTTATGGCCCATTTTGTACCTTGTCATAGTGACAATAGTATAAGGGGACGGGCGCTTCATACGTAGCCCCCATTTTCCTCTCTGGATATTGATGTTATGGATAATATTTTTACATCATTTGATGTATATTAACCATAGCTATGCCCCATGCGTATGACTTTTTACGATTTTTGATTATTGTAAAAATTAGTAGCGTAAAACAGATTTCCTATCAATTTCTAAATGCTAAGGGTGCCGCCGGCAGCGGGGCAGGGTCCAAGCTGCCGGTGGTCAGGGCCGCAGAGTGAGGAATCGACGTACTATACGCGCCGTGTCCAAAATTACCGCCTTCTGCATCTGACCCTTGATCCAACCACCCAGCGAGAGTCTCTCTAGGTGTTGGTCGAGACTCTTCGCTATGAGACCGTTCGCTGACACGACTATAGGAACAATGATCGTCGAGTCAACATCCCACATAGCGGTTATCTCGTGGGCTAAGTCTAGGTACTTGCTGGACTTGTCCTTCTCGGCCTTCACGAGATTCTCATCATGGGGGATGGTGACGTCGACGAGCACGGTCCGGCGCTGCGATCGATCTATCAGCACGATGTCAGGCTTATTGGCTACAATAGTCCTGTCAGTGATGATAGATCGATCCCAATAGAGCGTCTTATAATACCTAATTAAAAATTCGAAAAACAAATTAAAGGAAGGGGGTGGTTGATATGTTTACAAAAAATGTGTCAATATATTTTCAATCATGTGAGTAAGAATCCAGAGAGGAAAATGAGAACTACGTTTGTATGAATAGACGATTTCGCACAGGTCCTCCACTTTTGTCTTAAGCATATAAAGGTCCAGGCCGCGTAGCCAACATGCCAATCGCTTACGCTCCGTAGCGATCGAAACGCAAATGTCACTGTAATATGGAATATGGAAGAGTGACAGAGAGACACATAGCGATTCGATGGCGAAGCGATAGCGGTTGTCACCTTGGCTAGGCCGGCTGTTCTGACGATGGGTTCCATGAGGACTTTTGTTTTAAATATTGTGTTTATTTTAATTTTATAATCTTGTGCTGTTTGGTGAAATGGAACTGCTAATGAATAAAGGATCATAACAGAACTTCTCAACGACAAGTATTTTTAGTTTGCAATATCGACTACCTACTTAGTTCAAATTTCAGTCGAAATTGTCCCCCTGCACCTTATAAATGTTCTTAGTTAAGGTTGCTAAGCTACGTACGCTCAAGTTCTTGAGTGAAAGTGAAACTGAATGCCACTTAATGAGTCAACGGTAAAAATCCGATTTTACTGATAAATAATAAGTTTCAAAAATCTAAGCATCAATATTATGTGTTGCAGTTTATATTTTATTGTACCGTATATTTGTTACATTTTTAAATGTTACTGATGCTACAAAATTCTTCAGAGCTACACATGTAGTTAAGCGACGTCATGGTGAGAGCAAGTTTAAATAGTTCCCGCTGAGTTGGCATTATTTAGCGGAAGCGGTCCCGTTGGAACCGTTCTGACTTTGTCATTGAATGGGGGGACAAACAAGCTTTAGACGACGTCAGAGGTTACACGTGTTACGGTCTATTTACTTGTCATTTCCACACATTTTTTTATCTTACTTATTTACTCCGTTGGCTCAGCAACCCAAAATGAGACTTGGCACAAGACAGCGCCACTTTTCTCGGTCCTGTGTTATCCAGTTACAGAAATTGAAAGAAATACTTAAGTATTAAATGAAAAACCCCTACGCTATATGCCAAAAATTCCATTTTATACTGATTTAAACCCTCGCGATTTTTACACATTATTAAATTATAAAACGGGACTTAATCGCGTAATTAGGTTTATGATTTACCTCCGACGTTTCGAGGACGGCGTAGTCCCCGTAGTCTCGGAGAAGACTACATTATTTTTCGATTTCGGGTTGGATTTTAAACGTAAATGTAGATATATTATACCACCCAGTTTGGCACTGACATAAATTCTAACGTTAACGTAACTTACTTTCTATGGGAGATGCATAGAAAGTAAGACATATACGTCAGTGTTGACACTGTCAGTGACTCGTGAAAGTATTAATTATAATACCTATATTCTTATTTTAAACTCTGGGGACATTAAATAATAAAATCAATCCAATTTTAATTTCAGTTTTTACACCTATGTAAATTCAGTAAGCCTGAAATAATCATGTGTTAGCATTGATAATGCTTAAATATATTTATATATTCCCGGAACCAGTCGCGTGCACAGAGATTTGGGACTGGGTAGGCAAAATTATATCAGAAAACCGGGCAAGTGCGAGTCGGACTCGCGCACGAAGGGTTCCGTACCATAATGCAAAAAAAGGCAAAAAAAAAACGGTCACCCATCCAAGTACTGACCCCGCCCTACGTTGCTTAACTTCGGTCAAAAATCATGTTTGTTGTATGGGAGCCCCACTTAAATCTTTATTTTATTGTTTTTAGTGTTTGTTGTTATAGCGGCAACAGAAATACATCTGTGAAAATTTCAACTGTCTAGCTATCACGGTTCGTGAGATACAGCCTGATGACAGACGGACGGACGGAAGGACAGCAGAGTCTTAGTAATAGAGTCCCGTTTTACCCTTTGGATACGGATCCTTAAAAAATGAGAGCTACTAACTCACCAAAAAAATTGCGTGATGGTTTTCATTTTGTTGTCAAGTCTTTTCAATTACTTCTTTTTTTGGCTAAACGAAAGCTTCGAAAACGCATCATTTTTAATAGTTTGCACACACACACACCCACCACAACTTTCACAGTTAAATTATCCATTTTTTCACTAATCGCACTTTATAATATCCGGCAACTGTTAACTGTTATCTCATAAACTCACCAAAACAAACAAACAATGGCGACCGAATAAAAAATGAAAATAAACTTAACCAAATACTGTAAACGAATAAAAAAATAGTCTCGTATTTGCACTAAATTACCATAGCAAATGCTACTTTTTAAAATAGTCACATAAACATCGGAACTATTCGGAAACTTTCGGGCGTCATTCGTTTAGATTTGGTACGAAAGACACTGCCTATTGCGTCTAAATGTGTGCGTTACTTGTATAATTGTGTGCTCGTACTTATAGGAAGGCCCACTACACTGCAACCGCGTAACGACGAAGGCACACATAGAAAGATTTAGACGGAAATGTTTTCTGTCTTTGCCGTGCAATGCACGTAGCGGCGCTAGTGCCGCGTGGTGTAAACTTCGTCGCGTAGAATTATTATAGATGATGACTTGATGATAAAGCTTAACCGGTAGATGGAGCGCTTATTAATTTTTAGAATGTTTTAAGTTATATCGATTACTGATAGTACGATCAAGTATAAATTAAATTAAGTAGTTTAAGAGGATAGACATCGGAATTATAGTAGGGTAGGCAGTGCCTTTTTGCCTTTATGAAGTGCACGCCACTGCCCGGAACGTAAAATATATTATTGCCAGATTTAGAGCACGATACACGAAAAAGAGCGTAAACTTTCTGATAAGAAAACCGTTGGTGCGTAGCTTTATACGCGTTTATAAATCAATCAATCAGTCACATGCCGAGTATAATGTAGCTTTTTCTTCACCTTCAGCGACGAGCGTGTATGTAGAATTCATAAGATTTGAGATTAGGATCGAGAATATGCAGACACTCGTACTCGAGCTTTACTCGAGTATACATACGTGATGATCGAATTTAAACTGTTGTGAGACATACTAATAACATTGAATAATTTTACGGTTTAGACTCACTTGTTTTAAGTCACTCGCGCGACATGTTTCGGAGAGCCTAGGTCTCCTTTCTCAAGCACTAATAGTGCGAGCAGCGTTCACGACGGCTGTGTATTGCGTACTGCGGCGAGTGCAGCGCGCCGGCCTTGCGGAGACGGAGACCTAGGCTCTCCGAAACATGTCGCGCGAGTGACTTAAAACAAGTGAGCCTAAACCGTAAAATTATTCAACATACGTGATGCTTTTGTTTATTATCGTTTAAGACGGTGTCAGGTCCAATAATATTAAAAACTAAATCCAATAATATAAATATATACAGGGTGTTTGGTCCATCGTTTGCTAAATTAAAAGTGCGGATAAGTGGGGTAGTTTTCTATCTTTTCACGCTCTTTAAAAAAATTTTGGGCCCACGTGTATTTTTTTATTGCTTTTTTGTTGTTTTTTAAAAATCTTCAGGGCTGACTCGGTTAAACTTAAATTAAAAAAAAAGTAAGTGGTAAAGAGATGCAACGTTTATTGCGTCGTGATGTCTAACGTTAAACGGTTTTATCAAAATCAAAATTACTCACATTTAACCTCTAGTTTTTTTTTTATTAACCCTCAAATGTTTTACAACATGTAAAAATTTACACCAAGGTCAACTTTGATTTTCAATTAAAAAAAAACAAAAAGAGACCACGTTTTTGAAATTACTTTACAGAATTCTGTGTTCTGTCCTCTTTCTAATGATGTACAATAATCCTAAAAAAACCTTTTTGAACTCCATTTTTTCCCGATGTATTGTAACGGACGCAATAGGCAAAAAGTATCGATGCCTAAACATTGACGCTGTAATCTCCTTTGAAATCCCTTTTGAATATCCACACGCGGGTTTTTTTAGCGATGAGGTGTGCTGGTTGTGAAGGTTTAAAACTTATCTTTCGTAAATTTAGTTATTTAATAACGATAATATTTTTTTTATTAGAACAAAAGATAAAAAAATAAATTATGAAACAAAAGTTATTTACAATAATCGACAACAAAAATAAACATTGTATTAATCATTGGCAGCGCTTTTGACAGTTTGTTTGAAAATATGCGGCAATGATGACATTTGTCAAAAGTCAGAATCTTATTAATGTCATAAGTAAAAAAGATAATTAAAGAAACATTGTATTAATCATTGGCAGCGCTTTTGACAGTTTGTTTGAAAATATGCGGCAATGATGACATTTGTCAAAAGTCAGAATCTTATTAATGTCATAAATAAAAAACGTTTCATACTATTTATTACCTCAGGAGTAGTCAGGAGCTACTAACACATACAGGTTGCTCCAAAGTAAAAAAAATCGTAATTTGTTAATTTCTTCGTAACCGCTACACCGATTGTTATGATACTTTGTATACTGGTTCTAAATACCCTATTGCATATGTACATTTCGGCTTTGTCTAATGGCTAGGGACACCCTGTATATTGGGGCAATATTTATATAAAATACTTAGGAGATTTCGGGCATCGATTCAATAATCTACTACATCATAAGGTTTTTTTTTTCTTAGCTGCCCACACCACTAACGAACCTTTTTACCATGTAATAAGGTTCTTTGTCCAACATATTTGCTAAAAATTCCAGTGGGGTTTACATGGCTACGGTAAAAGCAGAATTTATAGCAAACAGGAACATTATGATATTAATGTAATACAGTTGTGTTTATTGACGTCAGCTGTCGTAAATCTTTTTAATGGTGAAAAGTTATTTGCAAGAGAGCGATTTCACGTCGGTAAAATCATCAGAACATTTTTATTTCTATTCGTTATTCTAAAACAGTTTCCTTTGATAAATCTAAAATATAACTAGGTTTTATATTTTTCATATAACAAATAAAAATAACGTGTTAAAAACTAGATAGTTAAGTGGCTATTAGTATTTGTGGCAACGATGTGCCAGGATATTTTTTAGGGTTCCGTACCAACCAACTGGTTGAAACAAAAGCCGTCTGTAACCTTTGTCCTCTTCATGCTTAAACCATTGAACCAATGTAGGTGAAAGGTATGGAAATAGTTTGAGTCCCGGGAAAGGACCAAGGGTAGTTTTAGTCACAGAAATAATCATTATACGAAAAGAAGTCGCGCGCAGAAGTTAGCATTTATACTACAAGAGTTATTAATGTTTTCGCGTTTTACTGTAAAGAAAATATTTGTTGCACTCAACAATAACAGTAACTTAGAATAAGTACTGTTGTTAACTCGCCACTATAATTAACAATGACAACAGCAGACAATGCAGAATTTATTTCCACGTTTTCCGATTTGCATTTATTGTCATGAAAATAAAGTTAAAAGAAAGTGCTTCCTGCAGGCGAATTATGGATCGCTTTATCCACATTTATCCACGTGATAAAATAACTGTCACATTTTAACTCCGCGGAATAGAAAGTGACGGACACCGTTTTATCACTTTTATCACGCTGTCACGTAGACAAAAACGACCATCATACTGGTAAATATAATGTTTGATGCGATTTGATATTCCTCCGTCAATTCTGCATAGGTTCACATACTTATGACATATAGAGTAAACGGTTATCGGTTTTTAAACTCTTATCTTAATTTCCACGAGCTGTTGACACTATTCAAATTCTAAACATATGTGTATATTTTTTTAAACTTGGCCGGGTTAAGCAATATTTTCGATATTCCAAAATCGTATGTGCACTTAAATATAAGTATGAAATCAAAATATTAGTGTTCCAGGGTGCGTAGCCAACATGCCAATCGTTTACGCTCCATAGCGAACGAAACGCAACTGTCACTGTCGCACTAATATGGAAGAATGATAGGGAGACAAAATAAACCGTTTCGTTATCGTAGCGCAAACGATTGTCACCTTGGCTAGGCACCCTGATTGACATCTCTAACTTTCTTCGCGATATTTTCATTTAAAACACATTTGCGCAAAAGTTATGTTTTGCCAAAGCTAAATGCCATATAATATCGCGAACTCGGCGGATTTTCAAAGAAATTAAGAGTAGGTATACTTACTATTTTGTTAGAGGTCGTAGTTGTTGTCGAAATGACAAGAAAACGGAGAATACCTAATACAAATCGAAATCATTAGAACCAGGGAGCCATAGATGTAAGTAACTTGAGGTAGATATATGGTACCAGGCGCACGATTGTGAGCCATTCAATATAGGTTCCGGAACCTATATTTAGTTAGGCGTATGGGTGACGCCAACCTGTCAAGCTGTCAAAATCGTTGGATCAATTTTTAATTTTGTCAACTATGAACGTCACACGTCTACATAAATAAAAGGTCATTGCAGGGAGCCCCTTAGTATACTTACGTAGTATCAGAGTACGTACCTCATTGAAAAAGCAAAATAATAATAGACAATTACGTTAACTATACGTTATTAAGTATTTTCATGGAACAGCAGCCTTTGTAATAACCTTATAATGACCAAGAACGGCGCTTGAACTTTAAAGCCCTGTAAACTGTTTTTTATGTTATTACTCGCAGGGCATCTCGCTCGCACCAATATACAAGTACGAGTGTGATGCACAGGCTAATACTATCAAAATGATGAGATCGAATTCACTTTGTATGCTCGTATCGGCCTCTTGGTAAGATGTTATATCTATAGAGCTTTACTTGTAAAGTAATGTAACATTTCACGTTAATATGCAATCTAGTTTCAGGTTGTCTTGGTCTACATTGAGGAGATGAATATGATGATAAATACAGTAGGCTCAGAACGGAGTTTTAAAAAAGTCGTAGCGCTTTTTTAGAGCACAATACGGTTGCCAAAAATTTAATCAGTGATCTGAAGGTCTTTCTCTAGGGATCTCAGCAATTCGAATCCTGAGTTTTTGACTTTGGTCTAATGCACTAAAAAAAATATTTATAATATATTGGCCAAAAAATAACTAAAAATATGGAAATTACTAAAAATTAATGATATTATGCTTGATCTCAGCGTTTACTTTTTTTTATTATTAAAACACATGATGGTTATGGGTATTTTCACTTAAAAGTGTACCATTTACTTTTTTATGAAAATCAAAAAAAATTACAGTTTTGTCAATGTCAATGATGGTTATATCCGCGGCCCCTAGCACACTGATTACAGTTTATTATCGCAAATAATGAATCTCAAGCAGTTTCATCTCTTACGACAGTTACGACACCGACGTTCTTTGAGGGGTGAGTCGTCGTACTAAATGTATGGGGGGGTTTGAAGTTAATGTTTGGGATATTTCTGCTTTTATTAAAAAAAAGTTATTAATGTTATTTTACTCATTGGGTAACGCACTTTCGATATCAATTTGAAGTTTTCTGATATCTGTTATATTTACGGAATTATCGCCTGGCTACACTTAACGATTACACCCTGTATAGGTACATACATTTCGTTCACGCTTACGCTCAGTGAGAGTGAGAGAAGAACACGAACCTACTGGGCCTTAAAGGGGCCCACTGATTAACAGTCCGCCGGACGGTATCGGCCTGTCAGTTGTTCGGAACTGTCAAAATTTTGTTCTAACTGACAGGCCGATACCGTCCGGCGGACTGTTAATCACTGGGCCTTAATACTCGTATATCATTAGCAAACACCAGCAAAACACCAATTAAATATTCCGTAATCAATTATCGACCCAATTCAATGAAAACCATCCGACTGACAAACAACCATATTGAAGCTTGACATGACCGACATTACAACCCTTTACACGGTCCAACAAGGTCAGGGGGTTGTATTCTGTTTGTTTAATTGAATCCAAATATGAATATTATACGTCGAAAATATTTCTGTCCCACTACGAGTATACCCAGTACAGATGTTGTCCATAATTGTTTCCATCGTATTTACACGGAAAAGTTCGTATTTGTCATGCTACTTCAGTCAACCTCAGTACTTTTTCTACCGAGACTGACTGACATAGCAAGACACGTTCGTACGTTTCCGTGAAAACACGATGGAAAATACATCTGTACACGTAATGTAATAGCCATTGAAAACAAGACCGAAGTGATCCCATAAGTGTTCCGTGATCAAAGTTTTGTACGGAACACTAAAAAAAACCGGGCAAGTGCGAGTCGGACTCGCGCACGAAGGGTTCCGTACCATAATGCAAAAAACGGCAAAAAAAAAACGGTCACCCATCCAAGTACTGACCCCGCCCGACGTTGCTTAACTTCGGTCAAAAATCACGTTTGTTGTATGGGAGCCCCCACTTAAATATTTATTTTATTCTGTTTTTAGTATTTGTTGTTATAGCGGCAAGAGAAATACATCATCTGAGCGAAATTTCAACTGTCTATCTCGGTTCGTATGACACAGCCTGGTGACAGACGGACGGACGGACGGACGGACGGACGGACAGCGGAGTCTTAGTAATAGGGTCCCGTTTTACCCTTTGGGTACCGAACCCTAAAGACGGTTTAACTCTTAATCAAACGGAACACTTTTAAAGGGGGGTTTTGCGGTGGGAAATAATTTCCCGTTATCCGTTACAGAATAGCAAAATGTTGAATGAAGTGGGAAATAGTTTCCCATTGTCCGATACGGTTACGAACTTTTTACTAATTAGTAGCTCCCCCCAGCTTTGCTTGAATTCAAGTATGATTTTTTAACGTTATCTTCAAAAATCAAAAAAATAAATAAAAGAAAAAAGAAAACAAAAAGAAGGCACAGATTTTTTTGTGTAACAGACATACGGGCATATATTTTTATATGGAAACAAATTAAAATTTAGGTGGAGAACAAACACTGGGAAATAATTTCCCACTTGATAAAACCTACCAATTTTTTTGTAAATCGTACGTTCAAGAACAAACAATGGGAAATAATTTTCAACTTACTAAAACCTTAAAATCTTGGCTAAATCATATCGTTATCACAATTCTTTTCAAGCAAAACACAGGGAAAATAAGTCTAGTTTATGATAGTGTTCAGTGTATGCACTTACCAGATTTTTTTACGCACTTATCCTCAAAACACTAAAAAAACTGTTGTTATTGCAAAAAAATCACGACAACTGATATTGACTTTGACGTATGGTCACAAATAGCGCCCATTAGAAAAATGTTGCCATTTTTCAAAATCAAAATGTTACCACGATTTTAAATATGTATGGTTGGTATCGCTGAGTGCTGCCATTAAAAAGATAAAAAATATTTCGTAAATTAGAATGAAGTGGGAAATAATTTCCCGTTATTTTATTAAGGGTTAAATTGAGAATCCGTTGCGCGCGAAAACCTTCTTTCTCAGTCTTTTGAGCACGTTTTCTTTGATATCAGTACAATTTTAATGAGAAGGAATATCTGGAAATATATTATGTAACTGTACTAAGTTCATGGTCCTAGGTTTCGTCAAACAGCCACATAAATGTAACTACACAATGGTACTTTTATCAATGACACAATGAAGAAAGAATAGAATCGATGTTTTCATATCAAGATTATTTTAATTGTCACAGTCAGGGTGTGCTGTCAAGTTATTTTCATTACAATCATTACTTATAGCAAACTTATACTTTTCTGATTCTTGTTTGTTTACTTTTCTGAATTCATGTTAATCTATGTTTTTCATAGTAAAAAAAACAGTTTTACTTAAACTTGAAATTTGAACTTTAATAGCTGTGAATAGAGTTGAGAATATCATATCCGCCATATATGACTTCGTATGCGGTAAAGGTTTAAGTTGTAATGTGTTTATAGACTTCCTATAATAATCTCGGGAATTCTTCAATTTCCCTACATACAAGGCCGCTCCTGATTTACAATTTGATACGACTTTGGTCTTGTTTCGATACGACAATGACGATCGTATATAGTTAGGCATCTCACACGACTTTCCTTGCATCTCGCGTGGGGCGTGCAACAATCAGTGTGAGCGATCGTCAAGGTAGTATCAAAACAAGATCAAAACAAATGGTTAAATCAGAATCGCTCCCCAGGGAATCTGTTTTATTTATTTAACAGTAACTGATAATGTTTGTGTCATATGTTGCACCGTAACGCCAAATTTTTTTAGTCAATGAGGTGTCAATCGATTCGTTTTTATGACGCAGTGACGAAAGTACAGTAAAAACGTGTACGTAGAAGATTCTAGGTAACATCATATTCTATACTTTTGAGTAGAAACTGATATGAAATAATTACGAATGAATAAGGTATAACGTATAAGGGACGGACACGTGATACGTAGCGTAGTCTAATATCGATGTATCAAACGATTCAATCAGACTATACTACGACAGACAGTAATATACAGACTGTACGAACAGGGTGCGTAGCTAAGTTGCGTTAACGCTCCGTAGCAAACGAAACGCAACTGTCACTGGGCCCGATTCGTATTTTGAAACAGACATCTACTAGATATCTTTTAGACGTCACCAAGATACTATAACGATATGTTTAAGATCTAACCTGTGAAATTTGACATTTATGAGATTCTGGAGATACTCTTGAACGATTTCCACAAGATATGACTTAGAGATCCAATTCACATCTAATAGATATCTAACACTATCTGACGTAAAAGTGACACTGGTTGCCCGAATTGAGCTGCAAAAGAGAACTAGTTGAAATCTAAACTATAACGTATCTAGAATGGATCTAGTACGTGTCGTCTCTTGTCGGCAGACTGTCGCACTAGTGGGGAAGTGATAGAAAGAGATGAGTACGATACGCTACGGAGCGTTAACGATTGGCACGTTGGCTACGCGCCCAGACTATACGATACGATCCCAGTTAATTGCGAAAGGTCCGAAAAGGTCATTATCGCGGTCATGAATTGGGTCGTCGCCTTTTGAATTATACATAAATACTTTAACAGCTCTGTATCCTCAAGCCGCCCAGAGGTCTATAAAAAGGACTCCCATTCCAAACTATTTTTAAAACATACAATAATTTATCGTGCTGATTTATTCTACCTGCGTTGGCAAATTGTACGTGATCTCATTTCAAATATATCTGTAAATACTCGTAATGATGCAGCGAACGAGAAATTATTTAGTTAATAGATATATCAAATGATCATTATTTAATGCGGTGTTCGAACATGAATTACATTACATGATACATACAGGCTTTGTTAATTAAAACAAAAAGCGAAGCACGTCATCATTTGCTGTAAGCCATAGTGGTAACTGCACTCATCCACTGGAACTCCATTATAGTATTAGAAGATTTATATTAGTTTTGTATACTTTATTTTCTTTCTATTTTTTGTTATTTTCAAGAAATATTAGTTTTAGTTCTAAGCCACAGTTATTGTTTTTATATAAATTCTGCTACCACCTAGGGAGAGCGGTGTCTCTTGACACAAGTGTCATGTACGCTTAAAAAGAAGCACCAGCTCAGTTAAAATTACGTTTGTTTGTGCGAACCCAATAATTTTTTTTGTTGAGTCAAAGTAGTATTATTGTTTGGGATTTTATGGTTTGACATTTGCTATATACCGGCCCTACATGTCACTGAAAATTAAATTCTGTCGACCCTTTACACCACTTGAATTTGAATCGACAAGGACAGGGTTTTTTGTACTAAAATTGTGGGTTTTAGTGTCACTAAATAAAATCAAGTACTGCAGTGCTGTCACAGTCATATAGGTAGGTACCTACTAAATAATCTTAAACCATAATAATATTATATGTAAGGTCAATGCTGCTAATTTCGTCATAGGGACTATTCCGTCCACGAGCGTATATTTCTATAATTTTAAATCGTAGGAAAAAATCCATTTGCTTTTGATTGCTGAAACTAAAAGCAATCGCTGCTTTGTCGACGAAATTATCAATGTTGTTCGTTGTTCGAGAAAAACGCTAGTGGACGGAATAGGCCCTATGACGGAATTAGCCACATTGACCTTATTGTAATAGAGCGGCAAACAATATAAATATATCTTTGATATCAACTTTACGTTGTTACCTTTGACTACAGTCGTTTGTACGAGGATCCAAAACCCCTTTCAATTTTCGTTTTCTTAAAAAGTTGCATTACCTACTTCAGAAGCCTACGAAGAAAATGTATCATGTCCGCCCACGTGTTAACTGCTATTACTTAGGGGTCGTCCATTAATTACATCACACAAAAAATCGTTTTTTAGACCCTCCACCCCTTTTTCATAGGAAAAGGTCTTTAATACGTACTGTCACACTTGGCATGACCCCCCGTCCCTCCTCTCCCCCTGTTGCTGTGAAGTAATATGTGGATGAACCCTTAAATGGGTGTCCCTCGTCATTCTTGAATACCGTAAAACGGGGTGAAAAGACACGATTTTCAACTTCAAGGACGATTTTCGCCAATAATCCAAATGATAAAAGTAATAATTTTGATATCATTTTTTGAGTCTTGGTTAGTTCTTCAATTTTGCATTTGTGAAATAAATTTTTACCAACCCAATTCAGAGAAAATCAAAGAAAACTACCTGTTTTCTCCATATCCTTAAAACGGGATCGATAGACACAAGAAAGGGGTGAATAGAAATATTGAGTTTTAGTTGTCATAGGCATCGAATTTGGTCATTATTATGTGGATACTCTATTGGCAAATGGTACATATATATCTGTTAAACAGCTATTTGACACAAAATTATTTTTTCGTGTCTTTTAACCCCCAAGGCGTGTCTTTACACCCCTTTGTTGTATCTAATCACCCCCTATGGCGTAACTGTTCACCCCATATGCGTGTCCACTGACCCCTTTATCACGTAAATTTGCTTGTTATTGGTTTTTTTGCAAAAAAATGCTGTATTATAGAGAAAATTAGTGATATTATTTATTATTTAGGTACTACAGATACTATATTACCAGGTTAGCTAACTTTTACTTAGTTAATGTCAAAACATTTACCGCTAGAACAAAGTTCAGACAGGCTTCATTTCTTACCTCGGCGAGACCTTACTTTAGAGTCAAAAAAAATCTAACTTTTAGGCAGTTTGATTAAGTTCTTTTGGTATCAATGTAGAGAATAAATAGTCTACTATATACGCATTCCAAAAAATCTAATTTTAGAGATGTACGTTTTTAAATATAACAACTTGAAAGAAAAAGTTAAAAATTTCTCTATTCACCCCGCGATTTCTGTTGACCCCGTTTTACGTTATTATAAGAAAAATTCTCGAAGATTAACTGTGATTTATTTCTGCAGTCTTTGCTTAGCGTGACCTCAGTAAGTGTTTTCATAAATAACGAATGAGATTGAAATTACTTTCGGCCGTGTTGAAACGATTAGTTGAAAATTAAGCAGGTAATAAATATTGTTTCGTTTTCATATATTCTACTTAGTGAAGTATGTGAAACAAGTACAGTAAAGGGCCATAAAGTTTGCACATCGGTATTTAGAAAGAGAATATTGGAGGCAACGAGAATGAAAGAGACAACGCTCTACGAAGCCGAAATTCCGATGTGCAAACTTTATGGCCCTTTACTGTACCTACTTATATTTTTATCCTTATAAACTGATATATTAATTACCTTTTATAGTTACTATACAAAGTGTTTTTAAAAGTTATGTAGGTATCTTCTTAAAATTGGCAAAGCAAATTAAAATCAGCATTGTTAATGCAACAAAAAATTTTAACACCATTTAATTATTTTAGAGATTAGTGCAACAAGAATCTAATGATACCTAGTTGACAATTACGGCCAACAAAAAGTAAAACCGGCCAAGTGCGAGTCGGACTCGCGTTCCTAGGGTTCCGTACATTACACAATTTTTAACAATGTATGTTTTATGTGACACGTGAGTGAAATGTCTTTAAAAAACCCGTAGGGGTCGGATCAAAAACGAAGTAATTAAGTCTGACTCACGCTTCGCTCACATTTCTAATAGGATTTCCTGTCATTTATAGGTAAATAACTATTGGGTGTATATTTTTCAGAATTTTAGAGAGGAGATAAAGGGGCGCGGTGGGAATGGTCATTTTTTGCCTATTTTCTTGAATAACTGCTTAACTGTTTGTCTTAAAATTATAAAAAATACATACTTGAGATTCTCACAACGAGCTCTTTCATTTGATGTAACATGAATAACATGATATAGTTTAAAAAAACTTTTTTTTATGTTTTCATTTACCCCCAACAGTAGCCCTCATGTTTAAAATTTATTTGTTTACGTTACATGTCCGTCTTTGGGTCACAAACTTACATATGTGTACCAAATATCATTGGTCTAGTAGTTTCGGAGAAAATAGGCTGTGACAGACAGACAGACAGACAGCATACACCGTCTGTCTCGCACGAGTGATGTAAGGGTTCCGTTTTTTACGTTTGAGGTACGGAACCCTAAAAAAGAAAAACTTTTATCAACGACAATCCAATATTGATGTGTGATGTTGTCAGGCAAGAACGTAAGGTCGACCGGGATCGGGATAATAGCCGTTGGTGGGGATAATGCGCTTTCTATACAATTCCAGAAAATTGATAGGGTCTGATACAATTTCACCAAGGGCGCTAACCTAATGGTCTACCTACGTCACTGGCAATTGTTCGCCTTAACTAGAACATAAAATCTACTTTATCTTTATACACGGTGTGGCCTGTAACACGAGCAAAGAATTAAAACATAGATTGTACTCCTCAAACGGTGACACTTTTGTTCAACAACTTTTAAAAATTATGAAGTAGTTAGACTCCCTATTTTTCATACAAAATAAATATTATCTTCAATGGACGCCATCGCCACGCCATATTAGTGTGATTGACGTTGCTTGTCACGCCTTAAACATAACAAAATTCGCAATACATTGCGTCTTAGAATAAACTTTAAAGTGTAATAAAAATCAAACCACAAGTTATTTTTAAAAGTCGCTGAACAAATTTGGTCAGTATGAGGAGTACAGCCTACAGTTTAATTTTTTGCTCATGTTACAGGCCACACCCGGTATATATATTATAACCATACTAAATCTCATAATAAATGTGGTAAAATGCAAAATCGGTAGAAAACTAAAATACATAAGAAAACTCCAATCTATCATATCAAATTGGAAAAAATATACCTAATGATTATAAATTACAAGACCTCATGTTTCAAAATATTGTTCATAAAATTCTCCAAAATATTTTTTTTTGGAAATTGGCATCTTGGGAAGTTTCCATAGTTACTACAACATACATAAGTGCAATATGTATTGATGAAAATACTAAAATTATATTTTTTCTTGTTTCGATTATATGTATTACAATACCTATTTTACGACTTAGGTGTGATGCGGTTAGAAGTTCGCCAACAGATTCCAGTGGCGCGAACACGGAAAATCGCAAATTGCGGGTATCTTTCACTTTTACTCTAATTAGGGCGTAATTAGCGTGAGAGAGAAAGATGCCCGCAATTTGGGAACTTCGGTGTTCGCAGTAGGTCCTCAGACTTTACATCTCATTTCTGATTTTTGATTTGGTTTAATGCAATCGGTCCTTTAAAGACATTACGTCTTCACAAAAAAGAACCGATTTTATTTCAACGTACAAAAAATTAAAATTAACAAGCATGATATCCGCGCTTCCGGGCACGCACTACCATCTTGCTCACGCCTACGCTCAGTGAAAGTGTGAGTGAGGGTGAGAGAAGAACACGAACGTAGGTACTGCACCTCAAGCTAAACAAAATTAGGTACTTTCCGCGCTCTGATTAGTCGACGCCAATGCCAACCAACCCCCGCGTGGAAAGCACTTTGGCCGGCTCGTTAGGTTTGTGGTAGTTCTTTTTATCCTTATACAAATAAGAAAGATTAAATATTAATATTTCCACCGACTCATAATGCGTGTTTCACTGCTTTGTATCTTATATGACATCTTATATCACCTATATCTTATATGACATTATAGTCAAAGGTCGATACTCTTCCCGGAATGGCTGGTTTATACTAGGTTTTTGACCAAAGCCATCTGGCAAACCCCGAATTAATTCGTATTTCGCCATTTGACTGAAGTATTTTTAGTCAAACCTAGAAGTTCCTAACTTTTCAGTCAAACGTCGAAAGTAAAGCCTTAAAAAATCAAGTAAAATCAAGTCTGCAGTTACCTAGGTAACTGCAAAGTTGGTTGTTCATGGGCATTGGGCAAGGTGTATACCGGGTGTGGCCTGTAACATGAGCAAAAAATTAAACTGTAGGCTGTACTCCTCATACTAACCAACATTTGTTCAGCGACTTTTAAAAATAACTTGTGGTTTGATTTTTATTACACTTTAAAGTTTATTCTAAGACGCAATGTATTGCGAATTTTGTTATGTTTAAGGCGTGACAAGCAACGTCAATCACAATAATATGGCGTGGCGATGGCGTCCATTGAACATAATATTTATTTTGTATGAAAAATAGGGAGTCTAAATACTTCAGAATTTTTAAAAGTTGTTGAACAAAAGTGTCACCGTTTGAGGAGTACAATCTATGTTTTAATTCTTTGCTCGTGTTACAGGCCACACCGTGTATAAAAATGTTACGTATTTCTTGTTAAACAATAAGATTTATTTTCCGCGCCGTAGGTATGAGAAGTACCATATATGTACTTAATTAGTTAATATTTACTTTAGCTTATTGAAAAACTAGGTATACAAACGCCCTTCACATTTAAATCTCTGTATGGAAAGTAAAAATGTACAATACAATGTTAATCTGCCGAAATAACAAGTGATGTAAAATAAAAGCTATGAAAAATGTTGCAGCGTGAACGGAGTTCACGTGGATGCGTGAGCGGTGCGCGGCCGCGTTACCGTGAGTCGAGTCTAGTCGGGCTCGCGGGCCAGTCTTAATTCTGCCGCGCCAGCCGCCCGCCTCGTGCCCGTCAAACTTTACCGCTCAGAAACAAATTCCCTACGAAAGCACAACCCTAGTGATTCAAAAGTGAATTAAAAAAAAAGTGGATTTTAAAGTGTAGTTTTAATACCAATGGTCAACTTCAGGTAAGAATAGTTTGCATTCTAAATTTTAACTTAGTTGAAAAAAATATAATTTTTTTTATTCACCATTGTAAATAGTATAATAAATTGTAAAATAGTTTAGGCTTCCATTTAAATCATGAAAAAGCTCGCTTTTCAATTATTAAACATTTTCAACAGGTGAACTTTTAGCCTGTCAAAACTTTTTTCTTTAAGAACTTTCTTTATTATTTTTGATATAAAAATAAAATGAATATTATCAATTAACTAACTTACTATTTTGGCTCAGTGATCCAATAATAATCTTGGCCTATTAAGTACTTTAAAAAACCCGTGTTCAAATTTTTGCTATTATTACTTTTATACCCCCTTATTCATAAACGCGCTACAAACCTCAATTAGCTAATAATCGTTTGTCCTTATCTGTCATTTTTACTTATGTATTTGTAAGAAAGGGATAAAACATAATTTAACTAAATCAGGCCCGTAAAGTTTTATGAATAAGGGCGATAGATTTTAGTGTTAATTTATGTAAAGCTGGGATTCAGTTTTTGTACATTTCTATTGAACAAACGTTACTAAGAGCAAAGGCAAAATGTCACTCTTCATAAACTGAACTTATGGAGCAAAGCTCTTTAAATTAATGAATCCCTATTAATTAAGTACCCCATTATTTTTTTTCTCGTTTCATTCATTAAATGAACCCTAAAGTTCTTGGCGGAGCTTAAATGGAAAAGTATATATGGGTGAATTCCACGAATAAAATAGGTACGTAGTAAAGTACCCGTAATTACTCTCAAGTTAAAAAAATCCACTTTGCGACGAAAATGAAATATATAAAATGTGTTGCAGTTATTGTATTTTATTGTACCTATTTCATACACATATAAGTTTATAGCATAAGCCAACATACTGACATGCATGTAACTTCAATAGAATCTAATTAAGTTTCTTAAACATATTTAATTACACAAACGGGTCTACCGCGATATAATTTCATTGTTTTTACCATTTCACCATTTGCACCATGCACCATGCAAATCAGCTGAAACGTCGGGATTAAAAATAAAAACAAAGAAATTATATCGCGGTAGACCCGTTTGTGTAATTAAATATGTGTACAAAACGCGAGAGTTTAAAGTGTTATAAGTTTCTTAACACAAAGGAATAATTATTTGACTTAAGGCAAAATGAATTACAAGTCCTTTAACTACTTACTTTTTTTTCAATTCGCCTCATATCCGTAGGTACCTGAAAAGCAAAACACTGTAAGGCGTTAATGCAATTTTAGTAATTTAAAAGTATTTAGTACCTAAGTAATTATATTAATTATACAGAAGAAGCCAATTTGTAGACAATAAAATAAGAACGGGGAGGTTTTTGACCGCTTTTACATAATACAATACAACAGCGATCTCTTTCAGAAAACCTTTGGGTAGCGGGGACAATAAAATGAATACCTATGCAATATCGGTGCACAGAAAAAAAATCGGATTGATTATTAGATTATTACCAAACAATAGGTACGTAACCTTAATGAATACGCATACCTAATACATTTATAAATAAGCAGAACCATAAGCGTATATAAACATACGTTAATTTATAAAAAAGTACATATTATATAAAGAATTAACGTGTCAATAATTAAAAACTATGGAAGGGATAGATAGGTAGTATTCCTTAAGGTTAGATTTGAAGGAGGTAATAGATATACATAACTGTATTGAGTGAAGAGTGTCAACAGTCGTCACGTCGAGGATACGACAAGGAAGAAGAGAATAAATATAATTTGACTCAAGTTCGCGATTTTTAGGGTTCCATATCCAAAGGGTTAAAGCGGGACCCTATTAAAATGTCACTCTTCATCAACTGAAGTATTGGAGCAAAGCTCTTTAAATTAATGAATCCCTATTAATTTCCACATTAATTCTCATTCGGCATAGCTGTGGTTGATATACAACAAATTGTGTCAAAATATTTTCAATAAATTAATATCCAGAGAGGAAAATGAGGACTACCTACGTTTGTATGAAAAGGCGATTTCGCGCGGGTCCTCCACTTTCATCTCCACCCTCACACCCTCATGTAATATGTGTATGTCACTGTCATGTAGTCTGTAAGGTATTTGTTTATGGGCCTTACTAAAATTTACGAGAGGTATTTGATTAGATTTTTTTTATTAAGACTTATTGTCGTTAATTGTCAGACATGTGTATGCTATTATTTACGCATTATTCTCCTTATCATTTGTATCATTATGCTTTACAAAAGATAAGCAATTTTAAAATTCCAAGCGATCCCTTTGTTTATGAGGATGATGTTTATTTGTTGGCTTGAATTTAAGGAATTAATTTCTTTGATAACGTGTTTCAATTAGAAGGTAAATAGGCTTTATTCCAAATAAATAAACTTTCTGAAATCGCCAAATTTCAAGAAGGATAATAATATACCTAAATAAGGTAAAGGGCCCCTGTTTCGGCAGGTTAAGGCTCTTGAGAGTTTGTATGTTTTTGTTAAATATTACTAAGCATATCAATACCTTGAAAGCTTTTGAGTGAGTTATATTAGTTCTTTGTTAATAATTTAATGTATAAACTATAGGGTTTTGGTTGAAACTTTTTTTTATATGAAGTTTTTCGTGATCCTCTTATTTGGCTCCCATTTCGTGATACAAATTTAGCTCAGCTCCTAAGTTCGTGAATTCGTGTCCCCTGTTTCGGAATAAAGTTTTATTAGAGTAATTGGTGATAATTTGCTGACAATCATTTTAAATATTTAACGGTCTTACCTACTTACGAGTAATTGTAAGGTCAAATTAAAAATATAATTAAAAAAAAAAATTATAAATTGAGAGCTAGCTTAAAGTTTTTTGTACTCGTCGACTTTAATGATTGAATTAAGACTTCGTAAACCACGTATGGGTACTTTAATACTTGATTAAAAGCCAAAACTATATAAAAAAAAAATACTATTTTTTTAACTATCTTATACGTTAAATATAAACATACACAAAAATAAACCAAATAAATTGAATTATAAATAAAATTGTGCTAGTAGTTAATATGAGAATATACGTGAAATATACCTTAAAAATTTAAACTCGGTGTTTTCTAATTACATTTTTTAATTACCTTCGTTGTTATATTTAAAAACAAGCACTAAAAATGTTTCTAGAAAATCCTTGATTCGTTAGTGGCACGAAATAGGAGACACACGAAAAATAAAATGACCGCTATTTCGTGAGTCGATTTATTGCAATTTTAAGGTATTTCTATGCATATATTCAATATTTTGTCTTATCAAATCAATTATTAAGGAACCCACAGAAACACTCCCAAAAACTTTTATTCGAATGGGTTTAGCTTTTTCTTCATATAAACTTAACAAGATAGAGCGCGCACCTTACGCCTAAAAAAAGTGCACGCATACAACACAGCTGTTCGCGGCCGTCTGACAGTTTCGACCGTCGTATTATTCTCAGTTTAGTCACTAAAATATTGGTTATTATTTTAGTGAAGAGATTAAATAATACAGATTTTTTTCATAATGTATAATTTGAATAAAAAATATTTGAATTCCTTATTGGCGCCTGAAACAAAACTAACGAAATAACGTACTAACACGAACTTGGGGCCCTTTACCTTAAGTGCTTTGTAAACATCACAAATATATTATATTTGATTGTTAGACGTAGATACTAGTATCTAATAATACGGCATGTGTGTTATGTAGTCCAGTATACAATATTAGCCCATCATAATAGTACAATAGAATTGGCTGACAACTATATAATAATCAAAGTAGCATAGTTACTAATCAGTTTCAGGATTAAATTACTTAATGCATGATCAATTGATCATGATATGCCAATGTACGAGTATATCGAGTTAGCATAATTCTAAAAACTGGTTAACTTGTGTTAAATCTAGTTTTCATCACACTTGCTCGAAAAAGATCTTATTTCATGCAGGTGTACTGAAGGACAAAGGCCTATATTGTTCCCGCGGGAGTTATAGATTCTGAAAAAAAAAAGCTATAACTAACTATGTCACTAATTTATACGAAAAAAGTAGTTTTAAATGAGTTTTACATTGAAAATACTGACGTTTATAAATTATTATTTATGTGTATGTTTAAAAATATTTAATGTGATTAATTTAATAGCCGTTTAAATTATTTTTTACACAATTTTCGATTATGGCTGAATCCGGGTGGGTCTGTGCCTTCGAATCCTAACCTGCCAAAACAAGACAAATAAGACAATATGGCGGACGAATGTTTGAAATGTCACCGTATTTAAGAATTATTTCGCTTAAAATTTAGTTTTTTCTTCGCAAGTGTGATGAAAAACATTGTGTGTAACTCCGGGGGTAAGCATATTGTAAACTCGAGTCTTTAACTCCCTCCAGCCTGCGGCTGTCGGGAGTTATAGACCTCGTTTACAAAATCTCGCTTACCCCCCACGTTGCACAATGTACTATTCTTAAATTAGCAAGCCATAACGTTATGTTTTATTACCGACTTCCAAATCTCAAAGAAGGAGGTTATCAATTCGGTTGTGTTTTTTTTTATATATTTTTTTTAATGTTTGTTACTCCATATCTCCGTCATTACTGGACCGATTTAGAAAATTATTTTTTTGATTGTATGTATATGCATACAGATTGGTCCCGTTTTTGTCAAAACCCAGTTCTGATGATGGCATACATGAGGAATCGAGGGAACTCCTCAAATCGTAAAGGCATGCGTATAGAGATTTTTGTATTCTCATTAGAAAATCAAGCATTTTCATTAAAAACTGTCGCATTTGATGCAGTAGAACTGCTGATGATGATCAGACCAGAACTCTTCAACGACGCATAGTTCACGTTTGGCGATTTGTCCTCTTCATTATATTTGTTAAGCATGTTAAGTTTTTAAGCCACATTTTTGTCGAGTTCGAGTTCTGATGTTGGGATCCATGAGGAATCAAGGGAACTCCTCAAACCTTAAAGGCATGCGTATAGAGATTTTGTATTTTCATCAGAAAATCAAGCATTTTTTACATTAAAACTGGGATTCGGACTCGGACTCGGACTCGGACTCGGACTCGGACTCGGACTCGGACACGGACTCGGACTCGGACTCGGACTCGGACTCGGACTCGGACTCGGACTCGGACTCGGACTCGGACTCGGACTCGGACTCGGACTCGGACTCGGACTCGGACTCGGACTCGGACTCGGACTCGGACTCGGACTCGGACTCGGACTCGGACTCGGACTCGGACTCGGACTCGGACTCGGACTCGGACTCGGACTCGGACTCGGACTCGGACTCGGACTCGGACTCGGACTCGGACTCGGACTCGGACTCGGACTCGGACTCGGACTCGGACTCGGACTCGGACTCGGACTCGGACTCGGACTCGGACTCGGACTCGGACTCGGACTCGGACTCGGACTCGGTGTAAATTATCTGTTTGTGTGTATATTTATATAAACAACAACATTCTTATTAGTTATCACAGCAACCACTTTAACGTAATTCCTTTAAGTGTTTTATTTTGTGTATCAACGACACTTCTTCTTCCTCGCGTTATCCCGGCATTTTGCCACGGCTCATGGGTAGCGATGTGCCGTTCTCGAAAGTTTACCGAGAATGGCGAGAATAGAGAAATCTATCGGAAACGTTCTCGGAAATTTCTCGGAAATGTTCTTTTAGAGTTTTACCCTTTCGTCGCAAAAGCGATGAATTCTTTTGTTTAATCGCTTAGTGTAGGAGATAAGACAAATACCATGGAATCTTAAAAGCAAATACTTGGCACCATTCGTACCAATATAAAAAATAATACTAATTGATAAAAAACCAGGAGTATAACAACACAAAATTGCCCAAACAAGTTATTTGAGGCAAAGGGTATAAACTTAACAAAAATAAATATTGTTATTCCATTTAAAAAAAATAAGATTTTTCATAACTTATTTATGCTAATAAGAGAACGTTCACGAGAAAGTTGGAAATTTTCCGGAAATTTCTTCGGAAAGGAATTCTCAGAAACGAGAACGTTCTCATCGGCACATCAATTCACTATTCATGGGAGCCTAGGGAATCCCAAGAATTGACGTAGGCACTAGTTTCGACTGCACTAGTTCCACACGATGTTTTCCTTCGCCGAAAAGCAACAGGTAAATATCAAATGATATTTCGTACATAAGTTCCGAAAAACTCATTGGTACGAGCCGGGGTTTGAACCCGCGACCTCCGGATTGAAAGTTGCACGCTCTTACCGCTAGGCCATCACCAGCGCTTCTTGTGTATCAACGACACTGTTGTTTTAATATTTTCACAAAACTATACTAAACTAAGTCTCAAAAGCATATTAATCATTACCATTAGATATACTATACTGCAGAGGCATAAAAAAAATAAAGAAGGCACTTCTTAACTTGGTCTTGAACTTCCGTCCTTCGTGTAACAACTGGGAACAGATACCTACCCCTCCAAGCGGCCACATATACTTAGTCTCGAATTTTATAATCATAACCTGTTCTACTGACGTCAGAAGTAGCGGAGATGTGACATGAAATTTAAGTGTAATTTATTCAGTAACATTACTGTCAGAAACGTTTCTTGTCAATTATGTAATTTTCAAAAGTTGAAATATATGTCACAGTTAAGGTAGGTAATATGACTATGTGAAATGTTTCAGAAATTGCTCATCGCTAATTATGTCGCCGTAAATTGATATAGGTAGGAGTGAATTGCAAAAAAATTGTGATTCATTTGTGTTACGAAAATTAACTATGTAAATTGTATTGTATTGTATTTATTGTACTTAATTCGTACACATATAAGTCTATAGCATACGCTAATACACTTTAATGCATCTAACTTAAATAGAAATGGCTTAACTGTGGTAACGCAATGGAATCAATCTAAATGTGCTTAGCTATGTACAATTGTTTTGCAATTCACTCATAGGACGCATGTAAGCACTAGTTAGTAGGGATTTAATTATCAAATTAGTCTATTCTTTGTTAAAATTAGTCCAAAAGTTGCTAAAATTAAGTCGTGGTTTACGAGTCTGGTAGCAGAATTATCTTACAGCATCATGATGACATGTTAATTATTGTAAAATCAAATCAGGTAACTTTAGTCCACAACTTACAACTATGGTCCAAATTCAAGTTCCAGTAAAATATTTATGTATAAGTATTTTTCAAATTATGTTGAGTATATCTATCTAATACCTTTATACGAGCAATTCTTGTTTATATATACATATATTTCGGGGATCTCGGAAACGGCTCTAACGATTTCGATGAAATCTATAGACCTAAAATCCTTGGATTGTCAAGGTTTTAAAACCAAATTATTTAAGTGGTGTTTACAAAAAATGTTCTACTCGGTTAATGAACACTTTGTATCTATGCCTAGTAAATTTGTTATTCTATTATTATAATTACTTTTTAGACTGTATTAGTTTGACATCAAAATATTATGAATTATTATTAAAATCTTGTGTTTGCCACTTTTCTATATGCATGACATTGACCTGTTATTATTAATTTTTATATGATTATTAATCCTTATTGTTTAGTCTGACATTACTATAATTTTATTTTTAATTGGTTTTAATGACATGCATATTGAGAGTCAAAGTATTGTACACCAAATTCTGGCTGATTGTGATGTAACCAAATACTAACCCTACCACCATTTATAACCACTCACATTCAAACAATAAATAATTTGTATTTGTATTTGTATTCTCTAGCCGCCCATACGTCAAACCTTGCCACGCAAAATGAAATTTTATTTTGTCAACAAAGTTCAAATTAGAATGGAGCAGGAGATCTTTTTATAGGGCGGCTAGAGTGTTTCGGGGTCGAAGAATCGATCTATCTAGGTCTTATCTCTGGGAAAACGCGCATTTTTGAGTTTTTATATGTTTTCCGAGCAAAGCTCGGTCTCCTAGATATTAATATACAAAGAGCATTAGTGTATCTAAGCTCCAAAATAAATGTAACGAGTACAAATCATAAAGGATCGTTAAGAATTAAAGTTAGCTGATGTTACGTTTCTTAAAAATAAAAATATAATAAATACTGAACATCTATGATCTGTAGCGAGATTTTCTTTGATCACAAGAAAGCCGATGTCAAATAATTTTATGGCTGGAATCTGGCCATAGCTTTATTTGAGTAAGTAGCCGTACTTCATTAGGTACGCTCATGTCACCCAACCCTTTTGATTCCAACATCAAAGAAGAACATGTAAAATGTATATTTTGGTAACGGTTTGAATATATATAATATGTTATAAATTAAAGAAATAAGTTTTTACGTAAACCCGGTACATATCAAACAAAACTTTATTCCATAGGAAAAGCTGTATGGAACAAGAGCAAGCCGTAGGAAATGTTGGTAGTTGTGCATGTATGTAAACTTACGCTTAGTAAATAACTAGCGACCCACCCCGGCTTCGCACGGGTTATACAAAACCTTAACAAATTATAAACCTAAACCTTCCTCAAGAATATTACTCTATTGATGGGTGAAAACCGCATGAAAATCCGTTCTGTAGTTTTCGAGTTTATCGCGAACATACATACACACAAACAGACAGACGCGGCGGGGGACTTTGTTTTATAAGGTGTAGTGATAATATTACCCTGCTCAATGGCACTGAAAACTTAAATGTGACCCGATTTTATTTCCGTTTCGCGTATATACTTCGTAAAGATTATTATCAGTATTGGAAACGTTTGTAAGTTCGTAACCACAGTGATGTTACTAAATTGTGCCACAATACTCAAGTCACAAAGGCAAGTTTGAGAACTCTTGGAGCGGCAAATTACACTGAACTTTAGGTTTAGCGGAAAAAAATATGCTTAAAGTTCCTGGTTAGCATTAAGATTTCAAATATCTGTTTTAAATTTGATATTATTAATCAAAATGTTTATTTAATTAACCCTTACGCTTGTTTTACTTTTCTGATTATTGATTACGGTAGATAACAGCGTTAGTAGAAATCTAATTTCTTGAAACATTTTTTTATTAACCTCTCGTGTGCCGTGATTATTTTTTTCTAATATTTTCCTCGTACGCGGATCCGCGCTCGCCATAGGTACCCTGTGGTCGATATATGTCCATTGTCCACTGCCCGTTACTAGCGGTGCTATGTGGTATGTATGAGGCCACTAGCCATACATGTAAGTTTTAAAGCTAGTCAAGTCTTCGTCACAGTAAAAGTTATAAAATAGAGCCATTTATTGTTTTTATAACTAGTGGTTCAAACCCTCTGAATTATGTGCGTAGTAAATTGACGCGAGTCGGCCAAACCTTACTTTGAAGAACTTGGTGTAATGACTGTAATATCATTATTAATACATACATATTTCATTATTAGAAGAACATAATCAGGCCTGGACACATCATAAACAGTCGGACGTAAACAACTTACAACACGTGATTTAATCACAGGCTGTTGCTACCAAAATCACGGTTTAGAGAAACACATAAGAAAACAGGGATTTTTCTAAAAATAAAAAAAAACTGCCTTTACAATGAACATGGCTTCCATTTTACGTTTTTAAGGAAAAGGTATCAATTCAGGAATCATGTTTTTACTCAATTTTGGAATATTTGCACAAGAAGCTTGATATCCAAAAAATTTATTTCTACCTAGTTACTGACATTACAAATTACAAATGTGTTTTTTAATATTTATTGTAATAAAACATTTCAGACAGTCAATGCAAATGTAATATGCTATTACTGTCCTAATAGCAAATTATATTCTTAGTCTTAGCTTAGGCTTAGGGGCTTAGTCAATTTGTGTAAAAGTGTCCTATAATATTTATTTATTTATATATTTATTTATTTATATATTTATTTATTTATATATTTATTTATTTATATATTTATTTATTTATATTTACTTATTGACATACCATGCATTGCAACTGTTACTCTATTCACATACAAAATAAATGAACTAAAGGCATACATTTAAGGCTCGTTGTACATGCAAAATATACTTATAAACAAACCTGGGATAACTCGGGACACTTATACTTATAGTGACGTAGCAAAATATTTTATCGACAATTAAATATGTATATCGATGTTACTGTCAACATCTAAATGTTCTATAAAATAAATATACTTTAATAAGTACACTGCTTCTTAAATTCTACAAAGGTGTTTTATCGAAGAATTTATTTTATTTTTAAAACAGGTCAGTATTTCCACATTGGCACTAAATGTTTTATTCTAATCATTTTATATCGTTATTTATTATTTCTTAAACATTACTCCATCTTCATTTATTGCTAAAGGGTAAAAAGTGAAATTTACCTTAACCCATTAACGGCTAGCGGTGCCATACGGCATTGCTTTTCCTGTGCTTAGTATTTCGCTCTCTAAAGATACAATAAGCAGAAAATTAAGGAGTTTTGTGATTAATTACATACTCAAGGATACCAGTTATCAATTTAATTACATGTTTTAAGCAACTTGAATTGTCCCTGCTGGTTTCAGGTACCCAAAAATTGGGTATAGAAAAAAATACAAATTTTTGGTGTTCATTCTAAGTAAACTGGTCAGAAATCGTTGGTTTTCTGGTAAAATATTTATGTAATGTATTTTATCAGGACGTGGGATGTATAATTAATGCAATGATATACATAGACTATTAAATTTTGATTACAGATTTAGTATATGGCATGAGAAAATTCTCCGATGCCGTACGGCACCATTAGCCGCTTATGTGGTCTTATCACTTGATATGTGTTACATGTTCTATGTTTTATTTTCCCCTATTTGTTAGCGTTTTCATCATGATTTTAGAATCTTATCGGGCTTTCTAAAAATCTCGAATACAATTACTGTCAAAAAAGTAAGGATTTTGAGTTTTAGTGGCTATGTTGAACCTCTTGCCCATATACAGTCTATCAAGGTCCAACCCACTTAATTGGTTGTTACTTCATTAGTAACATCACTGGTTGTTATTAAGATATCTGGTGTGGTAGGGTGATGCTGTTTACATCTAAGACATCGTGATCCCGGTTTCCATTCCATAGAGAACTTCAGATAGAACCATAAACCGACTCTTCCTATACGCCGAGCCACTGATTTTCTAGCCAATATAGTAGAATTGGGAACATCAAGCTACGTTGTGATGACAGTTTTTATCACTTGCTGGTTATTAGTATACAGACGTATGCAGACTTCTTAATAAACATGCAGTCTGTCCTCAAGGGTTGCGACAATCTCAGACTGGTATCCGAGTTGCTGATGATTTTCGCTATGATGGTGTTGGTCATTATTTGGTACCATGTGCTGAGGATGTACGTAGAATGTGCTTTGGAACAGTGTAAAAGCCGATCTAGATTACAATGTTGCAGGATTTTTTGCCAAATGTGATTATAACTTTCATGTTCAATAAATGCTGACAAATAACAACATGTTTTTATTGACACGGTAGAGGGCTAGCGATGCCATGCGGCATCAGTATTTTTTTTCTAAACTACAGGTCGGATTTAAATTTTAATTTCATATTTCTGTTTCTGAGGCATAATATATTAATATATCTGAAAATCATCAAAATCGGCGACATAAAAATAATTCAGCCGCTAATGGGTTAAGTCATAAAGTTTTATATATCGTCATCTTTTTATCGATATCAAATCCCTAGAATGTGCCCTGAGTTATCACAGGTTTGCTTATAAAGCTACATTACAACTATTTTAAGTAATACTAACTATACTTAAATGTCCACACCATTCTACACTATGGTTTCTCAGTCCTATCTCTGGCTTGTTCCTTTATCAGATGAGCTACTGGGGCTCCCAAACTCCCAAGCTTCTGTGGCGTGGTGGCGGAGTGTATTTTAAATTTATTGTACGCGCTATAATCCGCGAGTTTTGTTTTTATAAAAACAATGTAATTTTTCTATAGGAGACTACCCTTTACTTTGCCGAAAATTTAATTTTGTATTTTGCTTTTATTAATCGCTGAGTGTACTTTTCTATCAACGAATACGCATCGAGACAATTCTAAGAAACTTAAACGTAACATAAGGTTGCGTTATTTATCACAGATCAGCTCGATGGTACCAGCATAATATCATTGTCAACTAACGTACATAATAATATATATGTGAAGTGTCAGCTCAATCAAATAATAGAAAGTGGGTCTAATTAAGTTTGAAAGATTTGTCCCGAACAAACATACATAATACATACAAACATTACAAGATAAATAAAAGCTTGTAATAAAAATAGAATTCGCAGTCCCGTTTTACCTTGGGTATAAACAACAGAACCGTCCATTTTTGGGACTACGTTTATTATGTGGTTTAATTTATTGTTCCACTCGTGTAGCCTTCAATTGACAGGACAAGTTTAGACGAATTGGTATTTTGGTACCCACGAACCAAAAACACTCTCATCTATTTCATCAGCCATATGAATTGCCTGGATTCAGTAACAAAGCTTTACCACTAGTTAACTATTTACTGGATCGATTTAGCTGACTGCTGTGGTCATAGATTGCGTTGTCGACGTACCGTAAAGGAGCCCACCGATTAACAGTCCGCCGGACGGTATCGGCCTGTCAGTTAGAACAAAATTTTGACAGTTCCGAACAACTGACAGGCCGATACCGTCCGGCGGACTGTTAATCAGTGGGCCCCATTAAATGGGAGAACACTTACATTCAAACCCCGATAACATTTTATTTTTACATATGTAAACTGAATGGTATAACCTCTAGTCGCCCAGAAACCTATAAAAAGGTATCCCGTTCCATTCTAATTTGAACTTTGTGTTGACAAAATAAAATTTCATTTTGCTTGGCAAGGTTTGACGTTTGGGCGGCTAGAGGATATATAATAAATATTCCGGACGTTTGTATTTTAGCTTTTTTATGATTTTGGGTAGTTCCATTTCATAACTTTACCGATAAACACAAAATCCCTCCTCACCCCGTAATACCTCGTAGTTGGGGTCGTAGTACCTCGTAGTTGGGGTGAGATGGGACTTCATACAAAGGTGTTTTTTGCGCATTATTGGATCGATTTTTTTTCTTATGAATATCACTATAGCTCCATTTTTAATACGAATACATTATTTAGGTAGCAGTAGCCTTTAAAAACCATCTCACCCCCCTGGCATCCCTTCTCTCCCCATTCATAACCCAACTCTCCACGCAATCCCTACTCACTCCATTTTACGGTACCCACTTATCTATTATATATTTTGATTTAAAAATAGGTACTTGCGTACAATTTATCAAATAAAATATTTTAGGACTAACACTGATAATAATCAGTTCTCGACACACGATTCAATTTTTTTATAAGTATACGAACTTGAAAATTGATAAGTAAAATCGCGGCCAATTCGCACCTATTTATCATTCGTTTATCATATAATCATATGGCTTTTCGCGCTGCGAAGGTAACACTCAATCATGATATCGTGAGGTTATTGCCAACAAGAAGTTGACTTATTCCGCCCAATTGGCTTATGCTGTGGTAAAAAAAAACACTACATCGCTATATATATTAAGATAACATTATTTTCTCGTAAATACTGTCAGAAATACGTGGTTCAATTCTTAAGTAATACCTCAGGCTTACGATCTGTACGTGGCGTAGCTGGAAATGAGAGATAAGTAGGATACCTTCACCCGCATTTGTAGTATTATAGAAACAAACAGTGAATTATTCCAACCAGAAGATCAATCTAAGAAAAATAGCCCTGTTAGGTACCAATAGGCCATAATCCAAATAAATTCGCTATTTTCAAACGTATTTTTGCGTAGGTACCTAGGTATATTTAGAGATTAGTAGGTAGTCTCCAAACAATGTTACATTAAGAAAAAATGTGCATTACGTCAAAAATGTCCCGAAAAAATATTGTATTATATAGAAGGTTCTGGGCACATTACCTAATTGCATTCATCATAACAGTTTTTAAGAAGTAAAAAGTTTAAACATGCCTATAAGGGTCCAGAAAGATTTTAAATCGAATTATTACCCCATTTGGATAAGTTACCACGTTCCTATAAATTGCACAAACCCTGCAAAAACAAAGACTTTTTGTTACGTCTAGATAATTGGTAAATTGTAAGAAAATAAATAAAAATAACCAAACGTCTAAATACAGAAAATTACTTGGCCCTTATTTGTTCAGCTAGTTACAAACGGCTGCTATTTAACTGATCACCAGATTTAGTAAAATTTAATACCAAAAAAATCTACTTTACCACCCTAAAATAATAAATGATCACCAAAATGATAACACCATTTTAATGTGAAATGATTACCAATTTTATTACATTTTACTTTCCTATTAAAGGAAATGACACCAAACTAATCATTATTAACCCAAAAATTGTAAATGATTACCAAATTTCAAACCCCATTTTAATGTGAAATGATAACCAAATTTTTACATCTTGCTATCCTATTAAATAAAATGACACCAAAATAATCATTGTAAATCCAAAAATAGTAAATGACCACCAAAATTAGAACTCCATTTTAATGTAAAATTATAACCAAATTTTTAAATCTTGCTATCCTATTAAAGCAAATGACTCCAAAAAAATCATTGTAAACCCAAAAATAGTAAATGACCACCAAAATTGTAACCGCATTTTAATTAAAAATGTGCAAATATTTAATATATCGTTATCCTATTAAATTAATTAATCCACTTCGTCACCTTTTTCTAACCTAATCTAACCCACTTTTCTAGTAGAATTTCGTTTCTGTATGGGTCGCAGTTCAAATCTAACCTAACCCACTTTTCTATTAGCATTTCTTTTCTGTAAGGGTCGCAGTTCAAACCTAACCTAACCCACTCTTCTAGTAGCATTTCTTTTCTGTAAGGGTCGCAGTTCAAACCTAACCTAACCCACTTTTCTAGTAGCATTTCTTTTCTGTAAGGGTCGCAGTTCAAACCTAACCTAACCCACTTTTCTAGTAGCATTTCGTTATTTGGTGTGTGTATACATTTTTTGGTAATCATAGTGGTTTATTTAGGTGAAAATATCGCATTAATTTGGTCTTCAAGATTTGGTGATCATTAATGATTTTTGGTGATCATTCAATATATTTGGTATTCGAATACAATTTGAAGTGCAGTCGTAATTAAAACGGTGGTACTTTTGTAATTTTAGGCCTCATTTTTTTGGTGTTCAGTAATTTTTTTTGGTAAGCATGATTTTTTTATTAAGGGTACCAAAGTACTTTTTGGTGGTCATTATATTTGTAGCCGTTACAAACTTCCCATGTCTACCAATTTTAAAAGGTAGACAGGTTTGCGTAGTAGGTACCTACGTACCTACTTTTACTCTGTCAACATTAAGAAAAGTTTATTTAATTAATAAAATTAACGCCTTAGGTAGAAAAAATATTCTGTGAATCAATTTAATTATTTACTTTGTTCTCCTCAGCTTTTAATGATTATTTAACGACATAAAAGTTAAGATTCAGTCAGGTCAGGTATGGCTAGCCAAAAATTGTTGACAGATATTTCGTTGTTGTATCACCAATTGTCTATGATTTAAAAAAAAAACTAATAGTCAGTTGTCAATTTATGTCATTCATTCAAATTGTTTGCGGTTTATAAGGGGTTTATTTTAAATAATATTAATAATGTCTATACTGAGTGAGGTTCGCAAACTACTATTTAAGCTCGTAAATAATTACGACAATGTGCGAAGTCGACGTGTAGCGTTGTATAACGAAAAACTGCAATGTTTACAACTCCTAAACAAATGTAAACAAATTAGGAGGTTGGTGCTCTATAAATATTTTGATACTTAGCATTTAGCATATTTGGCATAGTACTTATGTATTTTTTTGGTGATGGCTTAATATTACGGTATTATCGAGCTAGGTCTTATTTACACTACATTTCATTTTTCGCCTTGTTACAATGGTATATGGTGAGAAAGTGTTAACATATGTGTTTATCGTACTGTACTTTGCATAGTGGTAGAAATTATGTGAGCTGACTTTGAGTGCACGTCAACGTATATTTAACTTATATCCTTAGGTACCTTACGTATGCACAGAAAATCTAAAATATTTTCTAGTATCAAAACTATAATTCCTACTACACAAAGTGTGACCAGCCCAAGATTTTTTGAATTTCCCGCCAAACATTTGTGTAATATTTCAGTAGCCAGACTCTACTGGTTCTCACAATATTAACGTTTCGATATTGTTTATCTGTAGGTATATCTTACTTACGGCCCAATTCGAACTTTAACATACGTCAAATATTAGTCAGTGTCAAAAGTGAAGTATTGACACTGACATATTATTATATAATCCATATTGTATCTTGTCGTAATATTTGACGTAATATGTAGTTACAGTGTTATTTGACACATTGTCAATTATATTGTATCGAAACTTGTCTCGCATAAGAAATTTCACAATTTATTAATTATTGGAATCATGATATTTTATTAATAAACTAATTTTATCGTATCATCGATGTGAATAATAAAACGGATTTATAAAAATAGCGGCCGCGCATTTTGTTATTATTTTCGGAATTTCCGCCCCACGTTGGACTTTGCGTGGTTATTAGGACTACTGAATCATTTGCCTAATGCCCATTCACTTTGCTTCTCTCTTGCTTTTACCGTCTAACCTAACCAATCGTAGTGCATTGTTTGCCTGTTTTCACTATTTGGATTTTAGATCAACAACACTTTTTGTTATCTGTGGATTCACAAAACTGTAACAATTAATTGAAAATGTACTTCCACTTTTATGACTTAAAAGAAAAAATAGGTACCTAACTAGTTACTTTTAAGAACAGTATCTATTTACGAGTTTAGTTAAATACGTAACCAAAAACCATAATATTCTCTAAAAAAAGCCAAATTTTAGCCGATAAAAATAACGAATAACCTTTAAAATTACTCATTGTAAGGAACGGTATTAAGAACAATAACCGAACTGATTTTTAGCCATCGAAGTTCAAACTTTGCCTGACATCCTTTGTTAATGTTGAAAGTTTTATTTGATGATCTTCTATTAAATCTGCTATCGAATATTAGCCGCGTCTAATATTACACGCCCATTAATCTGTCAGATAAAGTCAAAGGGATATTTAATTACTGTCGCTATATTGAAGTATAGAATTAAGTCGGATACTCGGAAAGTTGTTTGCAGAAAGCTGTGTTAGATGGGGCTATTTATTTAAATGTTCGAACACCTCGCAAACAATAAGATATTTTGTCGCTGCTCTGCTAATATTTCGAATAAACAGTAGGTACCTATATGATTTTGAATGTAGAAAGCAAAATCATAAAGAAATAATACTTAGTAAGGTAAAGGGCCCCAAGTTCGTGTTAGTACGTTATTTCGTTAGTTTTGTTTCTGGCGCAAATAATAAGGAATTCAAATATTTTTTATTAAAATTATACATATGAAAAAAATCTGTATTATTTAATCTCTTCAATAAAATAATAACCAATATTTTAGTGATTACACTGAGAGTAATACGACGGTCGAAACTGTCAGACGGCCGCGAACAGCTGTGTTGTATGCGTGCACTTTTTTTAGGCGTAAGGTGCGCGCTCTCACTTGTTAAGCTTCTAGGAAGGAAAAGCTAAACCCATTCGAATAAAAGTTTTTGGGAGGGTTTCTGTGGGTTCCTTAGTAATTGATTTGATAAGAAAAAAATGATTGAATATATGCATAGAAATACCTTAAAATTGCAATAAATCGACTCACGAAATAGCGGTCATTTTATTTTTCGTGTGTCTCCTATTTCGTGCCACTAACGAATCAAGCATATTCTAGATACATTTTGAATGCTTGTTTTTAAATATAACAACGCAGATAATTAAAAAAAAAATTAGAAAACAATTAATGTATTTGTTTTGTATGAAGTTTCGTATGAGCGAAATTCGGTATATGTTTTTTTCACTAGAATTCTCATAAAACGAGTTTGAATGTGACCCGAGTTAAAAATTTTAAGGTATATTCCACGTATATTCTCATATTAACTACTAGCACAATTTTATTTATAATTCAATTTATTTGATTTACTTTTGTGTATGTTTATATTTAACGTATAAGATAGTTAATTTTTTTTTGTAAATAAATTATTTCTTTAATTTTTTTATTTATATAGTTCGGCTTTTAATCAAGTATTAAAGTACCCATATGGTTTACATGGTCTTAATTCAACCATTAAAGTCGACGAGTACAAAAACTTTAAGTTATAGTTGGTCAAGCAGATCTTGTCAGTAGAAAAAGGCGGCAAATTTGAAAAATGTAGGCGCGAAGGGATATCGTCTCATAGAAAATATGAATTTCGCGCCTTTTTCTACTGACAAGATTTGCTTGACCATCTATAGCTCTCAATTTATTTTTTATTTTTTAATATTATTTTTAATTTGACCTTACAATTACTCGTAAGTAGGTAAGACCGTTAAATATTTAAAATGATTATCAGCAAATTATCACCAATTACTCTAAGAAAACTTTATTCCGAAACAGGGGACACGAATTCACGAACTTAGGACCTGAGCTAAATTTGTATCACGAAAATAAGAGGTTCTCGAAAAAATTCATATAAAAAAAGTTTCAACTAAAAGCCTATAGTTTATACATTAAATTATTAATAAAGAACTAATATAACTTACTCAAAAGCTTTCAAGGTATTGATATGCTTAGGAATATTAAAAAAAATATATACATACTCTCAAGAGCCTTAACCTGCCGAAACTTACCTTACCTTATTATAATGTTAAACGAATTTAAACTGTTGTGAGACATACTAACATTGAATAATTTGAGTGACTTATAACAAGTGAGTCTATGTAAACCGTAAAATTATTCAATTCTTGTGTTAGTTATTTAAACTTTATTGCACGATATAAAATTGTACAAATAGTGGACTTGCTATTTTAAGACATTCCTTTTCCTTACCAGTAAACCGTAATAGGCTCAAATAGAAACTTGTAGTTAGTGAAGGATTGTAGACATCGAGATGAAGTATGAAACACAAATCAACATGCTGTATTTAATAGAATAAATAAACTAAATAGAAAATATACAATTATACACTTACACATAACAATAAACTTTTAACTTTAGCCTATACTTAGGATACTTATTTATAAAGTTTAACAATAAATAAGTATGTACTGTTGGGTGCCGAAGTTTGAATTTCTCTGCTAAATCTTTAGTACCTACATGACCCCATTACATAGTTACATTACAGGCTTTCGGTAGAAAAGTTAGTCTGGCCCCCTGGGGATAATCCATCGGGTAACGTACAGAGTCCGAACTCTCGGCGCCGTTTATCGTCATGCTGTATAATAATCTATACATATAATAAAGCTGAAGAGGGTCGAAAGTCTGTACATGGAAGATATTCGAAAAAAAGTTGGCTGGGGATACTTAGAATCGATAACAGAACACATTCCAACAGTTTTTAGAATTGTTGTCTGTTTGTCTGTTTGTCTGTTTATCTGTTTATCTGTTTGTCTGTTTATTTGAACGCGCATCACGTGAAAACGGCTGAACAGATTTTGATGCAAACTTTACTAATCTGTCGAGAACATCCCCGGCCAGGTTATAGGCTATAAAAATTCAACCCCTAAAAGGGGGGTAGCCACAACACTCGATTGACTTAAGTTTGCCCCTGAATCTTATGGCGCTACTTAATAGGAAGGAGGGGCAAACTTTTTTTCAAATATGTGCTACTACTATAGAGTACCCTGGTAAACTAACAGATGGCGCTGAATTTAATACGTGTTGACATGAATAATCCACCGAGGAAGGATTTTGCCAAATTAACTCTAAGTTTAGAAGAGAGGGTACGGATATCAACAAATTTAATTGAATAATTATGTTGATTTAATAATACAACAAAATTAAACGACAGTAAATTAATTGCCCCTCATTGCACAGTGCCATCTTTTGGGGAACTGAGTAAACATTAAGTAATCAAGAAAACTAAAAATGAGTTTACATAGTTACGTAGTGGTAAAATAAACACACATATCAACACGCGTATAATTGCATAATTATTTAAAATTATTAATATCCTCCGTCATGAATTTTACCTAATCGTAATTATATCGCATCCATATCAAATCCATATTCATACGTATACAGCACTTAATAATGGCCACGAAGGTGGGTACTTTGAAAAAAAAAAACATTGACCTCTGTCATTTGCAGTGCCAGATTAACCCTTTTAAGCAAAATAAGCACTTGATTAGGGCACCACGTCTAGGGGGCACCAAAACCGTAGGTAAAAAAACGCGCAGGCTGCATCAGCATTGCAGTCGTCGTGGAGTAGCTACCTACATGAAACTTTTATACGTGTACAAGTACCCATCTAATAACGAAGGGTCGTATATAGGGATCAAGTAAGAGAGTACGCAAGAACATCTCCAACGTAGGCTTTCGATTTGACCTTACGCGGAGGCCCTGAAAGTCATGGAAAAATATCTTGCTTTCGGGCTTGCGGCCAGCCGATTTTTTCGACATAGGTTACCGATTTTATAGCGAATTTTGCTCTCTTGCACGCCAGATTTGTCGGCCAAGCCGAGTTGCTCCTTAGCCGCGATCCTGAGATCTAACTGTCAAAGTGTTATAAGGGGCCCCGTGAAAGCCGAAAACTAAAAGCATCATATCAAGTAGCGCTTTCGAGTGAAGCCAAAGAGCGAGCAGTAGAAGAGTCGTGATTACATGCATAGATTCGATTTCAAGCCATTCTTTTGCAGTTCGGCGTTAGGTCTTATGCGAGGCCTTCTGCCGTACGGCAAAGTTGATCTTCTGCCTTAATTACACTTGAGCGTGGATGCAAATCCAAGCTTTCCACTTTCGCAGCTGGGCCTTCTGCCTTGCTCACACTTCGCCAATTCAATTCCAAGCTCTGCTTTCTTGCATATTTTATGCATGAAAACAACCTCGAATATCGAAGCCTAAGAAATATCGAGCCCTATGCGAAGCTATAGGCTGATAAAAAACTGTCCCATCCCTTCTCTGTATGAAATCCTGGATTCGCGCATGGTTGGGACGAAAAGTAAAAATATACAACTGTCTATCAAATTGTGTTTTTTATATCGAAAAATTTTCGCGTTCGCTTCGCTCGCGTTTTCAATAACTTTTTAAGATATGATAAAGGTGACATTCGGGTGGCGACTGCTGCAGCATTATTCTGTTGCAACGTTACTGCTGCAGCACTGTCAATTTTCATGATAAAATGATGTGACTGATTTCCATAATAAATGTAAAAATGTACAACTGTCTATCAAATTGTGTTAATTATATCGAAAAATTTTCGCACTCGCTTCGCTCGCGTTTTCAATAACTATAAAATGATGTGACTGATTTCCATACTAAAAGTAAAAATGTACAACGTACAACTGTCTATCAAATTGCGTTTTTTATATCGAATAATTTTCGCGCTCGCTTCTCTCGCTTTTTCAATTTTCGTGATAAAATGATGTGACTGATTTCCATAATAAAAGTAAAAATGTACAACTGTCTATCAAATTGTGTTTTTTTATATCGATAAATTTTCGCGCTTGCTTCGCTCGCGTTTTCAATAACTTAGATATGATAAAGATATGATAAAGGTGACATTCGGGTGGCGACTGCAGCAGCATTATGTACTCTGTTGCAACGTTACTGCTGCGGCACTGTCAATTTTCGTGATAAAATGATGTGCTGTATCGTTCGATATACACCTACTACTCTGTCGATTAAATCACGTGTAAAATTTTAATAAGGGCGAATAAACCTATTGATTTTGGAGTGTAGTTTTATTTAGTGGTACCTAACTGTAAAATATTTTATCTGGGCTACAGTCCTCTAGCATATCCATCTGTCAACTTTAATTCAAGTTCCGCCTCCAAGGAAGAGGGAGAGAAATTAGGATTAGAAATTAGCCGCTTACTGACACAGACCGAATTCCACGCGGGCGGAGCCGCGGGCACAGCTAGTAAGTAATACCAAAGACATATGTAACTTCGTATAAGACGAATAAAGTCTAAGGAAAAAACGTGCCTCGGAATTCAAGCAAAAGTCATTCTCGAATAGATGGCGCACACACCTTTAGCCTATCCTCGGCTAGATGGCGTGACGACACCGTTTCATATTTAACAATTTTAACACATAGATATCAGTGAATGAACATGGATCAAAATGATATAAAAATAATAAAATCATTTATCCATATATATACATTTTTTGATAACTTTATACGTTTTCATTTTGAGTTTTAGTCGTGTGTCGATAGATGGCAGTAAATTTACAGTGACTACAAAATTTACAATGACAGGACCCCTCTATACTATCTATTCTTTTTGGTAATACTAATGCCTATTTCATACATAATGGATACGTCGCACCAAATGGTGTGTTATTATAAAGGTACCTTCTGCCATTAGGGCGAAAAAGTTTTTAGGGTTCCGTACCCAAAGGGTAAAACGGGACCCTATTACTAAGACTCCGCTGTCCGTCCGTCCGTCCGTCTGTCACCAGGCTGTATCTCACGAACCGTGATAGCTAGACTGTTGAAATTTTCACAGATGATGTATTTCTGTTGCCGCTATAACAACAAATAAACAACAACAACTAAAAACAGAATAAAATAAAGATTTAAGTGGGGCTCCCATACAACAAACGTGATTTTTGACCTAAGTTAAGCAACGTCGGGCGGGGTCAGTACTTGGATGGGTGACCGTTTTTTTTTTGCTGTTTTTTGCATTATGGTACGGAACCCTTCGTGTGCGAGTCCGACTCGCACTTGCCCGGTTTTCTTTTTTCATTTCCCGACCAACGTATCGCAAAACATTTGGTTGGGCAAAGCAAAGCAACCAATCGAAAGAAAGCATGAAACTATCAAGTGATTGTCTCCTCCCCTTCCATGCACTTTTGTTCCTCATTTTGAGGGTTTAAGTAGAAGTAAGAAAAACGGTTGAAAATACAACAAAACTGTGAATGAACAAAATGTTATATAGTTTATAAATAGTTTGTGTTTAAAGAATGTTGCATGAGAACTTGTGGTGACAATGTGACCTTGCCTATGCCTACCTATAGGTAATATTATATAACTCCAATAAAAATATCTTTCATACTATAAACCATCTAGACTTTATAGTTGACAAACTAGGTGTAGTATTTCAAGTAAGAGAAGAAAACGCATAAAATTACTGGCTAGTAACAAAAAGTTATTAAATAGTTAAACACAAGCAGATTCAGATATACTTGTTTAC
Source organism: Cydia splendana (assembly GCF_910591565.1). Lineage (NCBI taxonomy): Eukaryota > Metazoa > Arthropoda > Insecta > Lepidoptera > Tortricidae > Cydia > Cydia splendana. The sequence continues at coordinate 12,742,034 of NC_085966.1, read as the reverse complement.
GAGTATTTATAGACTAAACATTAAATTTAACAATGACAGACTTTTATTTCGTTTCGTCTTCAAAAACTGTTATTTCAGGACCCGTATTCAGTAAATACAACACCATAAAACAAAGGTTAGTATTATTAATATTGACACCGGACAGGAAAATTAATATAATTTTATCAAATTTTATTTAACCCTTCTTTGCATGTTTTTTGCCTGAAATGAATATATGTGTCACGTAATTGTTTGCTGATTCTGGGAAAAATAGTAAAAAAATATAACATCGATTTTTACTGAGAAAACTGTGTTAAACTTTGCATAGGCTAAATCATATTTATGTAAATATATAATTGTCAGTAAGAGATATATGAAAAATCTTAGTACCATCAGAATGGTACACTATTTGTGATATACCTATGATAAAGTTTATAAATATAAAACAATTACAAACTCCGAAAAAAACGCCCATAATAACATACTAAAAATCATTAATTTATGGGGTTTTCCAAATTTTCCGATACTTAGTCTTAAAACAAATGTAATTTTTATAAATTAAAACACTGCGTAAATTTAAGTAAAAAATCGGAAAATAGATTAGTGTTGAATGTTGACAGTCTTAAAAATAAATTTCAATCACCTCCAAAAGTATCTTTAATTCATAGGCCAATGTTATGATGGAAATTTCCATCACCATGCAAAGAAGGGTTAATCCCGTTTCCATGGACACTGATTAAACGCTAACAAACATTCATTAAAATTTTATATCATCACATCGGTTTAAGCGTAAAGTTATAAACGTTTTAAGAACTCTGGTCCAGTCATTATTATTCACAACGACGGGACTTAATCGCGTAAAATTAAGTTTTAAATTTACCTCCGACGTTTCGAGGACGGCGTTCAAGTTAATAAACAAGACCAAGTGCGGATAGTTCGAAAAACTCGCGCGCCTAGATGTTGATATCAACTTTAGCCAGTCTTCTCCGAGACCACGGGGACAACGCCGCCCTCGAAACGTCGGAGGCAAATTTAAAACTTAATTTTTCGCGCGTTTAAGTCCCGTCGTTGTGAAAATAATGAGTAAAAATCGTGCAAGTTTAAATCAGTGTCTGGTCCAGTCGTTTTAAATCGTAATTTGATTGAGGTGCTAACACGCTCAGCGTCAGAAATACGTCTGTTAATAAATTCATTCACATTCATGTGCTGGGAATAACGGCGGGGCTGTGTTTCACGATGTTTTAATGACAGCTCGTGAAATGGCGACCATATGTTGGTCGGATCGTATCACGGGCTGACATTGAAACGCACCTACTGTCTACAGTCTATTCGAGAAACGAAAAACGGTGAAAAATAGAGATAATACTCCTAAAAATACGTGTGATACCTCATTAGATTCACATTAGACAAGGAACTCCGGTAGCCGTTTAAGAAGTGTAACACTCTTGCGGTAGATGTCGCTATGGTCCCCTTGACCTATAATATGGTGGAAAGATTTGCTGGCTATGGATGAGGTCTTGGTGGCTCAGATGGCAGAGCGCTGGAGTATCAATCCAGAGGCCGTGAGTTCAAGTCTCACCCAAGACAGTAAAATTTTTCCACTTTTAAATTTATTCTAGGGTTAATGGCATCGTTCGCAGACGTTTCTGCTTGTTAAAAATTAAAATTAGTATGGGTAGCACATCGTAACTGGTGAATTTCCAATATAATTTGGAACTCCGGTAGCCGTTTAAGAAGTGTAACACTCTTGCGGTAGATGTCGCTATGGTCCCCTTGACCTATACTATGGTGGAAAGATTTGCTGGCTATGGATGAGGTCTTGGTGGGCTCCAATGGCAGAGCGCTGGAGTATCAATCCTGAGGCCGTGAGTTCAAGTCTCACCCAAGACAGCAAAATTTTTCCACTTTTAAATTTATTCTAGGCTTAATGGCATCGTTCGCAGACGTTTCTGCTTGTTAAAAATTAAAATTAACTTTAAGATAAATTTATACAATTACATACTTAGTACATTTGTTAACATGTTTTAAATACACCATAATTTTTTTAAATTCTTCAATCAATATTTAATATCTTTAAAATTATATTTAATGTTACGTAATAGTTTCTTCCTAGAGAGAAGTATTCTCAACATCAAAAAGAAAGACAAAATACGACTAAGCACCATAAGGAAAAACACAAAATTAAGGGATGTATCCTATGTAACAGATAGCCTAAAATGGAAATGGACTGGACACATGCTCAGAGAGCCAGGACAAAAATGGTCAAAAATTGTTACAACCTGGTACCCCAAAGACGGAAAAAGGAAAAGAGGCAGACCTTACCGCAGATGGGAAGACGACATTAGAGCTATCGCTGGACCAACATGGACATGGACAAGAAGAGCAACTAACAGAGAGGAATGGAAGGTCTTAGGGGAGGCCTATGCCGGGAGGCAAGTCGACCGATGTCAACTCTAACAAAAAAAAAATGACAACCAGCTTGGCAGGCAGGCAGGGCAGCTTGTGGCGAGCTGTTGGGGAGTAACGACCCCACGGACCCGAGTGCTCCCGAGAGTCGGTCAGGGTCTCCGTCTCCGGCGTGTCTTCGTCGGTCAGAGTGGACCCCAAGGGGACCCGCAGGACTCTCAGCTCTGGCTTGCCTTCATTGGCTGTGCAGAGAGGAGTCGCTAGAGCTATATGCTCCAGGGGTGGAAGTGTTAAAGGGCATAATGCCGCGAGTAACTTCGGAGAAAGCGCAGCACCACCTCTCGACACCCCTGAGCCGCTCACGCCGGTTTTGCGCCTGGCCGTCTTTACGATGGCGCATCAGTACGGTTACCATCAGTTAGTCACTGATATAAACGCCGTCGAGAACGTAATTTACTTTCTATACATCCCGTTTGCACTAATATGCGAGTGCGAGCGAGATGTATAGAAAGTAAATTACGTTCTCGACGGCGTTTATGTCAGTGACAAACTGATGGTAACCGTATAGGTGCCCATCTAACGAGTGGCGAGTCATCGCCTGCCTCGATAACTTGTGCAAGCAATGTTATGGCAGGTGTCCGGACTTCTTTGCAATAGCCCAGTCTTTTTTCCATCCAAACATAAACCATAGACCAGGCCCCAATTTCACCACGGTGACAGGTGCGACAATTGTAAAATCACTGTTGCTGACGTCACAGGCATCCATGGGCTACGGTTACCACTTTCCATCGGGCAGGCCGTATTCCTGTTTGCCACCATCATTGTATTATTTAAAAAAACTTTATTATATCGGAAAAAACAGATATTTCTTTTGCGAAGTTTCTGACAATTGTCAAGATTTAGAAGAATTGTAGGTAATTCTTGACAGGTGATGAGTTATATGTCGGAATTTCGTGACAATTGTAGTGTTTCTTGTGACAATTGTCATAAACTTAGCAAGAGAAATATCTGTTTTTTTTTTCCGATATAATATAGTAGATTGTTAACCAAGGGTTGAAAGGCACCCATTTCTGTCGAGGTAGTTTGGCGCTCGAACGCAGTGAGAGCGCCAATAGTCCGAGACGGAAATGGTGCCTTTCACCCGAGTTAAACACTCTACTTTTCATATCGAATGCGAGGAAACCAAACAAGACAAGGCAATTTCGCAAAATCAGTAATTGAAGTACCCATAGACCTACGGCCATGATTTTTTTCCTTAGGACTTACTTGCAATCGGAGACTTTACATGTGTGAAGATTAATAACCCCTAGCGAAAATCATTTAGTTTGCAATATTTAGGAAAACACACATTTTTTAACAAACTGCAGTGATTTTAAAATGATTTGTTCATTATAGTATGAAAATCAGCGGGATTGCCTCTTACTTTTTAATTTTATACTTTTTCGTTCTACAAGCCGCAACACACTACCGGACCGCACCGCGACCTTGGTGCGCCGCACCACATAATAACATAATAAAAGTATTTTAAATATTAAATAACAATTTAATTAATAATATAAGAACATTTTATGTTGTATTTTATTTTATTTTCATGAATATAGTGCTAAATAACTTTAAAAACCAATTTAATATCGTACAAACGTTTAACTGTGGCTGTATAAGATTCTGCCTTTGCTCATTTACGCAAGTGTAAGGTTTAAAAAAATATTTTTGGTGTATTCCTTTTGGTTCCCGCCTTATGAAATCGAGTAAATAGAATTCAACGAAAGAAATCAAGAATAATTTGTTTTTTACAATTTACTTACATATTTTTTTTTAAAACCAGGATCTACGTGGGATTAGTAAAATTAAACAATTACCAATTGTTCCAGGCGAGGAAATAAATACAATTTTTCCATTTTGTTTCCACCCAGTTGTTCGTGGGACGGGGACGCAGAGGAGTACACCACTTTTCTGCGCTAGAGCATAAACGTATCACTTTCTGCTCACCTTTTAGAACAACAACGACCCACTTTCAGAGCATGAGATATGAAAAAGTTTTTTTTAATAAAACCATGATGGTGGCAAACAGGAATACGGCCCGCCCGATGGTAAGCGGTAACCGCAGCCCATGGATGCCTGTGACGTCAGCAACAGTGATGTTTTACAATTGTCGCACCTGTCACCGTGGTGAAATTGGAGCCAGTACTCTGTCCATATTCTTTACAATAGTTTCCAATGCCTGCTGAAACCGGTTCACGGGTATCTATTGATGTACCCGTGAATGGGTTCCAGCAGGCGTTCTACATGACATCAAATCTCTCCAAACGGCCTCTACGTGTTGGATCCATATCCCCACGCACGCCTTATAAATGACCGGGCTCGAAAGACCCGAGAGTTTTAAAACGGAGATACAAATAATAATAATAATGTTGTTAATGTTGCTCCTGGTCGTCTTTACGACGGCAGTTTCAGGGGCCCATCTAGTCAGCGGCGAGTCACCACCTGCCTCGATGACGGTGTTAACATTGTTATGGCAGGAGTCCGGACCTCTTTTACAATAGCCCAGTCTCATTGTCCACCCAAACACCAATCCATAGACCAATATACTGTTCACTCTTTCTACAATAGTCCCAATGCCTGCTGCGACCGGTTCATGGGTGTCTATTGTTGCAGCTGTGAACGGGTTCCAGCAGGCGTTCTACATGACATTAAAGCTCTCCAAAGGGCCTCTACGTGTTGGATCTATATCTCCACGCAAGCCTATCAAAAGACCGGGATTTATAGACCCTTAAATCCAAAACGGAGAAACAAAATAATAATAATAATGTAATATGTTTGAATAGTATGACTTATTTGACAAATATTCAATAACATGACAAAACTGTACCATTAAAAAAAATAAGGTCGAAATGAAAGGCTATTTTATTTTATTTTATTTTATTTTTTATTTAATAGTTTTTTCATGCCGCGCGCATTTCTCGAAAATGAGGAGCGGAGTGCTGTGTTCAGCGTTGAATTAAAAGTATAAATAATGGAGATACAGTTCTACAAGTATGGAATGTTTGATTGGAAATATCCTCCTCTTTTATAATATTAATTTTGGTTTCTTAAATATTAATACTTTCTGAGATATTAGGGAAATTAAAAATATCTACTTTTTTCCCCCTTTTTTTGTTTATAACTTTTGATATTTTTGTGTGCTAATACACGCTGCGAATACATTTTTCTAGACATCATTACGAATTTAATGAGGTATCACACGTATTATTAGGAGTATTATCTCTATTTTTCACCGTTTTCTGTTTCTCGAACAAACTGGACGATTTTGTAGTTTGTAGCAAGGCGGTAAGAAATATTTATTTGGCGTTATAGTTAAAAAAACATGAATCTGTTTTACGTGACTGTTTACATTAATATGGTGCAGTAATTCAATATTACTTATCTTTTTAGACAACTGGACTTGTTTTTTTTTATTCTCAATTATACTTATCTTTCACGCCGGCCAACCGCCTAGCATAAGGCGCAGCTCGCAGGTGCGTCCACATATGGAATGCTGTTCTAATTTGTGGGCAGGGGTACCACAGTTACCAGCTTCTTCATCTAGACTGCATCCAACGGAGAGCAACTCTAATTGTTGGCTGCCAGCAAATTTCAGATCAGCTAGACTCTTTGTCGCTGCGTAGAAATGTAGCCTCATCCTCGCTCTGCATTTTCTATCGCATGTATTACGGAGAGTGAGAGTGTTCTGAGGAATTGTCTGAATTGTTCGGATTAATCCCTGCCGCCTCTTTTCGCCAGCGCTCTACGCGACAACATTTCTATCTACACTGGAATGTAGATTTCCATCTTCGCGTTTCTGCAGAAACTTCCTGCCTCGCACAGCTAAACTATGGAATGATCTGTCGTCACAGAAAATTACGTTTCCGGCCTTACGTTCAATATCGATTGTCTGCAAAGTTGAAAACACATTAGCGTTTCATATCTGATTACATCCGATGCCAACAACTTTCCGCAGATATTGAGCGCTCGTTCCGACTAATTTGGCACTCCACCATTAAGTAGTTAATTTTCCATCGCGACTAGTCTCAGTTATGCGTTTATAGTAAAGTTTCCCGATACACAACCGGGCTCTAATTTGTAGCAGTTTAAAATTTATTTTATTCGTGTAAAAATTAGGAGCGAAAAACAGATTTCATACAAATTTTTAAACGTTCCTAACTCAATACCTATGTAATTAAGGATTCGAAAAAAATCAAACAGGGGCATAGCTATTGTTGATATAAAACAAACTGCGTCAAAATATTTTTAATAATGTTAGCTTTTATCGCTGATTGTCTTTTCTTTCAATAGGCAATTAATACCTACTCGTAGAGACAGGTATTGTACATATATAAAAGCCAATTAGGTTACGTTGTATTATAACAGAGTTTCTATGGCCACTTCATGTATTCATCATCAGATCAGCTCGATGGTGCCATAATATTGCATTGGCACTCAACTTACTCTCTAATTTAGCTTGCAAGATTTAATCCGTACAGACAGTCACGTAAAAGAAGTTAGAAGTTAAATAAAAGCTTGTAAAAATAAGCAGCGAATCGTGACAAGTTGATAATATACTACTTTTAAATACACATAGCAAAGTAAAAACACGTATCGATCTGACAGTTTAATAAAATTGTTCAAATATCCATACTTTTTAATTACAAATGTGAAAGTGTGAGTGTCTGTTCTCATCACGTCTAAACCGCTGAACTGATTTAGTTGAAATTTGGGATAGAGATAGCTTAGTTTAAGTCCCGTGTTCTGATTAAGAAAAAGTAGAAGGAAACAAATGTTGTCGCGGTAAATTTTGTTTTGCATGAAGGGTTGGCCGACTTAAACGACCTGTCCCAAGGAAAAAAGTTTTTTTTTCTAATCTTTTTATATCCCCATTAGGGATTTTAGGGGGTATAGGGGGGTTTAGGGGCTAGGCAGAAAGTACGATATATTATAATATACATATTATGATATAATATGTAGGCCAGTCAAATTAGTTTCAAATTAGCAAGCTGGAAATCGTCTTAATACCTTCATTTGGATCTAAATTAGCGTAATTCGAGTGGGTTCCATTCCAGGAGTTGTGGAAAAATTTTTACTCTTCTTCAGTTTTTTGCTTGTAGTTCAAAAACGGTACGTCCGACGGAAAATTTGCTCTAATCATGATAAAAATTCACATCTGAGCATCCGAAAGATACCTTAATATGAATTCGTAGTTAAAGATTTAAAAAAATGGCAGCCACTTTCAATTTCTTTTTTTTTGGTATAATGGTGTTAAAATCCGATTTTTTTCACCAGTGTCTGATCCACAACAACCTTGCTGGTAGTGACATTGTAATTGATGGTGGGTTCCTTCTACATCAAGTGGTTTTGTCAATCCAAGGTAAAATGTATCTCCCAAGGCTCTCAAAATTTATCCACGCCTCCTGGGATGCAGCAAACTCGGATTATACGCATTTAGGACCAAATGAAGGTATTAAAATGATATCCAGCTTGCTGGGAATTAATTCCTTAAAACGCTTTTTTTGGATCTAATTTGACTGGCCTAATGGGATCCGGGTTAACTATGTGCAGATAAATATTTTTTAAGGAATTTGTCTTATTTATTTTTTGTCTCGTTTTGTTTGTTCTCTTGTGACCTCGCCTATTTTTAGGTTAGTTAATTTTAGCACTCTTGAACGGTGGAATTCTATTATGACGCTGCCGTTTGGCACTCAATTGAAGCTGACGTTCGGATTACGACTACAACAGCGCGCAGCGTTACCGGTCGCGCGGTCCAGCGTTACTGCTGCAGCGTTGACGCCATGACGCATGCGATGCATGTCAGTCTCGTTACCGGTCGCGCGGTCTAGCGTTACTGCTGCAGCGTTGACTCAATGACGCATGCGATGCATGTCAGTCTCGTTACCGGTCGCGCGGTCCAGCGTTACTGCTGCAGCGTTGACGCAATGACGCATGCGATGCATGTCAGTCTCATTTTCTTTGATAATATGTATGAAGGATTGAATCTCTATCTAATCTATCTATGTAATCGCGACAATGCCAGCAAGCCAATTTATCAAGAATTTACTCTAACATCGGCCGTGTCAACACTCTAGTAGTAACACTGCTGTATTGACGCTGTTACCTTCCGAACGTCACATTAATTTTAAATATTTAGTTGTATCTACAAAGTTAGCTGTGACAAAGACAACAATGTGAAGATTCCTGTTAACAACACTAAATATGCCCGTTTCAGGAAAACTTGGAGCTTGCAATACAAGCGGAAGTACCTTTATAAGTACCGTAAAATGGGGTGAGAAGGGTTCGCGGGGAGAGTTGGGTTATGAATGGGGAGAGAAGGGATGAAAGGGGGGTGAGATGGGATTTTAAGGCTGCTGCTACAAAAATAATGTATTCCCATTTAAAATGGAGCTATAGTAATACTCATAATAAAAAAAATCGATCCAACAATCTTCCAAAATCACCTTTGTATGAAAACCCAACTCACCCCAGATACGAGGGACTACGGGGTGAGGTGGGATTTCCTGTTTATCGTCAAAGTTATGAAATGGAACTACCCAAAATAAAATAAAAACTAAAATACAATCGTCCGGAACACTTATTGTATTATTTTTTTTTTTTTTTTATGAAATAGGAGGCAAACGAGCAGACGGATCACCTGATGGTAAGCGATTACCGCCGCCCATGGACACCCGCAACACCAGAAGGGTTGCAAGCGCGTTGCCGGCCTTTAAGATGGGAGTACGCTCTTTTCTTGAAGGTTTGTAGGTCGTATCGGTCCGGAAATACCGCTGGCGACAGTTCATTCCACAGTTTGGCTGTGCGAGGCAGGAAGTTTCTGGAGAAACGCACAGTTGAGGACTGCCAACCATCCAAGTGATGAAGATGGTAATGTTGTCGCGTAGGGCGATGGCGAAAAGAAGCGGCAGGGATTAATCCGAACAATTCCTCGGAGCACTACCCGTTATACATGCGATAGAAAATGCAGAGCGAGGCTACATCTCTACGCAGCGCCAAGGAGTCAAGCCGTTCCGAAAGACGCTGGCAGTCAACAATTCGAGCCGCTCTTCGTTGGATGCGGTCCAGAGGGAGAAGCTGGTATTGGGGTGCCCCTGCCCACAGATGAGAGCAGTATTCCATGTGTGGGCGAACCTGCGCCTTATAAAGCTGTAGGCGCTGGGCCGGTGTGAAATACCGTCTCGATCTGTTGAGCACACCGAGCTTCTTGGAGGCTAATTTAGCCTTACCCTCTAGATGACCGCGGAACTGGACTTCACTCGAAATGTCGACACCAAGGATTCCGATACTGGCTGCGGCACTCAGGGGAGTGCTCTCAAAACGAGGTGACGCGACAAACTCTAACTTTTTTGCGGTAAACGCGCAAACCTGTGTCTTGCTAGGGTTAAAACGGACTAAGTTAAGTCGACCCCATTCAGAGACTTCCTTTAGGGAAGTCTCAATTTCAGACACAAGTTTGTTCCGGCTCTCGATGACGTTTTCCCGAGAAATATTGGTGCGGCCGGTGTAAAAGGCATCACCTGTACTATCATCAGCATAACAATGAATGCCGCTGATTTGCAGCATGTCATTGATATGCAGAAGGAATAGCGTGGGTGATAGCACACAGCCTTGGGGGACACCAGCATTCACAGACATGGGTTCTGAGCATTCACCGTCAACTACGACCTTTATGCTTCTGTCTGCTAGAAAGCTACTGACCCATACACATAATTTCTCGGGAAGCCCATAGGATGGTAGCTTCGAAAGAAGTGCTTTGTGCCAAACGCGATCGAAGGCCTTCGCAATATCCAAGCTAACAGCCAATGCTTCACCCTTTGTCTCGATCGCCTGTGCCCAACGATGTTCAAGTAGACTAGAAGATCACCAGCCGAGCGGCCTCTACGGAAACCGTATTGTCGGTCACTAAGCAACTGGTGATCCTCTAGGTACCGAAGGAGCTGGCAGTTGATAATGGACTCCATTATCTTCGAGAAAAGGGAGGTTATAACTATTGGCCTGTAGTTGGACGGGTTTGAGCGGTCGCCTTTTTTAGGGATCGGGTATACACCATTCAGTTTGCATATGTAAAAATAAAATGTTATCAAGGTTTGAATGTCAGTTTTGCACCTACTCACCCCATTTTACGGTAGCAAAGCCAAAAGAGAATTCCATTTTTAATACAGGCTTGCTTTACTCGGGGCCTTAGTTTTGATAGATCAGTTACGAATATTTATGACTAGCTGTGCCCGCGGCTCCGCCCGCGTGTTATTCGGTCTGTGTCAGTAAGCGGCTAATTTCTCTCCCTCTCCCCTGGAGGCGGAACTTGAAGTAAAGTTGACATATGGATATGCTAGAGGACTGAAGTGCAGATAAAATATTTTACAATTAGGTACCACTAAATAAAACTACACTCCAAAATCAATAGTTTTATTCGCCCTTATTCAAATTTTACACGTGATTTAAACTTAGAGAATATAACCAAACGGAGTGGTCATTAACAGGCGTTCCCCTCTATCGAAAATAGGCGGCCAATGGTCAACCGAAGTTTATCTGCCATGGCTATGTTTACGTTACGTAGGTACACATTTGATGTGCCCCTCCCCCGCAAAAAACGCCAGACTATATTGTACCGAAAATTATAGACGGCGTCTCCGTTGGTTATATTCTCTAAGGATTTAAACGACAGAGTAGTAGGTGAATATCGGACAATACAGTAAGGTATACGCGCGCGAGCGAAAGCGAAGCGGCCTGCCTGGCTAGAGCGCCACTTACCGTGGTCTTCTTCAGACTCCTGAGGAAGACCACGTGCCCCTTGTAACCTCAATGCGTTTCGAAACTTTCGCGAATGATTCGATTCTTTTCGGGAAGGCATAGTAATGCGTATAAAATGCGAGTCCCAAATCGTTTGACTCCGTAAACGACCAGTCGGCCGGATTAAGATATTTTGATGCCCTAAGTATTTCTAGACCATGGTGTCCCCTCTAGGGTCATCAAGATTACATTGAATTTTTTTGATAAATTGAGTGACGTTAATTGCTGCATTTCAGCTGAGAATGGAAATCAGTCACATCATTTTATCACGAAAATTGACAGTGCCGCAGCAGTAACGTTGCAACAGAGTACCTAATGCTGCTGCAGGCGCCACCCAAATGTCACCTTTATCATAAAGACCTTAGAATGTTATTGAAAACGCGAGCGAAGCGAGCGCGAAAATTTTTCGATATAAAAACGCAATTTGATAGACAGTTATACATTTTTACTTTTAGTATGGAAATCAGTCACATCATTTTAACACGAAAATTTACAGTGCTGCAGCAGTAACGTTGCAAAAGAGTAATGCTGCTGCAATCCCAACCCGAATGTCACCTATATCATATCTTAGAAATTTATAGAAAACGCGAGCGAAGCGAGCGCGAAAATTTTTCGATATAAAAAAACGCAATTTGATAGACAGTTGTACATTTTTACTTTTAGTACGGAAATCAGTCGCATCATTTTATCACGAAAATTGACAGTGCCGCAGCAGTAACGTTGCAACAGAGTACCTAATGCTGCTGCAGTCGCCAACCGAATGTCACCTTTATCATATCTTAGAAAGTTATTGAAAACGCGAGCGAAGCGAGCGCGACAATTTTTCGATATAAAAAAACGCAATTCGATAGACAGTTGTACATTTTTACTTTTAGTATGGAAATCAGTCACATCATTATATCACGAAAATTGAATATCACCTTTATCATATGTTAGAAAGTTATTGAAAACGCGAGCGAAGCGAGCGCGAAAATTTTTCGATATAAAAAAACGCAATTTGATAGACAGTTGTACATTTTTACTTTTAGTACGGAAATCAGTCACATCATTTTATCACGAAAATTGACAGTGCCGCAGCAACGTTGCAACAGAGTACCTAATGCTGCTGCAGTCGCCACCCGAATGTCACCTTTATTATATATCTTAGAAAGTTTTTGAAAACGCGAGCGAAGCGAGCGCGACAATTTTTCGATATAAAAAAAACGCAAATCGATAGACAGTTGTACATTTTTACTTTTAGTATGGAAATCAGTCACATCATTATATCACGAAAATTGAATATCACCTTTATCATATGTTAGAAAGTTATTGAAACGCGAGCGAAGCGAGCGCGAAAATTTTTCGATATAAAAAACGCATTTTGATAGACAGTTGTACATTTTTACTTTTAGTATGGAAATCAATCACATCATTTCATCACGAAAATTGACAGTGCCGCAGCAGTAACGTTGCAACAGAGTACCTAATGCTGCTGCAGGCGCCACCCGAATGTCACCTTTATCATAAACATCTTAGAATGTTATTGAAAACGCGAGCGAAGCGAGCGCGAAAATTTTTCGATAATTTTTGGTGCCCCCTAGACATGGTGGCAAGTGCTTATTTTGCTTAAAAGGGTTAATCCGGCACTGCAAATGACAGAGGTCAATGTTTTTTTTTTCAAAGTACCCACCTTCGTGGCCATTATTAAAGTGCTTAAGGAGGCGATACGTATGAATATGGATTTGATATGGATGCGATATAATTACGATTAGGTATAATTCATGACGGAGAAAACAAATAATTTTATGCAATTATACGCGTGTTGATATGTGTGTTTATTTTACCACTACGTAACTATCTATGTAAACCCATTTTTAGTTTTCTTGGTTACTTAATGTTTACTCAGCTCCCCAAAATATGGCACTGTGCAATGAGGGCCAATTAATTTACTGTCGTTTAATTTTGTTGTATTATTAAATCAACACAATTATTCAATTAAATTTGTTGATATCCGTACGATTGATTGAAATTTTAGAAGAGGGGTCTTCTAAACTTAGAGTTAATTTGGCAAAATCCTTCCTCGGTGCCTTATTTATGTCACATCGTATTAAATTCAGCGCCATCTGTTAGTTTACCAGCGTACTCTATAGTGTTAGCACATATTTGAAAAAAGTTTGCCCCTTCTTCCTAAGTAGCGCCATACGATTCAGGGGCAAACTTAAGTCAATCGAGTGTTGTGGCTACCCCCCCTTTTAGGGGTTGAATTTTTATAGCCTATAACCTGGCCGGGGATTGTCTGGACAGATTAGTAAAGTTTTCATCAAAATCCGTTCAGCCGTTTTCACGTGATGCGCGTTCAAATAAACAGACAAACAGATAAACAGATAAACAGACAAACAGACAAAAATTCTAAAAACTTTTGGAACGTGTTCTGTTATCGATTCTAAGTATACCCAGCCAACTTTTTTTCAAAAATCTTCCATGTACAGACTTTCGTCCCTCTTCAGCTTTATTATATGTATAGATAAACAAAACACCCCTATAATGGACGTGGCACCAATAGTCAGACGTAAAACACAATAAGTCCTGTAAAATAAGTACATATTTAACATCAGTTTTTAAACACAAGCAACATTTTACTTTTAGACGACCTCTCCCAACTTGTCTCAACCCCCGCCACGACAAAAATGGCCGTGCCCTTCGCGATTACGGAATTCAAAACTTATTCTACCCTCATATCTATACATGAGTAAAAGTTGCCAGACTACTTTTCAACCTTCGCGACACGATGCGAGCGATCGTCGCGACATTTGTAATGTCAAATTAAATTATGTGACAATGTTCTTATTTCGCTACAAATAAGATCGTGTTAGATGTTTTTGTGGCCATCTGTGTAACATATTATTGCAGGTGAATGTTGAATGTACAATATAATTTAGGTACAGTACATATAGTGCTATTTTACCGCCCTAGGGCGGGATTAAGAACAATACGGGCCTATGTCAAAAATTTAAAGGGCCATATGTTGCGAATTTCCTACTTTTCGCACTTGTATCGTAATGTACTATTACCATGTTTTTGGAATGGATTTTTACAGATACCTACACATGTTGTGTCCTCATGCACTCAGAGAGATTACAAGGAAACCTTTCTCCCGGGGGCGATATTGAAAACTCTTCAATATCCTGTCGCAATCGGATAGTTAGGTACGAACTTACATTTCCTTGAAGAACTTTTGAGTTGAAAAAACGTTTCTTATCGAGCTTCCTTATAAGTACCTACCTACCAATACTAAGCTTTCATCGGCAGTATATCCGTCCATTGAAAGACTGTATTTTGATAACCGTTGCAGATGTAGATGTAGGTTGTGTTTAAATTTATTTTGCGCGAAATTGTGATTTAATTAATGTTTTAAGATTTCCTCTGCAGATAACCGAACACCGAACCGAAACGTATAGACGTTTGAAAGAGCTGAATTTACGCTCGTTACTTTACAATTCTAACAGCTCGTGGTGACGCTTGGCTGGAAACAGAAGGGCTCTCAATCTTCTCGTACAAGGGTGATGAAGAGCATTGTGAACTGAGAAACTTTTTTCTTGTTACACTGTTGTTCGGAATAAATGGGATATGCATTTTTTATGAATATTTTATAAGTATGTAGGTACTTACTCCTAGTAATAGTTTTGTTAAAAATATGACGTATAACATAAGTTTGTTAACTTAGAAAAAATGTTAAACATAAACAAATACATTGATTTAATAAACTTTCACGATTTTCATATTATTCACAACGACGGGAATTTAACGCGATTATGTCCCGTCGTTGTGAATAATAATAAACAAAAACTATTCTCTTTAAACAATATATTTAGCTCTTAGCCTTGTACCTACTGAAACATTGCACGTATAAAACTCCAACCAACTGATCTGAGTACTATTTCACTGTATTATATTTAAGAGCCAGTATGTTTAAGCTAAATGGTACCCGACAAACAAAAAAGTTATGAGAGCCCAGATTCCTAGCGATGTTATCTAAGTTAACTACCTACGTCACGCAACATGAACATGACTTTCTTTCCAACATCAATATTAATGCAGGTACATAACGTTAAAATTTAATAACTTCCTCTATAAATGTACCCTAATAAGGTACCCTGAAAAGTTATTCATATTTTTTTGCAGAAATAAGTACACGAACTTCAAACGAGAAGAAAATTCTAAATTTCCATTTTATGCTCCGTCAGTTGTCAATTCATCAAACGAATGCTGGAATGCAATTTGGTTGACGAGTAAAGTCTGGCTACTGAAATATTACACAAATGTTTGGCCGGAAATTCAAAAGATCTTGGGCTGGTCACACTTTGTGTAGTAGGAATTATAGTTTTGATACTAGAAAATATTTTTGATTTTCTGTGCACACGAAAGGTAGGTACGTAAGGAAATAAGTTAAATATACGTTGACGTGCACTCAAAGTCAGCTCACATAATTTCTACCACTATGTAAAGTACAGTCAACGATAAACACATAATTATGTTAACACTTTCTCACCATATACCATTGTAACAAGGCGAAAAATGAAATGTAGTGTAAATAAGACCACCAGAGAAGTAAATAAGCTCGATAATACCGTAATATTAATCAATCACAAAAAAAATACATAAGTACTATGCCAAATATGCTGAATACTAAGTATCAAAATATTTATAGAACGCCAACCTCCTAATTTGTTTACATTTGTTTAGGAGTTGTAAACATTGCAGTTTTTCATTATACAACGCTACACGTCAACTTCGCACATTGTCGTAATTATTTACGAGCTTAAATAATAGTTTGTGAACTTCACTCAGTATAGACATTACTAATATTATTTAAAATAAACCCTTTAAAAACCGCAAACAATTTGAATGAATGACATAAATTGACAACTGACTTTTAGCTTTTTTTTTAATCATAGCCAATTGGAGATACAACAACGAAATATTTGTCAACAATTTTTGGCTAGCCAGACTCTAATAACTTCAATGTAGTTTCATGAAAAGAAAATCCTTTAAGTATATTAAAGGTATATGGGTGAAACGTTTTATCAAAAGATAAACTACTTATAACTTATAAAACAAAACGAGGCACAAACTTGCCAGCGGATAAATGAGTTCACCATTGTGCACCTGTGGTATAAATGGTTAAAGCTATTTTTTATAGCAATAAATCTGTGGCTATTAGTTAGAAACGTTTTATTTAATGTACTACATTCGTGTACAATAATATGTACCTTCTACTTAAAAGTATGTACTGTCACGTACTGTACTTAGCAAAAAGAAAGTGCCTTTATACTTAAATACCTTTTTATTGTATTTTAGCAAATATTTAATATTTATAGTTTTTTTTTGGAATATTCAAAATCACTTAAGGACCCCGCAGCAAACATGGAAAAGTGGTTTCAGTCAAATCCCACGAAATTTTAGTATGATATTATAGATAAAAGTTTCCTCTCTCTCAGAAGTATACTTACAGAAATAATTAGGTTTTTATTGTTCTATTTCTGTGATCAATGTCTTTCCTAAAATCGATACATTGTGACACACGCTGACAGTTGCTGATGTTATGATTTACGAAAACTAATAGGTATGCTCAGTGTTGGGCATTCAAGAATAAAATCATTATTTGAATAAGAATTCGTAGGAATAAAATCATCTCGATTTTATTCCCGTCAAAAATATTCAAATAATTTTGGTCGGGAATAATTCGTATGAGAAAAAATTGAATGAGAATAACTTATTCTTAATCAAATAAATATAATCATGATTTTTAATTGAAATAATATTCCACGAATAAAAATGTAGTTCGGGTACCGTATAGGTACTAATTACGTATAGTTAGGTAGATGTAATAGTAGTTAGTCTCTTGTCTAATTTATACCTATTTTATGGAATAAAATCTTACAAATTGACTGTCGCATAACGCATAGTTTCAGTAACCGTATTATTTTTAATTTACTAATCAAATCATTAGGTTCAATTTAACTGGTCTAGGGGCCTAGCCAAGATGCCAATCGTTTGCGCTCCGACAACGAAGCGCTTTGTCTCTATCACTCTTACATATTAGTGCGATAGAGAGACGGAGGTAGCGTTTCGTTGAAGTAGCGCAACCCATTGGCATGTTGGCTACGCACTCAAGGTGCCTAGCCAATATGCCAATTTTTGTTTTTAATTTAATAATCAAATCATCAGGTAAATTTAACCGTTCTGGGGGCCTAGTTAACATGCCAATCGCTTGCGCTCCAACAACAAAGCGCTTTCTGTTTCTATCACTCGTACATATTAGTGCGATAGAGCGACAAAGATAGCATTTGTTGTCGTAGCGCAAACGTTTGGCATGTTGGCTACGCTCCCAATGTGCCTAGCTAAGATGCCAATTTTTTGTTTTTATTTTAATAACCATACATTAGGTATAGCTGTTCTGGGGGCCTAGCCAACATGTCAATCGCTTACGCTCCAACAACGAAGCGCTTTCTGTCTCTATCACACTTACATATTAGTGCGATAGAGAGACAGAGATAGCGTTTAGTTGTCGTAGCGCAAACGATTGGCATGTTGGCTATGCACCCAAGATGCCTAGCCAAGATGTCAATTTTTGTTTTTAATTTAATAATCAAATCATCAGGTAAATTTAACAGTTCTGGGGGCCTAGTCAACATGCCAATCGCTTGCGCTCCAACAACGAAGCGCTTTCTGTCTATCACTCCTACATATTAGTGCGATAGAGAGACAGAGATAGCGTTTAGTTGTCGTAGCGCAAACGATTGGCATACTGGCTACGAACCCAAAGTGCCTAGCCAAGATGACAATTTTTGTTTTTAATTTAATAACCAAATCTTTGGATACAATTTAGCTGTTCTGGGGGCCTAGCCATTATGCCAATAGTTTGCACTCCGACAACGAAGCGCTCTCTCTGTCTCTCTATCGCACTTATATATAAGAGTGATAGAGACAGAAAGCGCTTCGTTGTTGGAGCGCAAGCGATTGGCATGTTGGCTAGGCCCCCAGAATAGCTAAATTTACCTAATTTGGTTATTAAATTAAAAACAAAAATTGGCATCTTGGCAAGGCACATGGAAGCGTAGCCAACATGCCAAACGTTTGCGCCACGACAACAAAACGCTATATGTCTCTCTATCGCACTAATATGTAAGAGTGATAGAGACAGAAAGCGCTTCGTTGGCGGAGCGTAAGCGATTGGCATATTGGCTAGGCCCCCTGAACAGCTAAATTGTACCCAAAGATTTGGTTATTAAATTAAAAACAAAAATTGACATCTTGGCTAGGCACCTTGGGTGCGTAGCCAATATGCCAATCGTTTGCGCTACGAGAACGAAACGGTATCTCTGTCCCACTATCGCACTAATATGTAAGAGTGATAGAGACAGAAAGTGCTTCGTTGTCGGAGCACAAGCGATTGGCATCTTGGCTAGGCCCCCAGAAAAGCTAAATTTACTTAATGATTTGGTTATGAAATTAAAAACAAAAATTGTCATCTTTGCTTAGCACCTTGGGTGCGTAGCCAACATGCCAATCGTTTGCGCTACGACAACGAAACGCTATATATGTCTCTCTATTGCACTAATATGTAAGAGTGATAGAGACAGAAAGCGCTAAAAACAGCTAAATTGTACCTTATGATTTGGTTATTACATTAAAAACAAAAATTGGCATCTTAGCTAGGCACCCAATCGTTTGCGCTACGAGTGCTACGACAACGAAACGCTATCTGTCTCTGTATCGCACTAATATGTAAGAGTGATAGAGAGAGACTATGCGCAACTCTACGGAGCGTCAACGTTTGGCATGTTGGCTAAGCACCCTGATCGGATGATAGAAGTAGATAGCGTATAGCGGAACTCTTCAATGTGTACCTATACCTAAACTAAAGGAACAAATATCAAATCAATCCGACTTTTAAATAGAAGGGTGAAAATCAACTTACAAAATTTAACCAATTGTACTACAAAAATTAACGGTTACATATCAGAATACCGAAAGTTGATTTACCTAATGTCGAATCACCTATGCTCGATTCACCTATTTTTTTAAACACCTAATGGTTTATTAACCTAAGCTCATAACACCTAATGAACGAATTACCTAATGCACGTTTCACCTATAATTGTTTTACCTAAGCTCAGAATACCTATGGTCGATCTACCTAAACTTGATACACCTAATGCTTAAAATACCTAAAACCGATTTACCTAATACATGAAATACCTAAAGTTAATATACCTAATACACGAAACACCTAATTTTGATATACCTAATGCACAAATTACCTAAAGCTGACATACCGACTGCATGAATTACCTAAAGCTGTTACACCTAACGAACCAAACACCTAATGAAATGAAATGAAAATCTTTATTTCAGGCAACTAATGGCCCATACATAAATACCTTAAAACTAGCATACATATTATATAAAAATATATTTTATAACTAAACTTTAAAAAAAACTAAACACTACATATCACATTATGGCTGCGATGCATTACGCAACCCCGCAGTGTCAGGGAGCCGGCCGCGGAACCGCCGAAACTTGACACCCTTCGGCCAAAACTCCTCCTTGGTGAAGGTCGCTAGATGGTCAGTCGGAACGCTCACCACAAACGAATTAAAATTCGCATTAAAAAAGAAAGTCTAAAGTCGATATACCTAATGCACGGAATACCTAAAGTCGATATACCTAATCCACGTAATACCGAAAGTCGATATACCTAATGTCCGATATCCCTAAAGTTGATTTACCTATTGAACGAAATACCTAAAGTTAATATACCTAATGCACGTAACACATACAGTTGATATACCCATTAGGTACAGTCAACTGTAAAAATATGGGTGCACAAAAATATATCCCATAGCTCTTATGTCAGCGAATTAAGAACTATGGGACATATTTTTAAATAAGTTGACTACACCCATATTTTTACAGTTGACTGTATCTAATCAACGAAATACCTAAAGTCATTATAAAAAATTATTTACTGCAGATAATCTAAGTAAATATAGCATTAATAATTAAAATAAAAATAATATTGTAATAATGTAATTAATAGATACCTATAATAAAATTATTAAATTAAAAATGATAACATCTATACATTTATTAATTAAATTTAGATTAAAATTAAAAACTCTAAAACAAAAAGCAAAAAATAGTTTATATCGTATAATGTTACGCGCAGTCAAAAATAAATTAGAATGTCAAACTTAAATTAATTTATAATACAATCCTATTTTTTAGGGTTCCGTAGTCAACTAGGAACCCTTATAGTTTCGCCATGTCCGTCTGTCTGTCTGTCCGTCTGTCCGAGGCCTTGGTCCGTGATCGTTAGTGCTAGAAAGCTGCAATAAATCAATAAATCCAACAAACTCGTAGAAAATAATCTTTAAAAAACCTCGTCTACACGTAAAGTGGGGATGGAATTTTTTTTTCGCTTCAACCCTATAGTGTGTGGTATCGTTGGATAGGTTTTTAAAACGAATAGGGGTTTTCAACCAACATTTATTGACAAACTGAATATTTTCGGCAATAACCGCTCCGAAAGAAAAAATAAATGTGTCCCCCTCTAACATTTGAACAATGAATCCAAAAAATATAAAAAAAACCGTGGAACTAGAGCTTAAGAAAGACATTCAAAGAAAACTATAGCAAACATGATAAATTTATCCGTTTTAAATTATCGCAAAAAGTCTCCGCTTCATAGTAAAAACTAGAGATGCCACGAATATTCGGCAACTATTCGGTATTCGGCCTATTCGCCCATTTTGCCGAATATTCGATATTCGGCCGAATGTTGCCTACTATTCGGCCGAATACCGAATATCTAATTGCACCTACCTAAAACGAAAAATTACACAAAAAATAACCAAAAGCTAGGTATATTTAATATTTAAAATGAATTCTTGGAAAGTAGTTAAATACGAAGACACATTTGTTAGCATTTATTTTGTTGATTACAAAATATTTTATTTTTAATATGGATCTGATTTGATTGACTCTAACTACATTAAATTGAAATGTCATTAACGGAGATACATCAATGGCTGTCAAATAATTGTCTTAAGATAAACGTAAGCAAGACTAAAATTTTACAATTTAGAACGTACAAAACTAATTCAACCCCACTAAATGTTATCTTTGAAAATAATAAAATCGAGGAAGCCGATACAATCGCATTTTTAGGTATAAAAATGGATATTTATTTAAATTGGAAATCTCACATTAGTTATGTATGCGATAAGATAGATTGTTTCGTATTTGCCCTAAGACGACTGAGACAAGTTATTTCCCAAAAAGCAGCTATTACTGCCTATTATGTCTGCCTACTATACAATCCATTCTCAGCTACGGATTGATAATATAGGGCAATTCAGTTGACATTTATGATATTTTTAAGGCACAGAAAAAATGCATTAGAGCAATTTGCGGGGTACCCTACCGGGAAAGCTGCAAACCACTATTTTACTCGCTAAAGATATTACCAGTAGCATCTATGTATATAAAAGAGATATGTTTGTTTGTAAGACATAAGTAATCCACTACTGTTTAGATTGCAGTCAGAGATCTCACAACGGCCCACTAGATACTAATACAAACTTTTTTCTCCATTATTTCGCTTAGATTGTTGTAAGAGAAATGTGTTTTACATGTGCATAGTAATATATAATAAGTTGCCGACTCGGTTTAAGGAAATGCCTTTGTCAAAATTTAAAAGAAAATTATCCGAATGGCTTCTGGAGAAATGTTTCTATAAAGTACATACATTTTTAAATTGTAATGAAGTCTGAAATTTATTATTTATTAATTTTGTATTTTGTGTAATAATCTTCTTTTTTGTATTTCTTTCTTATTGTTGACACGTCTTATTGAATGATGTATATTTTATTATTGCTTGTTAATGTTATGGTATACAGAGTATTTGTAGTTAATGTATTCCATCACCTATTTATGTATTTCTACGCCAGTGATGGCAGAATATGCTGTTCTATACCAAAACACAACGACACCAAAATTGTACATACCATATTCTATGAAATAAATTTATGATTATGATTATGATTATGATTAATTAATTCTGTTCAACATAAAAATATATCTTCGCAAACGTTGTGCTTAGTTGGCGAACAGTTTTCATAATAATTGTGACTCAAAATATTCGCATGTCATGCCGAATATTCGGTCGCCCAATATTCGGTATTCGGTATTCGGCCAAATTCACTATTCGGGGCATCTCTAGTAAAAACTTAAAAAGACGTAATGCCACAGTTAAACGTTATTATGGCATTAAATGGTGGTGGCAGCTGAGCCCGCTGGTATTTCCATTTAATAGGTCATGGTAACCGTGGTAACCAATATGTCACTGTAAACGAAGTCATTCGGCCATGTTACAAATCTTATCTTATTGTTTTCGGGGGCCCTTGCGGATACACTTCGACCCATAGGGATCTTTTGTGCAGTTACCCCCTAGAAGAGATCCGTCAACTACTCAAGAGCTTTTCCCACCATATCCATGTGTCGGATGATGGAGCTCATGGGTAGCGTTTTAAAGTCCTTTGGTTCCAGGTATCCTGCTCCAAAGTCCTTCATTCTTTGTCTGGCGAGGGCGTGACATTCACACATTAAGTGTCTTACTGTCTCTTCCTCTTCGCCACACATACGACAATCGGTGTTGTCAGAGTGTCCCATCTTGGCCAGAAATCCTTTGACCCCGTAATGGCCAGTAAACACCCCCGTTATGATTTGGAGTTGTCTTTTGCTAAGTTTCCAAAGCTTTTTGCTCCAGCCGGAGTCTATTCCTTGCATAAAGCTTTGCATGCTTTAGACCCGTCAGACTATCCCATTCTTCCTGGTGTTTGGTCTTGGTATGGTCTTTAATAGTCATTGTGATGGTTCCCTGTGAGAGCCCCACGAATGGTTCCGGACCTATAAGGTTACTTACAGATCCGGCTCTGGCGAGTTCATCTGCATTTTCATTGCCTATGAATCCCTCGTGCCCTGTGATCCATACCAGTTGCACCCTGTTTTGCCTTCCAAGCTGGTTCAGAGCTTGGACGCCATTATATACCAGTCTAGAGTCCACTCTGGGCGCTTCGAGCGCTTTGAGAGCGGCCTGACTGTCGCTGAGTATATAGATATTCTTCCCTTGGGTTCGCCTAACTATATTCTCATGCACACAGGCAATTATAGCGAATGTCTCGGCTTGGAAGACAGTGGAGTAATTGCCCAATAATGGCCATGTTACAAAACTTACAGTAGGTATTTTCGTTCGTTAAAACATATACCAGCCTCAGGTATTTCGTGCATTAGGTATATCGACTTTAGGTGTTACGTGCATTAGGTATATTAGCTCTAGGTATTTCGTTCAATAGGTAAATCAACTTTAGGCATATCGTCCATTAGGTATATCGACTTTCGGTATAACATGCATTAGGTATATCGATTTTAGGTATTCCGTCCTTTAGGTATATCGACTTTAGGTATTTCGTTCGTTAGGTATAACAGTTTTAGGTATGTTATCCTTTAGGTAAATCAACTTTAGGTATATCGTTCATTAGGTATATCAGCTTTAGGTGGATCGTCCATTAGGTATGTCAGCTTTAGGTGTTTCATGCATTAGGTATAATAGCTTTAGGTAAAACGTGCGTTAGGTAAAATGTGCATTAGGTAAAACGTTAATTAGGTGTTTCATCCATTAGGTTAATTGAGATTAGGTATTATAAACTTAGGTCATTCAATATTTAGGTAAAATGATCGTTAGGTAATTTAAAAATAGGTGAATCGAACATAGGTGATTCGACATTAGGTAAGTTAATTTTCGGTATTCTGATATGTAACCTTCTAAATAACATTTTAATTGAATTAAACCTTAGTTAGAATAGCCTCACTTCTAGAATAATTATTCTGTTTTTTATTCCGCATTTAAAATAAAAGTCACATGATTTATTCACCTTAATTTTATTCTAAAATAACTAGTGCATGAATTATTCTAATTCAAATTGATTTGAATAAGAATAAAATTTCTGTTTAATTTTTATTCTTATTCAAGCTAATTTTTGCCCAACTCTGCCACCACCTATAAGAAATTGTACTTCGACAGCAACTTTTAAAAGTATGATTAAAAAGTATTTAATTGATCTTCAAACTTCCAACACATGAGCTGACGTACGGTGCCAGATGCTATTATTATAATTTCTTTAAGTTTAATTGTTTCAAGTTTACAAACAAGTATGTTCACCTACTCTTTAATTGTTTAAAGCACATATTACTTATATAGGTACTGTTTTTGTCTAATAATAGTTTAAACTCACTTTCCCACATGTTAGCTTGGTTTTATTCTGTTTTATTGTTTTAATTTTTTTTTTTTATGTTTTTCCTGGTTGCCCTGAAAACCAGCGCCATGACGAAGTATCTTAGTCATCGGCATATGCTGAGTGGCATCCATTTTGGTGTTAGAATATATTAGAATAAGATGTATTATAGGTTAAGTTTTATGTTTTACACCAAATAAAGTATTTCTTTCTTTCTTTCTTTCTTTATTATTTCTGAACGTATACTTCTGAGAGAGTAGTGCCCATATAAAAAAAATAATTGAGAGCCATGAATCTACATCATACAAAAATTTTGTGGGATTTGACTGAAACTACTTTTTCCCTATGTTTGTTGCGGGGTCCTCAAACAATAGGGTACGTAATATTTACAATATTGGCTAACGATGGTTCTTGAGATACTTAATAGGTACAATGCGACGACGACCGGTCTGGCCTAGTGGGTAGTGACCCTGCCTATGAAGCCGATGGTCCTGGGTTCGAATCCTGGTAAGGGCATTTATTTGTATGATGATATAGATATTTGTTCCTGAGTCATGGTTGTTTTCTATGTATTTAAGTATTTATATATTATATATATCGTTGTCTGAGTACCCACAACACAAGCCTTCTTGAGCTTACCGTGGGGCTTAGTCAATTTGTGTAAGAAATGTCGATGAAATGAAAGAAATGTCCTATAAAAAAAAATCCGTTTAATTTTTTATAAGACTAAAGGAGTATTTGTAATATTTTTTTCTGACTGTACCTGTCTGGTGTAAGCTTTATACTTCTCACCAAGACGATTCTAACTAGCTCTATAGCCCGCTCCACACTCGTGCGCGAATCGCGGCGCGAAGCCGCGAACGCGAGTGTGGAGTCGAGTTCGCAGATATGTAAAATCGACTCCACACTCGCGTTCGCGGCTTCGTGCCGCGATTCGCGCACGAGTGTGGAGCGGGATTATGAAGTTGTTTTGATTTATTACAGAATTTAAGTTTTGGTATAGTCGGACAAGACTGGTAGTACTAGTAATTATAACGACATAGTTGTTACATAATGTAGGATAGTATGCTTAGGTATGTTATTATTATTAAATATGTAGGAAATTAATTTCACATTTTAGGGCAGTCGACTCTGATGGTAAACAGCGTAGTCGTTCGGATCATTTATTTCGTGGCCCTGGGGCCCGTTTCACAAAAGCTTGTAACTTGTAATACAAGCGGATGTCACTTTTTGACAGCTTTTGTTAGAAAGGGACTTCCACTTATATTACAAGTTATAAGCTTTTGAGAAACGGGCCCCTGGACAATCATCATCAATATAATATTTTTCACATAGCTTGGGTACGGTGGCCATTGTCATCTCGATACAATTTATACAACTTACAACACAAAATTGTATTGTATGTGAAAAATAAATACTAGTTATAATAAATTTAGCGGATGAAAATACATAATCTACCATTCTATACCTAGCTAAGTAATAGCCTGTAGACACAGACA
The DNA here is from genome assembly GCF_910591565.1 of Cydia splendana. NCBI lineage: Eukaryota > Metazoa > Arthropoda > Insecta > Lepidoptera > Tortricidae > Cydia > Cydia splendana. The sequence continues at coordinate 12,715,978 of NC_085966.1, read as the reverse complement.
AGTCTATATAATGTAAACCAATTAGAGGGCGGCAGATGAGAAAACACTGCAATCTTGATTAATTTTCATTGGTATATTATCTTTTAATTACCTTTGGTTGGCTATACCCTGCGTAGATATGAATAAATTAGGTAATTTCTTTATGAGCAGTATTTCATTCCTTTTTATTATAAAACAGCGCAAGTACTCAATTAAGGAAAATTAAATTATATTGCTAAAATCATGACTTACGGAAAACCTATTATGCTGTGGATAGACAATGAGCAACTAGCCCATTGTTCATTTAACTTGTTTTTTTTACTGAAGCTACACGAGCGAACATGCGACGAACAATCGAAGCTAAGACAAACTGACGAAATACCGTAAAACGGGCTGGAAAGACACGATTTTCAACTTCCAGAACGATTTTAAACAATAATCCTAGGGATAAAAGCAAAAATGTATAGGTATTTAATTTTTTTAGTTTTAGTGAAAAATTGAGACTTCTATTAAATGCAACTATTCTAAAAATACTAATAATACCCACTATTTATTTATTTAATCTTTATTGCACAAAAGAAAAAGTTGTCGCATTTAGACGAAAATAAAAGCACTTTGTCAGCAGCTGTATTATACTCTGCTGTTTTTAGGGTTCCGTCGTACATCAAAAGGCAAAAACGGAACCCTTGTAGGATCACTCGTCCGTCTGTCTGTCTGTCCGTCTGTCACGGCCTATTTTCTCCGAAACTACTGGACCAATTAAGTTGAAATTTGATACCCACATGTAAATTTTTGACCCAAAGACGGACATCTAACGTAAACAAATGAATTTTAAACATGGGGGCCACTTTTGGGGAGTAAATGCGAAAATTAAAAAATAAAGTTTTTCAAACTATATTGTGTTTAATACTGTTTCTGTAATAAGTACCCCTTATTAAGGAAACTATTGTTACATACTAATGTTTTGTTTTTTATGTGAATTTCATAATTTAAATATTATTTAATCTTAATACCATTCCAATTAGCTGACCAAGGGCGGGTTTAAATTCAGCAAGCTGTACCCGCACCTTTTTCTTTACTTACACAATTTTTATATAAATACTTACCTACTTACTCCTTATACCATACCTAAGATGGACTAATTATACCTACCTAACCCTTATATTATACCTAAGAACTGATGTAAAAAGTAATGAAATAAACGCATTTGTATTTGTATTTTTTGTATTTTGTATTTATGTTACATATCAAATGAAAGAGATCATTATGAGAATCTCAAATATATTTTTTTTATAATATTTTAAAATATAGTGTTTAGAAGTTATTCAAGAAAATAGCCAAAAAATGACCATTCCCCCCCTTTATCTCTGAAACTACTGGGTCTAGAATTAGTTCTTTACCTATAGATGACAGGAAAACCTATTAGAAATGTGCAGTCAAGCGTGAGTCGGACTTAATTACTTAGTTTTTGATCCGACCCCTACGGGTTTTGTAAAGATATTTCACTCCCGTTTCATTTAAAAAAGTACATTGTTAAAAATTATGTTATGTACGGAACCCTTAGAACGCGAGTCCGACTCGCACTTTTTTTCCAAGATTTAGGTATACATCTTTCTTGACCACTTCACGAATAAATGCCCGGGAAGCTATTCGTCATAAAAATCTGTTACACACATTAAGGCCATTAAAGCTTGTGTTTTGGTTAGTTGAGGGCGATATTTATACATATTCTCGTACCTTATAGGACAATTTAAAAAACGAGTAGGTATTAAAGCAGTAGTCAGAAAAGTTTTTTTAAGCAGACTAAATTTTCAACAAAATGAGACAAATTGGTCTACATAGACATAATAGGTCTTGCGTACGGCTGCCCAAATTTAGGTACTGATTTCTTTTCAATGAAAGCACATAGGTACTAAGATTAAACATAGTTCAGACCTGGTTACTTACCAGAACCAACTTTTTTTGACAATTAAAACTTACAGGCCACACACTTACAACTACAGCTTAGGCTTACAGGCTGTCAGACAGATCAGTATCATATTGGAATGAGCTCTTATAACTAAAACTAGAATAATATTTGGTAGAGAAAAATGTCAAAATCAAAAAAGGATCCGAAAATTTCAAGTGTTTGACAATGACCCGGTAGGCTTTACAGGTCAGAAACTTAAATTTGACAAAAGCACTTTGTCACTATTAACATAATAAAAAACCAGCCGACCCTTGTTTAGTGCAAGGCACCACATTTATATAGGTATACATATAAATAAATACATGCTCTTACCGGGTTTTGAACCAGGTATCTCCAGCTTTGTAGGGAGTTTAACATATTTGTACCTACCTGTTTTTTTAAAACCGTTTAGCACTACAATGGCGCACTTTCCTTTACGTACGATTGCAAACTTTGTTTGTCTGAATAGACCCTTTTTATACGACGACGTTGACTGATGGCCCTAAAGAAAAAGTTTGACCGTGTTAGAAATATTACAGTAGGTAAGTACTGGTAAAGGGTAGCGAAGTGGAATAAACAAATCGGTAGACACGTACCTTGTTTGATGCAAAGACGGGATGACACTTATGTACATTGAATAATGTAACTCGTATCAGCTATAAAGCCCCATTTAGACGGTTCCAGAAATGGCATGCAATATTCGTTACATTGCTAATTACAGAGTACAATGAATTCAGTCGATCGACCAAATACCGCAATGTAACGAAAATTGCATGCAAGTTCTTGAACCGTTTAGATAAATGGAGCTTTAAGTAGGTATGAATTTTGAAATTAATTTTATGACATGAATTTGAATAAGTAAGTATACCTATACCTTATATGTATTTTGGTTTCTTAAACCTTGCTCAGAGACCGTAATTTATTGAAAGTTAATTTTCTTTATTCAAGAATTTGTTTCTTCAGTCTTGTAATAAATGAGTTCGTTGTACCTAATGTACCTACTTATAAGAAATATAATTTACACTGTACAATATACCGTCCAATATCGATAGGTATTAGAGAAATGGAACGTGACAAAAAGAAAGAAGCTTTCATTTCCTTATTGTCATAAGGATTCAAATAAAACTTATCTTTACTTTTAGATATAGGGGAGATTAGTCCAAACCCTTGACACGGGGTAAAACCAGGACACGGCAGTATGGCTACTTAGATATTCCAGATTGAGAAATGCTTTGGTCATTGCTGTCAACCATTTTAGTTATTTTGTCAACAAAAGTTGATAGACGTGCGTGCCGACGTAAAGAAATGAAATAAGAAAAATGATTTACCGGTGCCTGATGTAATAATTCCATGGATTCATCACCATACCAGTCTGTCGTATGTTGAGGGAAGGACAATTGGTATTTTTATGCGATTATATATGTTATAAGGATCAACAAAATTTACTTTGATTGATATTGCATCTAGTTTTTAGCTCAGCAGATTTTTAGTTTCTCGTAGGTACGTTCGGGTCAAAACCGGACACAATTTTGTACAACCTACGGAAAAACGATTGTTGGGTACGACGTATCAAGTGTAAAAAGTAAGCCCATGAAGGCTTTACTGGTTGGGAACCTGAAGAATTTGGCGAGTTCCAATGCTATTTTTATTTTACTAAGGTGCAAAATCGGGTATAGGATTTGGCATACCCGGTTTTGGACAAGGCATGGGGTACACCGTTCAAAATAAAAGTTTAAAATTTGATTGTTTTTTCGACATGTGATAATGACAATAGTGATCTCACTTAATAAATATGTAGATATAATTAAGTACACTACGCTCCCGATACGAACGGCTTAATAGCCGTCGTATCGGGAGCGCGGATCCGCGTACGAGGAAAATATTAGAAAAAAATAATCACGGCACACGAAAGGTTAAGTCAATTAAACAAAGACTAGTAAAGTTCCTATATTTCATATTGAAATGGTTTGGTTTTTATTTAACTTTTCCCTTAACGTCCTGGTTCAATCCAACTTTCCCCTATATCATCAAAAAATATACGTGGCATTTTCGCCGGACATATATTATAAAATACAAGATATATACAGGTGGCCCAAAAATACGTTGACAATAAATTATTGTATGTGCCTTTAATATTAATTATTCTGGTAAATTGTACGCTCCTTTGTTTTGTTGCTACTGTTAATTAGTAAAATTAGTATCTACAAAGGTAATTGATACTTGATGGTGTGTTGCAGATTTTCGTAAATATTTCCAAGAACGCACTGTAATATTATATTATAAACAGAATTATACACGGAACTCGCTACCTATAATTATGTGGTAATTTAATTTTAGGAATCAAAATAGGTATACCAGTTTTAAATTAAAGACAAAAAATGGTACAAGTTACGCTTCCGGCAGGACTTGAACCCGCAACCTCCGGAAGCGTAAATTTTTCCATTTTTTTCTTTAATATAAAATTTGGAATATCGCTCGCAGACGTATCTGCTTGTTTAAAAAATGGTTTAGGTATACCAGTGCCTAATATATATAACTTATTCTGATAACAAAAGTTTTTTGTTAAAAACGAAAACGTGTTCTAAAGGTGACATTCGGATGGCAACATATATGACAGATATAAGTCCATGTAAGTAGAAAAAAATGTTACGGTTACTTTAGAACGCGAACTGTATTAGAGACTAGCTGTGCCCGCGGCTCCGCCCGCGTGGAATTCGGTCTGTGTCAGTAAGCGGCTAATTTCTAATCCTAATTTCTCTCCCTCTCCCCTGGAGGCGGAACTTGAAGTAAAGTTGACATATGGATATGCTAGAGGACTGAAGTCCAGATAAAATATTTTACAATTAGGTACCACTAAATAAAACTATACTCCAAAATCAATAGTTTTATTAGCCCTTATTCAAATTTTACACGTGATTTAAACTTAGAGAATATAACCATACGGAGTGGTCATTAACAGGCGTTCCCCTCTGTCGAAAATAGGCGGCCAATGGTCAACTGACGTTTATCTGACATGGCTATGTTTACGTTAGTAGGTACACATTTGATGTGCCTCTCCCCCGCAAAAAACGGCAGACTATTTTGTACCGAAAATTATAGACATGGCGTCTCCGTTGGTTATATTCTCTAAGGATTTAAACGGCAGAGTAGTAGGTGTATATCGGACGATACAGTAAGGTATACGCGCGCGAGCGAAAGCGAAGCGGCCTGCCTGGCTAGAGCGCCACTCACCGTGGTCTTCTTCAGACTCCTGAGGAAGACCACGTGCCCCTTGTAACCTCAATGCGTTGCGAAACTTTCGCGAATGATTCGTTTTTTTTGGGAAGGCATGGTAATGCGTATAAAATGCGAGTCCCAAATCGTTTGACTCCGCAAACGGCCAGTGCCGGATTAAGATATTTTAATGCCCTAAGTATTTCTAGATCATGGTGGCCCCTCTCCCTAGGGTCATCAAGATTACATTGAATTTTTTTGTTAAATTGAGTGACGTTCATTGCTGCATTTCAGCGGAGAATGGAAATCAGTCACATCATTTTATCACGAAAATTGACAGTGCTGCAGCAGTAAAGTTGCAACAGAGTAATGCTGCTGCAGTCGCCACCCGAATGTCACCTTTATGATATCTTAGAAAGTTATTGAAAACGCGAGCGAAGCGAGCGCGTAAATTTTTCGATATAAAAAAACGCAATTTGACAGAGAGTTGTACATTTTTACTTTTAGTCCCAACCAGGTGCGAATCCAGGATTTCATACAGAGAAGGGATGGGACAGTTTTCAATCAGCCTAGCATATTGCTCGATATTTAAGCGTCTCAGCGAGGTTGTTTTCATACAGAAAAGATGCAAGAAAGCAGAGCTTGGAATTGACCAAATGAATTTAATTGGCGAAGTGTGAGCAAGGCAGAAGGCCCAGCTGCGAAAGTGGAAAGCTTGGATTTGGATCCACGCCCAAGTGTAATTAAGGCAGAAGATCAACTTTGTCGTAAGGCAGAAGGCCTCGCATAAGACCTAACGCCGAACTGCAAAAGAGTGGCTTGAAATCGAATCTATGCATGTAATCACGACTCTTCTACTGCTCGCTCTTTGGCTTCACTCGAAAGCGCTACTTGATAGGATGCTTTTAGTTTTCGGCTTTCACGGGGCCCCTTATAACCCTTTGACAGTTAGGTCTCAGGATCGCGGCTAAGGAACAACTCGGCTTGGCCGACAAATCTGGCGTCCAAGAGAGCAAAATTCGCAATAAAATCGGTAACCTATGTCGAAAAAATCGGCTGGCCGCAAGCCCGAAAGCAAGATGGTTTTCCATGACTTTAAGGGCCTCCGCGTAAGGTCAAATCGAAAGCCTACGTTGGAGATGTTCTTACGTACCCTCACTCTCTTACTTGATCCCTACGCCCTTCGTTATTAGATAGGTACTTGTATACGTATAAAAGTTTCATGTAGGTACCTACTCCACGACGACTGCAATACTGATGCAGCCTGCGCGTTTTTTTGCCTTCGGTTTTGGTGCCCCCTAGACGTGGTGCCCTAAGCAAGTGCTTATTTTGGTTAAAAGGTTTAATCCGGCACTGCATATGACAGAGGTCAATGTATTTTTTCCAAAATACCCACCTTCGTGGCCATTATTAACTGCTTAAAGGAGGCGATTCGTATGAATATGGATTTGATATGGATGCGATATAATTACGATTAGGTATAATTCATGACGGAGAAAATAAATAATTTTAAATAATTTTATGCAATTATACGCTTGTTGATATGTGTGTTTATTTTACCACTACGTAACTATGTAAACTCATTTTTAGTTTTCTTGGTTACTTAATGTTTACTCGGCTCCCCAAAAGATGGCACTGTGCAGTGAAGGGCAATTAATTTACTGTCGTTTAATTTTGTTGTATTATTAAATCAACACAATTATTCAATTAAATTTGTTGATATCCGTACGATTGATTGAAATTTTAGAAGAGGGGTCTTCTAAACTTAGAGTTAATTTGGCAAAATCCTTCCTCTGTGGCTTATTTATGTCACAACGTATTAAATTCAGCGCCATCTGTTAGTTTACCAGGGTACTCTATAGTGGTAGCACATATTTGAAAAAAGTTTGCCCGTCCTTCCTAAGTAGCGCCATAAGATTCAGGGGCAAACTTAAGTCAATCGAGTGTTGTGGCTACCCCCCCTTTTAGGGGTTGAATTTTTATAGCCTATAACCTGGCCGGGGATTTTCTCGACAGATTAGTAAAGTTTTCATCAAAATCCGTTCAGCCGTTTTCACGTGATGCGCGTTCAAATAAACAGACAAACAGATAAACAGACAAACTGTTGGAACGTGTTCTGTTATCAATTGTAAGTATCCCCAGCCAACTTTTTTTCAAATATCTTCCATGTACAGACTTTCGACCCTCTTCAGCTTTATTATATATATATAAAATATATAAAATATAAATAAATATATATTGGGGACATCTTACACAGATTAACCTAGCCCCAAACTAAGCAAAGCTTGTACTATGGGTGCTAGGCGACGATATACATACTTATATAGATAAATACATACTTATATACATAGAAAACACCCATGACTCAGGAACAAATATATAGAAGAAATATATATAGAAGATAGATAAATCTCTACCTATTTAATATCCGGATGGAAGATACTTTTCGAGCGTTGTTTCATCCGCTAATTAATATTGATGATCACTGTACCTTCATATTATCTTAAATGTATTATTACTTTGATTTGTAGTTATTCTGCAACTTTCACCATATTCATGATTGTGTAGCTATGTTAACCTTCTTCTCTGGAACTTATAACTCAAACGTTCTAGTAACTAACTAAACTAACGGATCAAAATTGCACTATATTATGAAGATAACCAAATAAATGAGACGTATCGTTATAAACTAAGACGCGACGTCGGCGTAAACAGGCGTAAACAAATGCCACAGCACGGTGTTTGCGAAAGCTGGCACACAGTAAACACAGTCCGAATTATGGCTTCAGGCAACATTATTTACAGCCGGCTTTCGCTCCCGACTCTCGGCACACACCGGCGCAACGTAACGCACAATTTATACACGCATTACTGTTACATCTGATTATAAAACACTCACGTCAGGAGGCCTATTGAAACTTTAAAAATCACATATTAATCTGTTTTTGTTTGCTGTGTATCCCGCTATTACCAATACTATTTAAGCACAAGTGCGGGCGGACAGCTGCCAAGATATCAAGTAATATGTATACCTATAAAAGATCAGGACAAGATTCCCAAAGTTCGAATTGGCCTTAAAGCGTGCTTATTACCCCAAACCGTTTATACATACGTTTATTTTCAGGTTTCGGAGAACCTCAAGGATGTGAAAAACCACATTATGTATGGCATCAATCATACAGAATATGAATTTGAAATTTATGAGCCGATACGAAACAATGGATTAAATAAAAATGTTTCAATTGAAGAAAATTCTACATTGTATACGAACGAGACATGGGCGGACTACGAGAGCTGGTGTTCAGCGAGCACTTCGACGGGAGATTTCCTGACGTCACCGCTGTTTCAAGCGTGTGTTTACTTTATGTACTGCACAGTGTTTGTGGTGGCCCTCGCGGGCAACGGGCTAGTGTGTTTCGTGGTGCAGACGTCACCGCGCATGAAGACGGTGACGAACTACTTTATAGTGAATTTAGCAGTTGGGGACATTCTGATGACTCTGTTCTGCGTGCCGTTCTCATTCGTGTCGATGCTAGTGTTGCGCTACTGGCCTTTCGGCGCCGTTATGTGCAAGGTGGTGAACTACTCGCAGGCCGTGTCCGTGCTTGTGTCCGCGTACACGCTGCTCGCCATCTCTATCGACCGTTACATGGCTATAATGCGCCCGCTTCGGCCGCGCTTAGGAAAAGCTGCGGCCAAGCTCGTGGTGGCAGCCGTGTGGGGAGGCGCACTCGCTACAGCTGCTCCAATCCCCGTCGTATCGACACTCCAAAGGCCGACGGAGTGGTATAAAATATGTCAAGCGTGAGTAAATACGTGAGTGTTCATAAAATTGAAAAATGTTGTAATTTTTTATTGAAATAGTTTTGAGGAAATAATATTATGTAATTTTCCCAGAGACATTTGCCTCGAACAGTGGGAACGGGTCGAGCAGAGTACGCAGTACACATGCGCTCTGCTGGCGCTGCAGTTCGCGCTGCCGCTGTGTGCGCTCGTGTGCACGTACGCGCGCATTGCGCACGCCGTGTGGGGCGGCCGCCCGCCCGGCGAGGCGCAGAGCGCACGTGATACACGCATGCAGCGCTCTAAGCGAAAGGTGAGTTCGCATCACTTTTTACAGTTCGTCTGTAATATTATAAGTTACCCTTGTTCTACAGTCCACGATGCAATAAAATTGAGCTTGTTCGTGTGCACGTAAACGCACATAACTACGTTGCTGTGTAGGGCAGCCGCTGACATGCGCACAATCCCGATTAATTGAAATTGTACCAAAAATTACCTACCATTACTTAGGTACTGGGGTAAAGTTGTTGTTTAACTCCTAATATTGATACCCGAGTAAGCTAAATATTGAGCGTTGCGATGATGTCAAGGCACGAGGGTTAAACAAACTTTGCTACCCAATGAAACACAACTTGAAGAAACAGCTCAAAATATTCATCATATTTCTTTGCCACTGTTGTGGATAAAATGCAACGTTCTCAGTTTTTGAACAATAAAGAGAGCCTTTACACATTAATAAACATCAATAATAGCTTTATTAAATACTTGAAGTAGCGAATCCTTTTACTGAACTGAACATCTAGTATTTTGGACACGTAATGTGTATGTACACATCACGTGTCCAAAATACGTGAGTTTTCCAACGAAAACTTTTACCTCATTGTCTCATTGTATTAACGAGTTTGAAGTAAAGTATCTGTTTTAACGTAAAAAGTTTAAAGCCGGTTGTTTTTGTGCGTGGGCCGCGTGAGCCATTTCATTCATTCATTACCTACTGCCAAACAGCTTTGTAACTTGAAAAAAAAACTCGGAAACAAAAAAGAAACAACAGTAATGAGATTAAATGGCGTCCTAAAAACTTGTAAAAATAACAGTGGCCTAATTATTTTTATAAGACTGTCTTACAGTTAACACGTACACTTAGCTTAACCCCGGATTAGTGGAATGGTGCAAGTGGCGCGTAGCCGCTTAGATTTTGTTTAATGTATTTAGATAGAACTTATTTACAATTTTGTCTCGCTGTACCATATTTTTAGACAATGTTCGTCGTATATTTAATAAAGCATCAAGATGTACCTGTCTTGAAAGTGAATACGCAAAACTCGATAAGTTGTAATTTTAGTTACCAATACATTTTTATTTATGTAAATGTACTTATTCAACATTTACATAAATAAAAATGTATTGTGAAATGTGTGCATACAGCGAGCTACAATGCTATATTGAATCTTGATAAATAGTTGAACTGACTGTAATAAAGAATATATTGAATCTTGATAAATTGTCGAACTATTTGGTCGGGCTATATGTATATACATAGAGTTAAACACAAAAAAATCTGCAGAGATTTGGACAGCACAAGCAGCGCAGGTGTTATTTTAAACGTCATACTTCTATGAAATTATAACGTATTAACACTGGCACTGCGTGTGCTGTCAAAATCTCTGCAGACTTTTCTTGGTCTAACTCTACATAGGTATTTTAAAATGTGTGTGCTTACACTATTCAATAATTACGGAAATAACGACCTATATAAGATTCCACGTGAAAATATTATAGGCAAAACTGCGTTTGTCTCACAAACAATCATTATAGAAAACTGAAAAATTATGAGTTAATTTATGTATGTTAGATATGTAGATATTTAATCCATCTATTGTTTTAATAATGCTGTTGTTTGCAGATGGTCAAGATGATGGTGATGGTAGTAGCCGTGTTTACAATTTGCTGGTTGCCACTAAACGTGTTTATAGTAAGTGCTTATTACCTATCATTGCTTATTATGTACATACGTTGTAAGTCAAGCATTTACAATTTCATTTTACCCATTATAAAGCGCCTACTTAATAACCAAACCAGCTCCTTTTGTATTTTTTCAAAGTGAGGGGAAAGGAAAGTTTAGACGTTATCTTGACAAATTATAGGCAATGATTTAAATGTGTGTGGGTAGGCTACCCACAGGCTCGATGGTATTTGATAAAGCCGCAAAACATCAAGACCATTTTATTTTTATCCCTAAGTGCGGGTAAAAATACGTTTTAATAAAAGATTTCGTTTCATTTTAGATTTAATTGTGAAAAAATAAAATTCGTGGTACAGTCAGTAACAGAAGTTGCTAAGCGGGCCAACGTGTTCAAAGTTATCTTGATGAGACTTTATTGTTAAGAGAATAAGAGCGTGTCAAGGTCATTTTTAACACTTCGCCCGCTTAGCAAATTCTGCTGCTGACTGTGGTAAAATCACAAAAAAAAATAGGTCAAAGCGCCCTACTCAAATACCTTAAAGCGCCCACGTGATAGCATAACTGATCTATTAAATGCGTTATTAGTTAGAAGGGATTAATTAACACAGGTTTAACTTTTAATCACTAGTAGGTATCTACCTGCCCACTTCCCTCACCTGAAAAAAATACGCCAAAGCTGTACTATTACATTCGTAAATCTGTACGATGGTGGCTACATTATTTTGTTTTATCATACTATATTGTGAGTTTCATTTAATGACTGTATTGTGGGCTGTGGCACAGGTGTTGTGGACGACGCACGAGAGCGACGCGGAGTGGGGCGCGTGGCCGGGCATGCCGTACGTGTGGTTCGCGAGCCACTGGCTGGCCATGAGCCACTCCTGCTACAACCCCATCATCTACTGCTACATGAACGCGCGCTACCGCCGCGGGTTCAAACAGGTCTGCATCGTGTATTGTGGCACAGGTGTTGTGGACGACGCACGAGAGCGACGCGGAGTGGGGCGCGTGGCCGGGCATGCCGTACGTGTGGTTCGGGAGCCACTGGCTGGCCATGAGCCACTCCTGCTACAACCCCATCATCTACTGCTACATGAACGCGCGCTGCCGCCGCGCGTTCAAACAGGTCTGCATCTTGTATTGTGGCACAGGTGTTGTGGACGACGCACGAGAGCGACGCGGAGTGGGGCGCGTGGCCGGGCATGCCGTTCGTGTGGTTCGCGAGCCACTGGCTGGCCATGAGCCACTCCTGCTACAACCCCATCATCTACTGCTACATGAACGCGCGCTACCGCCGCGGGTTCAAACAGGTCTGCATCTTGTATTGTGGCACAGGTGTTGTGGATGTGGACGACGCACGAGAGCGACGCGGAGTGGGGCGCGTGGCCGGGCATGCCGTACGTGTGGTTCACGAGCCACTGGCTGGCCACGAGCCACTCCTGCTACAACCCCATCATCTACTGCTATATGAACGCGCGCTACCGCCGCGGGTTTAAGCAGGTTTCCACTTTGTATAGTATAGCCTAATGGGGCCGGCTATAAGCTGCTTTTTAATGGCTATACATTATCAAACTGTTGCATAAAAAGTACAGTAGTTACGATATACTTACAATTACCCATTACTATAAAATAGTATTTACTTTAAAATTTACTTTCTATTTCGACGTAGTAATCTCATAAATTACGGATATTACTGGATATAAAACTTCATTTGCTACTGCTATCATAAAATCTACTTCAGACCTTGTCGTTTGTTCACAGGCGTTAGCTGGACTGCTATGCATGAGACTGGAAGTCACTCAGCGCTCCTGTCACCGATCAAGTATGTGTGATGGGTTGCCGATGTCAGGTTAGTCTTCAGAGTTTGTATTAGGGCTCCCGGTATCCGTGTTACACGCCGAAACGAATACCCGTGTTCTTAAGACCGGCGGTGCTAAGAACACGGTTTACACGGAACCGCCGGGATCCGGATACGTATCCAAGAACCGTTCCCAAGAAACGTTTCTCAGATACGTATCTCCGTTTACACGGATACTTAAGACCGGCCCGAACGGATCCGAAACAGTTTGAGCTAATCAATGCTCTAGCTCTGGGTATGCAAGGTCTAGTATTGAATGTTGACTTCAGATGAACTCGTTTAGCGTACGAATTTTTTTTTAAATTATTTATAACAGTTTTAACACATGTGTTAATATAACATATTTAACCAACTATACAATACAGGGTCATTTTTGGACCGTATGCCATATTGTGCGAGGTGATTAGTTAGGCCATACTGAACAACTTTTTGTATGGGACCAACTCCGAAATCACAAAATTTTTTTTGGCCGTTTCATACATTTTGGTCGAGTGGATGTCGACGTTTTCTATGGGAAGGCCAATTTTTTTTTGGGATTTCGAGGTTGGTCCCATAGAAAAAGTTGTTCAGTATGACCTACCTAATCACCTCGCACAATATGGCTAACGGTCCAAAAATGACTCTGTATATGAATGGAAGTAGGTGTCCCTATTCTACATAGTCTACTATTTTTAAATTTTAACTTACTCGTCCCTAGTTTAGAACCTTAATTAGGGTTCCGTACCCAAAGGGTAAAACGGGACCCTATTACTAAGACTCCGCTGTCCGTCCGTCCGTCCGTCTGTCACCAGGCTGTATCTCGTGATCTGTGATAGCTAGACAGCTGAAATTCTCATAGATGATGTATTTCCGTTGCCGCTATAACAACAAATACTAAAAACAGAATAAAATAAAGACTTAAGTGGGGCTCTGGGACTTAAGTACTTGGATGGGTCACCGTTTTTGTAGTTAATGGTACGGAACCCTTCGTGTGGCCAATTTATTTTTACTATAATTGCTTTTAAGTTAATTTCATTACATATTACATTTCAATCAAAGAAACACATTTTATATATAATGGTGTAAGTTATATAGTTTCGCGAAGAATAGGTACACAACACACAAATACTACCTACTACTACTTTGTGGTTATTTGTTATTTTTATCAATTACCTAACTGTTAACTAATCTACCAACGAAGCAAAAAAACTACAGCGGCATTTGAAACGCAGGATTTCACGCGAGAACCTTAAAAACCTATGCAACCGTGGTTACCTTGCAATTATATTGTTACATTATATTTACATTAAAATAGATCTCAAAATTGGTAATCATTCATGTTGACTGGGGTCACTTTCATACTAGTGCTCAGGTAATAAATGCCGGCCGGTGGTTGTCCATTCATTAGAACGTGTTGTTTTCCAATACCCTTTTGTCTGATATCGCAGAAAACAACTAGCGTCCCAAACCATAATCAGAACTGCCATAGCTAATTATAAGCTTTATGTCGGTGTAATAAGGAGAACCTGTCTACACATATATGAAATTGTAACAAATGCAGCGGCTAAAATTAAAGAACCAAATGAACACGAAATAAATATGACTTTTAAGATATTGTGTTTAGGTAAGTAGGTATGACTCCAGTTCGCCACTTAGTCGGCCAATTCGTAAAATACAGTCTTTCCAAGTTACTTTAATTTAAAATCTTTTTGTTGTTTTGTTGCTAAAATTGTAAATAATATTTATTAGTACAGTCTTAAAGTTCATTTTATATGACAATAAGATAATGAATTTAAGAAAAGTCTTACTTTTCATAAATTCATACTGAATTATATTAAAAGTTGTAAATACATTACTTATTGGCAGTTACACATGATTACAGTGTAAACTCTTTATAACGTCACTCGATTTAACGACAAACTCCTTAAAATGTCGAAATTGCTTGACTTTGGTTGGTTTACTATACAGTAATACACTCTATATAGCGTCACGCTCACTCTATTTAACGACAACAATACGGCATAATACATCATTAAGAAATACTTTCTAAGTTGCCGAAATTGATATAAACTGCAACTGTGTACGTTTTTTTGTTTGCTGTTTTGTTGTTTTATTATCTAGCACGTGTTTACTTCGACTGACGTACCGGAGATTCTAAGAAAATTTGTCTTTTGTTTTTGTATGATCAACTTGGACATGTTTACCTCGGGCACTAGACTTTTGACAAGATGTTACACTTTATAAATTAATAGGCGTTGTTATTTGTATGAAATGAATGTTCTTCTTGTGCAAAATGTGTCCTAAGTATATTATAAACAGATACATTAGAATATTTAGAATAGTAAGATGACCTTTTTATTTCACTCCATTTAACAACCACTCTCTATACTTAACGTCGAAAAATCCGCAGTCCCTTCAGTGTCGTTATATAGAGTTTACACTGTATTTATTAATTTTTACAAGGTTTACTATAATAATACTAAGATGTCTGGCTTACGTAACTTAAAAATAATTAGATTAAAAAATATACATTTCTTATTGACAGAATATATTCGTAAAAACTCACACATACAATATACAGAATACAAATTATTAAAAATATAAGAACTGTTTAAAAATATGCAATTGGTAAGAATATTGTATACTTACCTACCACCACCTACCAGATCATGCATGGCCAGATTTTAACGTAAAGTCTTTATACTCTTTATTGCTTTTATTTTTTTTAAGCACTTTAAATTTATTGCTATCAAGTTATATTAATAAACCATAAAGTATTTGAAGTCTTATATAAAATACTATTTTGATAAGTAGCATAGGTATACCTATTATATTTCTAATTTTCTACTCGTATTTGCAACATTGCAAGCAAAAACTACCTGGTCAGGAAAGGGTTCTGTAAACCGTTTATTGAATTTCGACTCTATGAACCCCGGAATAAGGTTAAATATGATGGAAACTCGTCATGAATCTTTTGTCTAACTCTTAAGTACGCCGCGCCGGTTCGTTCCTTCGCTACTCGTCAAGGACGTGTCCGGAGCCACGGGTAAATAAGATCCGTTTCTTCGAATACCCGTTTATCCGTGGAGACGGATCTTAATTACACGTTTCTTAATTACACGTGCGGAACGGGCCAGAAAACCGTGTACGTGTTATTCGGAAACGGGTATTCGAAACGTGTAAACGAAACACGGACTCGACCGCGAGCCCTAGTTTGTATAGCTAGTCCTACAGCCTACGGTTACGAATTTAGTACGTCATATACAGAGCAACTTTGTTTTACGAAGGCTGATTTGATGTCTGATAATAATCGGTGATATTTTTCTAATACTTATCTTCTCTTCTGGTTGACGTAACTGGTGACCGAAGAGCTGGCGGCTATCTCGCACAAGATTTTAGATTTAAACTTGTTATTAATTTCGTTTAGTAGTACCACTATATACATATTGTATGTAAATAAACGATTCATACTTATCTACTATACCCAACAAACAAAAATTCCTCTTGTATTGGCTTATATTGCCAAAAATAATATTCTTATATGAGCCAAATTATCGCTAATAAGGGTGCATTTGGGCACAAATTATAAGGACAATTACCTTATATCCCCCTTGTAGTTGCTTTATTGTGAGCTTTCTTAATCTTGTACGTGCTTTATTATGACACGCAACAAGGAAGTCAAACTTATAATGGTAAGGAAAGTGCTCTTAAAAAGCTAATATACTTATAAGAATTATATTGAAAGCATTAATAAGGGCAATAGCCCTTATACACATTTTATTATAGTCAGATTTAAGGGAGTAAAACTCATAACGGCAAAACAGAGGCTCTTAAAAAGTCTTTGGGATTTTTAACTGTACGTTTAATAGGTCTCTGTAATAGGTCTTTTTTCTTAGTGATTTACATTTTTGTAACAGTTTGACAGCGACTGAATATATATAGTTCGTTGCAGTTTGACAAAAAATTTACAAGTGTCATCCATTTTACTGAAAAAAAAATTGAATTTATATATATATATATATATATATATATATATATATATATATATATATTACCCGAATGTTTACATATTTACTATGAAAACTGTGTGGGAATTCAATTTCATGATAAAATGTGATATGCAGTGTGTTGTATTATCAACGCGTCCTTGTATTTAAGCGGTTTTGTGCTAAAAATGCGGTAAATTATTTTGTCATGTTTTGAGCAAGGCCATTATAAGATGTACTCATATAAATTTTGCTTGTCCGCAGATTATACAGTGGTAGTATTCGCGAATGTTGTCAATTTTTTTAAATCAAAAGATCTCAATTTACATAACTTGAGATGGCCATGGAACTGGACTCATTTTATACTAAAAAATAAATGTTCTAATTGTAGACATCCGACTCATCCAAATTTACCATTACACGTTTAATCCAGTAACTTTGTCGAATTTTGTAACCTGGCTCTTTTGCGTCAAATCCGCTAGTTCTGATTTTTTGCAGACTTATTTATGATGTTGGCCCAAAGAATAATACAAGTTTGTGACTTCGAGCGCCGAACGCAACTTTGCCAAATATCGAAAAACGCGCGAAAATTTCGATTTTATTTTAGATTTGAGCGATTATAACCCTAAAGAACTAGTTTTTGATAGTGCCTTTTCAGGGCGTTTTTAAGTGGACTAGATTGGCTACAGTACGAGACTAGAATTGTCTCTGTACATTTAATAGTTTCCGAGATAAAGCCTTTCAAAGTTTATAATTTTTTTCGAACTTGTATTCGTAGGCTAAGTAAGTGCAGTGAGTATGCACTTTTGTCTCAGGCGATGCCGCTTGTCACAATTGTTTCTAAGGTCAAACACACTTTTTCGGTTTACATATTGATTAGTGTTTAGAATGAGTTCATACATTTGCTGCTAAACTTAAGTACAATCTCGTTAGATCGATGTTCGTAATGACATTGATATGTCACAGATTTCAATTGTTTGGTTGAGTTAAATGTAATGCCCGTGTTACAACAACGCTATATGCTACATTTAATTACTTTTTAACTTTTATTTCAAAAAATCCAATTCTTTTTTAAATTAACTATGCCATTTAGTTCTCTTAAACGTACTTTAGACCTTCATGTATGCCGACGACGTGGCTGTTGTTGTGTCCGCCCCTACATACGACGAGCTCGAACTCAAACTTAACTCGATCGCCGCATCACTCTCTAATTGGTTTGACATTAACGGACTTATCCTAAACACGAGCAAAACGCATTACATCGGCTTTGATCTGTCTGGGCGGCAGGTTAGGCAGCTGTCAGTAATTGCGAATGACACTGTAATCAGCCAAGTAATGAACTCCAAATTTCTTGGCTTTGAGCTAGACAGCTGCCTCACCTGGAGTGGCCATATAGACCAAATGTGCAAGAAACCCGCAACGGCATGCTTTGCGTTAAAGCGGCTGGCTCGAGTACTTCCATTTGAAATGGTCCGAGCGTGCTATTTCGCGTCAGTCCACGCTCTCCTGCAGTACGGAGTTGAACTGTGGGCCGGTGCCGCCGATTGGGAGGGAGTCTTCCGGCTCCAAAAGCGCGCCGTCCGCGCGATAGTTCGCGTCCCTCAATGTCACTCCGCGAGGCCTCTGTTCAAGTCGTTGGGAATACTCACGCTTCCCTCGCTTCTAATAATGCAAATGGCAATAAATACACGTGATGAAGTAGACTCCAATCCAATCATCGAAGCCCCGCGTAGGTACGCAATGCGCAGCGCGCGCGCTGGAATGCTGCCACTCGCGTCGCACAGACTCGCGAAAACCAAAAAGCTAAGTCATGTAATGGGTCGAAAAGTGTACAATTGCCTTCCGCGTGAAATTGTTACTGCAAAAAGTGCGTCAATGTTCAAAACTAAACTTAAACACTGGCTCCTCGAGCAGACGTTCTATGACCACAAAGAGCTATTTATAAGTAAACCTATGTCATAGAATAAGAATAATATTATGTAATACCTTCCTACATATTGTAGTACCTATTAATTTAATTTTATATTATTAATAAATGATGATTATGATTATGATTATGATTATTACTTAACCATACCCCGAAGTAAACAGAATTCAATAAAAACACGGTGTATTTAATTAACTCTCGTTTTCTGTCAAAAGTGTAAAGAGAAACAAAATACTCATGCTCCATAAAATTATCCTATACGGAACCACTGGCTGATCATTTGGTATCAGATTGTTCATTTCGTAGTGGCGAATCTAGTTATGTAAAACCTTTTAATACAACACCTTAGAGAATAATGCCTTTATAATTATTATATAAGTGAATATGGATTGCTTTAATTCTTGTAAGTACCATATAAAATGCTATAATTTGTTTGTTGGATAGACAATCTAATAACATGCTCCTATGAGTCAAAAAGCGTCATAGTTATTTTGTGCATTTCTTTTATAAGAATAATTGGCCACATTAAAAGCTACACTGCTTTGAATATTATACAGCTAAAAAGCAATGTAACCAGCCTCTATAAGAACAAAACATTTTGAACCCTTATTGTAGCCATATTAGTTGGATTTATTAACGTGTACATGGCCAAATTATAAGAATAAAGGTAATATTAGCCAAATCTTCTTATAATGAGCCTCTATAAGAACAAAACATTTTGAACCCTTATTGTAGCCATATTAATTGGATTTATTAACGAGTACATGGCCAAATTATAAAAATAAAGGTAATATTAGCCAAATCTTCTTATAATGAGCCGTATAAAGGTACCTTGACATAATGAATGCTATTTAAAAAAAACTATGAGTGTTTAGCCCTTATAGATTTAATTTTATAAGGATATTTTGTTTGTTGGGTATATATTATTATAAGTAAGGTATGCATATAATACGTTAGAAAAGGTGTTCCACTACTCACGGCAGGCAATATGACTTTAATAGCATCAAAATTCCGTGTGCTGAGTACTTTCCGAGAGACTGTCATCTTTTACGACTGTGCTAATGTGCCTTTATGTCCTCTTTGCAATTACGTTTTACCCATTCTCTTGGAGTACTTACATGCTTATTTCCATATACATAATTACATATAAAATAAGTAAAAGGACGTAATGTGTCGTGTGTCATACCTACACGGCAAGTAAAGCCAGATATATCCTTCACCATGTTGCGGATTTTCAGTGGTAGGTACTAGGTACCTACTAATTTATTTTACTGGCTAACTCTTTGACAACAGACAGCGATGTAAAACGAGAAGAAACACTAGTTAGGACATGAAGACAAATCTATTGATGTATTAATAATCAAAATCGGCAAACGCGTATGGTCTCTAGAGTATCACAACGGGACACACATACATATTAGATACATAGACTGGTGTAGGTACACATTACTCTCCTTTGCGTTGCGCTGTTGGGTAAAAATAAACGTTCAGTTGATGCATGAACCCTTTACTTGTCATGGCATTATAACACTTTAAACTCATGCGTTTTGTACACATATTTAATTACACGAATGGGTCTACCGCGATATAATTTCATTGTTTTTACCTTAAATTCTGAAGTTTCAGCTGAGTTGCCCCATGGCAAGCCGAATATAAGCCTTTTATCAAACAAACAATGTAACGCAAATTGCAAGACAGCTTAGATTGTTAACAAATTTAATTAAACTGTAATTTAGCGTAAATAAATGAGTGCCCGTGACGTGACACTCATTGTATAGTTTATTGTTTTATGTACTAATTTGAAATTGATGAGTTTTACTCAAACGTGACTATGTGGCCCTATTTTAACAGTCATTAAATAAGCATTAAGGTTTACTCGGCTAATTCCGAATGTCGAACTGTCGGATAATTCCGAAAAGAGACTTTTATTATGATGGAATTAAGGGTGATTTTCATCTGAATTTCGGAATTATCCGACAGTTTTCGACATTCGGAATTAGCCGAGTAAACCTTATCACAAAGGTAACAATAAAAAAGTTTTCTAGTTACCACACACCTAATGTGCCGGCTTTGATGGAGTGTATGGCTGGAAACTGCTGCTGTTAAAAGTAAATGGTTATATGATAATGTGATGAATCAAAGTCCTTCGTACAATCAATTGCCTTTATTTTACTCTAAGTTCCTACTTCAACACTTTCGACATTCTTAACTTAACAAGCAGTAAGCCTTCCTACTCAATGTTACCGGTTCAAGCGCCAAAGCGAGAATGCCCCTTCCATCTCATGGTAAGTTACATTTATACTTTTTCATCATTTGAATTGGCGGGTAGGAGAGTAGGGTCATTTTCGCGACTACCGACATATTAATTAACAAATATTCGGGTAAACACAAATCACATTTCTAATCACTACCCACTGAATGCCATAAGTTTAACATAACGCACACAAAATAATTATAATTTATTCTTGAAATCTTATGAAATATCACACTCGGCCATCCGACTGCGTGCTACCTCCGGTGCACGATCAACAATAATATCACACTCGGCCGTGTTGCCCGATGCCTTTTCAATCCTATTATAGTTAGACTAGTCTGTTTATACAATACCAATACTCTTCATTGTACACCAGAATACAATAAAATAATACAAAGAATTACAGCAACTCTAGTAGAGGTAAACTTCAAATTATTTAATTTACTCATGGTATCCGGTATTGCAGATGTAAACGGTATTCATTCTTCAGACTAGTATTACTATTACATAAAAAGGGATACCTATTTAAATACCTACTTATACTACTGATCATGTTAACGTTCACGAAATACATCGTCCACACTGTCAACCCCATACGATTAGTTATTTTAGCTTATTACACGCAGGATTACAGACATTATTATCGGCACGTACTTATAGAATAAGCCCAAATTTCATTGCATTGATTTTAGTACTGTAACATACTTATAACAAACATGGCACGAGCAATACAATTTAGCCTGATATATCAGAATAAGAAGAAAGAGACAACTACCACAGTATGAGCCATAATAACTGACATCAATAATCAAATTTTTAGTCCTTTTATGGTAAATGTAAGAACTGTTTATGGGTATAATGTTTTGGGGAAGCTACGTAATTACATTAATGGCTTAATCAGGTTTGTAATTAACAGTTGCAATTATCTAATATTTTCTCTCTGAAATCAAACATTTTTTTTTCAAATTACAATACTAGTTACATGCTTGATGACGTCCTCTACTGTAGGTCCTTCTTGAGCGTCGCCTTGACTCCCGCGGTCCTTCTTCGTGCGGGTCATCTGAGAGAGGCCCTCGTCGTCAGCGCCTGCTGTGGTGACGACATCTGTATTCAGGCTGTTCTCACGCTCGGCTGTCGCAGTCCACAGCGTCCTCTGCGGTAGATTCACCGTCGCTAACCTCCAGCGTCTACCGCGACTCTGCATCAGTCTTGCTCGTGACGGCAGTCTAGGTGATCTCGGGGTGTCAATATTGGAATCCATTTTACCCTGTAATTAAATTTCAGTGCGCTGCATGATTGGTTGTTAAACTTTCTTCTCACCCTACACTTATTTAAACTCATAATAAACTCTTTAAACTCATAATAAACTCTTTAAACTCATAGTAAACTCTTTAAACTCAAAATAAACTCTTTAAACTCAAAATAAACTCTTTAAACTCAAAATAAACTCTTTAAACTCAAAATAAACTCTTTAAACTCAAAATAAACTCTTTAAACTCAAAATAAACTCTTTAAACTCAAAATAAACTCTTTAAACTCAAAATAAACTCTTTAATCTCAAAATAAACTCTTTAATCTCAAACTAAACTCTTTAAACTCAAAATAAACTCTTTAAACTCAAAATAAACTCTTTAAACTCAAAATAAACTCTTTAAACTCAAAATAAACTCTTTAAACTCAAAATAAACTCTTTAAACTCAAAATAAACTCTTTAAACTCAAAATAAACTCTTTAAACTCAAAATAAACTCTTTAAACTCAAAATAAACTCTTTAAACTCAAAATAAACTCTTTGAACTCAAAATAAACTCTTTGAACTCAAAATAAACTCTTTAAACTCAAAATAAACTCTTTAAACTCAAAATAAACTCTTTAAACTCAAAATAAACTCTTTAAACTCAAAATAAACTCTTTAAACTCAAAATAAACTCTTTAATCTCAAAATAAACTCTTTAATCTCAAACTAAACTCTTTAAACTCAAAATAAACTCTTTAAACTCAAAAGAAACTCTTTAAACTCAAAATAAACTCTTTAAACTCAAAATAAACTCTTTAAACTCAAAATAAACTCTTTAAACTCAAAATAAACTCTTTAAACTCAAAATAAACTCTTTAAACTCAAAATAAACTCTTTAAACTCAAAATAAACTCTTTAAACTGAAAATAAACTCTTTAAACTCAAAATAAACTCTTTAAACCCAAAATAAACTCTTTAACTCTTTAAACTCAAGATAAACTCTTTAAATTTTTAAACTCTTTAAGATCTCTGGCAGCACACTACATGGCCGCACTCATAAACAGCACACCTACATGGCTGTAGACTCTAGCAGCGCACTACATGGCCACATTCATAAACAGCTCTAGACTATTCAGACAATTCGTACTATATACTCGTATTAAACTCAAACTCATATTAAGCTCAAACTCAAAATCGTATTAAGCTCAAACTCAAAATCGTATTAAGCTCAAACTCAAAATCGTATTAAGCTCAAACTCAAAATCGTATTAAGCTCAAACTCAAAATCGTATTAAGCTCAAACTCAAAATCGTATTAAGCTCAAACTCAAAATCGTATTAAGCTCAAACTCAAAATCGTATTAAGCTTAAACTCAAAATCGTATTAAGCTCAAACTCAAAATCGTATTAAGCTCAAACTCAAAATCGTATTAAGCTCAAACTCAAAATCGTATTAAGCTCAAACTCACAATCGTATTAAGTTCAACCTCACAATCGTATTAAGCTCAACCTCAAAATCGTATTAAGCTCAAACTCAAAATCGTATTAAGCTCAAACTCAAAATCGTATTAAACTCAAAATCGTATTAATTAAACTCAAAATCGTATTAATTAAACTCAAAATCGTATTAATTAAACTCAAAATCGTATTAATTAAACTCAAAATCGTATTAATTAAACTCAAAATCGTATTAATTAAACTCAAAATCGTATTAATTAAACTCAAAATCGTATTAATTAAACTCAAAATCGTATTAATTAAACTCAAAATCGTATTAATTAAACTCAAAATCGTATTAATTAAACTCAAAACCGTATGAACCTCAAAATCGTATTAGACTCAAAATCGTATTAGACTCAAAATCGTATTAGACTCAAAATCGTATTAGACTCAAAATCGTATTAGACTCAAAATCGTATTAGACTCAAAATCGTATTAGACTCAAAATCGTATTAGACTCAAAATCGTATTAGACTCAAAATCGTATTAGACTCAAAATCGTATTAGACTCAAAATCGTATTAGACTCAAAATCGTATTAGACTCAAACTCGTATAAGACTCAAACTCGTATAAGACTCAAACTCGTATTTGACTCAAACTCGTATTAAATTCTCTGGTAGCACACTACATGGCTACACTCACAAACAGCACATCTACATGGCTGTAGACTCTAGCAGCACACTACATGGCCGCACTCATAAACAGCACATCTACATGGCTGTAAACATTAGACCCGGTTATATGATACCACCTACATGATATCTAGAACCCTAAGAGTCTGACTATTAGTACACCACATACATGGTGACTAACTACATGCTAACTACACCTTTACCCACCTACATATATAACTAAACATTAGACCCGGTTATATGATACCACCTACATGATATCTAGAACCATTAATGTCGGACTATAGTACACCACATACATGGTGACTAACTACACTTTTACCTACATACATAGGTAACTAAACATTAGACCCGGTTATATGATACCACCTACATGATATCTAGAACCATTAATGTCTGACTATAGTACACCACATACATGGTGACTAACTACATGCTAACTACACTTTTACCTACATACATAGGTAAATAAACATTAGACCCGGTTATATGATACCACCTACATGATATCTAGAACCATTAGAGTCTGACTATAGTACACCTACATGGTGACATTGGTGACTAACTACATGCTAACTATACTTTTACCCACCTACATAGGTAACTAAACATTAGACCCGGTTATATTACCTACATGGTACACATACATAATAGCCAAATCAATATTGAAAGTTTAATTGTTGTTACCAAACCACGTAATTGTCGTTACACGGCACTTAAGGTACATAGTAATCACTTAAGACACTCTTCATTCATTTCAAAACTAACCAGAGGCGGTTATCAAGCATGACTTGCTATTGGATCATTTAGCTCATACTAAATATACCTACTATTTAATAGATTAGGTTCAGTATTCGAAACTCAAATATAGGATGCACATGTATGTAAACACTTTCATTTAACGACAGTACGTATTTCAACTAGATCTGCATATCAACCGAGAACTTCTGCATGTCTCTTCACAATATGGGCATATTAAAATTTAAAACCACTAAAATTTAAAATCAGTTAAATAAAATTGTTCCTTTAACGACAATAAACGTACTTGCCTTTAATGGTACACGTACAGTACTTGTTTGTTTTGTAATTGCTAACGGATTCATTAAATATTTATCCAAATCGTATCCATTGTATTCAACTTCGCTAAACATTGATACTACACAAAAATAAAAATAACATCTTATGTACAGTGCAGTAGTAACTGCACTGTACATAATCGTAATATGACTCTTGTAAAAAGTTACCCGCAGAGTTATAAATTACGTAACAAGTCTACTTCGTTACTTCAACTTGACTATGATCGCGTATCTGCATATTATTAATCAGGTTTTGAGATTATAAGCATTACACAACTTAAAACTTACTACCATAACGTCAGAGTAAGTATATAAAATATGTATGTATATAAAATATGTATATGTAGATATACTAGGTACTCACACGTTCTGGTCCTTTTATGGGCGCCGTGTTACCACTTCTGACTTGTGATGAATCAAAGTCCTTCGTACAATCAATTGCCTTTATTTTACTCTAAGTTCCTACTTCGACACTTTCGACATTCTTAACTTAACAAGCAGTAAGCCTTCCTACTCAATGTTACCGGTTCAAGCGCCAAAGCGAGAATGCCCCTTCCATCTCATGGTAAGTTACATTTATACTTTTTCATCATTTGAATTGGCGGGTAGGAGAGTAGGGTCATTTTCGCGACTACCGACATATTAATTAACAAATATTCGGGTAAACACAAATCACATTTCTAATCACTACCCACTGAATGCCATAAGTTTAACATAACGCACACAAAATAATTATAATTTATTCTTGAAATCTTATGAAATATCACAATAATAAAACTCAGAATAAACGAACAAGCATATAGCACGTTTCAAAAGAAAAAAATGATAAAACTTGGCAACGAACAGGTACACACATCGTAAGTTATTTGATAATTGTGTCAGGTTGTCTTGGTAGCTGCAGCTGTGATGATGTGACCGTTTGCTATACAGTGTGTTACCAGGACCTTGGCCTTTTTTAAGGGAGGTTAAACTATCGTATATCTATAATGTAACCATGACATTAATTTAATTAATAAACTAAATTTCAGACTTCGTTAACTTTCTAACAAAATTTTAATTGCCCGCAATGTACAGCACAGTAAATTGACAAGTAAGTGCTAATGACAGCTCTTCATACTTTGTTTATTACGAAATTTATTTCAAGATGCACTTAAGATAACTACACCAAATTAAAGCCACTCTGGTCTCATTGATAAAGACTTTACTACCAACTAAATTAAACTTAAATACGAACCCCACATTTTAATAAAATAATACATTACCCCACATAATACGAGTACCTGACGTTGGTTTGGTACCTGTCTGAAGTGCTCGAGAATCCTTTCCTCAACTTGCACTGGCATGATCCCGTGCATGGCCCTTTCAGGCTGACCAGGGGCGATTGGCATATTCTCACGAACTCGCTGAAACGCCGCTGTTATCAATCGAGCATTGTGTGGATGTCGTCAATTTGGGAAGTGTTTCCTATAAAGCCTTAAGCCTTGAGCTGCAGTTCCACGCGTATCAACAACTCTCGAGCATTGTAACTCATTTTAAAGAAAAGCTAATACCAGTTTTTCTAATATTTTTTAGTTTGTTTTGACAATCCGACGTGTTGACGACTTTTGAAATTGTCATGTCCTTGTACCACGTGCGTTAGCGATATGAGTAACGACAATTACGCAGTACACCCACTACATTGCGTGTGCGAATTTTGGAAATTTAATTGAGCAGTTAATTTACATAATTATGATTTGCTAATACACGCAAACAACTGCTAATGGATCATATTATTACCAGTTTTAATAAAAGCCCGATGGCCGGTAACACACTGTATATCATCCGTCATCTAAGTCCGTCATACTCGTACCGAAAATGACATTAAAACAAAAAACAAAATCTGACACTTAGCTGCTTTGTTACTGCACACCGTTGTATGGGGACCTTGCACTTTGAGACTATGCGCTGAAACTTGGCACAGTTGATTCTTAGCTGGTCTTGAGCAGATACAGACCGGGAGCCGTCGAGAGCCACCTCTCATTTAGTGAGGGGGGAGGGGGAAAGTTCGACGCTGCCGCGCTTCACTTGGAGCAACATTTCTCTAAAACTATACCTATTAGGGAATGTAATATATCATTTTCGGATAAATTAAGGATGAGGAATCTAGTTTTGGAACAAAAACAATGCACTTTCTAACAAAAAAAAAGCATAAAGTAGAAAAGACTAAAAAACGTATTTTTGATTTTTTCATAATTACCAATTTTTTTTTAAAGTGTAGCAGGAATCTGAAAACAAAAAATACAGTCGTAAAGCTACACTTATTACGTTTAAGAAAATATATAGTTTAATATACAAAACTGTTGATAAATGGGAGATAAAAAATAATATTAAGCGTGGGTCAGAGTGATCTCAATACAAAATATTATGAATGTGGGAAAGTTACTTATAATTTGTTCTACAATCGTTTATTTTTCTTGTTTTTCGTAAATAACTCGTAAACGGTAGCCCACAGCAAAAAAATATCTGTTACGTAAATAATCTGTTTCAGATTTCTTATAAAATAAGTACTACTGTTTTTCGGTACCATCAATATTAAAAAAAAGATTGAAGGGAGAAAATAAATACTTAGGTCCCCTTTTTTAGTCATTCGTAAATAACTCGTAAACGAAGGCCAATAGCAAAAAAATTTTTAGTACATGAATAATTTACGAATGACTAAAAAAGAGGACCTTAGTATTTATTTTCTCCCTTCAATATTTTTTTTAATATTGACCTTAGCGAAAAAAAGGAGCACTTATTTTATAAGAAATCTGAAACAGATTATTTACGTAAAAGATATTTTTTTGCTGTGGGCTACCGTTTACGAGTTATTTACGAAAAACTAAAAAATAAACGATTGTAGAACAAATTATAAGTAACTTTCCCACATTCATAATATTTTGTATTGAGATCACTCTGGCCCACGCTTAATATTATTTTTTATCTCCCATTTATCAACAGTTTTGTATAATAAACTATATATATTCTTAAACGTAATAAGTGTAGCTTTACAACTATATTTTTTGTTTTCAGATTCCTACTACACTTAAAAAAAAATTTGGTAATTATGAAAAAATCCAAGATACGTTTTTTTGTCTTTTCTACTTTATGTTTTTTTTTTGTTAGAAAGTGCATTGTTTTGGTTCCAAAAAAAAATCCTCATCCTTAATTTAACCGAAAATGATATATCACATGCCCTAATACGTACAGTTTTAGAGAAATGTTGCTCCAAGTGAAGCGCGGCGGCGTCGAACTTCCCCCCCTCCCCCCCACTAAATGAGACGTGGCTCTCGAGGTCTCCCGGTCTGTATCTGCTCATGACCAGCTAAGAATCAACTGTGCCAAGTTTCAGCGCATAGTCACAAAGTGCAAGGTGTCGTGCACTAACAAACTAGCTAACTCCTTTAACATCATATTACTACTTATTCAATGTCAACATTAAATTTTATTCTTATATTTGGTTGTTAAAAGGAGCGTACAAGAACTATAGGGGCAACACAGGAGCCCCCTGTTTATTCGCGCGAAGTATAAATGTCTAGTTTAAGCTTCCAATATAGGCCACAGGATGGCAGAACTCCTTCAACAGAAACACAAGGGCCCGAAGCAGACGAAGCAAAGCACGTAGGAGTCTCAGGGAAAATTTCTATATAAAAGACAATAGGTTAACCTACTCTTTGACTGCCTACTACTGCCTACGCCTACCAATTATGGTTCATAGTACAGCCTGCTCGTATTCAAAGGACCAGAATGCAAAAAAATATATGACATGTCGCCAATAGCGACTAAAATTACAAGTGAGTCTAGGTAATCGTTACGTTGTGATCTAAATATGTGAAACACCTAATATTTTTTTCGCGATAACATGAAAATGAGTGGTCGTAAGAAATGGGTAAACCAATATTGCGGTGTCATCGAACAACCCATTTGATTTTGATGTCACTTTAACGACGGGGAAGAGAGTGGAATATATTTTTCTGGATCTTCCGTTCAATAACACACAACAAAAGTGGCAGTCAATGAATCAATCACAATTTAGCAATCATATTTATGATTTTGTATCCTAGATGTTGGGTTTGATTTTGTACTGTAGGAAATATTGATTAGCAGGTAGAGTCGTAGAACTTTGCGCGTGGGCGTATTATGAAACCTGTTCACAATTTGCACGAGCCAAAAGTCTGTGGGTAGGTATTAATATGAGACAAGCTAGTTAGTCGTTATTTTGTCTAAAAGTCTCCTAGAAATATATCGCTCGTGTCATGTCAGATCTGGGTATATTTGGTATAGTCTGTCCGCTTTTCTAAGTAAATCTATGGTGAACTTGATCATAGAAATCGGTCAGGCTATATATTTCGATTTAGTATGATATCCTGAACACAAATATATGAGATGACCAGCGCGAAAATGGTGGAGGTAGTATCAGTGACGTCATAAAGTCGGCGGTACAAAGAATTAATTAGTTTTTTCATTTAAAGATACCATGTGGGGTATTAAATGAACGAAGGTCATCCATGAAATATGCAATAAGATTTGGAGGACTGGCCAGTGGCCAGATGACTGGACGCAGTCCGCTGTTGTACCTCTGCATAAGAAGGGCTCTACAAGGAAATGCGAAAATTATCGAACTTTGTCTCTCATGTCGCATGCAAGCAAGATACTCCTTCGCATTATAAACGCTAGGCTTTCTTCCTTCGTTGATCACCAGATACCGAGCGAACAATCCGGTTTTGTGGCTGGTAAGGGAACTCGCGAGCAAATCCTGAACGTCCGACTTCTCATTGAGAAATGTCGTGAGTTTAACAAGCCACTGGTATTGTGCTTCATTGATTACGCTAAGGCGTTTGACTGCGTCCAGTGGAGTACGATGTTAGATGTGATGATCGAGATGGGCGTGCCTGAACACCTTACTTTTTTGGTGCAGAATTTTTTACCTCGATGGTTCGAGCTTCGTGAAACTGGAAAGTGAACAGTCAAATAATTTCCATGCAGAACGAGGCGTTCGTCAAGGCTGTATTCTGTCGCCGAAACTTTTTAATTTGTACGGCGAACATATTATGAGGAAGTCATTGGACGGCTGGAAAGGCGGTATCGTAGTGGGTGGACACAGGGTCAGCAATCTGAGATACGCAGACGATACGACGATAGTGGCATCGAGCGAAGAGGAGATGGCAACTCTTCTGAAGAAAATTGAGGTTGAGAGTACTAGGCTTGGTCTTAAGATTAACCATTCCAAAACGAAAGTAATGGTGGTTGACCGAGCTAATCTACTTCCCATCACCGATGCACTCAGTAAATATGACAAAGTGAGTGAGTTTGTGTATCTCGGGTCGCTGATAACCTGTGATGGTGGCTGCACTGGCGAAATACGCCGTAGATCTGGCATGGCAAAAAGTGCAATGGCGAACCTCGACAAGATATGGAGGAACAGAAGTATTCGTCGTTCAACCAAGGTGCGCTTGACCCAATCTCTGGTATTCTCGATCTTCGTTTACGGTGCCGAGACATGGAGCTTGAAAAGTCGCGACAGGGCAAAAATCGACGCTTTTGAGATGTGGTGTTGGCGAAAGCTCCTACGCATACCCTGGACGGCTATGAGAACCAATAAGTCTATCCTAGAGGAGCTGAAGATCACCACACGGCTCTCTACAAAATGTCAAGAACGCGCGCTCAGCTTCTTTGGTCATATCATGCGGTCTAAAAAGCACGACCTAGAAAGGCAGATTATCTTGGGCCAAATAGAGGGCAAGCGAGCGCGAGGAAAAGCACCCACGAGATGGTCTGATGTTGTGAAGAGGGTGGTTGGCGGCAACATGCAGTGCGTGACCCATATGGCCTATGATCGCACACTGTGGAGACGTAGCATACATGGTCGCGATCCTCAGCAATGAGGGACCGAGGAAGAAGAAGGGGTATTAAATGAAAGGGTTTTGTGAGTAGATTACAAATATATAACATACTATAACTTTTTCACTACTCGTTCTAACAAAAAAAAATCACAATGCGGAATTGATTTTGCTCTGCTTTAGATTGAATGGATTATTCCAAAATTATATACCAAGTGACTACATATATCCTCTATATAATGTTCAAAAATAATTAACCAGAAATATTAAATAATAAGAGAAGTACATCAATTTGAATAACAGTATAATTTTCTGTTATAGGAAACTACTAAAATACTTACTATTATTTTTACTTATTATTTATTTATTTAGTCATATGTTATGGCATGAATACAATATCTAGATTCATCATCCAATGGGCAAAAGTAAAAGCCATAAATAAACGCGTTGATCGATTTAGACTTTCTAGCATTTGTAACAGTTAAAGAAGACGATGGTTTACAACAGCTGTGTGTGATGACAAACGGCATAATAAGAAGACTCAAGGTGACTAAAAAGGCAATGTAGTATCATTACAGATGGGATCTGCAGAATACGTATCCAAAGTTGTCGACATCGACATACAACACGTTAGGCGTCTGCTCTTTAGTCGCTCAAGGCCGGGGTACATGTTTGAAGTAAACATTCTGGCCACTGGGGCATAAAAGCTTGTTAACATCATTCTGAATTTTGTAACGAACGACAGGGATGCAGCAATACGTAGACTTGAGATGGAGATGTCTGCATGGTGTATCAAGTACTACAAAATTAAGGAAGGTGTAAGAAGTATTAACACTTGAAAGGACCTTTGAGTTGATGGGCCATAAACATTTCTGAAAAAGGGTGTGGACAATACAATAAAAGTTAATGACCCGGGTGCTTACTAATACTTACTTAAACTTTAAGAAAAATATATCATGCTTTTCTTATTCCAATATCAAGTATTGAAAAAATATATCCCGCCTGTACACTACATATAAAATAGTGCAGCATAAAAACTAGCTTTTGATTCTCTTTGCGATGTTAACAGGAAAGACGTGAACAAGTTAAGTGTAAGTACAATAAATTGTGTATGACCCTGATACATACTGTGTGGCTTAAAATAACTGCATTCCCATTGCCAGGGAGGTTTTGGGATTATATTGAGCAACTTTTATTACGGGACCAACCCCGAAATCGCGAAAAAAATATTTGGCTGTTTCGTACATTTTGGCTGGTCCATTTTCTATGGGAAGGTAAATTATTTTTTTCGCGATTTCGGGGTTAGTCCCATGGTAAAAGTTGCTCACTATAATCCCAAAACCTCCCTGGCAATGGGAATGCTGTTATTTTTTAGCCACCGTGTATATAATATATTTTTCCTACCACTATCTTAAATCGATAAAATATAGGTACACAGAAAACCAGATAAGTAGAGTTGCCTAGTTATATGTCTTTGTGTCTATCTGTTATACGTATAGGTATATGTCTGGGGTCAGGAGCCACTTGTCCTCATTCAGATTAATTGGGAGTCCTCGCTCAAATGTTTGTTAATGTCTATAATGTCATTAATGTCGTGGCCAGGACAAAGGACATTACCGTTATGAGGGCATTGGGCAGCCAAATGAATATTTCACCAAATTATATTGTATTAGTAAGATCACCACATATTCTTAATTTAACGAGTCATTTCATTTATGAAATAATATTACTTACTCGTTGCAATCCGATAATGCACGAATAAAATAAGAATACGAACCATGTTTGTACAAAACGTGTTCCTCCAATACCTATTTGACACCATCTATTGAACGGATATTGATTTATTTTGAGCAGAGGTCTAAACTCCGAACAAAATGGATGGAATTGAGACCTGCCGCGTTAGTGTCGCCATCTACCAACAACCTCAATATTGGAGGAACGAGATTGTGTACAGATATTTTTTTTTTCCAACTTATTTTATTCGTCCATCGTAAATATTTTACTGGACTCACTTGAACGGTTTCATTCAACATAAAAATTAAATTTTAATAATAAAATTCAAAATATAAGGGGTATTGTAACGTAGGTACTGTTTATTATGTTAATACCTTAAGCTAGTAATACAGTAAAATTATACATTTTGCGTTTGCGTCAAATCCGGTAGTTCTTATTTTTTGCAGACTTGTTTATGATTTGGGCCCAATGAATAATCCAAGTTTGTGACCTCGAGCGCCGAACGCAACTTTGTCAAAAATCGAATAAACCGCAATTTTTTTTAGATTTGGGCGATTATAACCCTAAAGTACTAGTTTTTGATAGTAACTTCCGAGGGCGTTTTTAAAGTAGACTAAATTTGCTACAATAAGACACTAGAATTGTCTCTGTACATCTAATATTTTCCGAGATAAAGCCTTTCAAAATGTATAATTTTTTCGAACTTGTAGTCGTAGACTAAGTAAGTGCAGTGAGTATACACTTTTGTCTCAGGCGATGCCGGTTGGCAAAATTGTTTCTAAGGTCAATCAAAGCTGATTTGGCCCGGTAGCCACAACATCATAACCAAGTCTGCAAAACATCAGAACTACCGGATTTGACGCAAAAGAGCCAGGTTACAAAATTCGACAAAGTTACTGGATTATAGGACGTTTTGTGACTTTTAAATAATGTTTGCAGATCAAACAATAACACTATCAAGAGTAATGAAATCTGCTCACTTTCTATAATTATAATTTCCAAACTATCACAAGTTTTTTTCGGTCTTGTTTGTAACTCCTCAAATAAATTTTCGTTTAAAAAGTGTTAACATTCAACGTGTATTTGACGGTTATTGATATTAAATTTAATGAATGAAACTCCTATTAAATCTGTTAAATCAGTGCGTCGCACACAAATAGGTACTGACCATAGTAAAACCTAGTACGTTTTACTATGGTCAGTATGCGTGTAAAACTAATCGCGTTCTCGAATCTCGTTACGTGAAAAGCTCTTTCGAGATTATACACATAAATATAGTCTCACAGCACCGGTAATGGTGTTTCAAGCGGGGCTAGGTTGCACCTTTACTAGATAAGGCACATTTGCGTACAGAGGTTACCTATGGAAGCCATTTTTGCTCGCTTGATACAAGTAACGCTGGAAAACAAATCGACGCTGGAAAGGAGAAATTGGATATGCGACAAGCAGCTAACTTTACGGGGGAGCCAAAAAACTGCAACACTTTCTAAAAAAAATTCATCAAAATTCCTAATGATGACGAATTTCCTAAATGAGAAATTTTATATGGTTATAGTGATGTATTCTACATTATCCTATTATTATTTTACCTTCAAATGAGTTATTTAAGAATTTAGTGTCGCTTAAGCAAAATGGTCGTAAAAATAAATTTAGATAAATTTATCTTACCGACATGTATCACAGGAAATTAGTCAGGTAAAGAACTCTAAGCTAAATTTGTTGTCAGAATTGATCGAGTAAAAACTATCTTATTGCAAAGTATGCTTATTTTATAGTCAAGCAATAAAGTATAACCGTAAAATTTGACAAAAAACAAATCAAAATAAATTATCTAACCACTTTTTAAGGAGCAATTTCAAACTCGATAAGCTGCTTATGCGACACATTCAACCTATGATACATCTACATTCTATGAGTTTTATAGTTATCATTGTTATCAACCACAAGGAAATGATTGTCATACCTACGCATATAAAAAAAACACCCTTTAAGGAATTTGTATAGCTTTATTTCAAATAAGAAGTTATGTAACGAGTCTTAAGATAACAAGTGTACCATTTCTATTTGAGATCAAAATGGCTTAAAAAGGGTCAACTTAATTACGAGGCACCAGTAAGAATGGGAAATTAATATTATAACCAAAATACGAAAAAATATTATCTTGTGTTTTCATACCTTAGATTAACATAATTTTATTTTATCTATTTTTTCCCTTACTTGGCATTTACTGATATTATGAAAAATAACAACAACAAAAAGAAAGTACTTAAGTTAAAAAAATTTACTAGGCAACTTCCAACAAATTTCAGGTAAAATGGAATAAACGACAATTTTTTTATATCTGAAATTAGGTAAATGATGATAAACGCCAATAGTTCACATTTGACAGTTAAGTAAATTTATCCATATGACATTAAAACCTATTATTCGGTCAGGTAAAAATAGTTAACCGACAGTGAAAGGCTAGTTGTCATAAGGCAAAATTATCCAAGTTAACCCTTTATAAGACAGAGACGATTTGGAAACCACTTAGTTAATAAACATTTACGGAGAAGAACATCCTCTTTTTTATTTAACTATAATGGTATTATATAGCGAATATATCAGGCTTTCTTCCCTCATTCATACTTTTTCGGTCAGTATTTAATTTTAGTGTAATTAATTAATCTATAGTATGTGGTCAATTTATGCACTAGTTATGCCTTTCAAGGGAAGCAAGCTATCGTCATTGTTTCCATTATACTATTAAAAATATACACGTTATTATCAATTGAAAGTACTCTTTGATAGAAAGAGACTTCCGCTTGTAAATTGTATCGTGAAACGGGCCACAGGTTATAATTTTTTCAGTGATATTCGTATATTAATCCTACCCACTCCAAGAGACGCATTAATGTTCGATTTACCGTATGTAGTCAATTAAACGCCAGTCTGTACAGTACGGTTACCATCAGTTTGTCACTGACATAAACGCCGTCCAGAACGTAATTTACTTTCTATACATCCCGTTTGCACTAATATGCGAGTGCGAGCGAGATGTATAGAAAGTAAATTACGTTCTCGACGGCGTTTATGTCAGTAAGCG
Source organism: Cydia splendana (assembly GCF_910591565.1). NCBI lineage: Eukaryota > Metazoa > Arthropoda > Insecta > Lepidoptera > Tortricidae > Cydia > Cydia splendana. The sequence continues at coordinate 12,679,967 of NC_085966.1, read as the reverse complement.
ACACTAAAGTCGTCAGATGGGTACGAAACCTAATCCATTCGATGCAGAAAAATCTGGCGATTCCAACGATGTATATAACTCAATATCTCTGAAAATGTCGTTTATCCAATTTCTCCTTTCCAGCGTCGAAATTTATTTTACAATTTCACTCTGCAAGAAAGTCAGCAGCTGAAGCCTGGTTTAAAGTTTTATACGTTGCTGAATGTCAAACTTCTGAAGTGGGATTGACTCGTTTTGTCGGCCACCTGAGCACATTTGTATCATGAATTCACATCTATTCATACAGCAACGGAGCCACGCTGTTACGTCGTCGCCCAAATCTAATGTTTAATTTGTCTTTGGTTTTTATTTGTAGTTTTTTTTTGTTGTTTTCTTGTATTCTTATTTTGTAGTTTCACAGTGCCTTAGTTTATACTGTAATGCTGTGTCACTTATTTGAGTAATAAATAAAGAATTAAAATCTATTTTCGGACACATTATTCTGCCTGAATAATGTATGACTTGGTTATTTTTGAATAGCAAAAATAATTTATAAATGTAGTAAAGTCGCCATAAACTTTCAAATAGGTACGCGCAGATTTAGGTCGGTAAGTACCTACCTAATTCTGCGCGTACCTAACAGGACGGGACGGTTTGTCCTGTTAAGTTCGTAAAACAAAGTTCGCAAATTGATCGTCCCCGTTCAACTTAGGTATAGTTTAACTTTAACCCGGAGCAATATTTAAATTAATTTCAGTTTGGTGATAATTGTTGTTGTTCTTTTGGATAAGGTATAAATAGATAAATGAAAAATACCTAGTTGGTTAAATGTGGAGTTTGTACGTCGCAAACTGTTGAAATAATTATTTGTATTACAACGGGGAAAAGTTGTTGTTTAACTCCTACTGCTGATACCGAACAAGCGAAAGATTGCAAAATTGTTCGAAAGTTAAACAAACTTTAACAAAAAATATTTGACTGGAAAAAGAAAAACAAACGGGCGCCTACAGAACTAGGTATTATCATCTAGTACTTATTCTAAATAAAATATTAAAAGTAGGGAAAATTACTCGTAAGTTCTGAAGGTTAAACAAGATGGCTAATATTTTTCTAAAATAAGATACCTGCCTAGTTTTAGATACTACACAAAAACAGATTTTAAGTAATTATTTGCTGCTTTACTCATAAATATGCCTTATTATTAAACAAAATATAGTATACTTATTGTTTGTTAAGCCGATTACGGCCGAGTAGCATTATTTAAATAGGTTTTTCGCATCTACCAAACGCTGTTTAGGCGTTTCATCGCACAGTAGGTCTATTTGTATTTAAATATAAAAATATAGGCAAAGGCACTTTCGTATAATATGCTACAGAGCGCCTCGAGGCACTATTTAGTATTTACACTCAGCTGCGCTTAATGTAAATATAACGCTATAGTATGTAAATGTCTATTTACCTACTTTTTATCTATCGAATTGTCTGACCTTTAAAAAACCTTTTCCCTTTGTACGTTCTTGTTGTACTTACATTGTGCAACAAGGGGTTACCCTGAAATATTGGAAACGAAAAAATTGGTAGAAAACATTGATATTTCACGTGTAGGTACTGCGGCGCTATTATAACCTTTTAAATGCGTCGATATAAATACACATCAGTTAAGTCCATGCTCAATCACATTTAATAGGAATAAACCTCATATTGGCGTACGTAATTGAGGGCTTAAAGTGATTACCTATGTTGACGTGACGTTGAAGTGACGAGCTTGTACTCGTATTTGTACCTAACGCAACGATTGACGACAATTTTTTTATTGTCCCTTAGAAATGATCGGCATGAACGGCATAACACGTCGCGGCACCATGACGAGCTGCGTGAGCCGGCTGCAGCGCGCGCCGACGTGCTCGTCGTGCACCTCCACACGTCGCGCGCCCTCCTCGCGCGCTGCGCCCCCGCCGGTGCGCGCGCTCTCCGTGCGCACGCACTTTAACTAGACTCGGAAAACAACTGAACGTTACAATCGACTTATCAAAAACTTGGCTGCAGTCGTATAGCTACGGCGTATTAAAAAAGTAGGTACGTGCTAAGTGATGGCAATTAGATGCAGCCGGAGACATATCTTAGAGAATAGCCGTGGAATGTCGTAGGTATGTTATAAGTACATTAGCTGCAGCCAAGGATAGCTCCAGCAAGCAGGACCTTCACTAGCTATGAATCAAGAGGAGGGAGCCTCGTTGGCCATTTCCCATGATCTTGCTAATCTACACCTCTACAATATAATAAGCAACATGTTTACTCTAAGTGGGCTCCAATCTGTATTATGATGTTGTAGTCACAAGACCTCTAAAGAATATAGGTGGCTTAACTGTAAAGTAAGGCTGAGACATTATACGATGCACTGGCAACAGTGGCAACCTAATTGGCTATTAGACTGCCTGATAATATTCAGGGAAGGAAGCTAAGTAGGTTTTAAGTAGGTAAAATTTATTAGCTTTGAAGCAAACATTCTTTTACATAATACCTAACATTTTGTCTTGTTGTCTATTTAAATACGTCGTTAGTATGTTAAGAGTGGAACTGAATTAGTGTAAAATGGTCTAAAACAGGTGTCAATAATAATGTAAATAAGCCAACTTAAAGGCAGTATTCGACTGGCAGCTATAAAATGTGTACCTACTGATCGATTATAAGTATTCTCGTGCAAGAACCGTACGTGTACAGATCCAGTGTGAATGCATACCTAATCTCGTATTCATCGCTTATTGCCGACTGTTCCCACCGCCAGTATTTATTTCATAATAAAAAAAAAACACTTGCTCTTGAAAATGCTGCCCATCCCAATTCACTTTACGATTGATAGAAGCAACTACTACTTTCTCTCTTCTATTCTACACAAAATACACACAGGTATGATCGACGTAATCGTTTACTGCTTAGCTACGGGCGATTATTAGTTAAATATAATGAGGGCGTTTAAACTTAATATTTTGGATATTTCTAGTTTTATTTTACTCGTAACGTACTTTAGATGTCAGTTTAAAGTTTTTTGATATCTGTTATATTTACAGAATAATCGCAAGTAAATACTTAAAGAATACATATTATATATTTTATAATTTATTAAAATTATAAACAACGTTGTGTTGCGTTAGTAAAAATCAACACAAATTGTTATTTATTGGGGCGATAAATTAATTAATTAAAATGAGACGGTAGGTGGGATATGATAACTAAGGAATAAGGAAAAAGGAATGTAGCGATTTCAGAAATCATTGAAGGGATTGCGGATATAAAGATTCACGATCTTTTGTAAGGTGTATTCGGGTAATACCGAATGTCGGATAATTCCGAAATTCAGATGAAAATCACCCTTAATTCCATCATAATAAAAGTCTCTTTTCGGAATTATCCGACAGTTTTCGACATCGGAATTACCCGAGTAAACCTTACAGTTATACAGTATTTTATTATTACGCCTATAGTATACATCATTTCCAGAATATTATAGCATAAAACATCAAGTAGGTATTAACTTGGATTGCTTTGACATTCACATGATTTTACATCATTGGATTCCTATGTACATTTAAAAACAGTTGCTTATTCGTATATTAAGTGAAAAAAAATATTGATACCAAATATTACGCTAAAATACCTTCATTTCTGTTTCTACCAAATGTTAGCTCACAGTTACTATGAAAACGACCCCAATCCCCAAGCGGTTTTCGGCAAAATGTCAGCAGGGCAAATACGGGAAAGTAATAGTAACAAAGCGTAATTTATGCAACACAATCGGCGTTAGTAATGCCATTTAGACTTTGGAAGTCGGCGGTAGTCACGCTCTATGGCATTCGACCGACAACCGCAGTTGTGTCGTTGCTGACGCTACAACCAAATATCACGTTTAATAAAACCCGTGCAAGTTCCAATAAAAATCGTAAATCGCATTTCCCCTAATACAGTGAGGTATCCCTTGCGCGGTTCGAAAGACAGCTTTGTGTCAAAAAAAGTAGAAGTTCTTTTTATTAAATAAGAGAACCATACAAAATTGCATGCAACGATAAAATTCAATATAGGTATGTCTCGAGGCAATTCGAGAACGGTTGGTGGGTTCTGATTTCTACGGCTTGTCGTTATTGTTTGAACCCTTTCCTATAGTAATGTGGCATTAGAATTTACTACTTCCCAAAGGGAATCCAATCCAAAGGGATTGAAGGTATCTATGTACCAATGTAAAAACTGGTGTATAAAACGAACCAATAAATGTAGTCACGGCGATGTTGTGACTTCTTGCTTATTTTGAAATAGGTAGGTATAATAATGGGGTCTGTATTGGGTCGCATAATAATTGATTGTCCTAATATTATGCGACCCAATACAGACCATAAAACTCATTTCGCATAATTGTTATTGTGCTGAAACTAATAACATTTCTAAAAAAATATAAAACAAACCTAACCTAACCTACCCTATTCTACACAACCTATGCAAAATATTTTCGAAAATACTCTTTGTTTCAGCTGGAGAAAAATTATGCGAAAAGAATTTTAAGCGTAACATTACATTAGGACAATCAATTATTATGCGACGAGTTCGGCACCCATAATAATGGGCTTGTTACAAAACAATAAGTCAGAAGCAATATGTTGGCTCGTAGGTTTGCCCGTTGCTCAAAACAAGTTAAAATCACCCTTTTTAATGCGTTCTGCCAAGTATTCTACACGGGTAGCCTACGGGTCAACTACACGCTGAAAGCCTATAATGCCCTTCGTATCCAGTATAATGATGCCTTCAGAGTCCTGTTGAGGTTGCCACGGTTCTGTAGCGCGTCAGGAATGTTTGCCGAGGCGCGTACCGACGACTTTTATGCGATCAGGCGAAAGCGGGTCGCATCCCTGCTAAACCGCATCCGACGCAACGACAACAGGATACTGAAGGTAATCGCTGACAGACCAGATAGTTCCATCCTGTGCACTTGGGTCAAAATTATTAATTAAAAAGATATATTTAATATTTTTTAGGACATTTGTTTATTTCTATTTGTACTTTTGACATGAAATTATTATTTATATGAATAACAATATTGTGACATCCTTCAATTCAATTCTAGGCAATTTTATTTTACTTATTATTTATTATACATATATCCATGATTCCAATTAATTTTAATTTTATTATAAATCTTGATCTTATTGTCAAAATATTGTGTTAATGATTAATTTTAATGTACTTACTAACATCTAGCTGTAATGTATTATGGTACTAACAATATTGTATGGAATTATTATTCTGAAATAAAGTTTTTTTTTTTAAACGAAAAGTTTACTTGACGACAGCGCCCATTAGACACGATAATAATACTTTCAATCTAACAACAACGATTTTATGAAGCAAATAGTCTTAATTTTATTATAAAAAAAGGTTATATCGCTCCTCAGGTGTTTGAGGTGCTGTCGTCAAGTTAACTTTTCATTTTGTAACAAACCCATTATTATGGGTGCCGATCTCGTCGCATAATAATTGATTGTCCTAATGTAATGTTACGCTTAAAATTCTTTTTGCATCATTTTTCTCCAGCTGAAACGTACTTAAGATTTTTTTAATAATAACTTGTCAAACTTTTATTCTATCGAAAAAGTCTAATATTTTTTTTCGTCTGCAAAGTTAGACAACTTATAACTGCCATCATTAATATGCGTCAAGATAAAATATATAAACTCTCAAGACAAGCCTCAAAAAAGCTAATGACTCTTTAATTATTTCTTCGAGTGCGAGTTATAACTCAGTTTCTTTAATTTGCATTTGAAACAGAGTTATTGACATGTTACTTATGTAAATAAAAAAAATCCTAGGCTTTGACGACGGGGCAGCCCTATCGCAGCCCTAGCCCATAACTCCACCATTAACCAACTCTGTTTGTTGTTTTTCTTGTTTTAATTTATAAACTCAATGTAATTTGCTATTTGAAATAAAGATATCTATAAATTAAATAAAGAAATGATTAGGAAGCTTAAGTACATGTGAACAAGAAAAGGATTAAACTCTTGTACCTAGCCTACTAATAAATTGTACCTAGTTTCAATCAAGTCCCAATTACTAACGAATTAAATGATCAAACATATGAGTTTACGTAGAATCATAATACTAATAATGATAAAAACACGTACCGGATACCGGTAAAGTGGAATTATTTTATATAGAACGTGTAATCTAGAATTAAAAAGTACCTGTAACTACATAATAGATAGTAGGTAACGTAAAATGTAAAAAAAAGTTTAACTTCGCCTTGGAGGTTACTACGTATTGCCATACATCGAACATCTACCATAGAACAAGGGTTCCGTACATTAAGTCTGACTCACGCTTGACTGCACATTTCTTATAGGTTTTCCTGTCATCTATAGGTAAAGAACTACCATGTGTATTTTTAAAAAAATTTCTAACTCTGTAGTTTCGGAGATAAAGGGGGGAATGGTCATTTTTTGGCTATGTTCTTAAATAACTTCTAACCTATTTATTTTAAAATTATAAAAAAGCTCTTTCATTTGATATATAACACGATATATTTTGATAAACTTTATTTTTTACTTTCTCATTTACCACCCAAAAGTGGCCCCCATGTTTAAAATTCATTTGTTTACGTTACATGTACGTCTTTGGGTCACTAATTTACATATGTGTACCAACTTTCAACTTAATTGGTCCAGTAGTTTCCGAGAAGAGGCTGTGACAGACGGACAGACAGACAGGCGCACGAGTGATCCTATAAGGGTTCCGTTTTTTTCCTTTTGAGGTACGGAACCCTAAAAATGGAACTGTGTACACCGTCATATACCATTAGCGAACAATACTTAATCAATTTATGGATTCGTATCCTAGCACTTTTATTTTTATACGTTGTTCCTATATCTCCAAGGTAATAATTAATTTTGTGAAATCTTGCCTGTTACAATTGTGTTTCTAATTAAGTACATATTACATTAACAATCTATACGGGTATATACTTGTAGTTAAGTTAGATTAAGATAATGTTTGTGTAAATAAAAAAATCCTTTTTGAATTGTCTACCGTTACCTTACAAAGGTAAGGTTTGTAAAAAGTGTACAAAGATAATGAAATTATTGTTGTTATGAGATTATATTAAATATTTCAGAATAAAAGAGTTGTAGGTCATTAAACGTGTTCCCTTATAAGGCACAGACATCATATCAAGAGTAATTCCTTAGCTGGATGTTCTTTTCCTTGAATTTCATCATATCTAAATAAAGTTTATATTACGTAGATATTTTTTGTAATGGCCAATAACTGTAGCAGGCACCCTGATCACATATTGCCCAAAGAATATAACCCAATTTGAAGCCCCTTGACGTAAATATGATTTAATATAATGTAACGCATGCAAATGTGGACGGCAATTCCGGAGAAAAATATATTTTCTGAATACTTACGTAGTGAAAATACACTTCAAATATCTAATATAATATATTTCAGCGCGTTCTGATTTATTTATAGGTATTATTGGAGATAATATACTCTGAGGGATGTATATTTTTATACTTATTTGAATTTATGTCTGCTGTAGGTATTGTATTAAAAACTCATTAACACATTCAATACCACTAAGTGCTACGGGTTACGCTCGTAGCGCGTAGCCACGGTTTCGTCGTATGTAGCGCGTAGTCGCTACGAACAGTGTACCCGACAGTCGGGTTCTTGGTGTTGAATGTGTTAACTGTCTTCTGATGTTAAATTATTAATTTTATACCTACCTTACAAGTAACAACCAATGTGTAGTCTAGTTCTTTCTATAGGTACTGGTTGATCGTGCTTACTGATAGATGACACATAAAATATTATCTCTAGTCATAATCATTAACGATGTGTAATTTAATTAATGTGATATGAAAAAAATCTGAAAGTTGTTATTTAAATGTCAGTTATTAAATATTACATTCTAATTGCGACAACATTGCAGACCAGTTTTACTGTCGGCAGCATTGCTACAAGACTTGTCAATTGTTTAGGACATTAACATTTATTTTTACATTTCTTGCAGCATTACTGACTTATTAAATTTCACATTTGTCCGTCGGAATTGGAATGTTGATGAAATGGAATGAAATGTGAGTTATTTTATTATCCTTCACAAACTCTTCCAAGTTGCAGGACCCCATTTCATTAACAATTAAAAAAATACTAGTCCTTACTGCTATTTAGAGAGTATCAATTAACCAAATTGCGCTGGCAATATGGTCAGTTCGTTACCCAACTGCGACTGTGCCTGAGGCTCCGCAAGTGCAGAGAGCCTGGGATGACACGACGGGTGCCAGAAACACACTTGCCCGTCTCTTGAGTGCTGCTACGGGTGTGGATTTGGCAAGACTCCGGTCGGTGTCAAAGGTAGAAGTGGGAGCGTGGTTACAGGCATTGCCTTCCCCTCATCTGGGAATACTCCTTGACAGTGATTCAATGCGTGTGGCTGTAGCTCTTCGCCTGGGCTGCGATGTTTGTATACCTTACCAATGCATCTGCGGCTCCACGGTGGAAGCTAATGGCCATCACGCTTTGAGCTACTGTCGCTGTTCAGGGCGATTTCCCAGACACCACGCGCTTAACGACATCGTCCGGAGGGCCCTAATATCCGCGAACATACCGTGTGTTCTGGAACCACCTGGCCTCTGTCGCACCGATGGCAAACGGCCGGACGGCTTAACTTTGGTGCCGTGGCGGAAGGGAAAGTGCCTAATGTGGGACGCGACGTGCGTCAGCACTTTCGCCGCCTCACACCTTATGGCTCCTCTACACGAATGGCCAACGCCGGCCAATCCAAGGGACGCAGCCATGCGGTAGACTGAGATAGCAATATCACTTGCTCCCTCTAATGCATAAATGCGTCCCTTGGATTGGCCGGCGTTGGCCATTCGTGTAGAGCAGCCATTAACCGGACGGTGCAGACAGCAGGCGCTGCGGCAGAGCTGGCAGCGTTAAGAAAGCGGATAAAATACTCCGACCTTGAGGCGAATTATTATTTTGTACCACTCGCCTTCGAGATAACGGGGTGTTGGGGGTCTAACGCCATAGCTTTTATAAGGGAGGTGGGACGTAGAATTAGGGAGAGGACCTCTGATGCTCGCGCGGGTTCGTACCTGGTGCAAAGGATACCAACTTTTAGGAAATTATAAATAGAAATTAAAATAATAATATAAAAGGCCCACGAATTATTTATAAGAAACAATAAAATATTATTATTTTAATTTCTATTTATAATTTCCTAAAAGCTGGTATCCAAAGGTTACCTCGAAGAGATCGCTCATTCGCGATAACACTGCATGTTGTTTACTTCTACTCGTAATCATATTTTATTCTGTATTTATCGATATAGGTACATTATATATAATCGGAAGTCGATAAACGAGAGACAGCTCAAAAATGCTACGAGAATTCCGGGCTCTGATTATCATCTAGCAATTTTCAGGGCCCAATTCACCGAGTGCCTTTGTTATAATATACACACTGTCTTTACATATGTATGTATATGCTACGCGGTTGGGAAGAAGGAAGAAGACTACAACGAGTGTTGAATGTATAATAAACGTATTTACAGTGTTTAAAAATACCTAATACGAATATGGCGTTGGATCAGCGTCACAGAATAAATAATAGTACTAGGTACAGAAGACTCACTCTCTAACAAAACGCGTCTGTTACGATCAGCACAGATATGGCCGCTAGGTGGCGACAGCGCCACGCGCGGCTTATGGCTTGCCCCAAAATTGGGGCGGAACGGATGTAATTTTAGCTACCTGTAGCAAAGCGACGAAATCGCGGAGTGAGCCACGCCTGTCAGCGTGTGAGCGTATAGGGCATTATAAAATAACCATTTATAACATTGCGACTTATTAATCGTGATTGACATGTGGAAACATTCACTCATTTTGTCAAGTAAAATTGATAGTGACATCGCAAGTGTCAACGCTGAAACACATAATATACATACATATGTACATTAAATTATTACAGTCTTATTGTTTTCTTTGAGTCTGAGAGATGATGAAATAACAGACACCTACTACAACTTTTTCGAATATTTTACGAGATAGTTATAGAGATCAACATACTTTTCGAATTAATATACCTACGAAGGCAAACATTGTGCTGGATTACCGTGCAGGCCTGCAGGGAGTCATTAGTTACGTTGCTTTAATGAGGATAACAAGTCGAAGTTATTGAAACTTGAGCCTTGAAACCATAATATCCTGATAATATCATATCATTTTGTTTTAATGAGGCTTTCGCTTTACCGAAGTAGTTACGTTACAAGTCATTAATGTTCCGTTAGAGTCTGGCTACTGAAATATTACACAAATGTTTGGCGGGAAATTCAAAAAATCTTGGGCTGGTCACACTTTGTGTAGTAGGAATTATAGTTTTGATACTAGAAAATATTTTTGATTTTCTGTGCACACGTAAGGTACCTAAGGATATAAGTTAAATATATGTTGACGTGCACTCAAAGTCAGCTCACATAATTTCTACCACTATGTAAAGTACAGTCAACGATAAATACATATGTTAACACTTTCTCGCCATATACCATTGTAACAAGGCGAAAAATGAAATGTAGTGTAAATAAGACCTAGCTCGATAATACCGTAATATTAATCCATCACCAAAAAAATACATAAGTACTATGCCAAATATGCTAAATGCTAAGTATCAAAATATTTATAGAGCACCACCCTCCTTATTTATTTACATTTGTTTAGGAGTTGTAAACATTGCAGTTTTTCGTTACACAATGCTACACGTCGACTTCGCACATTGTCGTAATTATATACGAGCTTAAATATAAGTTTGCGAAACTCACTCAGTATAGACTTTATTAATATTATTTAAAATAAACCCCTTATAAACCGCAAACAATTAGAATGAATGACATAAATTGACAACTGACTTTTAGCTTTTTTTTAAATCATAGACAATTGGTGATACAACAACGAAATATCTGTCAATATTGTTTTGGCTAGCCAGACTCTATACATAAATGTAATAACAAAAGCTGTATCCGACGTGTACTGTGTTCCGCTTGAAGTTGATTTCCTGAGAGCCTACCGCGATTACCGCGAACTATTTCTTTATCTATGCAATAGTGATAAAGAGACAGATAACGTAATTCACATTTTAAATTTTCGTAGTTAGCCCTCTTTTCGAGGCTATGTTACCTACTCAAGAACAACAGTTACTCGTTTTTGTTAGATAAAATAGTTTAAACAATACATATACCTAAATATTTCAAAGATTTGTGACCTTGACCTTTCTTATTCCACTGTGATCTAATGCATGCATAATTTTCACAACCTTTTAAACTTGCAAAATGTACTTAAGCACTTAGTGTTTATTCATTAGACTAAGCTAACGAACGACGCGGTAAAACCCTGCAGCGGAATGATAAGAGGGCAAACATACGTGCATGCGCGCTAATACTGAATTCTCTATCGTAAACAGGAGCCCAATTCCAATGTAACAATTTTGATCTTATTTTGATACGATCTTGAAGACAGCTTACTTGAAGATACATTGGTGCATGCGAAATGAAGTGAAAGTCGTGAGTGAGCTGCTCGCAATCACCAAGATGATCGTCAAAGTCGTATCAAAGCCAGTTCAAAACTGTAACTAGTTGTTGGAGAGACCGAGGTGAGTTTTGACAGAGGAGAGTTGTGACATCGTTGATTTTTTGGAATCTATTAACTAAAAACAAGGTCGCAATAGCGCGCGTTTGTTAGTTCAAGTTACGAGCACACTGTTGCGAGCTCGCTAACAGTCATTAGATTCCAAAAAATCGACGATGTCACAACTCTCCTCTGTCAAAACTCACCTCGGTCTCCCTTATATCTGAATCGGGCTCCAGTTTAATGAATAATCAATGTGTGAAGTTTACGAAGTCTGCCTGCTAGTAGTTTCAAGAAATCACAAAACCTTCAACAAGTCAAAGGTTTTGTGATTTCTTTCATTCGTTTTTACCCCTTTACCAGGCTGACAGTTCAAAAATGACAATCGAATGTCAGTCTTACTCATCAAAAATAGAACACATGTTAATATATATCCCTTAGCCTGGTAAAAGGTTAAGATCCCTTTCATAGTTTCTACACTATTATCGACTATCGGAGTCAACGTACTCGATCACAAGGAAAATAAATTAATTAGAAAATACTGTTTGTAAAGTTGATCTACAAACAGTCTATTCTAATTAAGTATTAAATGATAAATGGCAGTGTGTGAAAACCGATAAGTTATAAACCGAAATTTTAATCATTGTTTATTTTTTATTGCAATATTGATTCAACCCTTGCTGTATTTAATTAGGCATGACGCATAAGTCGCGGTGTTTCAGATGGGTATTGTCATGGGATTGGAAATGGCAAGGGTATAGGGCTTTTACAAAGGGCAACGCCACTTAATAGCGGAAAACTATTTGGAAATCCATATTTTTTCAAAATGCAATAAAACAGCATAAAATCGTACCTCGTAATTGGGTAGATAGCAGGATTATGATGCTTAATGAAATGATTGTTTCTCACTAATGGGTAATCTCACTGCTTTGCGTTAAGGTTGATTGGTAGATCTAACCATTATCAATGTTTTTTTTGCAGTTTGGTAGCATCAGAAACTGGACCCTTCACTGGCATGACTATTGAGTTATTCACGCTATATTCATTGATTTTATACCACAAAAGTTCCACGAAGACGAAAACTTTGCTAATTACCGGAACAAACAACTCTATCTAAATTGTAGCAGATTCGTCCACGCGTATAATTTTAGAAAGCAGACTTTGATTGAAGTACCTACCTAACCGATTTCTGCTTGATTTCCTGTAAAATTTGCCATTTAAACGGTTGAAATTTTCAGAGAGTTGCTTTAGTTGCTACTATAACAACGAATAGTCACTAAAATAATATTAGACAAAGAGGAAGAGGTCTTACTTCAAATCAAAACAAATCAAAGTTATAAATCATTGATTTTCAGGCAACAAAGGGCCATAGATCTATAGATGTATCTATACATTTCATAAAATTAAAACTGAACATTTACTTCACTGTATCCATGCCATGATCGAATCAGAAATGAGGAGATCCGTAGACGAACTAAAGTCACCGACATAGCCCACCGGATTAGCAAGCTGAAGTGGCAATGGGCGGGCCACATTGCACGCAGAGAAGATGGCCGATGGGGTCGAAAAGTGCTCGAGTGTCTACCACGGACTAGCAAGCGCAGCGTAGGACGTCCACCCACAAGATGGACAGACGACCTTGTTAAGGTCGCCGGAGGACGCTGGATGCGGGTCGCTTCCAACCGGTACGAATGGAGGTCCAAGGGGGAGGCCTATGTTCAGCAGTGGACGTCTTATGGCTGAGATGATGATCCATGCCCCAATGCTTATACCGGATGTGGCCTGTAACACGAGCAAAGAATTAAAACATAGATTGTACTCCTCAAACCGTGACACTTTTGTTCAACAACTTTTAAAAATTATGAAGTATTTAGACTCCCTATTTTTCATACAAAATAAATATTATCTTCAATGGACGCCATCGCGACGCCATATCATTGTGATTGACGTTGCTTGTCACGCCTTAAACATAACAAAATTCGCAATACATTGCGTCTTAGAATAAACTTTAAAGTTTATTAAAAATTAAACCACAAGTTATTTTTAAAAGTCGCTGAACAAATGTTGGTCAGTATGAGGAGTACAGCCTACAGTTTTTTTGCTCATGTTACAGGCCACACCCGGTATTACTGGGCATTTAGGATAAGTTAAGCTTAGTTTAGTTAATATTTACTCATCCTTGTGTTGTACAGTCACCACACGGGATTGTTATGCCATTTAGGGTTCTTGCTAAATTAGAAATTCTATAGTATAAGTATTGACCAGCGACTTTAGCTAGGTCCCTAAACGGCGCAACAATCGCGGAGCGTGATAGTACCTTCTTTCGTACAATAACTGCCTGGAGAGAAATGGAAATGGAAGTGGACTTTATTAAAGAACCACAAGAAATTGCCCTGTCTCACATGAATGCATCATTTTCTAGAAAACTGCACTTGTATGCTTACTGTGATTTAACTTCTAAAGCCCCCTTCAGACTATGCACGTGAATCGCGGGCGAAGCCGCGAACGCAAGTGGAGTCGATTTTCGCAGACAGCGAAATCGACTCCACACTCGCGTTTCTCGGATTCGCCCGCGATTCACGCGCATAGTCTGGAGGGGGCTTAAGAGCCAACGGGAGTGGTCATTTCTCCATACAAACGTACTCCTCGTTTTCCTCCGTGGTTTTTGAAGCTAGAGCAATGATTTTTTCAACACAGATTAATATTGTCAATATCTGTGTCGGACCGTTTTGCTTTTTTTGATATTTTTGTTTTTTAAGGCGCTAGAGCCCTTCAAAAATGGCCAATATGGCCTAATTGACTATGCCGCAATGAGAGGCGTGGAATTCAAAACTGATATCAATTAGCCAAAAAAGCAAAACGGTCCAACACAGATAATTTCATAATCATTTAGATTTCCAAATTTGGTTACGATTGGTTAAGATTTGGAGGAGGAAACAGAGGAGTACGAAACCTCGATTTTTGAGATTTTTACGCAGGATTTTTCGCCTTGTCCTTATCGCACTACTTTTAGGTGCCGCTTCCGTTAGCGAGACGGGTATATTTACCTAAAATATTTTAAACTCAGCTCCTATTTCGTCTTAAGAACACTTACATTTTTTGACTGCAGACTGCAGAGAGGTAAGTATTTAATTACGCTTATTTAGCACTTTAATGAGATTAGTAATGTCAATGTCGATGATGTAGAAAATACATAGATACCATAATGCATGCATAAAAGTAACTACAGATGTAGTGCAAAATTATTTTCCATCGTATTTTCACGGAAACGTACGAACGCGTCTTGCTATTTCAGTCAGTCTCGGTACAAAAAGTAGGTACTCAGGTTGATGGAAGTAGCATGACAAATACGAACGTTTCCGAGACATTACAATGGAAAACAATTACACTACATCTATAGTTTTCAAATTCAGTTAATTATCTCGCCGAATAAAGACAGACGTTGAAAAATACCATGAAGATTATACGGATAATAATTTCTTGTTATGAAACATTATAAAGTTCGAATCGCCCTCCATGTTTATGGTTCATAGGTACAAATATTGTTGATGTAAAAAACTGTTTGCTGCATCATAACGAGAATGTTAAATTAATAAAAAATAAAGTAATCAATTTTTCAAAAGTTTTCACGGCAGATACTTGTAAACTTGGCCGGTTCCACGATAAATGTTGTAGGGCACCGTTACAAGGCCGTTCCTTCCCATTACCAAGCCCAAGCGCGTGCAGGCCAAGGGAACCAATGTAACTTTGACCTCGATATCGGTAAATTGGTGATAAGCAGTAGGAATAAAGTTCTCAGTAATATTTTCCGAACTTCCCTTGTTTGGAAAATATTACTTCTTCTTCCCTTGAACTCGACTGAATTAGTGGTTGCATAGGATACAAATAACTAAATAATAGAAGTAATACTTAGTATTATTCCTGTCTAACGAATCGACGTTTAACTGCGGAAGGTCGGAAAGGAAAGGTGGTTTAATCACGCTGTTTCTCTCTAACGCATGGCGCCGATAACGTGTTCTTTCGCATTCGCACTCACTAGCCTCTAACAGGATCACAGCTGCTCTGAGCACAACATTGCTTACAGTTTTTGAGTGAGGAATATTTTCGGGTATGCTACCAGGAATATTTGCGTTTCACAATATTTTTGGTAACAGCAATTCTATTTAGTTCATTACGTTTATTGGGAAAATAAAAAGTAATGTAATAATTTATTAATTATTGTTTGATTCGCCTCCGTTCTGTAAGCAAATGGAATATCAGCCAAGTTTACCATGATTATACAGGCGAAGCTGTGAAAAATGCCTAGGGAAGAATTTAAAATTCCTGTCAATAAGAAGAAGAACCCTGATGCCACATAATTTATACGAATTGTATTACGTTCCTAAATAAATTCCGCTTTAGTTCGCGGCAAAATTTCTAATAAAATTTGTTTTCGATCCTTATTTACGTCGGACCCATACTTAATGATGACTTTTGTAAGTCTAGTCAATTGAGTTCAGTCAGTTTACCGAACACTAACGTAAGTTTTTCGTCAATATCTCTGAAAGTATACATCCATTTTGAAAGCCCACCCTGTGAGCCTCTTCTGGGGATTATTATGCTGCTTTTAAATATAAAGACGATGTTCTTCTTGACAGGTTTATAATTAATATTCGTTTTACAAAGAGGTTTCTCATTTAGCCGCAAGTTGACAGGCAAAAGCTAAGAGTCACAGATAACATATATCAGCCCTACGCACTGTCATTAGAACTAATATTACAATCATCGTACGTTGGTACACTGATTAGCCATATTGTTTTATTAAGCCGTTACGTTGTTAAGCTTGGAATAATACTATATAATATAAACTAGTACAAAATATAAAATGCTAATATTCGGCCAATCCTGGAGTACAACGCGTCTCTGCGTTTTAAAGAGTTAAACATAAGTAATCCACATTATACATACTTAATGCACAACAGAACAATAGAATCAATATTACTCAACTTATGAACAATATCACTACAGGCATTCCTCCAATGCCTGCAACGACTCACTCTTATAAACTACATCAATACATGCCTTCACATGTTATTGACTCACTGTTTCTTACAAACTACATCAATGCATGCTTTTACATGTCATTGACTCACTGTTACATCAATACATACATTCACATGTTATTGACTCACTGTTACTTATAAACGACATCAATACATGGATTCAGATGCACATGTCATTGACTCACTGTTACTCATTTAATACATCGATACATGGGTTCACATGTCAATGACTCACTGATACTTAATACATGGATTCACATGTCATTGACTCACTTTAAATCACTTAATGCATCATTACATGGACTCACTGTTACTCACTGAATACATCAATACATGGGTTCACATGTCATTGACTCACTGATACTTAATAAATGGACTCACATGTCATTGACTCATCATCATCATCATCATCATTTCAGCCTATATACGTCCCACTGCTGGGCACAGGCCTCCTCTCATGCGCGAGAGGGCTTGGGCTATAGTCCCCACGCTAGCCCAATGCGGATTGGGCTCACTTTAAATCAATACATCATTACAAGGACTCACTGTTACTCATATAATACATCAATACATGGGTTCACTAGTCACTGACTTACTGATACTTAATACATCATTACATGGATTCACATGTCATTCACTGTTAATCACTTAATGCATCATTACATAGATTCACTGTTACTCATTGAATACAAAATACATGGATTCACATTTATCATTGACTCACTTTTATTTGTTACATCAATACATGAACTAACATGTCATTGTCTCACTGATACTCACTTAATAGATCAATACATTGACTTACATGTCATTGACTTGGTTACTCATTTACTATATCAATACATGGACTCATGTCAGTTACTCATTTTATACAAAAATACATGGATTCACATATATCATTAACTCACTGTCACTCGTTACATCAATACATGGACTAATATGTCATTGGTTTCACTGTTACTCATTTACTTTATCAATAGGTACATAATACATGCCATTGCCTCACTGTTACTCATTAAATACAAAAATAAATGGATTTACATATCATTGATTCACTATTATTCATTGACTACATCATTGCAGCTCTTCACCTGCAATGACTCACTGTTAATGTATGTACCATATATAGCTCACTCAAATTTAATAATTGCATGTCTTTTATACTGAATCACTCTTTATTGTTTGACATATTACCAAATTGCTATATTATTCTTTATAAATTCGCTCTTATAACTCCTGTTTTACAAATTATTATACAATACCTTTTTCTCTTTAACAACACAAAATGTATTATTCTTTATAAATTCGCTCTTATAATTACTCTTGTGTTACAAATTATTATACAATACCTTTTTCTCTTTAACGACACAAAATGTATTATTCTTTAAAATTTCTCTCTTATAATTACTCCTGTTGTTACAAATTATTATAAAATAAGTACTTCTCTTTAAGGTCACAAAATTCACTAACTCACTTTTTTTTTAAATGATCATGGATAAGTACCTATATATAAAATAAATAAATATTAGGGAACATCTTCACTGGTCAGGTACTTAACTCATCATTCATCATCATTTCAGCCTATATACGTCCCACTGCTGGGCACAGGCCTCCTCTCATGCGCGAGAGGGCTTGGGCTACTTAACTATCTCTTAATAATATAAGTTTCTCTGTTTCACTTCATAACCAGTTGTATTGAATTGAATATATCTTTCACAGTTTCATTATATTCATATTACTGTTACTCTTGTAGTGATCTCGTCACAATTTCAACACAAAGATAAATAGGTAATATTTTAAACAGTCACATGCATAATTTAAGTTTTTCAGTCTCTTGACTCTCTTGTATTCCAAATTCCAAGTTATTATCACAAATATTAGTTTGCTAAGCATTTCAATTTTGCAACAGCTATGAATACTACTTTATTTTAAATTATGATTAATAAACCTCAAATTGATCATGATCACACCTTTTCACTAGGCTTGTGCCTTCTCATTCACTACAGAGAGTGCTCTGCTCTCGGTCAAAAGAACTATTTCGGTCTTTTAGTTCCTATAGTTAATGACTGACTCAAGCTTACTTTTCACATATATCATCATTATAAAATTTCATTCATGCACAGACTACCCTATTTCTAGCTCCTGTAACTGTGATTCAATACAGAATACTGATGTAATAAAATATCTTGGTCTATTAGTAGATGAAAAACTGAATTTCAAAAACCACATTCACAAACTATCTGCTAGAATAAGAAAATCCATATTTATTTTTAAAAAGCTTCGTAACACTGCCGATGATTCTGTGCTTAAATTCGTTTACACCGCGCTCTGTCGGTCTGTGATTAGCTACTGCATCACAGTTTCGGGAAGTGCGGCAAAAATACCTCTATGCTGGAAATTGAAAGGGCTGAACGCTCTGTTTTAAAAGTGATGCTTAAAAAACCCTTTTGATTTCCAACCATAGATCTCTACGCCAAAGCCAAGGTCTTAACAGTATGTCAGCAATTTTTAATGAAAATCTCTTTACACACACACAAATTTTCAAAATTGTTGCCTTGCTATAATTCTTTAATTAATAAACACATCTTTAACTTACCAATTCCAGAAGTCCGTTCCGCCTTTGGGAAACGTTTTGGGGAAAGAGTCAGAGTGACTACTTACAACGCTTTGCTTAAACACTGCAACCTTAAATATTTACCATTATAGAAGCTAAAACACTCTTATTTAAATTTTTACATTGACTTACTTATGCTGAGACAGAAGATATTGTAGTTAAAATACTTTAAGTTTAGTTTCCATACCTTGCAATAAGATTGTATATTTTCTCTCACTTGTATTTAAGTGAAATTGAAATTGAAATCGTTTCTTGCATATCACATAGCAGCTTCGTGCTTCACTTTAAGTTTGTTATTTGTAATTGTAACTTTATTGTGTAACTAGTTCAATCATTTTAACTGTAACTGGTTCCCCTCGATACAGGCGTAGCCTAGTGTGGAGACCTGAAGACCCCTGACATATTCTGTTGTGTGTTTTTATTGATAATAAAATTTATTCTTATTCTTATTTTTATCTCACTTATTACCTAATGCCATTTTATCATGATAATAATTTTCTATGCCATGTGAAAATATCTGATGGCAGGCCTCGCTACCATCTATGTGAATGAGATGAATGACTATTACAACAATCCATATCCAGAGACCTACTACTCACTTGTCTATATTATGGAGCATACTGATATTTGATATAATACTGCCTTGCCTTGCACTTGACTTTTCCTTACTTTTTCTGTCACACTTTCTACTACAACCATGGAATCTTCCCATTTTTCACTTTTACTGTTTAAACTGACAATATGAAAACAAATCCACATACACATAACATGATAGTTACAACCAGTAATTCAGAGTGAAATTCAAAAGTAACAATTATGTACCAGAATTTCCTTAAAACTGATTTCCATTCACAATCAATACGCTCACGAGAAGCCAAACACATCTATTAATCGCTTGGTACTATTACAGCTATTACTGTAAGAATTTCAATAACCAAAAAAAAAGAAATTACGCACACGAACAAAAGCTAAACAAACACATGAAACATGCTCTTGTTAGTACATTCACGACACAAAACACGCTATGTTATCTTATTCTTTTTTTATTATGTGGACGTCAGTAAGTAGTGTAAAGTTTGTTCAAATAGGTTAGTTTTCCTTAAACGGATATTACTTTCTCCAACTCCCAGATTTGTTAGTGAGTAATCACTTCTCTGACTGCCAAAACACGGTGAAAACAGATGAAAATAATTGGAATTATCAGACCTCTGGCTCCCAATTTATAGAAATAGCGTCTTTTCCAACTAGCGGGCGTCGGTTTCAAAGCAACCTGCTCCAACATATCCCGGCTTCTGAATTGAAAGCCCACCCTGTGAGCCTCTTCTGGGGATTATTATGCTGCTTTTAAATATAAAGACGATGTTCTTCTTGACAGGTTTATAATTAATATTCGTTTTACAAAGAGGTTTCTCATTTAGCCGCAAGTTGACAGGCAAAAGCTAAGAGTCACAGATAACATATATCAGCCCTACGCACTGTCATTAGAACTAATATTACAATCATCGTACGTTGGTACACTGATTAGCCATATTGTTTTATTAAGCCGTTACGTTGTTAAGCTTGGAATAATACTATATAATATAAACTAGTACAAAATATAAAATATTTAATTACACAAACGGGTCTACCGCGATATAATTTCATTGTTTTTACCTTTAATTCCGACGTTTCAGCTGAGTTGCACCAGCTGTGGTCACGGAAAGACTGACGTCCCAACAAATGTCAACGGAGATATTAATAAAACACCACTAAACTACCCGAAATTAGTTTATAAAAATGTTCGGGGTAGACAAAGAAATTGCAGCTACCCGTTAAAGTTTAATGTTTATTGTCCACGGCACGACACGCAACACTCACAGTATCCGTACACTGGTCCGAAGATATATCCGCTGGTTTCAACATTTGAATCACTGGTCCCCAAGTAGACGATAATTTGTACCCGTCCTCACGATTGAAATTTTTAGGGTGTTTTTTAATTTCAATCGCCTCTCTCACGATCCGCGGATAATAGTGTGTGTGTAATTAAATATGTGTACAAAACGCGAGAGTTTAAAGTGTTATAAAATATAAAATGCTAATAATTTGAAACGCTAATAAATCCCTGCAGGCCTACACTATATCATTAACTATTTTATACTGCTATGGTATGCAGGGTAATAGTAGGGGAGCCCACGATGCTAAATCGGGATTTATTCGAGCGTCATACAGACCTATTGGAATCGAAATATTAGATGATAAGAAGAAAAAAAAGTTACATCAAGTTTTTTTTCCAGCGAGCCGGAAACCATCTACAATTTTTTGAATTGAAATCTTCTTTAGCGGCGCTGAGCACTTTTTGAGGTGGGGAGAAAATGATAAACTCGATTCAGACGCGTAACGTAACGGTGACGTCATGTGTCACGGACAATGTTATTCACAAAAGAACTTTAGTCATAACGTATCATAATCAGGTCAATTATTTAAAACTGGAATTTTATATTAAGCAATAAAGCTCAATGTTCTAATCTTGTACGGGCTGAAATACGAGGATCTCACAGTTACATAACTTTATATCACTCCAATATAATTCAATAAAGCTACATCTTGATGAAATCGCTAATAAAAGTGAACTCTAGTACTGGTGAATAAAACTCAAAATATCATGACCAAATATATTTAGATGCGAGGTCTGCAAGGTAACTTTAATTTCTATTCGAATTTTAAACAATTAACGCTACAATTTAAAGCTCACTGGCCAGCAATTTCGGAACTAAAGTTTTTCAATAGAAAGGAGGATGGGTCAATTATACATACATAGTGCTGCAGTCATTTTGGACTAGTCATTGAGTTTTCGCTTCTGTCGGCACTCCCGGAGTGCAACCCGTTCTTTTTTTAATTTCGGGAGGTTGGTGGAGGGTTAAAAAATCATTAAGCAGTTTGTGGGTTTGGTCGTTTTTGTCCACTTTAATGCTATATTTTTTCTATAATTTAATATAATACTTATTTGTAGGCATTTTCTTAATCTGACGAACACAAGTTTGACGCCTAATTTTTACATTGTAACCGTCAGATTAAGGAAATGCCTGCAAATAATTATCAGATTTAGTAATAGCACAATTATAGCGTTAATTTGGACTAATATGACCAAATCCACAATCTGCTTAACAATTTGTTGAACCCCTCACTAACCCCCCACCAACCAAGGGCTCAACATAGATGGCTAAAAGGGGTAAAGGTAGACTACACGGGGTAGCAAGATATCTTTCATATCTTAATCTGACGCGCTCGAGTAAACACAAAAATCCCCTCTTAGGCTCCCCTACCATAATAATATATCTACCATTGAAAATAAATGAAAACTACACAAATGTTTTCGTGTTTTTTTTCTACCAAGCCAACTTTATCTTTTTAAGGTTTGCTTTGCCCTCGCAAATATAGTCTAGTTTCTGAGTGAAGTTTTTCATAACATTTGCCCTTGATTAAAATGTGTAAAAATTAAATTTAAAAACCCCCTCTTAAACTCGAAACTTCAAGCGTTCTTGATAAAATAGGCTCTTGACAGTCGGAGAGACAAACTGAATAAACTAGGTTCTCTTTTTTCTGTTTGAGTTATGGAACTCTAAAATATATTTTTTTAATGCCATTAGAAAAAAGGTTTAAAAATATATGGGGTCTCGTTGCGGTTAAGCTTCGGAAGCAATTTTAATATAGAAAATGTCACTCCTAAAATTGGGAATAATCTGATCACACCTCATACATTATAATCCATCAAACGGTCGAGCCAAAGAACCTACACATACATCTACAGATAGGTACCTATATAATAATTAGTGATGTAACGACCTATGGGTTTGGCGGTATGGCCGACTAGCCGACTAATCGGCGCTCGGATGGCCGACTAACTGGTTAGTCGGCCAGAAACAAACGTTTTGATCCTTGTGTTGCGCTATTTGTCGTATTAACTGAAAGATGTTCTCTGCTATGTAGTTCAAGGGCTTAATGATCGGGCATTTTTTACCGTACGTAGTGACCAGAAGCCAGTTCCCAGCGAACATGGGCTCTACGATTTTTTTCCGCCATTACACAAAACATTAATAATTACCCTGATTATCTCATTCTTAGTTCATTCTCGCAGGGAACTTCAATACAACTTCTCTCTCTCTCTCTCTCTCTCTCTCTCTATAGCCCTTTAAGCATAGATTTTTCTTGAAACCCATGCTTTGTGAGATCCTAGCACCTTAATTAAAGACACCTCTAATAATAGAAATAAAACTTACCCTCTGTAATATAATATAATACTACGATTGTAATTGTAACCAACTACAAAATAATCAAAATATTATACGGACTGCGACGAGATAGTACGTACCCACGCATTTTTATGATAATGTGAACAATAGTTGTAGTATGGTACACCCTAAATAGGTAGGTATTAATTTGAGAATAAAATTGGTATAAAACATAATGTGAGCATTTCTAAAATTAAATATCAATTTTATTTCAATATCAATATAAAAAGATAATAGTTTATTATAAATGTAACTTTAACTGTCAAAATAAGATTGCACTGGCAACACGGAAAAAGGGAGGCGAGGAAGATTTTAATCTGTGGGTGTATCGAAAACCAACGGTCAAGTGTCTGGAAGAAAACAGGAGAAATATCAAAAAAAAACTGCTTTGTAAAGGCTCTGATTATAGTTTGTATATCATTCCATAGTTGTTTTCGAACGAGCGAGCGAAGCGAACGAAGTTCTTACATTCGACTTGGGACACGCAGCTGGCTAGGGGCACGTCCCGGCATTTCGATGTTTTTAAGCTGAAATCAGAGGATAGTTTGATACTCAAGAACTTAAGTAAATTTGTTCTAATTTAAATGAAATTGGGTAAACATGTAGAGTCTGGCTAGCCAAAAATTGTTGACAGATATTTCGTTGTTGTATCACCAATTGTCTATGATTTAAAAAATAAAGCTAAAAGTCAGTTGTCAATTTATGCCATTCATTCAAATTGTTTGCGGTTTATAAGGGTTTTTTTTTAATAATATTAATAATGTCTATAGGTACTGAGTGAGGTTCGTAAACTATTATTTAAGCTCATAAATAATTACGACAATGTGCGAAGTCGACGTGTAGTGTTGTATAACAAAAAACTGCAATGTTTACAACTCCTAAACAAATGTAAACAAATTTGGAAGTTGGTTCTCTATAAATATTCTGATACTTAGCATTTAGCATATTTGGCATAGTACTTGTGTATTTTTTTGGTGATGGATTAATATTACGGTATTATCGAGCTAGGTCTTATGTACACTACATTTCATTTTTCGCCTTGTTACAATGGTATATGGTGAGAAAGTGTTAACATGTGTTTATCGTTGACTGTACTTTACATTGTGGTAGAAATTATGTGAGTTGACTTTGAGTGCACGTCAACGTATATTTAACTTATATCTTTAGGTACCTTACGTGTGCACAGAAAATCAAAAATATTTTCTAGTATCAAAACTATAATTCCTACTACACAAAGTGTGACCAGCCCAAGATTTTTTGAATTTCCCACCAAACATTTGTGTAATATTTCAGTAGCCAGACTCTAGTTGAGGGCATTATATTTTAGTCATTAAATTATGAGCAGGTTCGATCAATGGGTTATTGAGCTAGAAGAGCTTAGGCTAAAAAGCTATTTGTGAGGGGTCTTGCTATTCTGGTCATCTTTTTGCAACAAAGTATGGTCGAGTTTGGTACCAAATGAAAGTGCTCGGCTTGCACTTTTATAATATCGTTTTAAATTTACCATTTTGAAATAATTAGCAAGATAAAAATAAACATAAGGTAAAGGCACCTATTACCGTGGTAGTTAAGGAACTTTTCAAAAGAGATCCAAAAATTAAGGGTATCAATGCTGTCTAACAGCCAGGAATATTTTTTTTTTCATCAGAGCATTTAATGAACTTTCCGTTTCACACGTTTTTGGATTCATTTTCGGTTATTATATGTATTAAAATATTTTTTGAAGCCAAAATGACCAAATCTTCTATTACCGTGGCAAGGGACAGGCTGTGATTCTATTATCGCGAATTGAGCTTTCATTACCGAGGGTACAATTGGCATGATTTTTCTGCACTCGTTAATAGAAACCAAACTCAAAATTCGAAACCTAATACCGAGGGTTAAAACAATAATAACGACGTGGGTTCTGTATATTCTTTTTGTGTCATTAAGTTTAATAATGATACAAAAATAAAAAATAAAACTATAGGAGTATGTTTAAAAATACCAAAAATACAATACCAAACAGTCACTCGGTAATAGATAACTCTTTAAGAGCCTATTACCGACCCATTCGATATTTCTCTGGGTCAGTAATAGATTTCTATACATTCTATCACCGAGGGTAATCTGATCATACCATCGGTAATAGGCTTAATTTGGAGTTTGATTAAACCTAATTCCGACCCATAAAAAGAATAAAACACAGATGGTTTTTCAAATCAAATCAAACACGTATATTACAAGCTTCTTGTAAAGACAAAATCACATAACCGGCAAGTAAATTTTAGGTTTTATCTCAAAATAAAAAAAAGTTGACAGATTAAGGGTTCCCATAGAAACAAGGAAATCGGTGCTGAAGTTTTTCTTAAAAATTAAGGGTTAGTTGAATACTTTCCATACCACGGAAATAGCTCTTTAATAGCGTGAATAGATCAAGATTGGAATAAATAAAATAAATTATAAAACTGATAATTTGTACCGAAACTAAAGAGTAAATAACAAAACTACCACTTTTTCTATTACCGTGGCATACCACGGAATTACTTACCACAGAAGTAATTGGCGCCTATCACCGCTGTATTTTATTTTCCATTTTAAACGTATTTACCGGTTATAAACTAAGTTAAAAGTAATTCAAAATCGTGTAGAAAACAATACACAACCTCTTAAAAGGCATTGCACTAGTTTATTTGCCATAACTATTACGTAAAACACTAAGTAAGATTGGAGTGCACTTACCTGTGGCGTCACGCGTCTGTATGGAATAATCGGTTCTTGCGCCGCCGTCGCACAAACTGACGAATCGCGAGTTTTTTGTTACACTTACACAAATTCACACTATTGGGCACGATAGACCAATGAATGAGCTTGTTTTGTGTATGCTTTATTTCTTAGGGAATAGATCTGTTTGCTTGCAAAATGCGTATTTGTAAACACCGCGGTGTTAGACGTCGATTTTGATACCCGCGTTAATAGCCGCCGTTACCTTAATATAGGTATTTGACATATGACAGGAAATATTTCGGCTTACCACAGATACAGTATCATTTAAGGGCTCCACAGACCTTGTAATACATGCGCCTATAGTGGGACATAAAATAGTAGAAATTAAATAAAATGGAGCTCTAAAATTTCCATACTATTCGGTCAAACAAGTTTGTCAGTATAAAAAGGCGCGATATTCAAATTTTCTATGGGACGATAACCCTTCGCGCCTACATTTTTAGCCGCTTTTTTCTACTGACGGAAATGGCTTGACAGACTATAAATTGTTGCCATGTGTAAGCATTTTACGTCAAAAATGTGACAGCTACGTAGAAAGTGGTGCCCTCATTTATTAACCGACTTCCAAATCTCAAAAGGAGGAGATTCGATTGTGATTTTTTTTGTTTGTTACTCCATATCTCCGTCATTACTAGACCGATTTTGAAAAATTTTCTTTTTATTGTATGTACATATATGCATACAGATTGGTCCCGTTTTTGTCAAAACCTAGTTCTGATGATGGGATCCATGAGGAATCGAGGGAACTCCTCAAATCTTAAAGGCATATATATAGTGATTTATGTGTTTTATCAACAAATCAAGCATATACATTCAAAAAAGTGACATATGATGAAGTGGAACTGCTGATGATGATCAGAACGGAACTCTTCAACAAAGCATAGTTCACGTTTAGCGATTTGTCCACTTCGTTATGTTTGTTAAGCAAGTTAAGTTTTTAAGCCACATTTTTGTCAAGCTCGAGTTCTGATGATGGGATCCACGAGGAATCGAGGGAACTCCTCAAATCTTAAAGGCATGCGTATAGAGATTTTTGTATTTTCATCAGAAAATCAAGCATTTTCATTAAAAACTGTCGCATTTGATGAAGTGGAACTGCTGATGATGATCAGAATGGAACTCTTCAACGACGACGACGTTTGGCGATTTGTCCTCTTCGTTATGTTTGTTAAGCAAGTTAAGTTTTTAAGCCACATTATTGTCAAGCTCGAGGTCTGATGATGGTATTCATGAGGAATCGAGGGAACTTCTCAAATCTTAAAGGCATGCGTATAGAGATTTGTGTATTTTTATTAGAAGTGGAATTGCTGATGATGATCAGAACAGAACTCTTCAATGACTACACGTTTGGCGATTTCGAATTTCGATTTTGACGGAGCTGGCCCTGGAGCCAGACCTGACCCGGATCCGGGCTCTTATCTGGACCTGAACCCGGACCTGGACCCGGACTTGGACCTGGACTTGGACCTGGACCAAGACCTAGACCTGGACCTCGACCTGGACCTGGTCCTGGACCCGGAACTGGACCCGGACCCGGACTCGGACCCGGACTCGGACCTGGACCCGGAAAACCACTGATAGTACCTAAGCTAAATAAACCACTATGATTACCTACCATAAAATGTAGGTATAAAGTATAATGATGCCAAACTTACTAGCCCCTCCCGCTCAAACCCCCGTACACCGCACCGCACGCGCCGTTAAGTGGGTTAGGTTAGGTTTGAACTGCGATCCTCACAGAACCGAAAAAAAGTGGGTTAGGTTAGGTTAGAACTACGAGCCTTACAGAAACGAAATGCTACCTACTAGAAAAGTGGGTGGTTTTACCACCTTTTCTACATAGTGCACCATCTATGTACAATAATCTTTCACCGGCCCCCATACAAGTCGGTTTTTTTTTCTAGAAAATTACTTTTTCGACTATTTTATGTCGAACTATACGCAAGTACTATACGCTATACGTAAGTAGGTGCAACAAAGTCAATCGCTCTATATAATTTTTGGCAAACCGCGAGTTCTCAGTTCGGGGCGAACTACTAGTATTAATAGTGTTAACAATATGCTTATGCTGGCTGTTTATTACGTTTATTTTCTGTTTTTTGTAACAAATAATAGGCCGACTAATCGGCCTTTTTTGCCGACTAAACGCCGACTACAAATGTGGCCAATTAGTCGGCTTTCCCGACTAGACGGTACATCCCTAACAATAATAATGCTCGAATAATATACAATAACCCTCTTTTAGAACTCTGGTTATTACAAACACTCTTGTACTCGAAGTAGTACGTAAGCGCTCGAAATTGTTAAACTATTATTTACTTTTTTAATTGTAGCCTTGTAATAATAAAACCTTGTAAGCTTTTATTTAACTTGCCCTGTTAGTTTTAGTATGTAGGTTTGTTAGTTGGTTAGTTAGTGTGAATCAAATATTGGAAGCTAAATTTGACCCACTTCCCGATTTCCGATTGAGCTGAAAATTTTCATATATATGTAGGTCGTGTGACAATGTAATATTATGGAGACTGGAGGTGGCTATAGGAACTCTGTGATGAAACGAGAAAATATTGTTCCAAAAATAAAGTTTTTGCCAAAAACTTATTAATTGCTACATTCTGCCCTGCTTTAAATAAGGGTTGGCTGATTCATTTATAATTATGTTAATAGTGACAAAATGGTCTTGTTCTGACCTCAAAAGCCCACCGGGTCATTGTTATATACTTGAAAAATCGTGATATATTCGGCTTTATTTTAATTTATCAATTTTACCTACTAAAGACCTAATGTAACGGCACAAATCGCTAAGAAGAGTTTTGAGCAGACCATATTTTCAACAAAATGATTCCAATTCAGCCTACATAGCCGTAAGCCACCTCCCCTTATTTTGAACGCTTTCAATGTGTTTATTACTTTCGTTTGTTCCGGTGTTTGATCATAAATTAATAACCAAACATTGATTTCAGTTAAATTGGACCCACTTCCAAATTTGTTTTAGCTAAGGAATATAATTCATAACTGATCTTTATAATATCACAATTTATTCACCCTAGAACAATATGTAATGTACATCATAGTCAGCCGTGAAACTCTGGTACTTCTAGATTTGTTAAGTGAAGTAAAAAGTAAAATCAATTTCTACGACTACTCTGGAACGAAACAAAACAAAAGCAACTTTGTTTATATCAATAAGGTAATGTGTACTATCATGTCATGTCATAAGTATTATCACGACGTACAACCTTTTATTGCCTCACAACAGGTACCTACGAGCAGTGTTGGCCGAAAGTTAATCCAAATTGAAAATGCTGGCCATTAACCATTATAAATTGAACCGTAATCTGTAATCGTCCGTTACGGTTTAAGGTTCAATTTATAATGGTTAATGGCCAACATTTTCAATTCGCATTAACTTTCGGCCAACACTGCCTACGAGTATATTGATAGTAATGAAGTACAAGTTCTCACGTAAACTGAAGAACAAGAAGTTGTGCTACCTTTGTACTAACATCTAGCTATGTGAGTACAAACTGTTCCTTTTAATAGCACACATGAAACCTCGGCATGAAACCGTGATAAGTCTGGTTGCTATGAACTTCAGGATCAATATATTGGCATAGGAGCTAAGCTATAATACCGAACAGCAGAGTAAATAAGTAGATAAGCTCACAAAAGAATACCTTTCTAATAATAGAGGATGACTAGGTTCTTTTTATCGATATTTACCGCTCATGCTAACCTATCCTACATATTATTGTATGTAAGAAACCGTAAGAAAAAACCAGCTAAGCGCTTGTGAGTAGCAACCGTATTTGAACAATGAGATACGTCAAATACTAGATTCATTCATTCTTTTAAAATTATGGCTTCAGCCCATTGGGGCTATTTCGCCAGTGTCAAGGTCGTAGTAGCAGGGTAAAACGATTGAAATTGTACAGTTAGTACAAGACAGTGTACGGTGATTTAGCTCTTGAAAAGCGATAGCGGGCTTTACAAGAAACACGTGGACAACCGGCCGTAGACTCCAAAATGATGGTTAAACGTGCTTCAAGATAAATTCTCCATTCACTGCACACTACCACATTAGTTTACTGTATAATAGGCTATCGGTATTACACTTTAAACAATATTAATGAGCAAAAAACGAATCAATTAATCTCGCCGCGTGCCATCAAGATGGCGCTCGAACCGGAAGTCCGTCAAATACTAGATATTGAAACGATATGGATCGGATATGTCAGTATCAAACAAGTGTCAAAATTGACGTTTCCTCAAACAAAAACGTCACTTTGGTATAATATATCAATGTCAAATAAAAATAAAACAATATTTTTTAAGGGCCAGTAAAACTAATATCGTTTTTTATGCAATTCATTGTCAATCTTTTTTACCAGTACCACTGTATATATATTGTATGTAAATAAATGATTTTATTACTCATCTTTTTTTATTTATTGTTGTCTTTTCTTTCTGTGTTGTCTGTTGTTAAATTAATTTTTGTCTGTTTTGGTATCGTCATTCGTTAGTGTATTCTCTTTCTCTCTTCCAATTATTTGATCTCATAATCCGTAGTCCTTATAAATATGATTTTAATTTAAACACATCGAACTTATGCTCAATAGAAAGGTCCCGAGAAGTAGATAGACTGGCAAATAGAAGAAGCACACAAACATACATTCAGCAATAAAAGTATGTCACAAAAAACAAATACAGTAACATTGTTTAGGTACATATACACTTACATGTGCATAGATATTTTATGTGATGAGCCTGGATCATGATCCCTGAGTCATGGGTGTTTTCTATGTACCTAATTAAGTATTTATATATATGTATGTATATATTATACATATTTCATTGTCTAAGTACCTGGCAACACAAGCCTTATGGACAGAGGGCGGAATTGCTCATGGCAAAAATCAAACGTCAATAGAGTTGGAACGTTGAATTTTATCGACTATCGAATAAACTGAAATTATATTTACCTAGCGTATCTTTATTTATTTATTAACAAAAGTAAACCTCAAATCCACAAGCAAACAATAATAGACTTCATATGAACATTACGGAATAACATTTAAATAAAAGACAATATGAAACGATAATTTTAAAAACTACTTAACTTAGTATTGCATTATTAAAACTAGCTAGTCAACTAGCTAATCAAAGAGGTTAATGTTAAAGTCAGAAATGTAAAAGGTGTCTGAACTTATCGATAGCTGAAAAAGTCGATAAAATTCAACGTTCCAACTCTATTCACATTTGATTTTTGCCATGAGCAATTCCGCCCTCTGCTTATGGAGCTTACTGTGGGACTTAATGCCTGATTCGAACTTTAAGATACGTTAGTCAATTTTTGTAATAATGTCCTATAGTTCGTACGATGACGCGCAGATTTGTCGAATCTAACCTTTAATAACGTGACATTACGAGTCAAGGCACGCGTCTTCGTGAATGACACGATCTACATAGACGTATAGAAACTAGGTTAGACGATAGCGAAATATGTCAGTTTGACACTGCTAGGCAGTCGTGGTAAGGCTACAGGTGGCCCTGGCCCTACTTGAACATTGCCTAGCTAAAAAGTAGTGATTCTTTACTAAACAATCTACACCGCGCTTAAACTAATAACGCATAGACAGATAGTCCCCATACGGCTAACCTGCCAAAAGTGAAGCCGAAACACGATCGATGTGTGCGTGGAACGCTCGTGTTTTACGCTCAGCAAACACACACATATATACAAAATATGTTGCCAGTATTCATTTACTTCTCTCAAAGTAGAGGCATTTTAACAACATCCACACTTGGTTATTAATAATTTGGAAGTGTGTAGATTCGATTTTGTAGCAAAAGCTTTTTGTTTATTTTGGGATTTGTTGCATTTCTGTACTTTGTGAAATAAGGATTAAATAAATAGCTGATAAGTTTTTACTATTTTTATTTATTTAAGAAATGTGCATAAAATAATAAGAATAAATTTAAATAGGACAGAGCATATTCGACTGTGTTTAGTCAGTTTCCAATGTTTCCATATTGCGTCATTCCGATCAGTCAGAAAACTGAAACGAACATGACACAAAATAAAAATAAGAAAAAAGTAAATACTTACCTAAATAATTAACTTAATTATAATTTTCTATAATTATACAATGAAATTTAATTGAGCGTATTTATTTTAGAATGTAGACGTCATGTCCCATTCGGAGGAAAAAATATTCACTACACTGGCAACATTTAGAAGAAATGGCGGCTGACGAAAATTAGGATTTTTGTATTTACGATTATGTAAAAATATCACATTAATCTCGATGCTTACGCGTGTAATGTAATATCAGGCGGTTTGTTTTTATTATATGATGTGTTGTGACACCCATTCACTGTACAAACAACCATCTTTCCTGTAGTTTTTGATTTTTAAACGGGAGGTGTACACAAACCGATTTGACTTTGAGTACTGCGAGGGCCGTTCGAATACGATGATACGAGTGTGACGTGACGTCGCACTTGAAATGGCTTCACTGGGGGTGTACGAACTAGGAATCTATGCCTTATAAATCTATGACACCGCGTATTTTTCCCGGTAATTTTAGGTTCACATTCTTAATTTAAGTTAATTTCTTTTAGAAATCAACTTAAATTAGTTTTTCTGTAGTACTTGGTGTGAAAAAACTAAACCTTTAGATTTATTTCATGATGACAAATAGTGTTACTAACTACCTAATTGAATTTGATGTGTTTCAGATTTTAGATCGGTCTTTATAATCATGATAGTATACCTAGCTATGTCATAGCCGCCATAGTTTTAATTGATTCTGGTGAGTAAGAATTTATGAAAACTACGCAAAAATACGCAATTCATAATTTTGAGTCGGCTTCCTGATCCGCGTTTGCAAAGTAATAGTTATCATCAAAAACAGAGTTAATGAACTCTGTTTTATGTCTAATTAGTGGTTGTGAAATTATCAATCATCACAACCACTAATTAGAAATGATTTCTAAACAAACTATCGAGCAGCTGCCACAGTTTATGGTTGGGTTGCTTGGTCAATATCGTGCCAGAGACAACAAACACATAAATTTGTGGATTTAATAGGTACTTACGATACGGCTGCCGGTAGTTAACGCAACACACCTGACCCGCGCACGCATGAACTGGATACAGGTCGGACATCGTCGAGGAAGTAGAAATTAGACTTTGGAACAGTACACTCATATTTAAGTATATATATGAAACTAAGAGCAAACGGCCGCCCGTATCTCTAGCGAGGACCGATTGACTCAAATCAATTACTGAAATACACAAAAAAAAAGTACTTATATATATAGCATATCGTCAACCCATAGCAACTATTATATAATCTGTGCCCATATACAAACGGAATCAACCTGTATATAGTACAAACATGGCTTCGTTTGGAATTAGGTCGAAATGTGGACATGAAATGATCTCCATATATAGGTTTTTTTTTTCATTTTGCTGTTTGGTTAGGGTCAATCGGTCCTCGCTAGGGATTCGGGCGGCTGATTGCCTTTAAGTTTATATTATTTATTGAATAATTTTAAATTACCTATTATGTATTTCGTATATCATAAAAAAGAGTTGAGGGCTTCTTCTTTTTCCGTAAGCTTGTTTATATTAAATGGGTCTATGTTGTACTTGGTGCATATGGTGTCGTGGATCGTTATTGCGTAAAGGAACCATGGGCAAGTTTTAATAAGGTGATCAATTGTTTGTCTCCAAATAGGTAAGAATTAATTAATTCTAGAGGTATAGTAAAAACCTAAAGTGCGTGCGTACGTGCGTGCGTGCGTGCGTGTGTGTGTGTGTGAGAGAGAGAGCACGAAACATATCCAAATTTAATTTAAGGAAATTAACGAAGTTTCACAAGACTGACTTCATTCAGATATCAATTTGATGTCAAGTAGTGTACATTCGACTTTAATTAAAATGAATTTAAGGAAATTAATGAAGTTTTACAAGACAGTACCAAGCGTGCATACGAGTCGGGGGAAAACAATTCGAGCACCTATTGTAAGATTATTTTAATAAATCAATTAAACTTCAACCTCAAAGATATCCTTAAAAAGGGAGATAAGCATTTTCCATCTCTTTCATTTAGGCTTTCGGCCAAAACTTAAAGGTCGTTTTTTTATTTCTGTATCCAGAATGAGATTAATAAATAAATCTGCATAACATGCTCAATAAATAGCTTGGCGTTATTTGCTCATTACTTTTCTAATATTTTCTTTTTCATCACAATTAATGTTTCGTTGTGAATTATATTTCAAGATTAAACCAATACTTTTTTGCATTTTACAACGTTTAGGTATCGCTAAAACACCTCTGCTGTTATCTTAATTAACTATTTATGACGCCGTACACATAAAAAAACTAACTTTCCACGTACACACTGGCACTAACAATGTTAAAAACGGTTAAAATTCATGAATAATCTTAATTTGGCAATAATTTGAAAACCGTGCCACTTTTACTGGTGTCATGTTAAGTTGGTTTGGTACCTCTTGGTCTGGTCTACCTCCAGTGTCACTGTGACGTGTTCTTTATAAGACACATGTATATGATGTATATTTGTTGTTACTTAGAAAGGGCAAGGTCGTTATTTAGTTTATTCACGAAAACGTAAACGTAATTGGTTCATGAACGAACACGTTCGGAATTTTTGGGATCAGTACCTACAGTTATAACAAACACAAGTCCCTGAAGTATCTACTAAGGAAGATTAAATTAATATACCTAGATATTAAAAGACAAGTAGGTACACACAAATATACTTTCGCGCAAACTTCTAAAGCAATTTCGTAAGTAAATAGCACTTTAAAATATTTTAGATTTTAGTTTCGGGGGCGATAAATCGATCTAGCTAGGTCTTATCTCTGGGAAAACGCGCATTTTTGAGTTTTTATATGTTTTCCGAGCAAAGCTCGGTCTCCCAGATATTTATCTTTAAATAGATTTACCTATTACATAAGCGTCTATTAACATAATGGACGCTATTGCTAAAAGGAAATTAAATTCCAGTGTTTAGGGATATAGGTACAACCGAACACTACCTATACTTTGTCATAGTTTTGTCAAATCGGATTTTCTAGCGGTTTGGTGCATGTTTTATATTACTAAGTAGGCTAGCTCGCGAGTTCAATACTTTAAAATAGTTGCTTTGTGAGCTGCAGACCTCGTGAGCCTGACCACCCCAATGGCGAGCCTGAAAGTCCAGTTGAAAATTTTCCAAATTGCGCTCGCTCGGACAAATAGGCGGTTAAGCTACTTTTCATTGTTTCAATCCATTCGATCGTTTGATGAACATCATTTATTACATTTTGCAGAAAATATGATATGAGATGTTATATGAATACCTATATATTTTTAATAACATATGCCTAACAAGCCTATCATCACAGTACTTTACCGCGAGGGTTATCAATGTAACATTTATCATAAGTATATTTTTCATCACAACACACTATTATTCATAATAGCGTACTCACCTAAACCGGTCCAAGAAGCAAGGAACGACAGACGAATGACAGCTACCAAGTCAGACCACTATGTAATCATCATCACCTTGAAAGAGTGTGTTATGGCACACGCAAAATAAAATTGAATTGAAAATTTACCACTATGCACTTGTGTAATTGATGCGGGGCTGTTTCAAAACGAGAGTTCGCTTTAACTACAAGTCTATACGAGTACGCCGACACTGACCCGACAGCCCGACACAAAATTAAAGCCACAAGCGGACACTCCGATACTCAGTAAAATTATTTGGCTGCTATTTAACTGATCACCAGATTTAATAAAATTTAATACCAAAAAAATCTATTTTACCACCCTAAAATCATGAATGATCACCAAAATTATAACACCATTTTAATGTGAAATGATTACCAATTTTATTACATTTTACTATCCTTTTAAAGGAAATGACACCAAAATAATCATTATTAACCCAAAAATAGTCAATGATTACCAAATTTCAATCCCCATTTTAATGTGAAATGATAACCAAATTTTTACATCTTGCTATCCTATTAAAGAAAATGACACCAAAATAATCATTGTAAACCCAAAAATAGTAAATGACCACCAAAATTAGAACTCCATTTTAATGTAAAATGATAACCAAATTTTTAAATCTTGCTATCCTATTAAAGCAAATGGCTCCAAAATAATCATTGTAAACGCAAAAATAGTAAATGATCACAAAATTGTAACCACATTTTAATTAAAAATGTGCAATCATTTAATATATCGTTATCCTATTAAATTAATTAATCCACTTCGTCACCTTTTTCTAGTAGCATTTTATTTCTGTAACAGTCGCAGTTCTAACCTAACCTAACCCACTTTTCTAGTAGCATTTTGTTTCTGTAAGGGTCGCAGTTCAAACCTAACCTAACCCACTTTTCTAGTAGCATTTCTTTTCTGCAAGGGTCGCAGTTCAAACCTAACCTAACCCACTTTTCTAGTAGCATTTCGTTTCTGTATGGGTCGCAGTTCAAACCTAACCTAACCCACTTTTCTAGTAGCATTTCTTTTCTGTAAGGGTCGCAGTTCAAACCTAACCTAACCCACTTTTCTAGTAGCGTTTCGTATCTGTATGGGTAGCAGTTGAAACTTAACCTAACCTACTTTTCTAGTACCATTTCGTTTCTGTAAGGGTCGCAGTGCTAACCTAACCTAACCCACTTAACTGATAGCAGTTTAACTTACTTTTCTAGTAGCATAACGAAATGCTACTAGAAAAGTAGATTAGGTTAGGTAGGTATGCGGTGCGGGCTATGGGGGGTTGAGCGGGAGGGGCTAGTAATTTTGGCATCAGTTTACTTTATTTGGTAATATGTATAAATTTTTTGGTAATCATAGTGGTTTATTTAGGTGAAAATATCGCATTAATTTGGTCTTCAAGATTTGGTGATCATTAATGATTTTTGGTGATCATTCAATATATTTGGTATTTGAATACAATTTGAAGTGCAGTCGTAATTAAAGTGGTGGTACTTTTGTATTTTTAGGCCTTATTTTTTTGGTGTTCAGTAATTTTTTTTGGTAAGCATGATTTTTTTATTTAGGGTACCAAAGTATTTTTTGGTGGTCATTATATTTGTAGCCAAATTATTTTACTTTTTGCTTTTAGCCCTGACAACACGAATGTTCAGACACTTCAGACTGATAGGTCTGACAGGGAGTGTTCTGATATATCTAAACGTAATTTTTGGCATAATTCCTCTTGATTAAAACCGACAAGAGGTGAGAGCCCGAGCTGCTGTTAATAGTAGGAGATCCCACATATATGGTCGACCTTCACCAATCTGTCTGACGTATGAAACTATGAATTTATGAAAGAAAACATGTTCCAGAACATAAATAAATATGGTTGCCTAAAGAAATATGGTCAAGGCTATTTTTAATAAATTTTTGAAACAAAAATTTTTTGGCCGATTTGTCTGACGAACGAAATAAGTTTCAATGGAAAGTATACAACATAAATCAACTAGGCTGCCTATCTCTTTCCGGTCACTATTAGGTGGTTGCCGTGTTTAAAGAGGTGATTTTATATCGATAATTGCACTCATCTGTCTGACGCTTGAATTATACATCAAAATGATGGTAATTTTATTGCAAATACAATGGTATAGGGTTGCCTGCGAAAATCCGGTCACAAATAAGGGTTGCCAGGCTTTTAATTAAAATAAGAAGGGAAGACTTTTAGCGATAACTCATAAACGGCTTAACTGATCAAGTTTGTTTTAATTTTATTTGGCTGCTATTTAACTGATCACCAGATTTAGTAAACTTAAATACCAAAAAAAAACCAATTTTACCACCCTAAAATAATAAATGATCACCAAAATTATAACACCATTTTAATGTGAAATGATTACCAATTTTATTACATTTTAATATCCTATTAAAGGAAATGACACCAAACTAATCATTATTAACCCAAAAATAGTAAATTATTACCAAATTTCAAACCCCATTTTAATGTGAAATGATAACCAAATTATTACATCTTGCTATCCTATTAAAGAAAATGACACCAAAATAATCATTGTAAACCCTAAAATAGTAAATGACCACCAAAATGAGAACTCCATTTTAATGTAAAATTATAACCAACATTTTAAATCTTGCTATCGTATTAAAGCAAATTATTCCAAAATAATCATTGTAAACCCAAAAATAGTAAATTACCACCAAAATTGTAACCACATTTTAATTAGAAATGTGCAAATATTTAATATATCGTTATCCTATTAAACTAATTAATCCACTTCGTCACCTTTTTCTAGTAGCATTTTATTTCTGTAACAATCGCAGTTCTAACCTAACCTAACCCACTTTTCTAGTAGCATTTCGTTTCTGTAAGGGTCGCAGTTCAAACCTAACCTAACCCACTTTTCTAGTAGCATTTCTTTTCTGCAAGGGTCGCAGTTCATACATAACCTAATTAATCCACTTTTCTAGTAGCATTTCGTTTCTGTATGGGTCGCAGTTCAAACCTAACCTAACCCACTTTTCTAGTAGCATTTCTTTTCTGTAAGGGTCGCAGTTCAAACCTAACCTAACCCACTTTTCTAGTAGCATTTCGTTTCTGAAAGGGTCGCAGTTCAAACCTAACCTAACCCACTTTTTAGCAGCATTTCGTTTATGTAACGGTCGCAGTTCTAACCTAACCTAACCCACTTTTCTAGTAGCATTTCGTTTCTGTAAGGGTCGCAGTTCAAACCTAACCTAACCCACTTTTCTAGTAGCATTTAGTTTCTATAAGGGTCGCAGTTCCAACCTAATCTAACCCACTTTTCTAGTAGCATTTCGTTTCTGTAAGGGTCGCAGTTCAAACCTAACCTAACCCACTT
Source organism: Cydia splendana (assembly GCF_910591565.1). Classification (NCBI taxonomy): domain Eukaryota; kingdom Metazoa; phylum Arthropoda; class Insecta; order Lepidoptera; family Tortricidae; genus Cydia; species Cydia splendana. The sequence continues at coordinate 12,640,750 of NC_085966.1, read as the reverse complement.
TTTAGCAGCATTTCGTTTCTGTAAGTGTCGCAGTTCAAACCTAACCCACTTTTCTAGTAGCATTTTGTTTCTGTATGGGTCGCAGTTCAAATCTAACCTAACCCACTTTTCTAGTAGCATTTCGTTTCTGTATGGGTCGCAGTTGAAACCTAATCTAACCCACTTTTCTAGTAGCATTTCGGTTCTGTGAGGATCGCAGTTGTAACCTAACCTAACCCACTTTTAAAGTAGCATTTCGTTTCTGTAAAGGTCGCAGTTCAAACCTAACCCAACTAGCAAAGTAATCCAATAAAAAATATTATTCGTAAGTATCTACTAGTAACGATCTTATAATGCCATTGTTGTAGACTCTTTTACTAATTACATTGGGCAAGCTTTAACATACTCAAGAGCATTCGTTTTTATATTTAGTCCTATAGTTTGCTAAAAGGTAAGCTTACAAAATAGTTACAAGACACTGTTACTAATAGTAACATTTCACAAGCGTAAATACTCTCAAGATCATTTGTTTTTATATCACACTCCTATAGTTTGCTACAAGACAAGCGCACAAAACGGTTACAGGATACTGTTACTAATAGTAACATTTCACAAGCGTAAATACCCTCAAGATCATTTGTTTTTATTTCACACTCCTATAGTTTGCTACAAGACAAGCGCACAAGACGGTTATAGGATACTGTTACTAATAGTAACATTACAGAAGCGTAAATACTCTCAAGATCATTTGTTCTTATATCACAGTCTTCTAGTTCCTTACAAGATTATCCTTAAAAGACTCTAATAAGTATAAGTACCCTATAATAGTCTGCAGAAAGATTAAATAGTCCTGAATGATATTTGATCCTATAGTAGTATTTTGTAAGAGAACAAGATATAGTAATACACTAAGCTGAGCTTATTATAAGTTTGTTTCATTAATAGACTTGTTCAAGATTCTTTTAAACGTAATTGTACTTGGTTAGAGCGATACAAGATTAAAAAATCCCTTAAGATACTCGATCAATCACTTTACTAGTAATACATTTTAATATGGAGGCGAGTTATCTTGATTGAAACTGATATAAGTGCAAATTTACCTACATTTGTCTTATATCACACTCGATGCAGAGTATTTTCTAAACATGGCGGATATTCGTAATAATTGAACGAATATTATTTTAATAACTAATGTTATATGAGCTTCTTTTCGAGGCGCATTGTAAAATTAAACAAATTTTGGTAGACATTTACAATAAAAAATAATTCCCCGGCGAGATCACACACTATACATACAGTGTTTACAATACTTAGATTATGTTCTACAATGAAACAAATAACATTAAGTTACAGATAAAATATACTTAATTACGTTTTGTTTTCAATTATTTATTCTTTTTAACCGGCCAGCCGACACAACGAAGAAATGTTTATGAAACGTACTTATAACTAATAACTATAAGAACGTTCGTAGTTCATTATAAACAATATTACTCTAATAAGATACTTATGTCTGATACTTATAAGAGTATTTGTGTTTAAAAATGTGGTTTCTCAGAGCATTATAGAAAAAATTGCGCTTCTGAAAGTGTATTATAAGATCGTTGCATGTAAACAATGCTCCTATAACTGCGCCCATAGCCAAGATTATAATGCATAGGTATCTTATAAGTATAAGTACAAGAATACTATAAGTATCTATTTTGCTAGTTGGGAACCTAACCTACTTTTCTAGTACCATTCCGTTTCTGTAAGGGTCGCAGTGCTAACCTAACCAAACCCACTTAACTGATAGCAGTTTTACCTACTTTTCTAGTAGCATAACGAAATGCTACTAGAAAAGTAGGTTAGGTTAGGTAGGTATGCGGTGCGGGGTACTGGGGGTTGAGCGGGAGGGGCTAGTAATTTTGGCATCAATTTACTTTATTTGGTAATATGTACACATTTTTTGGTAATCATAGTGGTTTATTTAGGTGAAAATATCGCATTAATTTGGTCTTCAAGATTTGGTGATCATTAATGATTTTTGGTGATCATTCAATATATTTGGTATTTGAATACAATTTGAAGTGCAGTCGTAATTAAACCGGTGGTACTTTTGTATTTTTAGGCCTTATTTTTTTGGTGTTCAGTATGTTTTTTTGGTAAGCATGATTTTTTTATTTAGGGTAGGTACCAAAGTATTTTTTGGTGGTCATTATATTTATAGCCATTTTATTTGATTAAGTTTTTTAAGCACTATTTTCATGATTTTTTCTATATTTTTTGGACAGATGGTTCAAGTTAGAAGGAAAAACCTTTTTTTTTCTTTCAAAACTATTATTTCCGAAATATTTACGAGATGAAGAAATGTTGTTTAAAGACCCCTATTTATTTTGAAAGGCCTATCCAATGACACCCCACACTATGAAGGGTTGTGCACAAATCACGCGAGGTGTTTTCGGCTACTTTTTGACCCCCCCTCCCCCTTGGTGATATTTGGCGAGGTTTTTGGCTACCCCGCCTCCCCCCACACAACCTCACGTGTATTTTTTTGATTTTTTTTCATTTGACCTAATTTTAAGATAAATAGTATTGTATATAGAAAATCTTGTTTATTTTTCTATTTTCGTTAAATAGACTCGCTATTTTGAAGTGCAGAGTGAAGATTTATGTTAACGAAACCGAGAAAAAGTGTCTACTCGTGTGTTAGGTTTTTGTTTCTTAGTTTCTTTCACTGTAGAAAAATACACGTGAGGTTTCCTTACACCCCCCCTCCCCCAACGTGATCCATCGTGATTTTTATCGAACCTCGCGTGATTTGTGCACAAGCCCTAAGGTTGAAATGATAAAAAAATTGTCACACACATTTTGTTTCTTTCAAAGCGATTATTTCCGAAAATATTCACTTTATCGAAAAATGTTCTTCTAAAACCCCTATTCATTTTGAAAGACCTTTCGAACAACATCCCACACCATAGGGTTGACACGAAAAAAAAAATCCTCACGTACATTTTGTTTCTTTCGAGGCGATTATTTCCTAAAATATTCACTTTATCAAAAATGTTTTTTTGAGGAACCCTATTTAATTTAAAACTCATATCAAATGACATCTTACAACATAGGTATTAAACGAAAAAAAGAAAAAAAATGTATGTGACCATTTTTTTCGCTTCAACCCTATAGTGTGACATGTCGTTGGATAGGTCCTTTGAAATAAATACGGTTTTGTAAAGTTTTTAATTAATAAAATAAATAAATTAATTAAATAAATAAAGCCATAGAAAGGGTGTTTATATTGTGCTCTGATCTTCGAGCAACGCCGGCTTCCGACAAAGCGATATCTTACCGTACAATTAATCGGCCCAAGCGATATCTTACCGTACAATTAATCGGCCCAAGCGATATCTTACCGCACAATAAAATTAATCATTCTGCCATTTTCTGCGGGGGAAACGTGCACACAGTCACACTTTTCACTCACTACATACAAAATCCAATCTGTATAATGACGACACAAATGTATAGAAAATGACACACGTCAAAGACAAATCTTGCAAACCTCGATCTCTTTGTGTACGGATGAGTCACTACCAAAGAGTATGGTAAGTATATTGTTACTACACCCATCGCTATAGGTACAGTAAAGTTGTAGCTATGGGGTCATCCATTAATTACGTCACACGTTTAGGGGGAGGGAGGGGGTCAAGAAAATGTGACATGTTGTGACTAGGGGGAGGGGGGAGTCACAAACTTTGTGATGTCACTTTAACTTCATCAGTAATCGAAAATGTATTTAAATTATTTTATTCACTATACAGTTAAATAAAAAGTTTTTGAAACGATAATCGTTTTTATTCGTTTAATTTTATTTCTTAATCAGTTTTGGGTTATAAAATTACTAATAATTCTTTTATCAAAAATATTTCGATAAAATTTTAAATAAATATTTGCCGATTTCGTTGAGGAAATGTGATGTCACACCAGGGGGGAGGGGTTTGCCAAATGTGACCAAGTGTGACAAGGAGGGGGGGAGGGGTAAAAAAACCTAGAAATTCGTGTGACGTAATTAATGGATGACCCCTATGCTTCGGCAGAGGAGAAATAGTACGAATGCCGTTTCCCTTCCCGGTGTTGCTCGAAGGTCAACTGTCAGTGGTACGGTGAAAATCAGGGCTTGTTATTATTATTAGAACTAAATTGGCTAAGCCCTTGTTACTTGCGCAACACAGAATAACTAATTTTGCCTGTTATAACAAACAACTAACTCATCGGTAACGTAAATCATCGGTCAAGATCTTAGAGAATATAACCAAACGGAGTGGTCATTAACAGGCGTTCCCCTCTGTCGAAAATAGGCGGCCAATGGTCAACAAAATGTCAACCACATGTATGGACTGACGTTTATCTGACATGGCAATTTTGACGTTACGTATACATTTGATGTTCCCCTCCCCCGCAAAAAACGGCAGACTATTTTGTACCGAAAATTATAGACATGGCGTCTCCGTTTGGTTATATCCTCTAAGGTCAAGATTATCAAAACGGTGAGTGATTAGTACAAAACTAGTTTTAAACATTTTTTTTAGAACGTAGTACGTAGGGTAGCCATGATGGGCATATGATGGGTAAAGATTTCTAAAGTAAAGATAGGCCCATTCATTCAATGCAGAGCGAACATGTGTGCACCAACGAAAATGTGCAAACGTGATTTGTGTACCACTTCGTAGTGCCCCTAAGGCCGGTCTTTACGAAGTAATTTATGAGTAATAATGGAACCATAATAGAAATGGAGTGATAATGGAACTAAAAATAACATTATGGAAGATAAGTTTGAAAAGCACGTTGTGTACGTGTAACCTAATATGAATATTAACATGAGTATGAGTCAAATGTAATAACTGTAATAAGTATTCTTTGAAGTAATAAAGGGCAACTAGAGATGAAATAGTAAAATCAAACCCACCGGTCCCGGAGAAGGTCAATAACTTATAGAACTAGCTCGTATAACTGATCATACGGGATTTCTTCACTAGAGGTTAGAATCAGTGTAAAATTAAGGTCAGTGCATACCGGATGTATGTGCGTACACGTATACCTACGTACACATGCACGTACATTACAATAAAAAAAAGTCAAACGTAGGGGTACATACGGTTAATACCTACTTACATCAAATTACTTACTTAAAAGAATATTTTCCATAATACCAATATCCAGAGAGGAATATCTGCATGGAGAAGCGGCCGTCCCCTTTCCTCTTAACTACTTATAGTTTGTGTGTATTTACCCTTAAAGTGTGGCTTTCGAAGTATCCTCGTAAATCTTCGTTCTCTGTTCAATAAAACAGTGTGACAGTTTTCGCTTCCCTGGTATTGGTTTTTATAGCCGATAGAAACTCCCCATCAGGATGATCCTAGAAATAAATCTTAAAATAAATACATTATAAATACAATACGAACGAACAAGTACGAGTGAAATTAATGCGTAAATTGATAACAAATTATTTTTTAATAAAAAAAACCGACTTCTATGGGGGCCGGTGAAAGATTATTGTAGATGGTGCACTATATAGAAAAGGAGGTAAAACCACCTACTTTTCTAGTAGCATTTCGTTTCTGTAAGGGTCGTAGTTCTAGCCTAACCTAACCCACTTCTCTGATAGCAGTTCGGTTCTGTGAGGATCCCAGTTCTAATCTAACCTAACCCACTTTTGTTCGGTTCTGTGAGGATCGCAGTTCAATTAACCTAACCTTATCCACTTAACGGCTCATGCGGTGCGGTGTACGGGGGTTTGAGCGGGAGGGGCTAGTGAAGATTAGCATCATCATACTTTATACCTACATTTTATGGTAGGTAATCATAGTGATTTATTTAGTTTAGGTATCAATGGTATCATAGTGGTTTTCCGGGTGAAGGTCCGAGTCCGAGTCCGGGTCCAAATCCAGGTCCGAGTCCGAACCGGATCCGGGTATGAGTCCGGGTCCCAGTCCAAGTCAAAATCAAAATTCGAAATCACCAAACGGGAACTATGCGTCGTTGAAGAGTTCTGTTCTGATCATCATCAGCAGTTCCACTTCATCAAATGTCACTTTTTTGGATGAATATGCTTGATTTGTTGATAAAAACCCAAAAATCACTATATGTATGCCTTTCAGATTTGAGGAGTTCCCTCGATTCCTCATGGATGTCCATCATCAGAACTCGAGCTTGACAAAAATGTGGCTTAAAAACTTAACTTGCTTAACAAACATAACGAAGAGGGAACATGGCCAAACGTGAACTATGCGTCGTTGAAGAGTTCTGTTCTGATCATCATCAGCAGTTCCACTTCATCAAATGTCCCTTTTTTGGATGAATATGCTTGATTTGTTGATAAAAACGCAAAAATCACTATATGTATGCCTTTAAGATTTGAGGAGTTCCCTCGATTCCTCATTGATTCCATCATCAGAACTGGGTTTTGACAAAAACGGGACCAAGCTGTATGCATATACATACAATCAAAAAAAGAATTTTCAAAATCGGTCCAGTAATGACGGAGATATGGAGTAACAAACATAAAAAAAAAACATACAACCGAATTGATAACCTCCTTCTTTGAGATTTGGAAGTCGGTTAATGACATCATTTAATCAACATTTAAATATCAAAATGTTCGTTTGTATTGGTCTCCTGGAATGACAATCTTTAGTAAGTAATAATACTAATAATAAGTGACAAAATCTCGAAATTTCGTGACATTATTATGTACCTCCCTATTGGAGTAGCGGGCGACGCACAGCGCACATTGGAGTTTCGCAACTTTTTACGAGATTAAAAAGCATCAAATTAGAATAATAGGAGGATCTGCAAGAGTATAAACTTGTGTCTTTTTATAAAAGCGAGCAAGTTTTCGACTATCATTCAAAACCAGTCTGATCGTGGTTTAAACTCTATTGAGTATGTTATATGACTTAAGTATATGAAAAAACATTTTTTTAATAGAAAGTCTTTTCTAAATATTATGTATTTTTTTGTGCGAAAAATTCTAGAGAAAACCGAGACGAGGAAACAGGGACACGACAAAATTACGTTCTGTTTTTGCTACTTACCTAAGTGTAAAAATCATGCTTACCTACCGATCGAAAGATTAAAGTTTTCATTAGAAAAAATTACGGATTTCACACTTTTTGATTCTCTGGGAGTACTTACTCTGAAAATGAACGTCAATGAAAATTAAATGATTTTCAGAAATTTGGTACCATACCATGCCCCGCATGCTCTTATATCGTTTAAAACATCACTTTCTTTCGTGTATCTTTATAATTCTTGGAAATATAGCCGAATTAGACTCCCTCACGAAAACGATCTGATAAACATTATCAATGTTAGAAGTATTTGATACGCTCACTATAACACTGCCTTAAGAAACAATCCAATCACATCAATCTTTTGTATCCACCGCGGCACTGATAAGCTAGAATGATTAATTCGCCTGAGTCACGTGGGTGGCTACATTAATTATACCTAAGTATATGATGAAGTGCATTGTTGGAATTATGTAATCCGCTGTAATAAAAAATAATAAATATATATATTTAAATGTGCAGTAGGTTTAGCAAGCAGAGTTTTTGAAAAATGGTAGCGCTTTTTAGATTACAATACAGTTGGCAAAAAATTTAATTAGCAATCTTGAGGCCATTCTCTTGTGACTTCATTGGCAGATTGGCCTAAGTAACTATAAATTATGACATAGGTAAGTTACCTACCACATTTAAGTTTTCAATTTAGAAAACAGATTATGACTGAAAAATCTGCTTGTGGCGTTTGACAGATCTTGTGACGTGCGTTCAAACAGGTACAAAAATTTAGCTTGTTAAAACTTCAAAGTGCTCATGGTCTAATAAAACATGGTCTTCTATTCCCAGAGTGACACAGGCCTACGTCACAATAACATGGCCGCTATATATAGCGCTATCGCATATTATCATATAGCGCTGTCGCATGATGACGTAGGCTTGTGTCAGTTAGGTGACCTAGAAAAGACGGGAATAGAGTACCAGGCGGAGTATATTATTATACCATGAAAGTGCTCACAAAAGCGGCCTTATGGGAAGTATATCCAAGATTTATGTGTCAACATAAATGGACTGGAATTGAAGGCAATATCAGAATTTCGATCAAGATCATTAGTAGACTGAGCCAATAGTGTGGGCCCTTTCTCTAAGAGTCGGATTTCTGTCGCCTGTCATGGCTCACTTAGCCGACCCTTTTTAAACGAACGAGCTCACTGGTGTGGACGACATTTTCGTTCACAGAGGCAGGGGCTTGCATTCTGCGCCACAAGTCTATTAGTAGCTCAATCTAATATATATTATTCCCTCACACATAGGCTGCACGTAAGCGAAGACAAAGCGCATTGAAAAATATAATTTCAATATAATCGCTAGCAGACTTCGAATTTTAAATATGACAAGATGTAAGCCCCTAAGTACATAAACTAGAGGTCATGTGCGGCTTTTAAAGATATGTTAAATGAGTCGTTGTGAATTCAATGGATTATTTGTCAAAAATTTGTAAATTTTGTAAGTTTGTCTAAATTTTTCTAGTCCCCAAATCGTTTAGTCCGCAAGGTTTTGTTTTTTATATATGTATGTATTTGTAACTAAACATGAAGATACGAAGATACGGGTGTTACGAAAAAAGATTTTAAACATATTGTAAATTATAATGATTTCCCTATTTCCAAGTATTTTCCTTTTAACTATTTTTTTCTTAACGGAGTTAGGTAATAAACTATGAGTTCCAATCATCCCATGATTAATTACTCTATTCTTTCGCAGCATATTTGAAATCTTTAGGTTGTTGTGCGATATAACAGTACCAGAAAAATATGTTTTTGCTGATGAATTGCTGAACGTTACCATGTACCTGGTACATGTTATGACAGTAAATTTGTATCGTTGAAGAATAAGCTGTTATAATATTATTTAGTATTTTCGGGTAACGCTGCTAATGTTATGGGGACGTTTGGGCCGGCTACGATCTGGGGTGGCATTGGCACCTTAACCCAGTTAAATTTAGTGGTTAAGATTGACAAACCTGTTGCGGATTACATCACTTGTACGGTCAAGGAATTTGTCCGTACCATTTCATACCTTGTCACAGTCACAATAGTAAGAGGTCCCTAGTGACTTTCATATTGACTGTCACTGTGACAAAGTACGAAATTGTACGTAAATTAAATTATTTGACTGTAAGTACCTAGGTGACGAAGCCTGTAGCTGATTTGTTATTGAATACTATGTACTAATAACTATGGGTTGACGACTTGTTTCTTTTATTTTCATACCTGAATAAATCTCACACTTTATCGACTTGTAAACAAATATTGAATGTTTGTTGGCCCCTGAATAAGAAGTATAATAAAATATGTATTATTTCAGACATGTTCAATATTTACAGAAATCATAGCAACGCAACTCAATTTACATAACGCAAGCGTTCAGAATAAATAAAGACTAAAATACGAACCACACAATGAGCTACGCAGTCAATTCTCTAAAGATTATTTTAACTACAAGTATTAGACTTAAATCAGCTTGGTTCGTAGGAATTTTGGTTACCCTTGAATGCAAGCAACCGCGGTTCTCCGGGGGCCTAGCCAAGATGACAATCGTTTATCAACATACAGATTTGTTTTGTTGTTAAGAGTCACACGAACCCGCCACCAGAAAACCACGCCCATATTAATTTTAAAACAACATGCTTAAATTAAGGGGCTACCCGAGGTCGTCATCGATTTTTGACAAGTTTTGAATCGTATCTCCTTTTTTGCACTACAGATAGAATTATAACACAAACGGTTAACGGTTCTTCAATCTTTTATCTCCGGTTTTGTGTACCGGATTTTGAAAGAAATGAATACATATTTTTTTGTGAATTTTTTAAACATTGTAAAAATAACACGTTTTTCGTATCTAGTTTGCTGTGGTCAAGGATCTTACATGTACAAAATCTACATATTTGGGTTCGTCTTTGACGTCTCGAAAAACGTGTCTAGGGTTTTAATTTTAAACTAATTAACACAAAAGTTATGCCCAGAAAACCAGGATTCAGATCGAAGGTCATTGGCGTGGGGTAGCCCCTTAAGTAAAACTTGGCATACACCAACATTTACGTAACATATAATATATCTATGCCCGGTACTAACTAGTTTTCGCTGCTGAAATTATTATATTTCTTTGCATTTATCATAATTCTAGCAACGAAAACTTGTACAGTCAAGTGTGAAAATATGGGTGTAGTGTAGAAATTTACTCAAAAATGTATGTCCCATAGTTCTTAATTCGCTGACATAAGAGCTATGGGACATATTTTTGAGATGATTTGTGCACCCATGTTTTTACACTTGACTGTACCAGACTTAGATATACCTATGTTACTTGATTATTCATGTCAAATTTCATGTTTAAAATGAAACTTCGATTGTTTGGCGGCGGCTAAAATCTTGTGACTCTGAAGTTTCTGTCTAAAAACTATTTTTTGAAGTGAAAACTTCTTTAGCGGCGCTGGGCACTTTTTGAGGTGGGGAAAAAATGATAAACTCGAGACAGCGTAAGGCGATCACGTGACCGTAAGGTTTAGGTGGCCACTCATTTAGATGGCATTTAAATCAATAAAGAAAAACTCAATGACATCACATGAAAAAGGTTCTAATCTTGTACGGGTTGAAATACGAGGATCTCACAGTTACATTCTAACTTTATATCACTCAAATATAATTGAATAAAGCTACATCTTGATGAAATCGCTAATAAAAGTGAACTCTAGTACTGGTGAATAAAACTCAAAATATCATGACCAAATATATTTAGATGCGAGGTCTGCAAGGTAACTTTACAATTTCTATTCGAATTTTAAACAATTAACGCTACAAATTTGAATTTCGAATTTTAAACAAGCTCACTGACCAGCAATTTCGGAACTAAAGTTTTTCAATAGAAAGGAGGATGGGTCAATTATACATAGTGCTGCAGACATTTTGGACTAGTCATTGAGTTTTCACTTCTGTCGGCACTCCCGGAGTGCAACCCGTTTTTTTTTAACAACACTTCATTGTTGTCGACTGTGTAGGTACTTGGTACCAGATTATTGTATTGCTATATATATTATATGTATATGTATACTTGGAAAGTTTCTAAATAATACGGCTATTAGATATTGAAATTGTCTTGATAGATTTTATTATTGTGTGCACTAAAGAAAACAGATGCAACGAAAAATGACATGGTAATTTCCATACATTACTCGTATTTAAGTTTCGTTTGGCGTTTCTACTTTTTATATAGATTGCCTGATAATAAATTAAATTGGAAATAGATTTGGATTAGATCAAGACAAGCAGAATGCAGGATCTGCAGACAGACAAGCACTGGTCTGATTGATATATAACGGGTAAAGTCGTGGTGTAAACACAGATGTTACATGAGTCGGAGGATCGAAATCTGTCTGGAATATTTTTAAACTTCAGACGAAACTGGACGACCGCGTGAAATCGCCTTTCCAAACAAACAGTCCTCATTTTACTCTTTGGATATTAACACTATTAAAAATATTTTGACACAATTTGATATATAATAACCACAGCTATGCATTTTCGTTAGATTTTTTTCGAGTTTTATAGTAATTATAATACTTAGTTAGTAAGTAGCATTTAGAAATTTGTATGGAAATTGCTTTTCGCTCCTTATTCTTATCATAACCAAAAACTCGAAAAAAGACAAACAAAGGGACATATATTCGGTCGAATTTTAAAATTCGCCACACGTTACTAATTTCCTATTTTCGCACTTGTTTCGTAAATAACTATTAGTAGCGTGACGTTAAATTCATATATTTATTTGCTGGATAAGCGTTGTTCCTCATTACTCCCATTATTTGCACCAGAAGTTAAATATGCAGGTAATTATAGCGCAAAATACATTTTTTTTTAAATATATTTATTTCCCAAAAAAGTACTTAAATCTACATACATATGTGTGCAAAATCTCTAGTATGAGATTATGTGCGCGGTCACTAAACTCGCGTTTTGTTGTTACCTAACTAATTCAGAATATAAACAAATATCTACTAGTTAACTATCTAATTATCTAGTTAATCTAATTATCTAGTTAGTTAGTTAGTGAAGCGAAACTGCAAAACTGTCAGCTTGTTTCCACCCGCCGTTAGAATAGACATATTATAATATGTAAGTATTTACGTCAGTTAAGAGGTAAGTAACATTAGTGGTAATTTTTCGTACTAACGTTTCTCTCTGGATGTTGGTCCTAGATGTATGTATATGTCGGGAATTGTGGGCGTATCATACTATCGGCAGCACATCAGAACCTTCAATCGTGGATGACGAGGGCCTTCAATGAAATACGATGTTCAACTCACAATCTTTACTGCACAAGACTCATTACAAATCACAGCACGCGTTACGTTTCTTATCTTAAGCAAACTAGTGGATTAGACCCAGGAGCCGCCACAGACGTCATCTTCCCCCGTTCGTTCTCATCGTTCTCCTTCTGAAGATTGATTGACAGCATAACTTCAATTGTTCTGGACTTCAATTGTTTTAAGAGCGCACTCTATGACGTCTTGGCGGAACTGCGTCGAACGCCACTCAAGTGTACGTAACACCCTAGTTTGCTCTATTTGTCAAGTTTTGCATGACAAAACGCCTCTTGAAGGCGATAGATGGCACATTTCAGCCATTCTCCGACACGGCCAATCTGACATTGTACGGGTCCCTCCGTACGTTATCCATCCCCCATTATGATTTTCACTGGTAGACTAGAGCGAAGATGAGATCTTCTTCTCCCAAAAGAGACTGTAGAGCGCAGCAGATCATCTGCACCACCACGGCATCCTGACATTGTATGCATCACTGCATACATCTGCGGACAGAATACAACAATCTGAGGTATCTAAGCTCATTGCTCGGCCTACCTGACCAAAGTAAGTTCCTCCATAACTTTTGGATACTGACAGGCAACTCAACTCAACTCTTTCAATAACACGCACATAGATCATTGTTGTGAATGAACAAGTTTAGCATCAGTAGCATCACGATATTCAATCAGGCCATATTTCAACGGAAATGGGGTAGAGATACATTTCGAACAATTCATTAAGAGACTTAAAATGCAACAGCGTGAAAATAATATCACCATAATCCAAACAGCGTGAAAATAATATCACCATAAAGATACAATACAAACTAGCTTTTAAATGAACCTCACCACAGAGATTCCCCTCAGTTGAAACACATCTTGTATTGAGTTCTCGAAAATAAATGGTTTTCCATATTTAACTGATTTTATGAACATTATCTGCGCACCTATTCTTTACTTAAACGTTTAGTATTCCCTAAAAGTTTAGTGTTCCCACTAATAGATTTTCTTATTTGATTTCATTGATACCTTGATCCAGATCTATTTGCCATTTTAATCATTACCTCAAAATGTTAGCTAGGATCACAGAAAACAGCGATGAAATTAGTTTATCCGTTTGAAAGATACATCCCACTTCTGATGTCGGGAATTGTGGGCGTATCATACTATCGGCAGCACATCAGAACCTTCAATCGTGGATGACGAGGGCCTTCAATGAAATACGATGTTCAACTCACAATCTTTACTGCACAAGACTCATTACAAATCACAGCACGCGTTACGTTTCTTATCTTAAGCAAACTAGTGGATTAGACCCAGGAGCCGCCACAGACGTCATCTTCCCCCGTTCGTTCTCATCGTTCTCCTTCTGAAGATTGATTGACAGCATAACTTCAATTGTTCTGGACTTCAATTGTTTTAAGAGCGCACTCTATGACGTCTTGGCGGAACTGCGTCGAACGCCACTCAAGTGTACGTAACACCCTAGTTTGCTCTATTTGTCAAGGTTTGCATGACAAAACGCCTCTTGAAGGCGATAGATGGCACATTTCAGCCATTCTCCGACATATATATATTTTTAAACGAGTTCAATATTACCAGTATTTGTACCTTTTGCTTTTTTGATAATCTTGTTTTTATAAAAACTAAGTACCTATAGGTTACTTCAAACAGCGCTAAAAACGACCAAATAAACGTTCCTAGTACACAAAATCAGCAACATTAAACGCAAAAATCAAATCGGTCAGACACAGGTAGATAATTTCTTTCTCATTCCGTTCTCAAAATTTCGTTACGATTGTATAAGATTTTTCGCCTAAGCTGCAGTCCTTATCGCACTAATTATAGGAGCCGTCCCTGTCTGCGCGACGGAGATATTTACCTAAAACTCTTAAATCTGAGGGCCTACCGCGAACCACGTTCGACGTGTTGCCTCCCTGTCACACTTACGTACGAATTTACAAGTGCGACAAAGATGCAACACCTCGAACGTGGTTCGCGGTAGGCCCACTGAGAAGGGGCTCAGCTGATACTTTTAAATACCACCGTTGACGTCACGTTTTATTCATTAATGAAATTGAACGAAGAATGAACACGCGACACGGTACCTCACCTATCAAACTGATCTCTATCTACGAGTACCGTAAGGGAGCTACGCGCCGTAAGAGTACAGAGTTTTTCCCCTAGAGCGCGCTACTTGTCCCTATTTCCTATAAGTAATTTTAATTCTTACAATTTAAAACAATTTTACTTTACTAGTGCGATTAAGATAAAAGTTCGTCTGGTTACTTGACATCAGCTTGACAAGTTGAAGTAAAAGTCCAAAAGTTCTCGGTCAAACGAATTTATTATGTCTTTTTGGCAGTCATGAAATGCTCATTAAATTATGATATTTTTTATTTAATTAGCCGTTAGCGAGATTCTGACTCTGGCTGAACCTGCTTTAACTTTTAATAACTTAAATTATTTTGAAGGGCTAATTTTGACAATTCCCCGTTGAAGGCCCTCTGGAAACTGAAAAAGTTGCGATATGCGGGCCAAGGCCGTAGTCATCGTCATGCGTAATTGAATCAAATAATCCCATAGAAACTCCTCCGTACTATTAACTATCAAGTCAAATAAGTATATTTCTATATAAATTTCGTACCAATGCGCTTGTAAGATTTGATCACCTAGTATACCGGGTGTGGCCTGTAACATGAGCAAAAAATTAAACTGTAGGCTGTACTCCTCATACTGACCAACATTTGTTCAGCGACTTTTAAAAATAACTTGTGGTTTGATTTTTAATACACTTTAAAGTTTATTCTAAGAAGCAATGTATTGCGAATTTTGTTATGTTTAAGGCGTGACAAGCAACGTCAATCACAATGATATGGCGTGGCGATGGCGTCCATTGAAAATAATATTTATTTTGTATGAAAAATAGGGAGTCTAAATACTTCATAATTTTTAAAAGTTGTAGAACAAAAGTGTCACCGTTTGAGGAGTACAATCTATGTTTTAATTATTTGCTCGCGTTACAGGCCACACCGTGTATAATATCGGTTTAAAAACTAGGCTATTTGGCTTACTATATAAATCAACGCCTCGCTGTCGTTGTATTGATAGGTACGTTTACCCAGCTCAATTTACTGATCGAACGATAGTCCACCCAATCTGTTTTTTATTTACGATGATATTGTGAAGGCAGAACAAAGGGACGGAAAATTATATATTATGTTTATACGAGCTTTTACGGAAAACTCGGATTTAAATTGCTTACGAAATCCACTCGAACTGAACCTGTATAAGTAGGTATGATCTCGAAACAAAATCGTTATTGGAAAACAGTGATTTTCCACTAGCGATTCGAGACGCAAATTGGGTAAATAAAGTTATAGAAAATTATCCTCCTCATTTAAAATTATAGAAAATTATCGTTCGGAAATTTTCCTATGAAATTTCCATTTTCACAACTGACTTGTAAACTTTAACTCGATGCTATACTAAAACGGTTCGGTCAATCATGATTCGTTTAATTGTTTTTAAATACTTAATTCACATAGTTTGATAAGATGGTAGTTTTTTTTATATAATTGTGAGAGATTTGCAAACGACAGAACTTAAAAGGCACCCCTCGTATACCTACGCGCAGCGCAGAGGAAAATGGGGACTACGTTTGTACGAAGCAGCAGTCGCCCATTTTCCTATTAAAGCGAAGCGATCTAGACCTCTGGAGAATTCTCTATTTACGCTGGAATGTAGGTAATGCTCGAGAAAGCAGCAAACAATTTTATGAGTTTTCTTCTAATATCACTTACAGTTGTTTATTACCTGGAATGGCAGTAGGTAATCGGTAATCTAATCATAACATTCACTACAGAACAATAAATTCTCAAACGGGTGAACTACTCGTACCTACTTAGAGAAAGAAAACGTGAGCGGAAGTAACTTTTAGATTACGTGTTTCTGATGTAGGCTACTCACGAAAGGTGCTATTAGTAAATCAATATTAATGTGGATATATTTAAGTAGTTACATATTTACTAGTGGCAGTTGTGGCTCTGAGCTGAAGACCTCGCGTAAAGCTTAAAAAAAAATAAAATTTACTTCGTTGACTCATTATCTCAGCGAACTCACAATAATGACGCATAAGTAGGTGGTACTTTAAGCCAATTTCCGCCATTTTAAACTTTTTCCCAAAAACGAAACGACAGACAAATTCTATCTAGCGGCCTAACCGGGGTCCCTTTGTTTCCCATAAAGTTTTAAGTCATAATGTATTGTTTGTCATATTATTGTTAGTCATAAAACTGAAACCTGTGTCCATTTCAGGATTTTCCTATAGATAGGTTAGGTTAGGTTTGTTTTATGGCAATCCTGAAAAGATACGCGTTTCTAAACCAAACAAATTATGACTAACGAAAATACGGACAAACAATAAATACATTATTTCTTATAACTTTTTGGGAAACAATTGAGACCCGGCCAAACCTGCTCACAAAATTTCACGAAAATCGGTTGAGAAACGCGACCTGCAGGGGAGAACATCCGGACATACCTACGAAAGCGTTTTTGCCCAAGCTGACACGGAGACCTTTGCTAACGCTCGGTCAATTAATCATGCCAACACAAAAACCTTGGGCCTTACGTAGTACGCGGGAGGGTGTGCACGGTGTGCACTACGGGGTGACATTTTGCTTTCTCAGGGCTATAACCGCGAAAATCGAAGTACGCAAATTTCGGGCATTTTTCTCTGTCACTCTAATTACGCCTTCATTGGAGCAAAAGAGAAAGATCCCCGCAATTTGCGAATTTCGGTTTTCGCGGTAGCCCCGCAGACTTCGTGATCGAACTGGAGACAATTAGCCTCATGCATCTAGTTTATATTTGAACGAAATATTTTTTATTCGGATGTTTGTTGCCGTTATATCATGCTACAAATGCATTTCCGTTATTAAATTATCATTTAATTGCTTAAAATAATAAATAAAAAGTACAAAAATTTGCCAGTGAAAAGCTAGTGAGCGAAACGCAACGCCATTAGTCCAAACACGTGGCGTGACGTCACTCGTTTAAACAAATTGTTAAGATCATGGCATTATGACTACACTAAGTAGCAAACGTCAGTTGCATCCACACCGAGTGACGTCATCAGTTCTGTCGAATTCGCGTCAAACATTATGAGCTGAACTGCTCAAAAATTTTCAACATTTTAAATATTTTTTAATAATATTATGGAAAGGTTAATAAAATTATTTTTCTTCTTTCTGGTGTTCAAACGATATAAATAATGATTTAATAAATTAAAATAAAGTCACGCCTGAGGCTATTGCGCAGTGGAAGCGTGCTGGGCCCATAACCTAAAATGAAACGAGTAGAATAGCAGTTGCAAAGAGACTGATATATTTTTTAAATGTCACAGACAATGACACATAAACAGTTACCGTATAAGTATAACAGATGGCGCTAGTAGGTACACATAAGATTATTTTAGATATATTTTAACAATATTAGCGCGAACTTATAATCGAACAAACTGATTTGTCAGTGTCGATATTTATACCCGGACTGTACAGTCGACGTCAAATATATGTTTACATTTTTCGCTTTATTACAATGAAGTAAGGTGCAAAAGTCTTTTTCTGGTGAAAACGGGCTTATAAAACTTAACTTTCTTTCTAGTAAATACGGGCGTATCCAGCAATTAATCGACCTACCTGCTCCTTAACGCTGAAGTAAAGTTACTTTTATTTAAAATCCTGATAAAATGCTCAGCTATCCTTATCGCACGATAATTTCACTGAATGTCCGATTTATCTACACGAAACTGATTTTATTACCATTGTCTGAAATGTTGAATCTTTTCACGATACCCTTTTGACACGAACCCGCACTGAAATAGACCCGACCAAAAAAATCTTTTGTTGAAGAAAAATCTTCAAGTTTGCATCGTACCCATTTCTCGGTAAATGCATACAAGCAATTTTCTAGTTATGAATAGCCTGATAAAATGTGGTTGGACCCCTAGGCTAGTGGCTCTAACAAAGAGCTTACATGTGACAATAAATTTACATAACAATGTAGTTAAAACCAGGTGTTTTGGTTCTTGATAATATTTTGTAATGTGTATTTTATGTGCGTACGTGTATTAAAATATTAAATGCAATCAATGAATGGGTACTAGCCACTTATGAGCCAGAAAAATTGGAGAACAATTCAAAAGCGCGCAATAAGAAAGCCGATGTGTGTAATGATCAATGCGCACTTGTTAGGTACACACGACGTTTTTCACCACACTTGCGAGGAAAAAAACAAAACTTATATATTCCTGAAAATTTAATTGTCAAAACAGTTAGCGAAAGTTCAATTACAAAAAAGTATCAATTGGATTATCAATATTATCATACACTACAGCACAAGTTCGATAATTATGTATAATTATAAAAAAAAAGTGGATCAATATCTAGGATTATGAGCCTAAAAGCGGTTCAAAAAAATCCACGTTACGAACCAGTGTGTTGAAAAGTATCTATGCGTGCTCTTAACAAAAAACCACGTAAGTAAAAAACAACTCCAGCATTAATTTCTGTTGCTGACTTGTACAATGACTCTGTGTATAAACTGAATGCAAACAAACATCTCATCAATCATTCGATCGATACCGCGGGATATCTATTAGATTAGATTGAAATTGCATCCGAGTATTAAGATAATAGAGTTTAAAAAGTCAGATCCATCAATCCGTTGAACCTTCAAACTCTACGTGTACCTACAAAACGTGTACAGTACAGTGTACTTTTATTTAAAACTAGTGTGGCAACGTGAGTCCTTAAGTTGGGGCACTTACTCTACCCACAATAGGTACTAGCCTTATCGACTTTACTTGTGAGACCAAAATTGCCCATTGCCCCATAATGAACAAAAGAACATTGGTGTTAAATATATTTTGTTGTAGGTCTATATTTTTAAGATAACAGTACGAAGAACCATTCCTTCCTTACAACAAATCTTATAAAAGGAAAATTTCGAGTTCTTGGAAAAAACCGTTGTTTAGTGACAGCTACCTTCACCTAAATATCAATTAAGGATACTTCCAATTTTATCATGCTATAAAACCGTTGTCCAGCGCCAACGACGTAATAAAACATGAGTCCAATAATTAAATGTGTTTTAGGGGACATTTTGCTTAAGACTGGTATTTCACAGTAAACAAGGGGCAATTCATAATTCTTGGTTAGTTCCGGCGCGCAGTTTACATTGCGTGCTAAGCCTTGATTGTTTGTGCCTCATATATAAATTTAGGACACGTTGCTACGAAATTCTAATAGCCTGAAAATGCTCTGTATTAAACTGATTTTTCTTTAACGTTTGCGTTTTGCGTGTAATTAACATTTTTTTTAGAGTCATAGATATAATATATAATAATATAAGAGATTCCTCTTATGGACAAGTTCGCCTTTGTACTACACATTTATGTTTTATCTGATGTTACCATTATTCCTTTCTTTTTGTACAATAATGTGTTTAATACTTACTTAAAATATTTTCTAATAGAAATTGCTAGCCGATGTAAGCTGTAGTACTTGAAGTTGAGTTAACAACTCTATTGCTACTACTACAAAAACGTTTGTGCAATGAATTCGTTTAAATTGTTTAATTTCATGAATATTAAATCTGCGTTGGAATCGAAGAAAGAATAAAATCGAAGAAAAAACTAAAATTCTTTCTAAACATCTTTGAAAGCAGGATATCTCTAAACAAATTTATTAGGCTCTTAGTGCTAATCACCGCGCGACGTAAATATAATCTTTAGTTTTCAAGCTGGGTTAGTTGGAGATGGAGATCTATTGTATATACCTATTGTATTACAAACCGCAAACCCGGGTTGTCATAAAAGAAAAGGTACCTTCAAAACACTTTTTAATAAATATATAAAAAAAATACAGTAAACAGATCTACCTTATAAATAAAACACTTATCGGAAAACTGAGCCTCGTGGCTCCTAACAACAAAGATAGATATCTCTTGTGGTTTATATGTTTTGCTTTTAATCAATTTTTAGCTTATTCAAAGTTCCTAAATAAACACAAAAACTTCCCTGTTTGCGAAATCTGCGGAAACTCAACGACAGTTTTCATTGTAGGTATAGTACCTACTTTGTAAATTAGATTTCACAACAATTCATTAAGCAAGTGGAAACGGATTATGCGATGTTTATGCCATTATTGTTTCCACCTAGTCGCGATTCTACACAATATGAATTCCACGCAGCTGAAGTTTATCACGAGCGTTATTCTTCACAGTCATTATTTCAGCACAATCTTGACTCTACCTAGTAGCGATTCTACACAATATTTATTCCACACATCTGCAGTTTATCACATGCGTTATTCTTCACAGTCATTATTTCAACACAATCTTGACTCTACCTAGTAGCGATTCTACACAATATTTATTCCACACATCTGAAGTTTATCACATGCGTTATTCTTCACACAAATATATTACTATACAATCGTCGCAACTCTTATTAATGTTCGACATCGGTCACATTTCTGGTAAAAAGGCACCTTAAATGAGTATTTTTTTTTAATAATAAGGTATTAATACTAACTACTAAGAAACAGTTTTCATATCAGAAATAAACTTCACTGGCCGCAGTGGCCTCTTGTCAAAGCCATTGTCTTGTTTGACGTTATCGCAATTGTTCACGGATCAAAATAAATTAATTTCTACTGCTTAAAGTTACTAAAACCGGAAAAATGGAGGAAAATGAAATAGTGTTCATAAAAAGCGAAAAAGGAAAGGACGTTCTATTAAAAAGTGGTTACAAATATTATTTTAGGGGTAACCGTAAGAATGGTACTAACTGGCGGTGTGTAAATTCGTTATCGTGCAGTGCTTCAATAACCTTTGATAAGGAGAAGAAAGGTGTTCTGAGAAATAGTGCACATATGTGTAAACCCAATCAATTCCAAAATAAAGTAGATATTTGCCTACATAACTGTAGGGAAAAAGTTGTGAAGACCATGAAATCTATTCAACGCATATTTGAAAAGGAGTTTGAGGCTTTAAAAGACGAAGCCTCTCTCAGCGAATCTAAACAGATTCCCGAATTCAAAACTCTAAAAGACGCATTGTACAAGTGGCGATATAAGGCATTGATGGTCGAAAAAAGTTGTTTCGGAAATATCGATGACATCACGTTACCCCCAATTATTTGTGAGGATTTTCTGATAAACGACAAATACAATATCTATATATTTGCTACACCTCTAGCTAGAGAGACCACACAAAAGACTACGAGTTTTTTAGGCGATGGGACTTTCAAGGTCACACCTTCGCCGTTCTTCCAACTATATACGCTGCACGCGGACTTAAAAAAATATGCAGATGAGGATACCACAATAGTACCCGTAGTTTATGCATTGTTACCCAACAAACAGCAGAATACATACGAGCTGTTATTTTCAACACTCAAGGAGAAACTGTCACTAAGTATCGTACAATTTAAAAGTGATTTTGACCTGGCGGCCATAAATGCCTTAAAACAAGTTTTTAAAAATGTGGCCATAACTGGATGTTATTTTCATTACCAGCAGAGTATTTGGAAAAAATCTGAAGAGCTTGCAGTCACTAACCATCCAATTGGTGAAGGCATTACAAGGCAGCTATGTAAATTAGCGTTATTTCCGCCAGCGGAAATTCCGGATGGGTTGCGTGTGATTACTGACCGCATGCCTAATACTGACGTGTTTACTGACTTCATAAAATACTACAACCGAGAGTGGATGAACATAATAAGACCCGAGATGTTTAGTTGTCATAACCAATTAAATAAAACGACTAACTTTCTGGAAGGGTGGCACCACCGTATTAATGTTAGATTTGGTCGCCATCCGAAACTCTTTTTATTTTTATATAAACTAAAAAGAGAGGCGAACTACCAGAATAAGAGAAATTTAGCCGGATGCACCAAAAAAGACCCCAAAAATCTAAAAACTAACCATTATACAGGAACAGATATGGTTGAAAAATATTTACACAATGAAATATCAATTGCCGAGGCCTTGAAGGCGATGAGTGATTTCGATGACTACTTATTTGTAGATTACGATAGCTCAGGATTTGATGATGACAGCAATAGTCTAGAAGCAGACGCTAGTTGTGGCTTAGAAACAGATGACGATTATGAATCATAAACGGATGCCGATTCTGACCATAATAATCAGTCACTATTACAGAGTGACAGCTCGGACATGAACATTTTCTAATAAGATCGTAGTAAGTAAAGATTTTTTTGTTAACCAGTCTGTAAGTTATTACAATCACAGACGCTCGCGACGCAGATCTGGTAACTTTTTGACAGTGCTAGTCATATGGTCTAGTCTTGGCATCATTTTATATGGTAATGTTTTTGATGGGATTTAGTTTACCAACATTAACCACTCTCGGTTGTAGTATTTTATGAAGTCAGTAAACACGTCAGTATTAGGCATGCGGTCAGTAATCACACGCAACCCATCCGGAATTTCCGCTGGCGGAAATAACGCTAATTTACATAGCTGCCTTGTAATGCCTTCACCAATTGGATGGTTAGTGACTGCAAGCTCTTCAGATTTTTTCCAAATACTCTGCTGGTAATGAAAATAACATCCAGTTATGGCCACATTTTTAAAAACTTGTTTTAAGGCATTTATGGCCGCCAGGTCAAAATCACTTTTAAATTGTACGATACTTAGTGACAGTTTCTCCTTGAGTGTTGAAAATAACAGCTCGTATGTATTCTGCTGTTTGTTGGGTAACAATGCATAAACTACGGGTACTATTGTGGTATCCTCATCTGCATATTTTTTTAAGTCCGCGTGCAGCGTATATAGTTGGAAGAACGGCGAAGGTGTGACCTTGAAAGTCCCATCGCCTAAAAAACTCGTAGTCTTTTGTGTGGTCTCTCTAGCTAGAGGTGTAGCAAATATATAGATATTGTATTTGTCGCTTATCAGAAAATCCTCACAAATAATTGGGGGTAACGTGATGTCATCGATATTTCCGAAACAACTTTTTTCGACCATCAATGCCTTACATCGCCGCTTGTACAATGCGTCTTTTAGAGTTTTGAATTCGGGAATCTTTTTAGATTCGCTGAGAGAGGCTTCGTCTTTTAAAGCCTCAAACTCCTTTTCAAATATGCGTTGAATAGATTTCATGGTCTTCACCACTTTTTCCCTACAGTTATTTAGGCAAATATCTACTTTATTTTGGAATTGATTGGGTTTACACATATGTGCACTATTTCTCAGAACACCTTTCTTCTCCTTATCAAAGGTTATTGAAGCACTGCACGATAACGAATTTACACACCGCCAGTTAGTACCATTCTTACGGTTACCCCTAAAATAATATTTGTAACCACTTTTTAATAGAACGTCCTTTCCTTTTTCACTTTTTATGAACACTATTTCATTTTCCTCCATTTTTCCGGTTTTAGTAACTTTAAGCAGTAGAAATTAATTTATTTTGATCCGTGAACAATTGCGATAACGTCAAACAAGACAATGGCTTTGACAAGAGGCCACTGCGGCCAGTGAAGTTTATTTCTGTTATGAAAACTGTTTCTTAGTAGTTAGTATTAATACCTTATTATAAAAAAAAAATACTCATTTAAGGTGCCTTTTTACCAGAAATGTGACCGATGTCGAACATTAATAAGAGTTGCGACGATTGTATAGTAAAATATTTGTGTGAAGAATAACGCATGTGATAAACTTCAGATGTGTGGAATAAATATTGTGTAGAATCGCTACTAGGTAGAGTCAAGATTGTGTTGAAATAATGACTGTGAAGAATAACGCATGTGATAAACTGCAGATGTGTGGAATAAATATTGTGTAGAATCGCTACTAGGTAGAGTCAAGATTGTGCTGAAATAATGACTGTGAAGAATAACGCTCGTGATAAACTTCAGCTGCGTGGAATTCATATTGTGTAGAATCGCGACTAGGTGGAAACAATAATGGCATAAACATCGCATAATCCGTGGAAACTAGAAGCTTCGATATTTTGCCATCAGAATATCTGTTGTAAGCATTGAGGTACGACATGTATTAGAGGCTTCGCACCCGAAGGGTAACACGCGAAACCCTATTACTACGTCTGTCTGTTTTCCGTTCGCTAGAGGAATCTCAAGAACGGTAACAAATTAATAGTTAAGTACACTGCGGCTATGGCAGTGACGCAATTTATAAAGCACACTGACAACGCTACTGCACTCGTAATCCGAATATAACCTTTATCAGTATTTACTCATTGAAAAAGACTAACATCAAATAAGGCTCACAAAGTTTAGGTAGGTACTTAAAATACGTGTAATACGTTTAAAGAAATCCAACTTGCTTGAGACTCGACTTGACATAATAGCCTAATCCTAAAAACGTGACATCTTAGGCATTTGTCTTATCACGCACTCACTTAAAGTGGACTCTCGGTAATTCAACCCGAGAGTAGGGAAAATCCCCTTATCTCCCACAATCCGTTTCGATCTTTTAAAACGGAATCACTAAACTTCATCACATGCGTAAAAGTTTAGTAGGACAAGAAAATTGTCCCTAAGAACTTTCTTAGAATAAATTACAAAGCAAACTTTTTAACACTTCCCGAGATGGTACTGAAAGACGCAAGAGTAATAACAATAAAATTAAGCCACCTGCGTGCAATGTCTTGAGAAACATTGCACGCAGGTGGCTGTCAAGCAATAAGAATTGACACCCCGTAGGACGTAGGTACATGACTGATATTACAACGTGGGATTAATTGTTATTCGAAATGTTTATTTATTTATTAGGTATATTTGATTATTGATGAGGAAATGGATATTCCGATGTAATACTATCTACTTCTTTTGTTACTTATGTTTTTTTTTTGACATTTAGATTTTATTCTAGAAATTCTAGACTAGTATTTTTTTATACAATCTTTTTAATGTTTGACGATCCTTTTGTGAAATTCTTAGTGTTAAATTTGATATGTATAATAATCCAATTTTATTATGGAATAATATTAACATCAATAAATTGCTCTGATAATTAGATTAAGATTAATTACGATTCATAAGAGCTTTTTCATATGAAACTATTATTTAATGGCTAGCTTACGTTTAGAAGTCACAATTGGATAAAACATTGGTGAGGGTACTTTGCGTCCATCTTGTTGCCAAATTTCGCCTACCCCTAGGGTTGACAATTTTTTTGTACCACATTCATTGGTGGATGACATTACTTGTTTCCAAATTTAAATATTATCTTATGTTTGGTTATTTTAGTTTACGCTATATGCAAATGTTTATTTCTACTCTTACCGATGTTGAGTAGGTACCAAATAGGTATTTTTATGTCTCACTTTGTGTAAATAAGGATGATTTGCTGTCAATTACGATAATAACAACAATTCTGCAACAATTATACAATTTTGTTCAAAATAATTATTATTTTTAACTTATAAACCATTACTCCCCTTTGTTTGGCATGTTGGTTAATTTTTGGCAGCCCTAGCTTCATTATAGAAAATGTATGAAAACAACCTCAGACTGTTATCAAACTTCGCCTACTACCCCGTTTTTTTTAAATATGCCTAGTCTGGTGTAGTTAAGGTTCATAGTATATTAGCACATTCCAAGGAGATACGACTTAACATATGTAAGTCACAGAAAAGTAAGTATTAGCGGCAAGGCATGCCATAGGCGAAGATTGGGAAAAATACCCAAACATCGCCTATTGCCTTTGGGGCCATTTATTACCAACTTAACCAATGAAATTCTAAGTTTTAGTGCTGTATACTGATAGTTGGGAGGACTAAAAAACATTTTTTCGTCTTAACGGATTAAAATGCTTTCAAATTTGAGAGATTTTTTGGGAATAGTGTCAAAATCCAGGCGAAGATACGAAACTCTACGGTATAGGCCCCTATTTCACTACGGTGACAGGTGCGACAATTATAAAACATCACTGTTGCTGACGTCACAGGCATCCATGGGCTACGGTTACCAATTACCATCGGGCGGGTCGTATTCTTGTTTGCCACCATCATTGTATTATTTAACAAACAACTTTATTTTAACGGCAAAAAACAGGTCTTTATCTTGTGAAGTTTATGATGATGATGCTGATGACAATTGAATTGAATTTTCGGTAATTCTTGATAGGAAATACGTTCTGTGTCGGAATTTCGAGACAATTGTCGTGTTTTATTGTGCAATTGTCGTGTTTATTGTGACAATTGTCATTAGCTTCGCAAAATAAGTACTTACTTATTAGCGATATAATGGAGTTTTCTTTTAATAAAAAAATTGGTGGCAAACAAGCGCACCACCTGTCCGATGGTACGCGGTTACCGTAGCCTTTGGAGACCTGTGACATCAGTAACAGTGATGTCGACAATTGTCGCACCTGTCACCGTGGTGAAAAAGGGGCCGGCTTTACTTGTATAATCTTATCGAAGAGCTTCTGCTAAGGATAATATTTCTTACTATTAACAAAGACATATGTAACTCCGTATAAGATGAATAAAGTCTAAGAAAAAAACGTGCCTCGGAAATCAAGAAAAAGTCATTCTCGGATAGATGGCGCACACACCTTTGGCCTCCCATATAACCATTCCAGTCGCAGAATCACAAAGTGGTAACTAAATGTCAGATGTGTCGTAACAGAGTCCACACAATGTGTCTAGAATTGTTTCGAAACAAAGTGTCGTCGCCGTGTCTACACTTTTCCGTAACAAGGTGTCGACACATTTGTGTGCACTTTGCGTGCGGTTTGCGACTAAATCTGACAGCAAATTTGTGACAGCAAATGTCAATATAAAATACCTCTTGAAAACCAAGGTTTGTCAAACTACTATTAGTGTCTCGTGTGCTCGTAATTCTAGTAAGTCATCATGGGCAATGCAAATGATAATAATCGACCGAAACCATATAAACACCCAACACCCGTCAACCTTTTACAGAAAAGTTTTTAAAGAAATTCAATAAGCTACTTAGGTCAGGCAACGAATGCTCCAAAAGTTGCAGAGGGAAATGCTCGGAACACAATTTTTGACTCCGTAACTCGGTTTGACAAGTTAGGAGGTGAACATATCAAAAGTCCCCGGCCGTAGCCCTTGAGCGGGGGGGAGAGAGGGGGCTTTGAAGGTCCCATTTTCCCGTTTTTCGATTATATCTCGGAAACTATGCATCTCAGCGACATGGCCACTTATACAAAATGAAAGTTAATTTAATTTGTTACAAGTTTATTCAGTCAATTTTTTCGATATGTTGAATAGTTTTTGAGATATCCGCTCTTGAAAGTTTATTTAGGGCTCTCAATTTTATCTTGATATATCTATATCAGTGAAGGTGCTAGGCCGTGTTTGGTATCGTTTTCGTATAAATCTGGGGTGCTGAATCCATTTAAGATATCACATTGACACCATTCCACAAAATAAAAATAAATCTTTTTAGGGTTCCGTACCTCAAAAGGAAAAAACGGAACCCTTATAGGATCACTCGTGCGTCTGTATGTATGTCCGTCTGAATACACAAAATAGTTCTTTACCTATAGATGACAGGAAAACCTATTAGAAATGTGCAGTCAAGCGCGAGTCGGACTTAATGTACGGAACCCTTAATACGCGAGTCCGACTTGCACTTGGCCGGTTTTTTTGAAACTCTTCTTGACGCTTAACCGCTGAACCGATTTCGTTGAAATTTGGTATAGAAATAGTTTGCGTCCCGGAACAGGACATAGGATAGATTTTATAACCAAAATCATCTTTTGAAGGTGTGAAAAGCGGCGTGGAAATTTGTACGGGAAATCAATAACCGCTGAACCGATTTATATGAAATTTGGGATGGTCTACATCTTTGATTTAGTTAAAAATGATGAAAAAACATGACTTCAAACCTAAACTTAAACAGTATTAACTTCAAGAAGTCAATTCTGAATTCCCCCCTACACCTCATTTCACACCTTTAAAGGATGATTTTTGAGATAACTTATTATATCCTGTCTCGGGACTCAAAATATATGTGTACCAAATTTAAATTAAAACTGTTCAGCAGTTTATGCGTGAAGAGGAGTTTAAAAGAAAGTATTTTAATAAGTTTATATGTTTTTACTTCGGAATGGTGTCAATGTGATACCTTAACTAAATTTGGTACTGCGAATTTATACGAAAACGATACCAAACATGGCCTCGTAGCTTTACTGTTGTAGAGGTCAAAATAAAATTGAGAGCCCTAAATTCTTATTACTTGGCCAAACTTGTGTAGAAGGAAAAGGTAAACTAAAAGTCTTCGGCAGGAATATAAGACACAAATATATTTTTTTTTTGCGTTACTATTTCATTCATCAAATATAAACATACCTTGATTATACTATTCTAGTGAGATCCTCATAGATAAACAAAAACATTTACTTAAAAAATTACAAGGTCGAAATGTCACGGAACTTGTGAGAGTAATATGTGAAAAATATAAACTTTTATGACAAAAAAAATCTGGACACAATTTAAGAATCACCCGATTGCGTCGAGGAATCATCTGTATTTTTGCTTGTTTCATTACCTCCTCGCTTCTTTTTTGTCCTTTGTATTCTGTAGCAATTTGTTAGATCTGAAAATAAAGATAACTTGCGTCGTCACGGATGTCGATTTATAGGTTTTAGGGAGTGAATTCGAAAACGATGATCATTTTATGATCCAAGATGGCGGCTACGTATTTTGTCATAAAAGTGGAATCCAAAATAGTCATCATTTTCGAAATCTGCGCCCCCTAAAACCTGTAAAACGATATCCATGACGACTTTTATGACATAGTGCATTGCCGCCATTTTGAAATTGAAAATGTTATCATTTTCGAAATCTGCGCCCCCTAAAACCTATAAAACGACATCCATGACGACTTTTATGACATAGTGCATGGCCGCCATCTTGGAATCCAAAATAGTCATCATTTTCGAAATCTGCGCCCCCTAAAACCTATAAAACGATATCCATGACGACTTTTATAACATAGTGCATTGCCGCCATTTTTAAATTGATAATGTTATCATTTTCGAAATCTGCGCCCCCCAAAACCTATAAAACGACACCCATGACGACTTTTATGACATAGTGCATGGCCGCCATTTTGGATTCCAAAATGGTCATCATTTTCGAAAGCGGGGCCCCCTAAAACCTATAGAACGACATACATGACGACTTTTATGACATAGTGCATGGCCGCCATCTTGGAATCCAAAATGGTCATCATTTTCGAAATCTGCGCCCCCTAAAACCTATAAAACGACACCCATGACGACTTTTATGACATAGTGCATGGCCGCCATTTTGGAATCCAAAATGGTTATCATTTTCTAAATCTGCGCCCCCCAAAACCTATAAAACGACACCCATGACGACTTTTATGACATAGTGCATGGCCGCCATCTTGGAATCCAAAATAGTCATCATTTTCGAAATCTGCGCCCCCTAAAACCTATAAAACGATATCCATGACGACTTTTATAACATAGTGCATTGCCGCCATTTTTAAATTGAAAATGTTATCATTTTCGAAATCTGCGCCCCCCAAAACCTATAAAACGACACCCATGACGACTTTTATGACATAGTGCATGGCCGCCATTTTGGATTCCAAAATGGTCATCATTTTCGAAAGCGGGGCCCCCTAAAACCTATAGAACGACATACATGACGACTTTTATGACATAGTGCATGGCCGCCATCTTGGAATCCAAAATGGTCATCATTTTCGAAATCTGCGCCCCCTAAAACCTATAAAACGACACCCATGACGACTTTTATGACATAGTGCATGGCCGCCATTTTGGAATCCAAAATGGTTATCATTTTCTAAATCTGCGCCCCCCAAAACCTATAAAACGACACCCATGACGACTTTTATGACATAGTGCATGGCCGCCATTTTGGATTTCAAAATAGAAATACAAATAGAAATAGAAATAGAAATAATTTTATTCGTGAGCACAAACACAAAATAAAAACTTAAAACTGAACAGAGAAAACATAAAAAAAGAGAGAGTGCCACGAAATGGTCTCACCTCAGCATGTTGCTGGCGACTTCCAGCGCTGATCTTCCGATAAGACCATCCGGTGAAACAATCACGACAGGTAACATGAATAACAAGAAAATTAAAATTAACAAGAAAATTGTCATCATTTTCAAAATTGGGGCCCCCTAAAACGTATAAAACGACATCCATGACGACTTTTATGACACAGTGCATGGCCGCCATTTCGGATTCCAAAATGGTCATTATTTTCGAAATCGGCACTCCCTAAAACCTATATATCGACACCCATCTCGACTTTTATGACAAAGTGTTTTGCTACCATCTGCATGCAAGACATTTCTATTATTTTTACGTACAAAAATGGCCCCCTGTCAACTTTCAATCGAGATTTAATCGATAATTTATTCGATTAATATTCAGATTAATTCAATTTCAATCTATGTTAGGTCGACTAAACTAATCGCGATTAAAATTTGAGAATTAACTTTTTTTATTCCATTAATTAGTCGAATAAACAGTTAATCGATTAATGCCCATCTCTGACCACGGCATTTTTACACTTTGAGAATATCTGAAAACAAATCAACACAAGGAGCCATTTTGCAAATCCAGTAACTTTGTTATTACTTTTGACAGCGCGTGTCATGTGTCAACACAGAGTCGACACAAAGTCGAAACATTGCAACTACTTTGTGACTGCAATATTTCTCAGCCTTAAACCATATTTATACATCATAATTAACAAGTTTCGTAGTATGTAAAGCGTTATTTCTGTTATTTAAGTATAGTATACGCATCGAAGATATTTCGGGGGGGGGAAGCTAGGGTATGGTCTTGGTGGGAATCGCTGATAGTGAGTACAGCATTACCTACAAAATGCCAAGAAGCCATCTGCTGTGTTCGTAGCGGAACACCGTATTGCCGCAGAGCCCTGGCCAGTCCGCGTCATCCACGTCCCCGCCGTCTCCCCTGGGAACTGCTGCAACCGCGCCGCCGCGCGACCGCTACCTTTGTGTTGCAGCTGAGCTGAGGATGCAGGGCGAAAGGCGAACCTTCTGCGCCTCAAAGCAGAACCGACTCACTAGGGAGGCAACCCGAAACAAAACCGAGCATGCCCAATGGCTCCAAGGTGGCAGCCCCACCATTGGGCTAGGGTATAGTGGGCTAATCCCTCGCTTACCTGAAACTAACTGATTAAAGAAACCGAAACAGTGCAAAACCGGACCGATCAAAATACGACGACCTTTGGCATGAAAACACGGACACGAATTGCTTGCTGGAATGTGCGAACACTGAGCGATGATAGCCGATTAGCCCAAGCAGAAGCAGAAATGCTAAGGTACAAACTGCAAATACTCGGACTCAGTGAAGTACGCAGGAATGGATTCGGGGAACTGAGAACGTCTAGAGGCCTCACACTACTTTACTCCGGGAAGGAAGATGAAGAAGACGTCCGCGAAAACGGCGTGGGATTCCTCCTCACCGATGCAGCGAAGAAGAGCCTCTTAGACTGGAAACCGATCTCAGAACGAATCATTACAGCCCGTTTTAACACAAGAGCCCGCAAGATTACTATCGTCCAATGCTACGCGCCGACGAACTTGGCATCAGAGGATAAGAAAGACGATTTCTATAGTGCACTCAACTCAACTTTGAAGAACATCCGAAAACAAGACATAGTTATCGTCATGGGAGACCTGAATGCCAAAGTCGGAGCGAACAACGATGGCTATCAACGACACATGGGCAGGCACGGGCTGGGAGTTCGCAACGAGAATGGAGAGAGGTTTATGGAGTTCTGCCTGGACAACGATCTTACCATCGGAGGGACGCTTTTTATTCATGGAGAACACCACAAATACACATGGAATTCACCCGATGGAGTCACCAAAAATCAAATTGACCACCTTGCCATTAGCGCTAAATGGCGCTCATCACTGCTCGATGTTCGTAACCGCCGTGGGGCGGATATTGACAGTGATCATCACCTGGTGGTGGCCGAAGTGCGGTTCAAAGTAGCCGTAGCTCGACGCACCGACAATGTCACCAAATTAGGCAAACAATTTGACGTCACAAAACTGCGGAACCTGGAAACAGGAGACGCCTTCAAATTGGAGCTACAAAATCGTTTCTCGGTGCTGGATGCGGACTCTACCTCAGTCAACACGGAGTGGAATCGCATTAAAATGGTCTACACAGAAACCAGCTCCGTCGTTCTTGGACTTAAAACACACAAACGAGAAGACTGGATGTCACAGAAGACTTGGGACCTCATTGAAGAAAGAAGGGAACTTCATCTTAAAATCCTGGCGACCAGCGACGCGATATTATTAGAAGACCTGAAGCTGCAATACCGTCTGATCCGCAGGCGAATCTACCGTAGTACCCGGTATGATAAGCGGGTTTGGACAGATGGTGTTGCCGATACCGCCCAACGTGCTGCAGACTCCGGTAATCTCAGGGAGATGTACAAGGCAACAAGAGTCTTAGCCGGAAGCCAGAAGCGCAAGAAGAAACCCCTGAAAGACAAAGAAGGCCAACTGATTGTGACATCCGAGGGACAGCTAGAACGCTGGCGTGAACACTTTGAGGATATCTTCCGCGTCCCCAACGACCCCAGCACTGACAACACACCCGCAGACAGCTCGCCCTTGCTGAGACTGAATATCGACGTGTCTCCACCTACGAATCAAGAAGTAGCGAATGCCATCAAATCGCTCAAAAACGGCAAAGCCCCAGGAGTCGACCTCATCACAGCGGAGATGCTAAAATCTGACTTGCCGACCGCCGTGAATGCCCTTACACCACTCTTGAATAGCATTTGGCTTGCTGAAGAGTTACCGGACGACTGGAACAAGGGACTTCTCATCACCGTGCCAAAAAAGGGAGACCTCAGCGATTGTAGCAACTGGAGAGGCATTACTTTGCTTTCGACCCCATCTAAGGTGCTCTGCAAGATCATCTTGGATAGGTTGTCGAGGGCCGTTGAACCTCTCATACGCAAAGAGCAAGCTGGATTCCGACCCCACAGATCATGCACGGATCAAGTCAACACACTGCGTATCATTTTAGAACAGGCTACTGAATGGCAGAGGGAAATGTACCTAACATTTGTAGACTTTGAAAAAGCCTTTGATACGCTAAGGTGGGCTAGTATCTGGAACAGGCTGCGTGAAATTGGTGTCCCCGAGAAAATCACTAACCTCATAAAGGCTATCTACAAGAATTACTCTTGTAGAGTGACGCACAATGGCCTCGTCTCGGAGGATATTCAAGTAAATGCTGGTGTGCGACAAGGGTGTCTTCTTTCTCCTCTCCTCTTCCTTGTTGTTCTCGATGGCATCATGCATCAAACGATTGACAATAAGCGCCGCGGCATAGAGTGGGGACTGTCCAACATCTTAGAAGATCTGGACTATGCCGATGACCTATGCCTGCTGAGCCACACACGCGCTGATATGCAAGCCAAGCTGGACGACCTTCGAAGTGAGGCAATGAAGGCGGGACTCAAAGTCAACACCCGGAAGACACAGGAGATGAGGTGCAGGGACACAAGTACCGTGCCGCTCCTTATTGGCACAGAGGCTGTGGAGCAAGTCCACAAATTTACTTACCTCGGAAGCGTCGTGTCGGAAACTGGAGGGACCGAAGAGGACATCGCTTCGAGAATAGCCAAAGCAAGAGCAACCTTCGCACAGCTCCGCCCCGTATGGCAATCAAGCAAACTGACACGGAGAGTCAAGCTCAGAATATTCCGGTCAAACGTAAAAACCGTATTGCTATATGGATGCGAGACGTGGAAGGTCACAAAAGACATCTCGCGCCAGCTTCAGGTTTGTATTAACCGCTGCCTCCGCCGCATTCTCGGTATATACTGGCCCGAGAAAATTTCAAATGCCAACCTGTGGAGATGCTGCAATGAGACCCCGATCGACCAGCAGATCAAGCGCCGGAAATGGAGTTGGATTGGGCATACACTCCGAAGGGATCCTGACCACATACCGAGGCAAGCCCTCGACTGGAATCCCCAAGGAAAGAGGAAACGTTGCCGCCCAAAACAGACCTGGCGCCGGACTATTGTTGCAGAGGCGAAGGCTATCGGGAAGACTTGGAGCGAACTCAAGCACGAAGCTCAAGACCGATCCAGATGGCGGCGCACTGTGGACGCCCTCTGCCCCACCTAGGGGACATAGGACAATAAGTCATACGCATCGAAGTACTAAAAATGCTTCAAATAATATAGTTATGAACACAGGCACTGAGAAGTAAACAATTTCATTTCCGGTTAAACTAAAACAATGTGGTGGCGCGTTGATTATATTACACTTAGTTTATCAAATCACTCGAGCAGTTTAATTCCCCATAATAATTTAAGTCCTATTGTAATATAAATGCAAACAATATATAATTACGTCTTGTAATCCGTTTTAGAGATGGCGTATTAATGTCACTTATTTTTATTTAATTATTTTTCCATCTGACAGTTTCCATTTGACAGGAACAAAATGAACGAATGAACGAATGATTTTGGCATAAAGTAGTCGCAAACCCGAAACAATGTGTGCACACGGCGACCACACTTTATGTCACTTTGTGTCATGTGTCGACCCTTCCCCATTTCTGGTAACTGTGTCGACACGGCGACGACTCTGCGACTGGAATTGTGACCGAAACAGACGGTGTCGACACAAGATGTGTCAACACCGCGTCGTAACGGCGACTGGAAATGGTTGTATGGGCTATGGTCGGCTAGATGGCGTTGACGACACCGTTTTATATTTAACAATTTTAACACATAGGTATCAGTGAATGAACATGGGTCAAAATGATATAAAAATAATAAAATCATTTATCCATATATATAAATGTTTTCGATAGTTACGTTTTCATTTTGAGTTTTAGTCGTGTGTCGATAGATGGCAGTAAATTTACTGTGACTACAAAATTTACTATGACAGGACCCCTCTATACTATCTATTCTCTTTGCTATTAAGTATATAAATCCCGCTAATCTCCTTAGTTTGCGCCAGGTTTCATTCACCCTATAGAAAGTCAAATGCTTTAACTGCTAGACCACCAGTGCTAAAGCTGACGAGCTAAAATTTCATATAGGTACCTATTTAGAGTTGCTGTGAGTAATTATTTTTTAATCAACGGACGTAGATTATAAATCTAAACCTCGTTAACTCTAGATAAATTAAGTAAGCAAATAGGATATTTTTCTCATATGCATGAACCTTTCATCAGTGCAAAAGAGACCCATTTATTTGTATCATAAATTTTCTCATTTCTTTACCCATCTTATTTGAATGTACAAAATAAAATGGTTTCGGGCTGTAAACCAGAAAAGGAATGCTCTGTATAAATATAAATCCTGTTCCGAAAAACAAAACTATAATTCCAACTTAAAAACACTATTTCGTTTATGGACGTAGTTAGTCAACTAGCCCTTTACCTACGGGTGTCAACCAGAGTTGCCAGTAAGGCAACACCGCTGCAGTACGGGTGTCAACTATAGTTGATCGAAGTAATGGTCGTGTTAAACATTTTTTTAATCAAAACGAGACCTTGTGGCTTGGTAATAGCGGTCACATTATGCACTATCATAATATTTCGGTAGATGGCTCTGACATAAACATAATTTTAAAATTAACCGCTTTTTTGCTGGCAACTGGGGATGACACCGTGTGGTACTATACAGCACGTCCACGGATGATTTTATTATTTCTTTTGCGGTACATATTCATGAAAAGAAATGTACTTTTATGTACTTATGTTTTAAAAAAATGTACTCGCACGGTTTTGGCATAGCGACATACAGGTCGTGGTCGTGCTGGGTAGATACTGCCTGGCACGACCACACTATATTTCTGGTTAATTTAATGTCAAATGAATACAAAACAAATGTACTCAAATCGTACTATCTACAAGCACATCAAAATGTGACAGTCATACTGCAAAAATCGCTGTCATGATTAAAAAAGGTGAACCTAAGGGCTGATTTAGACGGCGCGCGAACTCGCATGCGACTTTCATTACATTTTTTTTGATCGGCTGGTGGCATCGTTTCCGCCATTATTAACGATGCTCCGATACAAATACAACGCTGCTCGTCGCAGTGCGGCGTAAACGCCATCGACAATAAGGTCCCTTTACATTGATGATCCCACATTTAGACATTATGCGCGCGCGAACTCTCATGAGATTTTACTTATTTCAACCAGCCGATCAAAAAAAATGTAATGAAAGTCGCATGCGAGTTCGCGCGCCGTCTAAATCAGCCCTTATAGATTCACCTTTTTTAATCATGACAGCGATTTTTGCCGTATGACTGTCACATTTTGATGTGCTTGTAGATAGTACAATTTAAGTACATTTGTTTTGTATTCATTTGACATTAAATAAATTAACCATAAATATAGTGTGGTCGTGCCAGGCAGTATCTACCCAGCACGACCACGACCTGTATGTCGCTATGCCAAAACCGTGCGAGTACATTTTTTTAAAACATAAGTACATAAAAGTACATTTCTTTTCATGAATATGTACCGCAAAAGAAATAGTTAAATCATCCGTGGACGTGCTGTATAGTACCACACGTTGACACCCGTACTGCAGAGGTGCTAATAATTGAACTCAATATGGCGGACAATAGTGTTGTTTTAAATTTCATCGACTTGTTGTCGATATGAGAGTAGGTACGGCGTCGGAGTGTTTGGAGTGTTATTTTTAGTGTTTTTTTACCGTTTTTGGTTCAAATATTGGAATTTAACATGTTATGAAATCATTCTTAGGTATTCTTGTACCTAATAATAATTTTACCAAAATCATAACTTGTTAAATTTCAGTTTTACATTTACTAGGTTATCGATATATCGACAAATGTGTCGATAGACGCACATCACTATTTTCCATAAGTAGCAAATTGTTTTTATGCAACGTTTTAAGTGATTGATATTCATGGATTATTTTCATAATTATCGTTATTTAAGTGTTTATTTGTGTTAAGTATACTATAAACTAATGTTCTTAAACTTAAACTTGTGAAATCCGCGAGTAGTAACTTAAAAAACTTCAATTTCTTAGTGACTGATATATTGCTTGATAGCAGAGAAAATAGTGAATATTATTACTCCAAGTGATTATTTATTGATTAAACACATTATACTTATTGTGTGTGTGAAGTTTCAAGTGTGTAGCTGTAATACTTCAAAAGTTACAAGTAAGTGAAATTATGCCTAACCTCTGACTCTCGCCAAAACATGCCCGTATTGGGCGGTGACGGAGTGATTCAAGGGCCCGTATAGTAGGTGAAGGGCTAGAAACGCCGCCTACACAGTCGGCTGTCTGCCCGTCCACGGCTTAGTGATCGTTAGTGGATACTAATTGCATTAATACGTTTTAATTTGACATGGGTGTATGTAATCATTCACGCCGACAAATAATGGCAAAATAGCTAGCTAACTTTTGAAATTAAGACCAAAAAATATATATGAAAGAAAGAAAAGAAGACTTCCAATGAAAACTATTATGGCGCGGGCAGCTAACAGAACACTATAGGTACCTACCTACTCTACTCGTAGTACATCCCGAGACGAACATAGTGCTCTTGTCAGCTTTAAAAATTTATAATTGCCATAATTATTGTACAGTCGCCATCACATATTTCGGAACGACCGAGGTGGTCAAAAATATCTGAACACGCACTCTAGCACCTTAGAGACGTGTTCAGATATTTGTGAGCACCTTGGCCGCTCCGATACATCTGATGGCGACTGCATAAACGAGAATAGTAGGTACCTAGGTCTGTGGAAGCGAATCGCCTGACTGACGTACGAGTAGTAACTCGCTTCATTCAAGATTCAAGGGGTGTTTAAAGGAACGGGATCTTTGACCTGAAGGCTTTGTTAGGTCAACGTGCTAGATCAGGGGTCGACACGACAATATTATTTCGGATGACACGCAACAAAGTGAGGTCATATTTTCAGAGATTGGATCAATTTTGGGCTTCATTTTTCATTTATTTTGGGTTATGCTATCTAAAAATTTTGAAAATATTTAATCGGAAAAACTGATATAAGGATCAGATACACACACGTCTTGCGAATATTAAAAATTTATTACTTTGTATTCAATATAGGACAATATTATGCTCCTGTTAAACAATGAAACGCACCAGTCTTTTCGTGAAATAACTTTGATAAATAAACTTTATTTCGTTGAAAGAAGTTACAGTTACAGTTGGTGCTTTGAAGATGAACCGACTCCAACAAAATATCGCCGAGCGCGGAACACACTAATGGCTCCTCTTCACGTTGGGCCAACGCCAACGCCAACGAGGGACGCAGCCATGCGGTAGAATGAGATAGCAATATCACTTGCTCCCTCTAACGCATAAATGCGTCCTTCGTTGGCGTTGGCGTTGGCCCAACGTGAAGAGGTGCCATAAAACCAAAAATAATGTTTGCCTCATTTTTTTGCAAAACGGGACATAATGGTACTGCTGTGCTAGTAGGGTTGATAGGTAGGTACCTACCCTAGTAGAGTACACAACAACGCGACCAATTGACTCGGATTGGTATGTCACCGTTTGTGCCCCAAAATAATATATTTTTGGTTCTTTATGCGTAAGTAGTGAAAAATAAACTTGGTTGACTATAACTAATAAAGAAACGAATAAGGATAACTTTTATTGAAATATGATTGATATCAAATCGCGGACGTATTTTAAAAATTGAAATACGTTTGGCGGTAGCTCCGTATACCTATTGTGCCTAATTGACCGGCAGTGGAGTTTTGGAGAAGTAATTGACATTTTATTGGAAGCGGACAATGTGATTTATTTGCGAAAAGCTACCGATGTCAAATATTGCTTTTCGAATGATTAGATAGGTACAAATTTTGTCATTAGAAGTTGATTATAAAATTGGATGCGGACGAAAAAAATGCAAAGTGATGCAATACTTTTGCACGCGAGTGTACTTAACGACAAAGATAAGTAAACTAGTATGATAAGTATTTGATTTATATAACAAAAACAACGTTTTACGTTCGTTCTTTTAACTCAAAAGAAACCAAAGTTCTGAAACTGACGGATGTGTGTGGTACTAAAACCCCTAATGAATAAAACCTAATAAGTAATTAGATTTTATGAATTAGGGGTTTTAGTAGGTACCACACACATCCATCAGTTTCAGAACTTTCTTTGTTTAAGTAACTCGATCGGCATTTGAACTAACTCGGCCATATGTAGCTTACTTTATATTTATAGGCTCTTCAGCAATGTACTATTCTTTTTTGTTACTGAATAGGGTATTATACTGTATTTAAAATAAATTATTTTACACCATGCATGAAATAAAGCACCAGATAATTATTAGAAAAACACAGATAGGAGTTATTTTTAAACATAAGTTCTATTTAATAAATCGGATAGAAATATAAAAAGTCTCGGAGTAATTAACAATGGAGCCGCCATTAACAGGCGTTCCCCTCTGTCGAAAATAGGCGGCCAATGGTCAACCACATGTCAACCATATGTATGGACTGACGTTTATCTGACATGACGTACCTATACATTTGATGTGCCCCTCCCCCGCAAAAAACGGCAGACTATTTTGTACCGAAAATTTTAGACATGGCGTCTCCGTTGGTTATATCCTCTAAGTAAAAAGTAGATGAGTTGACCGTGATGTCACGATGTAATGTTTCATATAAATTCCATACTTATTAGCAAATCGTTTTGACAGTTCTAAAAAAGTAACTGATTTGACTAGTAGGAAAATACCCTATAGTGAGGTACGAGTACGTTCCCTCTATGTTATTAACGTTTAGGGGCTATTGTAACGCATTCTTTTCGTTTCTGCTTCAATGAAAATCACATTTGCGGCGGAACGTTTTTAGACCCAATTTGAATAGGTAAGTAATGCTTCGGTACACACGGTATTCAGAGGCACAAAAAGGTGGCAGGTAGTTTGCCATAATGGGAAAACGCGCTGAAATACCCTTTGCAGATAAATTACCTGTCACAAAATGATGCGCCTGAGATGTTCAGCACTTATTTGCTAATCTTAGCTTACCACGCCACGACGGCACGAGTAGCTCCGTATATAGTAACGGAGAGTACTGAACCCGACAATATTATTTTAAATGCATTATAAAATTGAAGTGTAAAAAAAATCTCAACAGTTATCTCTCTCTCATAAATTAGCAATAGCAACTTCACAATACATTATTAATTTACCCATAAAGTGCCTATGCATAATAAACGATAGAAGTCTCAAATGCAACCTTTTTTAAGTTATTTATCTAATAGTTTATTTACGTAAAGCATCTATTCTGAAAATAACAGAACATGTCGCTTTATATTTTGTACCTAACTCTCTGAAAAATCCTACTCAATATACGAGTAAATATTCCAAAAACAGATGAACAATCAAAAGGTCCTGGTACAACCGTGAAATATTGAAGGCCTTGAATGCAATATTTCTTTCCTTCGCTACATAACATTATACCGATTGGGTTCTTCTAGTTACCTAAGCGTTGTTTTGTGCCATAGTTTGGACCCACGTGCTCCAAACATTGATTATGTGTTCGGTAACAATATATACTATACACGTAGTTTATGGGTAGCACGTGCCTGCGTGTGCTGGCTGCCACTTACCTACACAAATTCTAATTAAAAAACATGTATTATAATAAGTATATGCTGTATCTACTCTACTAATGTACGAAAAAAAAAAAGAAATGGTTATAATGTTTTTGGGATAATACTACAGAATCGCTTTTTTTGCTGTTATTGCTCAGTTAAGTATTTGCTTCAATGAAAAACTTAAATTATCGTCAGAGAAAGAACATAAAAGTCTATATTTCGAGCGATCAATTGCCATGGCACCGCCAGTGTCTGCCATTCTAGGAGCTTGCCTTTAGAATGGTCTTTTGTATCCGAAATTTGTGAACTGTTTTGTGCAATCTGTGTGTCGGAACATTTTTCTACGAACTTAAATTTAAACTTTAAATTCCAGGCAGGCAAACCTTATTCAATTTTAATAAAGGCGTATTTTTTAGTTTGAAGTGTTCTGAACACTTTATTACATAGGTATAAAACGAGGTATTTTAATTACATGTAATTTCATATTTTTTAATTTTCACAGGAAATACGATGTTGGTTAACATTTAACACGTTGTACGCAAAATCAAACTTCAGCTAGCAAACAATAGTTATAGTTACGTATCGTATAGGTAACTTTCACATCATATGTTAAAGTGGCAAAGTATTAAATTCCTTATAATTTTAATACTTTGTGTTTTTTTTTGCAATTTTATCTGAATGTAATATTATCTTTATTACAATCTGCTAATAAACTTTATTAAAATATAGGTATAGTACATGTAATATAAACAAAAATTTATAAACTAAAATTAAAAACTATATAAAGCTACAACTAACTACAACATAAACTAAAACTATAAATAAAAAACTGGCTCCAGCTCTGTGCCTTTGGGCAGGGCGCCAAGAAGGCTGGCGGCATTGCCGCGCTGGAAGGCAATTCCAATCCGTTGCGCAAGGTAGGAGCCAACCCTCTTGTCACCCGTCACCTCCACGAGGCGCTCCGCCAGCTCGGAGAATATGCCGTGGGCGCCAGGTCCCCACGGCCCAAAGGTTTCCACCCCAAACGGCTCAAACATGCAGCCAGAATCAATGGCTGCATACTTGCGCCGCTTGAGGTGTTCGGCCGCGTTGGCGGCCGCACCAGCTCTATTTGATGTTCCTGGAAGATGGGACGGCGCAAGGGTATCCACGCATGTGGCATCCCAAACTAAAGGCCGTCCAGTATTCCAGGGAACGAGGTTCATACCGTCAATATTATCTTGTATTTTGATACTAAAATATAATAATAAAGACTATTCATTGAGAAATAACTTTTGCTCTATAAAAAAATATTTTTGTAGAATGTCTACATTTAAACAAACTTTAGAAGTCAGGATACTTATATTAATAAAGTTTAGGTACCCCACTCTATTAAACATACCTTCAGCGAAATTAACTTTGTAGACTTCTGAAAATACATATTAAAATCTCTGCAAAGTTTTAAAGTGGAAATCCTTTAATCTAGGGTAACAGGTGAATGCCAAAGAACACCTTTCCACGATTCCCTGACTGAGCAATTACCAAATTACCTACCTACTTCTGGGTTTAACAGGCCATTTCGAACGTACATCAACATCTAACTGATTTCATTCAAATATTCGCTTGTACTCGTCCGTACTGTATTTGCGCGGGCGAGACGCACGATAAGTAAATAATATCATTAAAGTATCATTCTGTTGTCAGTGTACGTTCAAATTTGCCTGTAAGCCTCCTTAATAAAAACAAACTTCGATTTTAAGCTAATTACATTGAACCCATTTCCAGGTATTTTTTATTTGAATGAAGATTTTTCTGAAGTCGGCCGCGTGATTCTTTACCCCCTTATTCATAGAACTTTATGGGCCTGATTTAGTTAAATTGTGTTTTATCACTTTCTTACAAATACATAAGTCAAAATGACAGATAAAGACAAACGATTATTAGCTAATTGAGGTTTGTAGCGCGTTTATGAATAAGGGGGTTAGAAAATACTTGTTTCAGGAGGCCAATTAGAATTCTAAATGATGCAGTCAGTTATCAATGTTATCAATGCAATTCGTGCGTGCATTTTGCTTGTACTTACCTGTACCAAAAAGAATAAAAGAATAGAAGTATAGAGGGGTCCTGTCATTTTAAATTTTGTAGTCACTGTACATTTACTGCCATCTATCGACACACGACTAAAACTCAAAATGAAAACGTATAAAGTTATCAAAAAATTTATATAAGTATATGGATAAATGATTTTATTATTTTTATATCATTTTGATCCATCTTCATTCACTGATATCTATGTGTTAAAATTGTTAAATATGAAACGGTGTCGTCACGCCATCTAGCCGAGGATAGGCTAAAGGTGTGTGCGGCATCTATTCGAGAATGACTTTTACTTGAATTCCGAGGCACGTGTTTTCCTTAGACTTTATTCGTCTTATACGAAGTTACATATGTCTTTGCCTGTACCCATGTGTAGGTATGGGAGCGAGCGAAACGCACGCGCGATTACAAAATGACATCATCTTGATGTCAAAATGTAAGTTTGAATTAGCATCATGATTAAAGATGCACCGGATATTCGGTTACTAGTACGGCCGAATAGTAGTGACCTACTATTCGGCCGGATACCGTATCCGTATAGTAACATTGCTCGATTTCGGTGTAAACTAATTGGATTTAAGAAACAGTCTTGATCATAATCGTACTTGTTTATTATTTTAAAACAATCTAAACATTCCACTGACTTGCACGCGCACTCATTTCGAACCTAGAAATGTGTCCGCGCGAACGTTCACTAGGGAAGAAGTCAAACCTGCAGAATGCGCACCTGAAAAACCGAAATGTAGGTATAGTTCCGCTGGCCGAATATCCGGTATCCGGCCAAACAACTATCCGTTGCATCTCTAATCATGACTATGATCACCCGTCCTTTATTTATCATGATTCATGAGTTGGTACTTACATCTGCGAGAAACCTTAAAAGAACGAAAAAGAAACGATTACCTACTAATACTGAATAGCATTACATACATACATACATACATACGAAT
This sequence comes from Cydia splendana, assembly GCF_910591565.1. Lineage (NCBI taxonomy): Eukaryota > Metazoa > Arthropoda > Insecta > Lepidoptera > Tortricidae > Cydia > Cydia splendana. The sequence goes on along the minus strand of NC_085966.1, from coordinate 12,596,643 downwards.
ACATACGAATGTTAACAATGTTAATTAATGTTATAAGACTTATAAGTAGTTAACAAAGGAAGTTTTTTTAAATTAGGTAAGTACCTTTTATCAGGTGGCGGGTGTTTAGATTTTTTCCATAAGAATTGTTTCTAATCAATAAATTTAGGATCCAACAACATGAGGTTTCAAAAGCATAAATAAGTACCTAGCTCAGAATTTTAGAGTGAACTACAAAATGAAGTCTGAGCTGAGGATTGTTTTTTTATTGTTTTATAGTATTTATTACGGGTTTACTCACATATTGTAGTCACTCGCGCAACATGTTTCGGAGAGTCTGAAAATGGAGACTTAGGCTCCCTGAAACATATCGTGCGATATAGCGCGCATAGTGACAATGTTAGTATGACTCACGACAATTTGTTTAGACACGAGTACTAATGGCCCAATTCGAACCATGCTTACCTATAAGATGTCACAGCGACACGATACCGATTTGTCAGTGTTCTGACACTGACAAATCGGTATCGTGTCGCTGTGACATCTTATAAGCATTGTCCGAATTGGGCCATTAGTACTCGTGTCTAAACAAATTGTCGTGAGTCATACTAACATTGTCACTATGCGCGCTATATCGCACGATATGTTTCAGGGAGCCTAAGTCTCCATTTTCAGACTCTCCGAAACATGTTGCGCGAGTGACTACAATATGTGAGTAAACCCGTAATAAATACTATAAAACAATAAAAAAACAATCCTCAGCTCAGACTTCATTTTGTAGTTCACTCTAAAATTCTGAGCTAGGTACTTATTTATGCTTTTGAAACCTCATGTTGTTGGATCCTAAATTTATTGATTAGAAACAATTCTTATGGAAAAAATCTAAACACCCGCCACCTGATAAAAGGTACTTACCTAATTTAAAAAAACTTCCTTTGTTAACTACTTATAAGTCTTATAACATTAATTAACATTGTTAACATTCGTATGTATTCGTATGTTTGTAAACCAATTTCGGGCACTTAAATATTTAAACCGTAACGTTTTACGCCTCAGCAAGGAAATGATAATATTTGCCGAATGTGCTTTAATTAAAATACGCCTAAGGTTTTCTTTAATTAAAGCACATTCGAATATATTATCATTTCCACTCTACCTATTTTGATTTATTTTGCCTTTTAAAATGAAATTCCACTTCTTAATTATATATCTTGTGGGCAACCGCGTATCTGACTGTGCCAGACAGTCTGCCAACAGAGAGAGATGGCGGGAGATCGTGCGAAGAGCTGTGTCCGCCTCTACTACCGAAGCGGACGACTCAACGTGACCACGACCGCTCTGCCAAGAGCGATACGACAGAGAAGAATTATATATCTTAGAAACACAAAGATTAATTCTGCTAACGGAAACCTTTGATTACTAGATTAAATCTTATTGTCAGCAAAAATACGATCACGCGTGCCCGATGCGGATAGGAGGGTAAACAACTTTGGGTAAACTTCTGTTTTCTAAACCTTACAGTAAATCCTTCATTCGTATTATGTGACTGAAACTATATACCGTAAAATGGGGTGAGTAGGTGCAAAACTGACATTCAAACCTCAATAACATTTTATTTTTACATATGCAAACTGAATGGTGTATATAATAAAATAAGTGTTCCGGACGTTTGTATTTTAGTTTTTATTTTATTTTGGGTAGTTCCATTTCATAACTTTGACGATAAACAGGAAATCCCACCTCACCCCGTAGTCCCTCGTATTTGGGGTGAGTTGGGTTTTCATACAAAGCAAAGGTGATTTTGGAAGATTGTTGGATCGATTTTTTTTTATTATGAGTATTACTATAGCTCCATTTTAAATTGGAATACATTATTTTTGCAGCGGTAGCCTTAGAATCCCATCTCACCCCCCTTTCATCCCTTCTCTCCCCATTCATAACCCAACTCTCCCCGCGAGCCCTACTCACCCCATTTTACGGTACATAGGTTACCTATTTATTAAAAATACTATTGTCCCAGAGACCCATGTCGCTACTTTGTACCAGAGTTAAGTAGCGTTAATATTGAAAGAAGTGTAAAAAAAGGCAAGTATTCGATTCCAAAGTCAATCAACTGTCAACTCAGTCAACTTCTGATTAAATTTGGGGTCGAATTTTTGTTATCAGAAGGAAGGAAAGAAGGAAGAAATCGTATTTTCACGGAAACATACGAACGTGTCTTGCTATTTCAGTCAGTCTCGGAACAAAAAGTACTGAGGTTGACTGAATGACAACTACGATCGTTTCCGAGAAAATACGATGGAAAACAAATTATGCACGACATCTGTATAAGAGTAATTTAAATACAAATCTGATACAAACCATGTTGAGGATTACATCGCCATTTCTTCACAATAAGCACGCGACAAGGAAACTTTCCAAAGATATCGGAAATTAGCACATTTCAACGCAAGCGGCAGCAAAATGTCGTTTTCTCGGGCCTGTTTACTTTGTATTCTTAACGCGAGCGTCCTTTTCTCGTTAAAATGCTGTTTATGTAACCGTCGAGGAGAATGCCCCCTGAAAGTTTGGACAAAACGGCTAAGAGGTCCATCGATTAAAACTTTTATTAGCGTGTGATTTTTGGTTTAATGTAAGGAACAGTCAGCAGCAATAGTTGCTAAGCAGGCGAGGTGTTCAAATGATCTTGACGCGACTTTATTGTTAAGAGAATAAGAGCGCGTCAAGGTAATTTTGAACACCTCGCCTGCTTAGCAACTTCTGCTGCTGACTGAACATTGGTTTCCTACTAAAACTGTGTAGGTACCTACCTAATAACTGTTTATTTAAAACTAGCTTCTTTCTGCCTGCGACTTCGTCTTAAAAAATATCGTGTGAGGAAGATCCTATGGGGATTTCCGAGAAAGGTTCGGGCTTCAAACTTTTTCCATACCAAATCTCATCTAAATCGGTTCAGCGGTTTAAGTGTGAAGAGGTAGCAGATAGACAGACAGATTTAGATACTTTCAGAAAGATTTGAGATAATATATGTCATCACAAATCAATCGTCATAATTTGACTAAGTATTATGAATATAACCACCAGTTACAAATGCTTAGGTATATGTACAATATATATACCAACCTACTGTGTAAATGCAGTTGACTTCACAAGGAGTGATGAGGTACATGTATGTTGACGTTTAAGGCATGCCCCATTCGGTCCCATTCACTTAATTCATTTCATTAATTTGATTAACACTCCAATTACTAAGCATGCCAATTACAGGCGCTAATTTACACATAATTAGAAGAACATTCATAAAAAAATTAATACCTACTTAATTTAGGTTTATTAAGTGACAAATTTCAATTGTGTTTAAAATTAACGTAGATTTTTTTGGAAGTTATTATTTTATCCATTATACAGTTTTTTATTGTAAAAAACGATCTTCAATACCTTGTATTGTAATTAGAACTGCTCATAAAACATTTTTCTTTATTTACACTCGTGTTTTAAGATTAAAAATAGCTATTTTCTTGAAAGCGAGGAAATAAGTAAATATTGTTTAAGAATATTAACTTTTGTTTTTGAATAGTTTACTCATATTTACTCGGCATGTAATACCAAAATAATAACTATATCCGGCGTCATTAAACTTACTTGGCAAAATCTGCCTAAATTTTACGGATTCAAAGGCTCTTTGCATCCCAAAACTGTATCAAAAGGCTGTATAATTATTTAAAATATTCATGGCTTAATAGATAAAGCTTTTTATTATGCTTCAATGCCTTTGTTGGTAACTAGCACGTAAAAAAGCCATTATATTGACTTTTAGCACTGTTCAAGGAGAAAAACTGACGATGGTCAGGATACATAGTATAAAGTACCGAGCTTGAGCCGTCACGTAATATCCGTAATAAGTAACCTCGATAAGAATCGGCAATCACTTGGGTAAGTACTAGGTAGATGCCTTATGTATTCCTAATTCCATGGGCATATCATATTGATAAGGTACTTGTCTGCAAATGAGAACAGTACAATAACTAATTTTTTGGAGATATAGAGGAAAATACTTTATAGGTACTATCACCATCTGTCGGATTTTTAAACACGTCACGAAGTTCATTAGATTTAAGTATTAGTGGCATCTTGCAGATTTAAAACAAACATAAGGGCATTTTCACTTAACTTAAAGATGCACCCTTTAACGGCCGGTTAGCAATCGTTACAAAACTGACGGTCAATGTCAAATCCCATACATTTTGTCAGGAATGTAAAGGTTCTAGACGTTACTGAAACACGACTTAAGTCGCGCTTTAAAGTACAAGTTAAATGAAAATGCCCATAAAAGTCATACGAACCCGTTGCCAAAAACCGATCCCATGCAATCGACGTTACGCTCTCACAAGCCAATAATTCGAACGTGCACCTGATATCAAACCGGTTTTTCGATGATATTGATACATCCAAACGAAATCAAAGAAAATCTATACAAAGTCTGATAAATCTACAAATGGCGTAGGTAGCGTGTGATACACGTCTTAATTTGCTAGAAAAATAGTAGTCCATACTGTGTTTAGATGCGTATTAAACGACCTGGAAAATACCTATTTTACATAGATACATATTTGTACCGGATAGCATATCACTAGATACCTATATTTTATTGAATTTTATAATTATTATATAATATTAGAAAAAACATCAGCTATTATTAAATTGTTTCCAATTCGCCATACTGCCGTATTCGAACTTCAAGATATTCACAAGAGATGACACGTACTAGATCCATTCTAGATACGTTATAGTTTAGATATCAACTAGTTCTCTTTTGCAGCGCAATTCGGGCAACCAAAGTCACTTTTACGTTAGATAGCGTAAGATATCTATTAGATGTGAATTGGATCTCTAAGTCATATCCTGAGGAAATCGTTCAAGAATATTTCCAGAATCGCGCAAATGTCATATTTAACAGGTTAGATCTTAAACATTTCGTTATCGTATCTTGGTGATGTCTAAAAGATATCTAATAGATGTCTATTTCAAAATCCGAATCGGGCCCATACTTTCGGTCCGTAAAATAACTGGAGTAATATTGAAATACCTATCTCTACAATGGTTAACTTCAGAGCAAAAATTTACGAATTCTTTATCATGACATTAAATAACTGTGATTTTACTTCGTAGGTATCTTACTTATCTCAAACATACTTTTTTAGTGAGTAATTTTTCATTATCTATCAAGATTAGGAAAACCAGTCTTGAACAAAAAGGATTTTAACTAATAAGGACTATATATAAGTATAATTTAATTTATACATAGTATTAAAAATTCAATTTTATCTTGATTATTTATCAGTAAAATCGATCAGAGCGGTCCTAACATTAAATTTTTTCATATGGCCGACTACTTGACGGACCTTTGACATGTTTTGTTTGGTAGTAACTTTCATCAACGTACCAAGTTTAAATTTGTAGCAACAAAAATAATATTCTACTCTGTGTGAAGTTTATTATTTGTTTACCTTTTACGGGGCCTGAGATACAGGTGGCTGTCAGACGGAGGCTTTGTTACAGAATACCATTTGTCACCTTTCGGGTCTTAACTGTCACGTTCACTGAACCCTAAAAAAGAAATGAACTTTTTATAAGGGCAGTGTTTCATCAAAACTGATGGCATACCTACTGTTTATGAATAATAAATCTAATTATTTATTATTAATATGATCTCATATAAGTGAACTACATGGTCTTATAAGAAATAAATGTCTTTAAACCGAATTGTTATGAATTTATGATCTTTTGATAAACACACATACTTATATTTTAAACACCGACTGAATATCATCCCTGCCGACTAAGAGCGGATTGGGACGATTTGTTTTATGATGGTAACTTGAGACACAGATTTTTTTTTCATAATACCTACGGCAAAGCTGACATATGAAATGTATCAAATCAAGCAAATCTACAAAGAGCTATTTCAAAAGGAAAGTGGCCCGTTTATTGGAAGTTGACGATGTTACACAAAACGCTTACCCTTGTGTATAGGGCGGCCTTTAGTTTTCGCATTTAGGTATCTGCTACAAATACACAGTGTAGCATGAGGAAACCGAATAATTTTAACAGCGTATTCCTGATCATATTTAGAAACAAAAATGTCCTATAAACTTTTTTGAAATTCGCCTAGTTTCAGAGATAATATTAATTAAAAAAAATACAAGTTTTTATTGTTACATAGTGTAAAAGGCCTTTTTGATGGTGATGTTGCTGCTATGGGACGTGGTCTAAATATCCTTATTGATAGATGTCAAAAAGTGACAAGTAACACTTTGCAAAAAGTAGGGTTTACGAAAAAAACATGTAAAAATCAATTTTAAGTGACAAGTTTACCAATAACATTGATTTTTTATGTACAAATACGTTAAAAAAATTGAAAAATATTTTTTTTGGCGAAATTGACCTAAACTCATATTACATTTTTTCCTTCTTTTGACCTCAGAAATGCGTGGTTAAAATTATTCGGTTTCCTCATGTTACACCGTGTATTTGAGTTACTTTAATAGACATAATAAAATTAGACTTTTTAATGATCGTGTTCCGTTTCATTATTTGCTTTTGGTATTTTTGTTAAAGTTACCTACTTATGGATCTAATCTTTATAATAACATTAGAAGGTGGTGGTACTGGTGCTCCACGCGGTCCCAGTACATGTCATCTTGAAACTTAAGTCATTGTCAATAGAGGTGACAGCAGGGTGTCATTTAATTGGGCATTAGTATGTCGAGCACTAGTACCACCACCTTATATTATGTATAAATCAATTTAAAAAAAGCGATCTATCTTTGAGGCCCTTAAAATATATGAATAATAAAAAGCAATCCGGAACTTTTAATTGGATTGCTATATGCCAATGGCGGCGTGTACGAGTAGGTACCTTTATCCAAAGCATTGAAAACATGATAATTTATAATTGCCATTCTAAAAAAAATGCCAATATTCCATGGGTACAACAACAAAGAAGATTAACTGAAAAATCATTAATTATAGCCCATTTTACGTACATATATTATAACAATATTGAATGACGATTTATATCTTAAGGGTAGTGTAGCACAGAAAGAAAGGGCAAGATGTGTCCTTGCCACGATAACGCAATAGCCTATTAAAAAAGCGGGTCAAGATCAAGACCCAACACCGTAACCGCAGAGGAACCGCTGGACTTTGCGCGCTGTGTCCAGGATTACCACCTTCTGAAGTTGACTTTTGATCCACCTAACTAGTGAGAATCCTCAAGTGATCTTCAACATTCTTCGTTATGAGACCATCATTCGTCGTAACTACTATCGGTTCAATCATAAATTATTCTCGGACAGTTCTTAATCAGTGGTTCGCACCACTGGTGGTCTCTGGAAGCACTTAAAGTAGCCCATGAAGTTGAGATAAAACAACCGTTTGTTGAATTTAATTGTCATACATATTTTGTTGATGCTTCTTGGCAAATTTTTATTCAGAAATGTCCTTTATCAAGGTTAAGGACAACTATCCTCGGCCGAGATTCTCGTCACTTACTACTTATTAGGATTAGATACAAAATCCACATGCTACTAACAGGCCTATTCGGATTTCGAGATAATCACAAGATCTTGAGACGATTTAGAGATTTACTAGATCTACATTAGATATCGACTAGATGTGACTTGGATATCTAAGTCATAACTTGTCGAAATCGTTCAAGAGGACCTCCAGAATCGCGGAAACGTCAAATTTGACATATCTATCTTACAAATATCTTTAAATTATCCGTATCGTAACTTGTTGAAGTCTAGTAGAAATCTAATTAATTTCCGAATCGAGCCGTTAGTCATTATACATGTCATATCGCCGCGAGTCAAAGCATATTGCATTTTAAGTAAATAGGCATGCTTGTAAAGCCTTGAAGCGAAGAATTCGTGACAGGATCTATTTGTAGAAACTAAATAACTTCCAGCCTTCGTACCTAGGCACCTACAGGCTGTCGTCGGAAATGGCAGAGAAAAGCAATTTTATCCCTTCTTATTGAGGCGAAGGAACGCCAGCCTGAGTTCATGTTAACGAAAACATACCTTACAATTTTTTAGAAGGTATAAATATACTGACTAATACTCGTAATTTAATAATAAACGTTTATTTATTCGGACAACAAGATCCACAAAGTTAGTATTAGTAAAAAACTAAAACCTGAAAAGTATGTTAATATGTATTCGTAAAACACTAATGACAACGTATTTTTAATTGTTGCATTATTCAGCACTCATTCCTTACATGCAGCGAATGTCTTCAGGAGGCTGTTCGGGCTGTCACGTATTCTGTTCAGAAGCGATGCCATTTTTTTCCGCAGCACAGCACTCAAATTGTCTATTATACTCGTGCTTCCGCGAATATGGTGGATGCACTGCAGAACCGTGACAACCCCAGCAGCGCCGTGGAAGCATTTATTGTACCTACTGGACGCGCACAGAGCTGAGCGATCGTTGCGGACTTAAACACAAAGCTAAATTTGATTCATTTTTGTGTATTTAAAGTAAGTACAATCAAAATTATTCCCCCATTCATGATGCGAGTAAGTAAATTAAGTAATGGAAATCCAGTACCTATACAATCTAATATTTAATAATTCACGTCACGTGTTAAAATTAAAAAGACAAGAGCCTGGATCGAAATCGCCCATACAACGCAACTGTCCGCGACAGACATCCGAAGGTCCCGTTGTTGAGTACTTCAAATCTTAATGACTTACCTGAACAAGTAACATGTTTCCTATCGCGTCTGTTTTTCTCAACAAAGTTTTGCTAATTTTGTACGATTGCTAAGTTTGCGCATAAGTACAATCATTTCCACGTCTAGACGGTTTAAACTCAAACCACGACTGCTCGTGTCGATAAAGTGTAACTAACCACGCTACTACACATGCTAGTTTAAAGTGTGAGCATCTCCAACGGATGCTCAAAGATTTGAATAATTTAAGAGCGCGGCCACACTAACGATTTGCGAGCGAGTTGAAAGCGATGCGAGCGCGCAGCGAGCTCCGCGCTCGCGGCTACCTCGCTGCGCGCTCGCCTCGCTTTCAACTCACTCGCAAATCGCTAATGTGGCCGCGCTCTAAGTCTCTAGAGAAAAGTTTTAGTTCGCGTTGAGTACCTACTCAACGAGTACCTACTCGTACTTTAAGAATGTCAAGATGAAAGTAGTTAAATATGTATTAGTTTACATGTTTTAAGCCCATTCAACGCTAATCATGACATGTTGTAATTTTACTTCAACGAAGCATTTTCGCTACATACCGGGAAATTCATGTTATGGGTTACAACGTAGCGCTACGACCGTAGCTCCGCGGTGAATGTGTTAAAGAGAATATACATTTTTTTGCTAAGCCGTCTCACGACAGGTGATAGGATCAGAAATGAAACGCACACTACGTTTCAACTACCTAATGCGAAGACAAATGTCTAGAAGCATAGTACATATATTAAAACTCTTATTAAATCTGAAATGAATTGGGAGTTGCTAAATGCAATAAATTCAGCTTTAATCAAAATTAGAGGTTGCCTCTCAGCGTTGTTCCAATGCATAATAAACAAAGATTTAGCACACCGTTTCACCACGCGTCGTGAATCAGTGAGCCGCGGTGCTATCCTACCCGCGTCATGGATGTCTCCTGAGATAGATTTCGTTTAAAAGAACCACCAAAAAATACACGTAAAATAAGCAAACTTGGCCTTTAATAGCAATGCCAGAAGAGCTACAAGGATGGTTTGATATTGTGGTAAAGCTGTAACAACTTATCTTTCGTGCTTGCTGGTACTTAAATGAACTTTACTCTCTGATCTACTTTAATGTATGCTCATATTTAAAATACAATCATGTAAATAGATACCTAGTTATGAAATATTATTTTTGTGTATTGCTAACATTTCTTTGACTGGCTAAATTGCATTTATTTGTTCCTTAAAGTTTTTTTTTATATAGGCCCCGTGCATGAACTATTGGGGGCAGCATAGGACCCGTCACATTTTTGCCGCGAGGGGTAAATGTGTCGTTTATGCTTCTGATGTAGCCCACCAGATGGCAGAACCTACTATGCACAAGGAAACGTACCGACGAGAGCCGTAGATGGTAGCATTTGCTTTGGCAATGTACATGTGCACATATGTTTCCGATTTAGGTCACAAGATGGCAGACCCTCCAACGCGCACGGTTCTATACACAAAAGGTACATATAGTCTGTTCGAGATCCTGAAAACGGTGAAAAATAGAGATACTACTCCTAAAAATACGTGTGATACCTCATTAGATTCGTCATGATGCCTAGAAAAATGTATTCGAAGCGTGTATTAGCACACAAAAAATATCAAAAGTTATAAACAAAAAAAGGGGGAAAAAAGTAGATATTTTTTATTTCCCCAATATCTCAAAAAGTATTAATATTTAAGAAACGGAAATTAATATTATAAAAGAGGAGGATATTTACAATAAAACATTCTATACTTGCAGAACTGTATCTCCATTATTGTTTGTTTTTGTTAATTAATAATACCTGTTTAAATAAGTAGGTACCTACAATGTACATCAAATAATTATCAGTTTCCCTTTTTTGTGCCAACCATTGCATAATTTTGTTGTAATCCGTGGATAATGTCGTTGGTTATGCATTAAGTTAATTTTAATTCTACTACTAAATGTAACACTGTATTGTATAGCTGTTTGTTATCCCTAAAATGAATAAAATAAAATAAAATAAAATAAAATAGCCTAACTTGTTGAAAAAATAACTTTAAGATAAATTTCTACAAGTAGTACATTTGTTGACATGTTTTAAATACATTATAATTTTTTAATTTTTTTTTATGAATATATAATACCTTTAAAATTATATTTAATGTTACGTAATCGCTTTTTCACGCCACGCGCGTTTCCCGAAAATGAGGCGCGGAGGGCTGTGTTCAGCGTTGAATAAAAAGTATAAATAATGGAGATACAGTTCTGCAAGTATTAAATGTTTGATTGGAAATATCCTTCTCTTTTATAATATTAATTTTGGTTTCTTAAATATTAATACTTTTTGAGATATTGGGGAAATAAAAAATAACTACTTTTTCCCCCCTTTTTTCGTTTATAACTTTTGATATTTTTTGTGTGCTAATACACGCTTCGAATACATTTTTCTAGGCATCATGACGAATCTAATGAAGTATCACACGTATTTTTAGGAGTAGTATCTCTATTATTCACCGTTTTCAGGATCTCGAACAGACTAATAACAAAATTTATAATAACGCCAAACTGTAACCAGTTTGTTCAATTACCAAATCAAATCATGTACCTAAACAAAACAATTAGCAACTTAAACAATAATACTTGTATAATATAAAAACTGACATGCACACATGCCTAGTAAGTAATTACATTTTCCCAACGTTTAGTTTTCTAAAAGGTATGTTTTTAGTCTCTTTTTAAGGACCGGCTTATTTAACCTAGGTTTAATTCTTAACCACCCTATTTCGTTAAACAGCCTACCCTGCCCTCTTGTACCCTCCTCATGTTGTATTTATTAAATGCTGGCCGTTTATGCTCATGTAAATGAGCGTTTTCCAAAAAAAAATGTTTATTTCACTCATGTATTCAAAATATTGACTTCTTGGGCTCATTTGTAATTTCACGCCTCATACATGAAAAAATGTGTCCAAAATTTTGTATGAAAAAATATTTTTCCAGTGCGTCACGTTCATACAAATAAAAAAACTTTTCATACAAAAATGTGACGATCTGGAAAGGAAATCTTGGGACACATTTTTTCATGTATGAGGCGTGAATGTACAAATGATTCTGAGTAAAATGAGCCCAAGAAGTCAATATTTTGAAGACATGAATGAAATGTATTTTTTTTTTGGAAAACGCTCGAATAATGGATAAGTGTGTAGGTACCTACACGCGTGACGTATTATATTGTCAAGTAGACCTTTTAGACCCTTGATTTAAGGTTATACGTCCACTATCTGGGATAGAGGACGTCCAAATTGAGCCTCCTCGCCTTTTGATCTTTAGCTTCTCGCTTTATTTAACTCAACGACTTTCAGCCTATGTTCTTCGCCTCACATTTATTTAGGACGGCTTCGTTAATATTATCGCTAGTTGGGATATCTCTGAAGCATGTGAACAATAATTTATTTGCCTCGTTTCTTAAATAACTTCAAAACTATTTTATATACGGGGTATGTCCTGTAACAGGACCAAAAATTAACTGTAAGCTATACTCCTCATACTGACCAAAATTTATTCAGCTACCTACCTAGCAAAGGGTGGATTGAGTTAGGTTAGAACTATGACCTTACGTAGAATCAAAAACCTTGAAAAAATGGGTTAGGTTAGAACTGCGACTCCCCTAGAATAAAACTGCTAGCAAAAAAGTAAGATGATGTTATATAAAAGGCAGGCTATAGAGGGGTAAATGGTGAAAACTATTACTTGAAAGAAAAGCAATCTAGATGAAACACCTAAGTACGAGAATATTCGTGTAAGTGTTACGTATGCCGGTTGACTGCAGTAAATAGAATGTTTATTTAAAATAAGTGCTTTCATTGCTTACAGCAGACGAGTTTAACTAATAATATAGCTGTATTTTCACCTTTTACGAGTATCAAGCGTGGATGAGTCAAACACCTCAAATCAATCACCTTGAGGTTCGTAACAAACTGAAGCTATTATTCCTGTGAACAAATAGCTAACAGCCAACAAATAATGATGTATATCTCTTTTTCTGTTAATTCTTCTAATAAAATCATAGTGTTTCTTAGATTAAAACTAGGCATTATATAGCCCTTAACTTAGGGTATGTTCACAGGAGAGACGTGAACCTAATTGCTGTGTATGACCATTATAAGTTTGTCTGAGGGTTTCCATTAGTATACGCACTTACGCAGTAGCAAAGTTTAGACTAGAAATGCCACGAATATACGGTAATCTATTCGGTCACTGCTGTATATGGTTTACTAATACAGTCAAATTCCGAATAATTATTACACCTGCTTATAAAGAAAAATTGCACAATTAAAATATAACACTAACCATTAAAATTCATAGCTATTGAAAATGTTTTCTTGGGAAATGATTAACTTTTTTGAGAAATATATTTATTGATTGCAAATAATTATTAATAAATGTACCTAACTCGAATTGTACGCTTTTTAGCCGAATATTCGTCAGTTTCAGCCACGAGTGTGACCAAATGTTTGGTATTCGGTTTTCGGCTAAAGCTGAAATTCGTGGCATCTCTAGCTTAGACCGTGGTGCTACATTCACGGATTAAAATCACTATTAAAATAACGACAATTACTCCACACAAGCACTCGCGGCGCACGAAATTAACACGTCAATCATACCCACACGCGTGACCTGCTTCGAAGTGCTCGAGCGTTGGCTTTCAACCCAGTTTTAAAGCTGGCCAACACATCCTGGGTATGCCTGCGCAGTTTTGCCAACTGCACAAGTAAAACGTAGCGTGTGTGGCATTTATTTGACTGCGCAGTTTTTTAACCAACTTTACCTGTGCAGTTGAACTGTACAGGTAAAACTGCGCAGGTGTAACCTAGTGTGACGTATGGGTGTAGTGTGCCAGCTTAAGTGTGAAAGTTCGTCAAAGGATAAGAACACTCGAAAGCTCTAATCAAAGGGTTCAACAGCAAAACTGCTAAGGAGCTTCTAGGGCTCAAAAGACACAAAACCTGCGCGGTGACTAGAATATTGACTGGACACTGGAAGTTGAACAAACACAGGGCGACACGTCCTGCAACCCTATGATATACAGAACTTTAAAGGGCCGTCATAATAGCGGCTCGATTCGGAAAATGAATTAGATTTCTACTAGACAAATTACGATACGGATAATTTAAAGATATTTGTAAGATAGATATGTCAAATTTGACGTTTCCGCGATTCTGGAGGTCCTCTTGAACGATTTCGACAAGTTATGACTTAGATATCCAAGTCACATCTAGTCGATATCTAATGTAGATCTAGTTGATCTCTAAATCGTCTCAAGATCTTGTGATTATCTCGAAATCCGAATAGGCCTGTAGATCACTGCTTGGTCGACGTGGCACTCAAAGGTCCACAACACCCCAATAATAAATTGGTTCTCTATGGCCAGCTTAAGCTAAGTACTGCTAATCTAAGCAATAAAGTGGCTGTAACGCCGTAATAATTGTCTGCTTATAAATCTGACTTAATTTAAGTCAGTACCTACAAAATGGTATTACAAATAAATAACTCTCGATCACGCCGATCAATAGCAAGTTAGCAACCATATTTGATGAGTATTTTAGCACTGTGAGACACCAATCTAAATACATGTCACATTTAATTTGACCAACTTTTTTAAAACCGACTTCATAAAGGATAAAATATAATATTGTGACGTCGGTTTTTCTTTTTCTTTAAGATACATTTTTGTTTAAACTGTTTCAGAAGACGAAATACAAATAAAGGTAGCAACAAACAAGAGACCTTAAACCAGCGATGCCGTTCCATCGAATGTTTCTTCATTTGTATGGAGGACATTTGTCCTCGTCGTGAACAGAACATGGATTTGGTCATATGTTATCTCGACCAAAAAGCGGATATTTGACAATACAATGTAATGGAAAAGCGCTGTTACGAGCTACGCCGTAGCGATCTTGTAGGCGTATACTGAGTGAAAAAAATCGAAAATAAAAAAATTCAAAATTGGTTTGTACCTAGTTGTATGAATGATATGAACATATAAGCTCAAGCCAGATCGTAAAAACTTGTGTGTTCGCGCGAAATGTGCAGTTTTCTCTCCTGTGGGCAATAGTTAACAGCTTATGGGCATGTAGGTAATGATTTTATCATACTTATCAAAATAAAAGGAGTACCTTTTCATGTCGATAAGGGTTAAATAAGAAAATTAACCTTAATAGCCCTTAACTATAGTGTATGTCTACAGCGAAGACGCGAACACAGTTTTGTGTTTGACCCATATGTATCTTTTAGTTAAATTCATTTATAGTTAATTGATATATGTATGTACATACTTAAACGTTTTCTCAATGCATATGCCCATTTGTTTACATAAACAATTCTCGGTAATTTGGTTGACAGTAAAAACACCGCGAAATGTGCCGATTAGGGTTATGGTGTTACTGAGAAATTGTTTTAGGAGCTGTTAATGGCAGAATGCCGCAGATGGGAGGTTTTACAACCCGATACTTCCTTTATTAGAAAAAGGACATAACTCTCAAGTATATCCTGCTAAGAATAGCTTTCTCATAAGCATGACCGCCCTTGTCGGTAGCGTTCGAGATTTATAAAGGATTCCGGCCACAAAGGGGCCAATTTAACTTTTTGGGTATCTTATTTGTTAGAGGCAAACATAATATATTGCAGAAATATATTAATTGAAACGGTCACTGAGTATCGGAAAATTCTGTGACTTTTATTATTTGTTAGGAACCAGTCCTAGCTCGCGAATCCGCTCGCGTAGAAATCTTAAGGATTTTTATAGAAATAGAAATAGAAATATATTTATTTGTTTGAAATGTGGTACAACAAATTAGGTGTTTATATATTCTATATATATATGCTCAGCACATCTCGACGACAAAACGCTTTTAAAAACGCTGTATAGTTATACATATACACATAAATCCCTAAGCTCACTTATTATTGAAGTTAGTTTGAATGTTAGACACTTGAAGTGTACGCCTTCGGCTAGGAGAAGGTGGTTTATGAGTGATACACGCAACGGTTGGATATCACTTGTATTTTATAATTAAATGTGCGGTTTATATAGGAAAGCATTTCCTTTGTTCTTTACACTAGGTCTAAAGTACAAGGTTGAGGAAATGTAATATTATTTTTATGTTTGCAATATCGGATTAGATGGTATCATATTACATTTGGAAAATGAACAATTAATTTATTAAATCGATTCGCGGTGGGTGGTCTCAGCTGTGTGTGAGTCACTCCATGCTACACACTCCTACTAAAAGCTAGAAGCTAGAAGTGAAAGATGAATAAGACGCGAGTTGGCACAGTGGCTGGTAACACGAACTAAACATACTTAGATAACTTTCTTGACACGACATAGAGGTGCCATAAAAAGCCTTTCGATTAACCGCTTAAAACGTGCCTGTATCATGAACATTTTATGAGGGTTAATTCAAAAGTCAAAACTCGTACAGCATAAAATTTTAACGGAAAGGAGGGCAAATTTGTTTTCCCAGTGTAATATTTTAGGCGTTGGCGATAGGCTTCTGTTTAATATTCATGGTGTCACTTCACCCTGCGTTGATATTCTTGTGCCTTCTTTTACTTACTTTACTTAAGTGACACTGTAGTAACTAAAGTAACTCCCGCGTATCACGGTCGCGTTTATGACATGACGTGATACGTCATGTTACACCTCTTTCTGACATCGCGCGGTAGTAATCGTCGTATGTTTTATCGTCGTAGCAAAGAGAACAGATAGTATAGAGGGGTCCTGTCATAGTAAATTTTGTAGTCACAGTAAATTTACTGCCATCTATCGACACACGACTAAAACTCAAAATGAAAACGTATAAAATTATCAAAAAAATGTATATACATATATGGATAAATGATTTTATTATTTTTATATCATTTTGACCCATGTTCATTCACTGATATCTATGTGTTAAAACTGTTAAATATAAAACGGTGTCGTCACGCCATCTAGCCGAGCATAGGCTAAAGGTGTGTGCGCCATCTATCTGAGAATGATTTTTTCTTGATTTCCGAGGCACATTTTTCCTTAGACTTTATTCATCTTATACGAAGTTATGTCTTTGGTCGTAGTACGCGTGAGCATAATACGTCTGCAAAAGAGAAGAAAAACTTGATGTGACTTAAAATGCAACACGAACCGCCTTTAGCAGACTGTGTCACTTCCTGAGCCCAATGATTCGATGATTCGTTCCATTATTGACTTAAGTGGTTAATTTATGCATAATTGTTGAAATCAGATCATGGTTGATTGCTATTCACGATTAACAGCCTACTTACCAATCTTACGTGTTTTTTTCCGTCGGGAGTTATATTTCTATAACGCATATTTTAGAGTGATCAAACATACTCAGCAACCAATATTATTCTTATAGATAAGTATTTAACAACAAATCCAAACATTTAGGTAGTGAGTGGGCAAGAACTTATACCGTCAGCTAAGCAACCCTCATTACACAACAATGGATTACGGCCGCCACCTGCATATGAAATTCATTCAAAAGAAACATTCTGTATTATCGCTACGGCCGCACGCTCCCGAGTCGCTCTTTAAAAATACGATAACGAGAGCCCCACGAAAAAATCTGCACAAAAACGCGGTTCGGCTATAACATTTACATAATGACACGGTTTGTCTATATCAGCGCTAATCCGAGAACGACCAGAGTGATCGCAACTGAGAAGCCTTTACAACGTTTCGGATTTCGCAAAAGTACAGACCCGGCCCATCATATTGCGGCCCACGATGATCTAAAGTCGGGAAAACAATGTCCGAGTAATTCCAAAGGACGAGAATATGGAGAGACATGAAATGTGAGGTCGAGTCAGCTCATATTAGGGATAGCTAATCACACTCACTTGTGGAGCGGGATTTATCTGGGTTGTCTTGTGTAGGTAATTCTTTATTTACCTACATTTCTAAGAAGTATCAAAAGTGGAATTTAAAATAAAAGTTAATATTTATATATTATCATCTATTTCAAAACATGTTTATCATCATCATCATCATCGCTGTAAAATACATTGTCACGCCCAATTATTGCCACAAAACTCGGTCCTTTGCCCTCATTTAAGGGACTTCGCAACCTTCACCATTCATTGGGCCCACCCTGGGCCCACCTAACCGAAATCCTTACCAAGCCGTTGTCGCCATTCTTGACATTTTCGGCTCCGTTAAGCAGGGGACTGTCCCCTGCCGCTGCCGCCCAATTCCTCGTTAATTGCCCTGCCGGTTACCATGGTTTCTATTACAAGTAGGTACTATTTTGTAGCTAATTATGTCCAGGTTATAAATAAAGGTATATATTCTCTTTTACGCTGCCAGAGACCATAATAACAAATATAAATCATTCCCGCTAATTATACCCAAACGCCTTCCAGATATGATAGGATAATTAATGACTTTTACTTAAAGATATTTTACTCCATCAGTCTTATATAGGTAGGTACTGGGGTGTTGCTTATTTCGTCGAAATTGAAATTTTCTATGTCTCATCCCCTTAAATTGTTCTCTTTCACTAAAAACAAATGTGGATTTTTTTCAGAATTTTCATTTACGTTTTAGGGGTTGCTACCGAATTTTGAAAATTTGGCCCTCCATACAAGATTAATATTTTTTAGTTTTTTTTTCTCGTTTTTTTTTTTATGAGACAACGGGTCATGGTGTCGGATTAATGTGCAGTTTAACATAAAATAATACCACTATTTTTATAAAACTTATTTTATGCGTGTTTTAGGCGTTCTAAATATTGATTCAGCAGTGCGCACTCCTAAAACAGGAATAAAAATTATTTAAAAATATATATTGACTATACCTAGTATTGAATTACATATACTTTGACTCACTGTCTTACTAAAAAAAAACGAATAAAAAAATCTAAATTGGGTAGCGACCCCTAAAACGAAATTAAAAATTCTGAAATAAATCCACATTTGTTTTTTAGTGAAAGAGAACAATTATTTCAATTTCGACGAAATAAGCAACACCCTAGTAGGTACCTATGTTGCCTTAGCGATGACGATGCATCTTTCGCTTTAATAATGAATACATAAAAGATACTTTATGTTAAGACCACCATAATTTTAAAATTCAATTAAAAAACATTTAAATAACAATTGCTTCTCGGATTAAGTGTATTCTTTAATAAAATCCCTTCCTAATTAGCTACATTTTCCATAAAGAAGAAAAGCTTAATGCCATCGTGCAGAATTAATTATAAATAAATTGAAGATTACTTATTCAAAGTATTCTAATAGGGATTTGAATAGACTGTGTAAAGGGGTCATTATACAAAAAATCCACAGATCTCGTGCCTCTCACGACCTTCGGGCACATTGAAAATGAATTAAAATAAATCAGTTTTTCACATTTATATTTATTAAAAATTCTTAACAATTAAAATTATACGATACTCGAAAAGAAAAATAGTAAAGAAGTAACTACCACGCAAGCGCTCCTAAATGACACAAGAAAAATAGTAAAAAAATATACGATGCACTATTAAAAGTGTACCTACAAATTATTTTAGATAGCAAATTGTATAGATATAATAAAAAACAAAAAACAGAGCCACACAGATGTAACAACTATGCACTATAAGTGTACAAATTATTTGAGTTAAACAATAGTTATTTGTACAATAAGAGATCAGAGTTTGATATTTCTTCGAGTGCTTATTTTGAGTCCCGTGCAAGCGAAAGATTCTATAATGTAATTTAGTATCTTGAGCGTAGGAAGGGACTCAAAAGCACACGAGATGTATATAATTTTGATCTCGTGTTGTACACACAAATTTTCACTTCAGAAGTGAGAACGTAAATATTAGACATCTTGAACCTGAAAAATTTAGGTAATCCTTCTTCATCACACAGTAGAACACGTGATCAAAGTTATTTACATCTCGTGCGCTTTTGAGTCCCTTACTACGCTCATGATTCTATAATATATTATATAATTATATTATATAATCTTTTGCTTGCACGGGACTCAAAATAGGCACTTGAAGAAATATCAAACTTTGCTCTCTTGTTGTACAAATTAAAGAACAGATAGTTGTGTTAGAAAGATAGGTATACCTTTCAACTTTACAACTATCTTTTTTTTCATTAATCCTGTAAAAATTAAATCTGCAGGAATTGTTTACATATACCTACTGAGTTTTACAGAGTAAAGTAACGCAAGTCTTATCGTTTGTTTACATTAGGGAATATTTTGTTGAAATAATCGGGCAAGAATTCTTATCACTGGGGTTTCAAGTTGCAGTTATCAATGACTGTTGTTGTATTTCGAGGTAACTTTAAGTGCTTCATTCATACCCACTTATAATTAAGGGTATGGGCAGTGTGAATATGAAAAGTAATAACGCGAGTAATTTTTGAATTTGGCTGAATAAGGTTGAATGATACAAATTTTACCGGTTACTTTAGATTTGAAACAAAGTTTACCGGATTATATCGCGTATAGTATTTAGGTTGTCCACGTATGAATTCTGAGCTGTTGCAAATTATTACTAAATTTAGCGCGTTACCGATGCTCGTTTTATGTTGACGCAAATTGCAATGCACATTTTGAGAGTGCATTGGATTCTAAGAATTTGTGACTGCCCTTTTTTGAGCGATCTTTCGAAGTGATTCGACGTAGTGTGGTCAAGTGGTTATTGCTTGCACGTGTAGGGGCGCTCGGTCTGTGCTTTTTTCCCTTGCCTGCCCGACAGCAAAAAATTAGTGCTCCTGTGTGTTGCACCAACAATGCTGAGTCAAATAAACTTACAACTTATTAATTAGAGAAGCTATCGTAGATTCGTAGATAATTGTTGTTAGTTACCTTTGATTTCGAACATCACTACATTTTAATACTTCCATCAATTGCGAACGGGAATGTTCCTTCCTTCTTGTCTAATCTAAGGCGAACCCTCTTGACGTCTGACGTCTATCCGAATTTTCTCGACGTATGTACCTATGTGTTTTAGACACTAGTCCCACTAAATCTCACACAGAATCGAACCACTCTCCAACACCACTAATCACTGATCACCAACACAGTAAACAAAATGTTGAAATCACGCTTACCTATAACAAACAATGTCAGTAATTATCTGCACTCACGAGCACACTTAGATATCAAACCATCTAAATAATTTTGGAAAGAAATAATTTTTTTGGAAATTATTAAAAAAGTCAACATTTATATTTATTTCAATAACATATTAAGCTTTGAACTATACAATAATCAACAAACTTCAATCATAGACTTGTATAGGTATCCCGCGCCGCGCACACCTCCTGCGGTATCCTGACATTTCGCTACATAAAGGATAAGCCACAGCCTAGACCGTAAGAGATAGAGAGGTCCGGTGTTTTTCAAAATGTAGCCTAACTCGATACCCCTAGGATTTTTTTAATTTTTTCGATATCGCTTTTCTTTTTCGATACATTGACGATTTAGTGCGAAAAGACACCGAAAAAATGCGTCATTTTTCTACATTTTTGAGATTTCCGAAGAGAGTTTTTGACTTTTTCAAAATATTTTTTCACCATATTGTAGCCCTTGTTAAGACAAATTTTTTGAGATTTGAACCATTCACGTAGCCCTAAAACTCACGAGACCAGGGCGATGTCTCACTCTGGCTGAAATTGGAGGGCTATACTGATGCGATGAAGTATTTGAACAAATTAAATTATTTTTCATAAAATATTTTAATTTGTTTTTATCAAGTAGAAACACTACTATATAAATTATAAACTGAAATAAATGTCATATACTAAGAAAAAGTGACCAAGGCCTCCAGTGCCCCAGGCTGGAATCGAACCAGCGTCCTCTGCTATCAGGCACCTGCCGCGATAGCAGAGGACGCTGGTTCGATTCCAGCCTGGGGCACTGGAGGCCTTGGTCACTTTTTCTTAGTATATGACATTTATTTCAGTTTATACTGATGCGATCAAAAAAACATTTTCAATGTTAAAATCTTATTACCCAGGCCATCTTATTCGCAAATTCCCAGGAAATTCCGCTTTGTTAGCATCTCATTTTTGGTGACTAGACTTTCAAACATGAATGGATCGCTGACATGGGTCATACACATTTTACATATATGTAGTATGCTTAACTCGTTCGCGCCTTTCACGAAAATATCGCAAAGTTGAGGGAAACTAAAGCTGATTTTAACTCTGGTGTGTAAAAAGAGTATTTATGTTATGATAATATTATAATAAACATTTATTACCGGTGTGTTGCCTTGGTAACGTTTATTATTCAATCATTTTCAAAAGTTGGTGTTTGAAAGTGTATATTTATATTTTAGTAAGCACCGGATGACACTCCTCGGTACGGAGTGAAACATGTCGAGCGTTTTTCGACTTAAAATACGTGAGTGACCCGTTTTTAATATATTTGATATGTCTGTGTCTCACGAAAGTTTTGTTATTAAAATATATTTAGGTAATTAATTACCTACCTTTATTTAAAATAGGTGGATAAGACAATTAAACAAAATATACAAATACATCATTTTTATTGTTCTACTTTAACATTACTTGATACTGCATTTGCCGTAGGAATTGAGTCAAAAACATCAAAATTTACATAGATCTTTGTACAGACATGATGTTTGTTATTCACAGCTTCCTTTCTCCCGCGGTTGAGGCGGAGAATGACATACTTAAGACGTGGAAGGAACGTGACCAATCAAAGCGGTTATATTTAACTCCATATATTCCTCCCACTGCTTCAGTAAAACTCCGTAATTCTGATTTTTCATCTTAATTTTTACATAATTCAAATTGCCACATGCCAAAAATATAAAATTCAAAAGTACAAAGTTAACAAACTTGTAGACAACTCGATCTGTCAGGGAACTTGGCTGGAACTGGAAAAGGGTCAGTTTCTCCCATTATCTCCGCTTTAATCAATTATCTACATTTTTTTAAATTTGCGATTTCAGATAAGTACTTACAATAACAAATAGTATTTGGTAATCCTTAATTCTATAGAATAGGTAAGTACATGTACAAACATCAAAATTTGATTGCAGTCACACCGCATATTGTACCCCTTTTTTATCCGACATAATATGTGTTGATATCACAACAATACATTAAATTACATTTAAATTGTATAAATCTTATCGTAGAGCATAATTAAACAATTTAACATCACTCACTTCATTAAACTTTTCGACGCCGTGTCAAACACAAAAGCTGTCACGCGGACGCCGAAGTGTCAAAACTGAAATTGAACTTTATGCATATGCACGTAGGTCTATGTTGCTCTGTGGTCTGTGACCGATTAATCAGTCTTTGGCGATGAACCTGCGGTGCGGATATATCGGTCATTGGCGTCCAAAAGGTTAATCAACCAAGACGTATCATCCACATTTAGCTTAAACGATACAGATATGTGTAAAGTTAACACTTTAAACTCTCGCGTTTTGTACACATATTTAATTACACAAACGGGTCTACCGCGATATAATTTCATTGTTTTTACCTTTAATTCCGACGTTTCAGCTGAGTTGCACCAGCTGTGGTCACGGAAAGACTGACGTCCCAACAAATGTCAACGGAGATATTAATAAAACACCACTAAACTACCCGAAATTAGTTTATAAAAATGTTCGGGGTAGACAAAGAAATTGCAGCTACCCGTTAAAGTTTAATGTTTATTGTCCACGGCACGACACGCAACACTCACAGTATCCGTACACTGGTCCGAAGATATATCCGCTGGTTTCAACATTTGAACCCTAAAAATTTCAATCGTGAGGATGGGTACAAATTATCGTCTACTTGGGGACCAGTGATTCAAATGTTGAAACCAGCGGATATATCTTCGGACCAGTGTACGGATACTGTGAGTGTTGCGTGTCGTGCCGTGGACAATAAACATTAAACTTTAACGGGTAGCTGCAATTTCTTTGTCTACCCCGAACATTTTTATAAACTAATTTCGGGTAGTTTAGTGGTGTTTTATTAATATCTCCGTTGACATTTGTTGGGACGTCAGTCTTTCCGTGACCACAGCTGGTGCAACTCAGCTGAAACGTCGGAATTAAAGGTAAAAACAATGAAATTATATCGCGGTAGACCCGTTTGTATAATTAAATATGTGTAAAGTTCTTTTTTACTTTTGTAATGCACTCACTTCATTATGAATTGACCTCTGCAAAAAGCGGCATAAAGTGTGTTTTTATCACTAAGTGTTTATTTTCATTCTGTTGCACAAACAACCTGCATATGAGATCAGATATTTACAGGTGTAATTCCTAGGTCAATATGAAACTACCATTAAGTCAATAAAGTCAGGCTAGGTTAAATAATTGGAACGGACCGAGAGGGCGCGCGCCGGTGCCGCTGGGGGTCTTAGCGCAGTTGAACACACTTTTAGCTCCAGGGAGTTGCACTTTGAGCTGATTCCAAGAACGCCGTTTCGGGGACGGCACTGGCAACCGACCGTGCCACGCCGGGCCGAAGTGCTGCAGTTCAGGCCCACCATTTCTGAAGACATATGTTTAATTTTAATTAAGTTAGTACATAACCTGATTCAAATACCCCGACTAATTTTAATCACAGATTTATTGGCAGTGAGCATTAAATTTAAAATACGTGGCTTCCTATTAAAATAGGAAGCGACTATTATTTTTGCTTTCCGGCAGAATAGATTAAACTATTTACATGCGTTTTTTTAAGTCAATTCCAATTATTACTTAAATTCCCTTCTTTTTTCCCTCTCTACTCCTACACGGTACTTCGTTTAGTTAACCCGCTTAGGCTTATACTCGTACATACATATTTATGTGTAGGTAATACTTATTGTCTTAAATAACGAACGAAAATCACCTGACATAGGAACGCCCTCACAAACGCTGGATCGATGGCAGGAGCGGGCCTCGGTATGCTTGAGACACAGCAAGCCACCGAGCACCTGTCACAAACAAATACAGCGTTATTGCTAGCAGACAATACCACTCTTTATCACTGGTCGAGTTTGATTTTATATCGCTCCCTCGTGTTTCATATAATAGTACCACAACCTATTTTTACAGCCTTGTGTACAGCCGACATAAAGTCGAGCTCGATGTTATATCGCTCCCTACTTGTTATAGTTTTATGTGTTAGTTTAGTTTTTGAGTTGTGTTAATAATAGTAGATTGTTAACCAAGGGATGAAAGGCACTCATTCCTGCCGAAGTAGTTTGGCGCTCGAACGCAGTGAGAACGCCAGTTGTCCGAGGCTGAAATGATGCCTTTCACCCGAGTTAAACACTATAATTTTCATTTCGAATACGAGGAAAGTAAAATGCATGTGTTTTTTTAAAACATGACTAAGTATAATTTTTTAAATTTTTTTGAGGGTAGGTACTTTCAATTAGTTAATTTAGGCAAAATTATCGTTATTTATGGAATGGGGAGTCAAATATCAGAATAGAAATTGTATAACAAATCCATTGGTACCCAAATTTCAATTGCTTATCGTAAAAAAAAATTTTCTGCACACCTTTTAGAACAACAATGACCCTCTTTCAGAGCATGAGAAATGAAAAGATTATTGTTACCGCGTCCAAACTTTTATTTCAACAATCCCAAGTATCCCAATACCTTAGTACATATACCAAACTCCACTGCCAAATTGATCTATCAACAGATCCGCCTTGTCAATGGATCGGGTAATAATTCGGCGATAGTTTTCCTTATCGAATATTTTGTTATTTTATGTGATGTGGGTTTATTTATCTGTGGCTATATGAACATTATTTATACCTACTGTAGACGCTCGATAATCTGGTACAGCCAGCAGCAGAAGTTGCTAAGTGGGCCAGGTGTTCAAAATTATCTAGACGCGACTTTATTGTTAAGAGAATAAGAGCGTGTCAAGGTAATTTTGAACCTGCCTGCAATTTTCCATTTCCATTTCCAAACAACTAGTATTTGAAATTATCGCTACAGCTCTCGGCTTATTGGATTTGTATGGAAAATAAAAGCTTCACAGAAAAAAATCAACATATCAAATAAGAAAAAAACACACCTGCATTCGGCTGTACTCGTATATGTAGGGTGTAACCTACACCGGATTATACATAGAGCGGGAGGCCAATTCGTACGTAGGTACACTAACATCAGAATGATATTTGCATGACATGTACGCATAAGTACGACCGTAATGCACTAGTGATCTAAAGGAGTCGAGCCTTTTAGCTCTTTTTTTAGGGCTCGCCTCATCTCTTGACGCCTAAAAGGCTAAAAGGCTATTTAAGGGCTTAATAAGGTTATTAGCCTCAAGAGTTTAGGATCTTAAATAGAACTAGGCTCGGGGGCTAAAGAGCTAAATAGGCTTTTTTTAGGGGCTTAATAAGGTTATTAGCCCCAAGAGTCTAGGCTCTTAAATAGAACTAGGCTCGAGGGCTAAAGAGCTAAATAGGCTTTTAGCCATTTAGGCTTCAAGAGATGAGGCGAGCCCTAAAAAAAGAGCTCCAAAGGCTCGAGTCTTTTGGATCACTATTCAATGCACGGTAACTAAATGACATCATTCAGATACCATTTTGATGTCAGTTTACGTCCGAATTGTCCTGCGGGTGACTGGAGTCGCTAATTGCCGGAGTGGCCAGCGCCGAAATACTGAGCGCCTACTGTACCTATTATAAAATTTATAAATAAAACGAAGGTAAATGGCATATACCGGGACTGTAACGAGCACTCGGACGACTATAAGTAAGTAAGGTACGTTGAGTCAGAGACAAAGTCTACTTAATTCTTTCTGGCTGAGTTGAGGCACAGAATAAATAATAGTACTAGGTACAGATATGGCCGCTAGGTGGCGACAGCGCCACGCGCGGCTTATGGCATTCCCCAAAATTGGGGCCGAACGGATGTACTTTTAGCTACCTGTAGTAAAGCGACGAAATCGCGGAGTGAGCCACGCGGTTGAGGTAATAAGTGGAAAACAGGGTTAAGACAAAAAGTCCTCCGTAATTCTGAAACCCATCAAAAACATAAATGTGAAATGAAAGCCAAGTTCATTACTAAGAATATGCGTCATTGTTGACTTCGCCGGAAAAATATTTGAGATATATGGGTGCCAAGTTCTTGTTCGCTTGGGATGTAACTTGACCAGTTTTTACGTACAAGCTATATTTAATTTGTCTATGTTACGTTTCTAAAATTTAGTTTATTGGTAAGAAAACTACTAGCACCAATAGCCACAATAGATTATACCAATCAATTGGCAAATAAAATGTCTGGAAGGCAAGTGTCTAGGAAAACATTATTTAGCTCAAAGTGTTTGCCTTGGCCGTTACCGTCCATCAAGTTCGATTAGCCCCTCTTAAAGACTTGAATGGGTGCGGTGCGATGAATGGAGTAGGAATTACGAACGTTTTGCCACCACTGATGGCAGAGATATACTTACTACTTACTGAACTGCATATAAATAATCTTCATAGAGCGTTTTTCTGTTGTCACTTACGATTGACCACAAATAATAATACCTTTAATTAATACTTAATACCTTTGCATCGCTTATTGACGTACAATTTTTTACTAAGAAAAGAATATTTTTTACAATAACTCAAAAATGACTGGACCGATCCATGTTCGCTATAGTTTTCATTGAAAGTATTTATTAAGCTTTTGTTTCACGATTTTTTTCATATTTTTTGGACCCAGGGTACAAAAATTAGAGGGGACCACACATATTATTTTTTTTCTTTCGGAGCGATTATTTCCGAAAATATTAACTTTATCAAAAAATGTTTGTTGAAGACTCTTATTCGTTTTGTAAGACCCTTCTAACGATACCCCACACTGTAGGGTTGAAGCGAAAAAAAATTACATCCCCACTTTACGTGTAGGAGGTACCCTAAAAAAAATTTTTATTTTACATTTTATTGTACGACTTTGTCGGATTTATTGATTTATATAACCATGCCAAATTGCAGCTTTCTAGCACTAACGATCACGGAGCAAAGCCTCGGACAGGCAGACAGACAGACATGGCGAAACTATAAGGGTTTCTAGTTGACTACGAAACCCTAAAAACGAACTATAGAGAACAAATAACAAACATTTTAACCGATCAACCGTAAGACTTTCAATAATGGTTTTGATTTGATACCTACAAAAGCTTGAAAAGCTACAATATGTGTGATAGTACGGTAGGCGAGTCTGACATTCATAATCTCTACAGACACACACTACGTGGAACATCAATTGTTGTCGTGGTAGGTTTTCTAAAACTCAAGCACTTTTATAACTAGAGGGTGAGGCGTGATCCGCATGATTTATACCTATATCACAATAATTTACTCTAATGTCGTCGTAATTTTTGAATAAGCTTGTACCGCATTTCTATGGCTATTGAGTTGTGTCCCAGACCCGATTTACCCGGGAAATTCAAGTCGTCCCAGTCGGGAATAGGTAATCAAGTTTCCTTGATAGTAATCCCAGAAGTCTGCTATGCGATTGAATTTAAATTCACGCTGTAAATTATACCTATTTGTAATTTGTTTTGCTTTGCATAATCTTCACAGAATTGCGCAGATTTGTTTTGTGTGAGGCAAAAAGAGTTCATATGATAAATAATAAAAAACAGGCTAAAATATAAGGGCGAACGACCCTCTCCAGTTTCACCTAAAGTTATTAATGGCTCGAGGCCAGCGACCGTATAAACCATTATACCCACATACCTAAACCTTATTTATATGCTCTGCCTTTCATACGTGCTAACATAATTGAGCACGGAACATTGATACAACTTTAGGTAATAGATATGATCGTACTGCTTTGTTATTTTACTATTATGCTAACATTTTACTACATAGATACTGGCCCTGGATTTTCTAAAATGTTCCACGTTAAGGTGAGTATTGGGAAACAGCGTTGCAATTGTGTTGCGCATCTCGGCAAACTATTTCCATCCTCACAGTCACACAGCATTTTTCTTGCTTAAGATATAATCGTTCGTACCTATTGTCTTCAACTTTCGTCAAAAGCACTAAGTATGTCACGTTGTAGAAAAGACACTGACCGCGCTTAAAGGGGCCCACTGATTAACAGTCCGCCGGACGGTATCGGCCTGTCAGTTAAGTTCGGAACTGTCAAAATTTTGTTCTAACCGACATGCCGATATCGTCCGGCGGACTATTAATCAGTGGGCCCCTTAAGGTTGCGCTTAAAGTATGGCAGTAGTACTACATAAATATAGGTACCTACATATCCCATAGGAGCGTCATACTTGACATGGCACTGCGTAGTTATTGCGTAGCCAGACTCTACTAGTATGGATTTATATTTGAATATACCTACATTTTAATTAATGAACGCAAAGGACATAATAAATTTCTTAATAAAAAAATACAAATACATTTAAGAAATAATGGGTAGTAACCCAAGTAACACAAAAGTAGCTGAATATTGTTTGAATAATAGAGCATTCCGTACTGTATGCTGAATAAGGTAGCTGTATAACGTCTGTATAAGAGCTTATACAGACGTTATACAGAAGGTATGGGCGCAAAGTGGGCTAGCCCACGCCGCTTATTACTGAATAACAGTGATGTAATAGCTGTATAAGTGTGTGCACACACATTAAATCGCTGAATAACACTTGTATAGAGGCTGTCAAAAGCTTCTATACCGCTTTTAAACCAAAGTTATCCAGCTTTGTATAGAATGACTCAGTTAGTCACACGTTATGCAGCTTTTGGTTCAAAAGTGCATTGTTACAGAAAATATATTCAGCTATTTGTGTATGATTTGTCTTCCATTTTAATTTCTGAACTCGTGTCAAAGTGTAGTGTCTGAAGTGAATACAAAATAAGGAGGACATTACCCATATATTGATTTGATGTTTACATAACATCAATTTCATTGCGCATGCGACTTTACTGTAAATATATATATACATTTTATTTAAAATTTTAAAGCGCCGCGTAAATAATGCACTGTTTAGAAAGTAAATATAGAAAATGTAGTACTCCACATTTAAATTTGTAATATTTTTGCGGTGTTTAGATGTTTTAGTGATAGAAAATGTACTTTAACAAGTTATGCTACGATAAAACTAGTTTTATAAATGAATATAAATGGGTTTTTCAGTTCATTTTAAATTCCTATTTAATTTTAGAGGTTAGAATATGAGCAACCGTAATGGCGTCCGACTGTGCTGAATATAAGCTGCTGCCACAGCTATTATGTGCTAAATTTCTGAATAGGCATTCACATTACTCGCGTTACTAAGCTACATGTTAGATAATAATGGTTTTAGAACAACAAGTTTTGAATAACATCAGTATAATAGTAATTGTTTTCGCAATCTTAAAGCATATTAGGGTTCTATACACAAATGGTAAAAACCACATAGATCCTCACTACTTTGATGAGAAACATTATAGGTATGTAACACGGGCAATATTCAATCCTACTTCCTACTAATATTATAAACGCGATATAATATTTAAGTTATATGATAAATCTGGGGGCACGGCAGACTACACAGTTATTTTTTCCGTTATCAGTTCCGACAAATATGTAGTAGGTAAAGGTATACGCAAAGATGTACGAAGTGAGTACGAAGATGTGTATAGTATGAGTATGGTGTGGTTACGAGTATGGTATGAATATGAATATGGTATAGGTGCGAAGGTGCGGGTATATTAGGCGCTATATTTTAATGGGGGTGATTATTTAATTTTTCTCATACCCAGTCGAGTCTACAAGTTTTTAATGCAACAATATCAATAACTAGCATTTGCCACCTTGTTTGCCAACTAGCAACAACCTTAAATGGCCATTGGTAAACTTTATCTCGTTGCAGTAAGGTATGCAAATGGTCAGTTAACAGTGTTTACGATGGTAGCTAGCAATTGTTTTACGTCATTAAAACGACAATGCATCTTGTGTAAAATAACCAATCGAAGAGAATTGTTAAGAAAACTAAACTTCGTGTTTTTTAAATAATGGTTGGATTAAAGAATAAATACGCAAGATGCGTTCAAAATAAAATAAAAACACGCACAAGCTCAAAGCAAACAGGCTCAAGTAGCACTGTTGACCGTGTATAAACTTATAAAGCTACGGAACCCTATCCACCGCGCATTTGTTGATACTAAGCAGTAGTTTGAATAGCGCTGCTCATTGCGTTCATTTTGCAGCTTTTAGCAAGAAAAGATAGTATATGTGTACTAAAATCGCTATAACTTAAGTATAAGTGTTGTTTTAGTATTTATTATTCATACGTTATGTCTATAAAAGCCATAACTAACCCATATATGCAGCTACTGAATAACAAATAATATGTGGATTTCATTACAGCTTCCAGTAATAGCGTCCACCTTTATTCAAAAACTAGCATTAAAACAAAAACTGCAACCGCTTTTATACAGTTGAAAGTCTTCACCGACGCTTCTTTTCAGCATTTAGTAGCCACTATCACATTTTTCTTAATATTGTCTGCTTAATATCTCACGACACAAAATATATACAGCTAATTGCTGCTAATGCTGCTATTATGCAGCTTTTAGTAACCACAAATGCTTTAAGCTGAATAATGTCTGACTAACTGTGTAAGAAATAAGTATTATTCAGCTTTAATATGCAAAACCGATACTATGCAAAATTTATTCAGCGTTTATTGGTATATAGGCCCCACTATGCTAGGGTTGCCATAAGTGTGGGGACTCAAACCGGGACATTTAAAGAAAACCGGCCAAGTGCGAGTCGGACTCGCGTCGCGTTTAAAGGGTTACACAATTTGTAACAATGTATTTTTTCATGTGAAACGTGGGTGAAATGTCTATAATTAAGTCCGACTCACGCTTGACTGCACATTTCTAATAGGTTTTCCTATAGATAGGTAAATAATTATTATGTGTTTTTTTTTTCAAAATTTTAGCACAGTAGTTTCGGAGATAAATTTTCCATGTGTTTAAATTATTATTCATTGACCAGTCAAGCTACCATGTAGATTCAGGGGATTCAGGGTCAACCAGCAAAAAACGAGAGCGAAGCGAGCGCGAAATTTTTTTGACAAAATTGTGAAAGCGTGTTAAAAAGGCTGGGCCGGGCCTAAAAATCCGAAGTTCCCCAGTGAGGCTAGCTTTCATGCGAGGTCGAAGCCGTGCTTCAGGATAAGCTCAGCTAGAGCATAGACGCCAACCAATGTCCATTGTATTAAAAAGCGAAACCGTAGGCCGAGCTTGGCGCAGCGAGGTCAAAGGCTAAGCTGATGAAGACGAGATTTGGAAGACAAACCAAAAATTTAGGTAAAATGTGAGGCTGAAGGTCGAGCTCAGAAATCTCCACATTACTTAATAAGCCCGAAGCGTACTTATAACCAGCGCGGTGAGCTTTCATGCGAGGCAAAAGGCCAAGCTTCTCAAATCAAATTTACCAAGTCCAGCCCCCTACTAAATAACTATGATTTTTAAACCGGGACAATTTTCTTATCGGCCGGGACGCCGGGACACTGTGCTTCAAACCGGGACATGTCCCGGCGTACCGGGACGTATGGCAACCCTACACTAGGCCCACATATTTTCTTATTCCGAATTTAGTAATTTCCACCGCTTATACACAAAATTTATGCAATCTTAATTTGAATAAGATGATAATTTTACTCTATTATCCTGCTTGTGTGTTACTTGGGAATGACTGAAATATTTACAGAGAAATATTTCAAAAAATATAAACAGTCATCCAATTTCAAGGACATCGTTTGAAATGAAACAATTTTTTTGAAAGCGCACAAAGATTGACAGCCCGATTTAAACAATGCTTTTAAATCTTATAATATAAGAAGTTACAGCAGTTGCAGCAGTAGGTACCTAGTACCGATCTGTCAGTGCCAAATGAGGCTTTCCAAACCTATCTCAAAGCGTAACCTCCAATTTTGTGGCTCGAAAGGTGGAGGCAGTTCCAGATCTAATCTAATCTATACGCTCGTAGACGGAATAGTCCCTATGACGGAATTAGCCACATTTACCTTATCTCTACTTCTACACGTGTTCAAGTGCATCTAA
Organism: Cydia splendana; assembly: GCF_910591565.1. NCBI lineage: Eukaryota > Metazoa > Arthropoda > Insecta > Lepidoptera > Tortricidae > Cydia > Cydia splendana. The sequence continues at coordinate 12,563,876 of NC_085966.1, read as the reverse complement.
GAATAAAAAAAAATATTTACGCAACCACTTGTACGTGAAATAGAAAACACGTTTATCACAATAAAAAAAAATCACAATCACAATACATCTTGAACAATAACATCTCCCTGGCCCCTGTTTCACCAACGTGACAGGTGCGACGAATTGTAAAATCACTGTTGCTGACGTCACAGGCATCCATGGGCTACGGTTACCGCTTACCATCGGGCGGGCCGTATTCCTGTTTGCCACCATCATTGTATTATTAAAAAAACTTTATGATATCGGAAAAAAACAGATATTTCTCTTGCTAAGTTTATGACAATTGTCACAAGAAACACTACAATTGTCACGAAATTCCGACATATAACTCATTACCTGTCAAGAATTACCTACAATTCTTCTAAATCTTTGACAATTGTCAGAAACTTCGCAGGAGAAATATCTGTTTTTATCCGATATAATAAAGTTTTTTTAAATAATACAATGATGGTGGCAAACAGGAGTACGGCCCGCCCGATGGTAAGTGGTAATCGTAGCCCATGGATGCCTGTGACGTCAGCAACAGTGATTTTACAATTCGTCGCACCTGTCACCGATGTGAAATTGGGGCCAGGAATTCCTGACAATTGTAAAGGGGAAACACGTGTCGAGTTTTGTATTATTAGGTAATGATGAATTGTTATTTTTTTTTTGCATAAATACTTATTTAATTTGCTGTTGTGGGGTATTAACATTAATTGCATGAAAAAATACGCAAGTAAGGCACAGGAAGCTTAGCCAACATGTCAATCGTTAACGCTCCGTAGCGTAGCGTAAACTATTGGCATGTTGGCTACAGGCTACGCACCCTGGTTTACACTAATCGATTTGAACGTATGTAGCTATCAAAATAATATTATTGTGCTAAAACACGATTTTATAATAGCTACATAATTGCATAAACACATGAATGGAATTCATTTGCTGATTAAATTGCGGCAACGGCTGATTGTGAATTTGTTGTTGTAGGTAGTTGTGGTAAAGAGTAAAAATATGGAACAATGACAAAGATAAACTATCTGTCTTTCAGTGTCACTGTATTGTATATCTTGAATGAAAATAAATGATTATCTGTCTTTCCTGTAGAAAATTGTATACGACCATTTCATTATTCGATCTTATATCTTAGCATTAATATACATATATATACGTTTGTAACTTTACCGAGTCTACGGTTTATCTATTTTCAGGTATTTATTTGTATAATATAATAATAAATATTCAATTCACAACCCATAGAATACGAAGCGAAGTCTATCAATATTACAAACCAATAGAGGACCGTATTTTGTTGAATACATTTTCATATTTTATTAATAAGCGACATTACCTATAAAAGAAAAAATGGAACTTCCTCGCTGTAGGTAGTAAACCCTTTTCTTACCTAACAGTAGGTACCTACGTGTTATACTTAAAGGGGAACATTCAAGAAAATATTAATTTATGTCTATATCTATAGTATCAATAGTATAGTCATAAAAGTATGTAAGACAACAATATTTAGGTATTTTATGACAATATATTTCAAAATGAGACAGTATTTTGCATCAAATGAAATCACCCAATGTGGTATTTAACCTAAGGCAACTAACGCTCGGACGCTGCATGTACAAGTACATATGCAACAAATTATCACAATTACGATGACGATTACTTTTCTACTAACTCAAGCTTTCCCTTAATGCTTTTATTTTTTAAATCTACGTCATTCGGCGATGATTCTATCTACTAATCAAAAGGTACCCGCTTCGTTCATTAGGGCGAGTGTCCAACAACTCCCCTGGCCTTTTGTCTCCATTTGTGTGCTTTGGATAAAAGCATTTTTGTGTCCCTCTGAAAAACTTGACATTTCAAAACCCGTTCAGAAAACATTTTCCTTAACTTTTAGAAATACCTAAAATCAAATAGGTTCATTTCGATGTTCATTAATGAAATAAGTGAATAATTGTAAACTAATTCCTACTCGTATACATAATTAGAAAGTGTAAACGTACAGTTGGTGGCCAGTAGTTCATGAGATTAACACGTAATCGTATGAATCTTTTGCATTTATGGTTAAAAATGACTTTTATTACGTGGGGATTAATGTTTCTCAACCATATTTTACACAAACATGACTGTATTAATAAATATTTCTCATAAAGTCATAACTACTGGCAGATTAGAAAGATAGATAGATTTCTTCTTCTCTTTATTGGCGTACCTTAGTAAAACGGCGGTAAGGATCAGTAATTCAGTAGTTTATTTCAAGAGCCCTTATTTATTCTATGGGCAGAAAACCAATATTTGTAGGAGATTTTTACAGTAGATAAGTATGTTTACTATATTATGAAGCACAATTGTATTGACCTAATCTTGAATTCACCGCTGGGTCTTCTGTCAATATAGGTACAATTCACGTAATGACATGGGATCGAAAAGCTTGCGATTGCGAGCTAATTAGATTTAAATTAAATTCTTGTTAAATTAGTTCACCGTGGATTAATAGAGCTTTGTAATTGTTAAAAACTTTAGGAACATTTGTTTTTCATGCGATTAATTTGTATTTTTTTATGGTAGGTATATAAAAAATTATAATGAAGCCCTTTAATGTAACAGCGCGGATAATATACGATTATGTAGTTGGCGGAGACCAGGTTTGAACCAACCGTGACAGCGCGCGTTCATGTAGCAATGAGCCAATGACTTGTGAACCAGATGAAATGTCAAGTATTTACGTGCTCGACACCTCGTTACTATGTGCGTCGTCTACAATACATAATATATGCACAATACAAGTCGGAGACCTGTTCGAAACCTCGGCGGTAGCGCGCGTTCTTGTAGCAGTAGATGATGGGGTTGTAGCAGGAGTGGCTCATGGCCAGCCAGTGGCTCGCGAGCAACACGTAGGTACGGCATGCCCGTCCACGCGCCCCACTCCGCGTCGCTCTCGTGCCTCGTCCACAACACCTGTGCCACAATACAAGATGCAGACCTGTTTGAACCCGCGGCGGTAGCGCGCGTTCATGTAGCAGTAGATGATGGGGTTGTAGCAAGAGTGGCTCATGGCCAGCCAGTGGCTCGCGAACCACACGTACGGCATGCCCGGCCACGCGCCCCACTCCGCATCGCTCTCGTGCGTCGTCCACAACACCTGTGCCACAATACAAGATGCAGACCTGTTTGAACTCGCGGCGGTAGCGCGCGTTCATATAGCAGTACATGATGGGGTTGTAGCAGGAGTGGCTCGTGGCCAGCCAGTGGCTCGCGAACCACACGTACGGCATGCCCGGCCACGCGCCCCACTCCGTGTCGCTCTCGAGCGTCGTCCACAACACCTGTGTCACAATACAAGATGCAGACCTGTTTGAACCCGCGGCGGTAGCGCGCGTTCATGTAGCAGTAGATGATGGGGTTGTAGCAGGAGTGGCTCATGGCCAGCCAGTGGCTCGCGAACCACACGTACGGCATGCCCGGCCACGCGCCCCACTCCGCGTCGTCCACAACACCTGTGCCACAATACAAGATGCAGACCGGTTTGGACCCGCGGCGGTAGCGCGCGTTCATGTAGCAGTGGATGATGGGGTTGTAGCAGGAGTGGCTCATGGCCAGCCAGTGGCTAGCGAACCACACGTACGGCATGCCCGGCCACGCGCCCCACTCCGCGTCGCTCTCGTGCGTCGTCCACAACACCTGTGCCACAATACAAGATGCAGACCTGTTTGAACCCGCGGCGGTAGCGCGCGTTCATGTAGCAGTAGATGATGGGGTTGTAGCAGGAGTGGCTCATGGCCAGCCAGTGGCTCGCGAACCACACGTACGGCATGCCCGGCCACGCGCCCCACTCCGCGTCGCTCTCGTGCGTCGTCCACAACACCTGGAAAAAAGTACGAGTCAATAATTTCGTTTACAAAACTTTTGTTAATTAGAGAGTTTTGTAAGTTGAGTCTGATTTAAAACTTTTGGGAACTTACCTAATATGAAAATTTCTCTCGAATTCACTTTCAATAAATAATTTGATTAGTAGTTCTTGTAAAAAAATGGATGCTAATTAGACCGTTCAGTATCTAAGTAGGAGTAAGGAAGCAACTTTTAAAATAAAACGAAAAAGTTTAAGTCGGTTAGGAAAAAACGATAAGATCGATATATCATAAAGTAATAAAACGCCGCTGAAAAACCATTGGCGTGAAATTGGATACCTACGCTTTAAATAAAACTCAAATGCAAACGGCATAGTGTTTCTTTAGATGAGAATTTTGATTTAACAATTTGTTAATTAATCTTTGTTTTTCGCAAATCTAAAGTTACACTGAGAGAAAAATCATCACCAGGAATTAATAAACAGTTCTGTACTGGGGGAAAAAATGAAGTTTTAGTAATAATCATGGAAGTTTCACTATTTCTGTAAAATTTATTTATTTCTACAAACAGCTCAGTAATACTAAATCTATTTCAGCAAACAGACTTTAGTAAATGGAGCATTAAACAAAGTTCAGTATTTGTTACAATCCATTTTTATTACTACTAAAATTCTCCGATTTTTACTAGTAAAGTTTGTGATTTTTGGAAAAAAGCATCTGTGATTTCAAGTTATGATTTTAGTAAATGTCTCACTTACATAGTTTTGTAATATCTAAAAAACGAGTTCGCGGGAATAACATTACCCCATTTAAAATAACAATTCAGTTGTTACTATAGCGACATTACAAAGTTTACTGGTATTTAGTAGATAGACTTGTTGTGTTTATGTTCATTGTTGTACCAATCACTAAACGAGTTTTGTAATACCAACACAGCGAAACGAATGTTAGTGATTTTAGTAAAATTTACTACTTGCTACGTTCATTTGGTTAGAGTTAGTATTGTGTCGGATGTCGGGCGGGCGTGTCTCGTGTCTTCTTTGTTTAAAACATACTTAAGTTAAATAATAAATTTAGGATATATTGTGGGCCATGGACATATTAACCCGCGACCTACTGTGTAGTTGGTGTCTACAAGAATATATTGTTCTGCAACTTCGAGCTAGCTGTTGTTATTCTAGTGATAATGACATCATAGGTAAATCTAAACTGTTTGCAATTCCAACCTCCCTAGCACAGGTGCGCCGCGAGAGCATGTTGCGCGCGTAATAAATACTAGTCTCTTTCTGACTGTATGAATAAGAAAGGAATGGGTAGAATATCTCGACAGGCTTTTATAGTGCCTCTTTAGTACAGAGATATACTACCAAACGCTTTTTTATTCATACAGACAGAAATAGAGACGGGTAGCTACCACGCGCGCGACATGCTCTCGCGGCGCCCGTTTGCTAGGGGCGGAGGAATTGCAAACAGTTTAGTTTTTGCCTGTGACGTCATTATCTCTAGAATAACAACAGCTAGCTTGGAATCGCAGTACAGTTTAGTAAAACCTATGACGTCATCGTCTCCGATATTGCTAAAGCACGCTTAGAATTACAAAACGGTTAGTTTTCACCGATGACGTCATCACCTCCGATATTGCTAAAGCACCTCTCGGAATAACAAAACCAAATTTCTGAAATTACTCTAGCATACTTCAAATTACAAATATAGAAGTTGTATTTCCTACTAAATGGAAATTGCAAAAGTCAATTTGTTCCTATTAGTTGACTCTCCTTGTCCCCGGATTAAGTTTTATTTTTGTAATTCTAAGTATGTTTTTGTTAGTTTTTTTTCTCAGTGTATTTATAAAATGAATATGAAAGTAAATTATCAAAGAAAAAGAACTACTTACCTAAAAAAAACAGGTCAAGTGCGAGTCGAACTCGCGTCCCAAGGGTTCCGTACTGCACACATTTTCGAATGAGCGAGCAAAGCGAAGTTCATAAGTACATTCAACTGTTCATTCAATTTTTCCACACACGGCTGGCTATCTTTAATTTTGTTCGAAGTTCGCAAAATGCTGGCATCTCACTCTGTCACTCTAATTACGGTTTCATTGGAGTAAAAGAGAAATCCCCGCAATTTGCGAACTTCGGTGTTCGCGGTAGACCCTGTGATATACGACAGTTCAGCCTTCTCATTTAGCTACTCTTACTTAAACCAATTATTTGTTCTGTTTGAGCACTAACCTCCTAAAGCTCATCCTTCGACCTTGCGTGGAGGCGCACCTCTCTTGGATGCTTCAGGCCTTCGGCCCAACGCAGAGCTCGGCCTTCGACCTTCGCACTAGCTGTCCACACCACGTTTCACGTAAATCAATTGCGGTTGTGGCCCTGATAGAGCTTATTCGCAATTCTTATTCTTAAGTCCGGCTCACACTTCATTGCAGACTTCTTATACGTTTTTCCAGTAATCTATAGGTATCGGGCCCAATACAAAATCGACGATCTCCTTTGCAGGAAGCATGCACACGTCGGAGGCTCCGGGCCTTCGACCTTCACATTCAGACTCTTGTACTATAATTGTTCTGTGTTTGAACACTAACCTCCCGCAACTCGGCCGGCCGTGCGTTTCAAAAAGCTACTAGGGGATGCTTCGGGCCTTCGGCCCTACGCGTAGCTCGGCCTTCGGCCTTCGCAAAAGCTGTCCACACCGAGTTTCACGTAAACCATTACGGCTGTGTCCCTAAGGGTGAAGTCACATCTATCAGCATCGAATGCTGAATGATTTTGGACACACTATATACGCATCGCAAGTTAAAGTATGCTGTTACATGTATTCAGTTTCGAAAGGGTGCTATCGCATGGTTTTATCTGCTAAAGGGTGCTATCGCATGCTTTTAACTGCAAAAGTAAACTATCGCATGCTTTCATCTGCTAAAGTATGCTATCACATGCTCTTATCAGCTATTTTTACTATTTCTTTCTTCCCATGATCACTATATATTGGTGAAGCCATGTCATAAAGGCAAGGATATTTTTGCACCAGCAAAATAAATTTTTCTCGTCCATATTTATGCATATATTGTAATTATTGCAAGTAAACAAACTAGTGCACTTTGCCAGATGGAAACGTTGTGATAATGACGCGGTCAGCCGCACGCTCATCAAGCATCCCAGCGCAGCCGTTATCAATCGCAAGCGTTAGGTATGTCTCACGTGTAATCAACTATTCTCATTCGCAAGCATCTAGTATCACGTCTTAAGCAGCCGTTCTCATGCTTTATCATGAATGAGCATTCTTCAGTATGTTAAATGGATAGCTACACTTATACGCATTTAATGCTGAAGCTGAATCGATGCGGAAGGGTGAATGAATGCGGACGCATCTTTATACAAAATTGCGTTTATGTATTACAAAATGCGATTCGATGCTGATAGATGTGACTTATTCACCCTAAAATAGCCCAACCGCGTTTTTTTTCTTAAGTCTGACTCACGCTTGACTCTAGATTTCTAATAGGTTCCTGTCATCTAGAGGTAAAGAACTATTATGTATATTTTTTTTCAAAATTTTAGACCCAGTAGTATCGGAGTTAAGGGGGGGGGGGGGGGATGGTAAATTATAAAAAAAATATATTTGAGATCCTCAAAATGAGCCCTTTCATTTAATATGTAACACAATATGGTTTGCAAAACTTTGTTTCCTATGCTTAAAATTCATTTGTTTTTATTACAATACATAATATCCGTCTTTGGGTCACAGACTTTCATATGTGTACCAAATTTCAACTTAATTGGTCCAGTAGTTTTGGAGCAAATAGGCTGTGACAGACGGACAGACAGATGCACGAGTGATCCTATAAGGGTTCCGTTTTTTCCTTTTGAGTTACGGAACCCTAAAAATAATACAAAATACATACAAACACATTATAAAAATCTAATCAGGTAAGTACCGCTAGCAGCGGGGCAGAGCCCAAAGCTGCCGGTGGTCAGGGCCGCAGAGTGACGAACCAAAGTATAGGTAGGTACGCATCGTTTTCTCCGAAGACAAGACAGAGATTAATATTATAGAACCTTAAAACGACTCGCACTGCATTTCGCGCGCCATATCTGCATCAAAACCATAATCAGCTTTTAAAATCTGAATCCAAAATTTTTGGAATAATATGAATTGGAGTATAAATACTTACAATAAAAACGTTGAGTGGCAACCAGGAAATCGTAAACACGGCGACAACTGTGACCATCATTTTGATCATCTGAAAAGGATAAAATAATTAATACCTATTAACGTTTCAAACCTTTGTTATCAGACTGACTACCGTCTGTGGACGGCTATTGTTCTTCAAATGATAGACATTCGAATACAATGGAAATCTCAAACTTGATTTGAATTGGATAAACACAAATAGGTATGCCTGAAGCAAATACCTAGCGCAATATTGCTAGCAAGCGGCGGGAGACTGTCGGTGGCTTACGGAGTTATTTGGCACATTTTTAGGCTTCCGACGCTAAATGGGAAACACGAATATTGTTTCAACATGCCAATCGCTTATCACTGGTAGGTGAGGTACGAGTAGATGGCATAGTACCTAGTGGTGAATTAGTAATATAAGAACGAACGATTCACCACCAGTTACCCTCGCTCGAACTAATGTAATCGATAAGCTTACTTCTAATTTACTTTATTTACTTTAATTCTAAGTTTCGTCAATACCTATAAATTTTGCCTATAAATACTAGGTAGACTCTGACCACGCTAAGTGTGAATTGCTACGTCAAATATTGCGCTCCCATGGGATACGTAATGTATGTATGAATTATCACTGCCTAGTCGGTGCAAACTTAGCGAGGTCCGAGTCTATAACTATATTGTTTAATTGACCACTTTTGAGTATTGGTTATCTCTATCTTGATACATTTCCGTAGCCGCGTAACGTGGCCGCTTACTGTGTGCCTCATAAGAAGGCTCAAAGTCACCCAAAGGGCAATGGAGAGGGCTATGCTTGGAGTCTCTCTGCGTGGTCGCATCAGAAATGGGGCCATCCGCAGCAGAACCAAAGTAACCGATGTAGCCCTCCGAATCGCTAAACTTAAGTGGCAGTGGGCGGGGCACATTGCCCGTAGAACCGATGGCCGTTGGGGCGGAAAGGTTCTCGAGTGGCGACCACGTACCGGAAGGCGCAGCGTGGGTAGACGCCCCACAAGGTGGACTGACGACCTGGTTAAGGTCGCAGGAGTCCGCTGGATGCGGGTGGCGCAAGACCGGTCTTTGTGGCACTCTTTGGGGGAGGCCTATGTCCAGCAGTGGACGTCCTCTGGCTGATATGATGATGATGATGACATTTCCGTAGATCTCGCTATCAGCTTTTTGTACATATGAACGATGTGTCACATCATAAGTGGCCATAAAAACCCACCTGTATTGAAAATATCGAGTACTTAATCGAGAAGTGCTCACCTTGCGCTTGGAGCGCTGCATACGCGTATCGCGCGCGCTCTGCGCCTCGCCGGGCGGGCGGCCGCCCCACACGGCGTGCGCAATGCGCGCGTACGTGCACACGAGCGCGCACAGCGGCAGCGCGAACTGCAACGCCAGCAGGGCGCACGTGTACTGCGAACTCTGCTCAGCGCTCGCCCAAAGCTCGCCACAGATGTCACTAAATGTGTAAGTGATTATTATTTATATATTCACACGGTAGGTCTGGCAGCTTCCTCGCACAAAGAATAAGTATTGCGATACAGCGAGGAAATGCTGCCAGCATCTACGGCACCATTCCGCAGGGGGATAGTTTTTAATTATTTATTTTAAGATTAGTTTTATTTATTTTTAGATTTAGTTTTTAAGTTTTGTAGGTTAGTTATTTAAGTTGTTTTTGCTAGGTATGTAGGTATATCAAGTTTGTATGCACTAATAAATAAATATTCACAATTAAATATCATATTTCCTACACGTACGTCCGCCTCAAAGGTTATTTCAGGGATTTTTAAAGCTTATTGAGAACCTAAAGTGAAAGGCCAGTGACAAAGTTTTTGGCTGTTGTGATTGAAACTACATATGTGTTGTTAAATTTGGTAGATAGGTAAATCGTAAAATTCAAGTACATACATATATAGGTATAACCTATTTTTACGGTTTAAATCACGTATTTTTTTGTCACTCGCGTGACATGCTTCTGAGAGCCTAGGTCTTCATTTTCAAGCACTAAAAATGCATGACTAGCGTTCAAGATAGCCGGGCGCCGCGTACTGTCGCTCGTGAGATTAACTAGTAGGGTTAGTAAGGTCATTTAGCATGCACTTTAGTCTTAGGCGATGCCGCTTGGCACCATTGTTCCTTAGGTCAAACAAAGTTGATTTGGCCCGGTAGCCAGGAGATCGTACCATGCAGACCCCCCAAAAAGAGGGGCGGGGGGGGGGGGGGGGGGGTGAAAGGGTCGGCTCCCCAGGTCTAATCTATGCTATATTCCTTCCTAGTCTTAGCAACTAGGGCAAGTTATATATCATTTTCGTATAAATTAGGGACGAGGAATTCATTTTTGAAATAATTATTATGCCTTTCCATACAAAAAAAAAAATTGTACAAAAAATGAAAATGTTATGTAATTTTTTGTGACAACTTTGGATGTTACAATCACAGTGTGGCGATTTGCACTAAATACGATGTAGCCCATGTATTCTTTATTCTGGAAAATTAAAACTATCTACCCTTATAAAGGGGGGGGGGGAAATAGGGGGGAGAAAGTTTGTGTGGAAGAAAAATAAAATTAACAAATTTGTACCAAAAAAGAGCAAAAACGCATGGAAAAAATATTTAAACTTTTAAAATGCCAAATTCAGTGTATTTGTAAACATTTTAATATTTGACTTTGGACATAGTTCCGTTTGTATGGAAATCGTTACTACCGCGCGCTATAAATATTTTTTTATTACGAAAAAATGTATGAATGCCTACTATAAAGTGATATTTTTCAGAATAAATAATACATGGGCTACATCATCCAAATTTTTATTTAGTGCAAATCGCCACACTGTGATTGTAACATCCAATATTGTCACAAAAAATTACATAACATATTAATTTTATGTACAAAAACCATTTTTTTTGTATGAGAAGGTATAGTAATTATTTCAAAAATAAATTCCTCGTCCCTAATTTATACGAAAATGATATATAACTTGCCCTAGTTGCTAAGACTAGGAAGGAATATAGCATAGATTGGACCTGGGGAGCCGACCCTTTCACCCCCCCTTTTTGGGGGGTCTGCATGGGTCCCTTAATTATACGAAAATGATATATAACTTGCCCTAGTTGCTAAGACTAGGATGGAATATAGCATAGATTGGACCTGGGGAGCCGATCCTTTCACCCCCCCTTTTTGGGGGGTCTGCATGGGTCCCTTAATTATACGAAAATGATATATAACTTGCCCTAGTTGCTAAGACTAGGATGGAATATAGCATAGATTGGACTTGGGGAGCCGACCCTTTCACCCCCCCCCCCCCCTTTTTAGGGGGTCTGCATGGTACGATCTCCTGGCTACCGGGCCAGATCAACTTTGTTTGACCTAAGGAATAATCGTGCCAAGCGGCATCGCCTGAGACTAAAGTGCATGCACTTCCATACATTTGTCTTACTTACTAACCCTACTAAACCGTTTGGGGGTAGTCTTGCGCTGTTGTTGCAGGCGGGCACGGTGGCGGGTTTAGGTCACCCAGCATTTGCAACTATAAATAGCACGAACTCACTATCAGTCACTGTCAGTGACAACGTTACTCATGCACTCTTGGTGCTTAAAAATGGAGACCTAGGCTCTCCAAAACATGACATGCGAGTGCCTAAAAGTTAATATGACGCACGACAGTTTAAATTCGATTGCATAGGTATCTTTAGGACAGGCCGTTTTACACTGCTTTCTTTGTTACACAAGCAAAGTTTGACTATACCTACAGCAAATTAACTTACATTTCACACGCTTCATGCCAAAGCGAAGGACGTTGCAAATTAGACACGATCGGTATAGGAGCAGCGGTAGCTAATGCACCGCACCACACGCCAGCTACCACAAGTTTGGCAGTGGCCTTTCCAAGCCTTGGCTTCAGAGGCCTCATGATGGCCATGTAACGGTCGATAGAGATGGCGAGCAGCGTGTACGCGGACACGAGCACGGACACGGCCTGCGAGTAGTTCACCACCTTGCACATGACGGCGCCGAAAGGCCAGTAACGCAACACTAACATCGACACGAACGAGAACGGTACGCAGAACAGTGTCATTAGAATATCCCCAACCGCTAAATTCACTATAAAGTAGTTCGTCACCGTCTTCATGCGCGGTGACGTCTGAACCACGAAACACACTAGCCCGTTGCCCACGAGGGCAACCACAAACACGGCACTGTACATAAAAAGCACACACATTTGGAAAAGAGATGATGCCATGAAGTCCTCGGTCGTTGTCTCAAACATGCACACCATTCCATGATGTTCTTCAGTGTAGTTGAACGACATGGAGGTGTTGGGTGTGCGCGGCAAGCTCCCGACGCACTCCGAGTGCTCACACGCGCCTCGGAATTCTGTTTCATTTTGAATCGTCGGTTCGCTAGTATATAGCATTCTTTGAAGACATCAGACGATCACATGTTTTTAAAGTCAGCCCTGATGATCTAGGAAATCATCTGAAACAAAAGAAAACTAAATTAACTCACTATATTACGAGACTTATATATTATACTTTTTCTAGCGTAATAAATTCCAAATTCTGACTGGGTGTCCAGTAGCCATTAGGTCAGTTACCTACCTATACGTAATGAGGCAATAACGCGCTATCGTATTTACTGTAAAACTTGTACAATGCACGTGCGAATATGTAATTCGCGACTCGTGTCGATTTAAAACACTCCCTTCGGTCGTGTTTTAATTTATCACCAATCGTTACGAATTTCTTACTTTCCGCATCGTAAATCTATTTTATCCTGACCTTCCCGCATCTATCATCAGAACCCTCTTTTCCTCTCTCTTAAGTCTCTTATTTTAAGGTTGTAATAACGTCCACCTAGGATCTAAGTTTAGGTACCTTTTTTTTTTTTTTTTTTGACGGAGTGGGAATGCGTTTACGCACGGTGTGTGGGGCTCGCCACTCCTTTCCCCTCTCCTGACAAGAGAGGGGGAGAATTTGGCCCTACCCACTAAACCCACTCCGGCGTTTCACCCTCTCTGCCGTTCGTGAGGGCGCAACACAAACGAAAAAAAAGTTAGGCAACAACACAAACGAAAAAAATATTCAAGTTCAAACCTCTATCTTTGCTTTGAGTTAATGTTAATAAACGAAGCAAAGATTCTTAATTACATTTGGGTACGTGACCTGTTTTGGTATGCAAAGTAAACATACATATTATTATCTGGTCTGGTAGCCTTTTCGTCTTTAATTTAAGTATAATTTGCTGGTCTTTATAATGAATGAGAACGTTGTAGTTAGAAGTAAGTATTAGCAACCATTAAGTAATTTCTACCTAATTTTTTATTATCTATTAAAATAGGTACCTGTAGGCGACGCATATATTTTATGTTAACTGTACTTTAGGTTTATTAATCTTTATTGCTTTTGGTTAACTTTGGTACTTGTAATGCCATCTAGTGTAAACCATTCTAATTAAAGCTACATATAAACAATGGACGGTAGCGAGCCCAAGTCATGCGCTGCACCTTTATGTAACGTAAGGTTGACTCCTCGCTCGTACCACAGTTTTGGCCTTGTATTTTGCGAATTTACGTCGTTTATTTAACCTGTCACCTACACCTACACCTACAGTACCTACATTAAAAAATATAGTTAAAAAAAGACGGTAGGTGAGATTTTCATTATGGATTATTTTTGATTTCCCGTAATGATTAACTAGTCAGCCTATTTTAAATAGATTGTTCACTTCAGCAGCTCCTACAAGCGTACTTCGCTGCTTAAAAACATAGAGCAAAATCGATTTGGCTCACCGCAAGAGACAAAATGACATTATAGTGACCGTGACATTACAATCGAATAAGATTTTACTAGTTCCCTTTAGGCACGTAATCGTTGTAACTCGAGATGTCGAGAATGAAAACCTTGAAATATTTGTAAAACTATATCATATAACATAACGACTAATCCAGTAAAGGAATGGTATGTCTGCTACAGAAATAGAAATAGAAATGTTTATTTGCCAGAATACGTTACAATTAGGTCTTAATACATTATTATTATGATTCAGTCGACATAAGCCAAAACGCAAAATGTTTGTAAATTACATTTACTACATAGTAGGGTACATCATCAACAGGGCCTTAGGGCAGTTTTACTATTCGTACACGGGTTAGGCTTAACACGGGTAGAGTCAACCCTTTGTTTGACTTTTATGTTTGGTCCCTCTATTTCGATTATTTTTATGTATGTACCTGCCTATTATGTAGGCATGTCATCTTGATGGTGGTAAATTTATTTTCATCTCTCCTGTTCGGAAAGTTCACCTTTCATAGGCTGATAACCGGGTGGAAAATTGCATTTCCCACCCTAGGGTGGAAAGTATTTTTTTTTTTTTACTTCGGGCAACGGCTAACAGCCATATATGCCATATAATTCAGTTAAAAGCTCTCATATTAGCTTCCGCATGACTGAAATTGGCGCCGTTTACATTGTGATCGGAAAAAAAATGTTTTTTTCTAAAGCAATATACTTACCAATAAATTAACCTACATTTCTCGTGTTTGACTTTCCTCATAGTCGAAATGAAAAGTAGAGTGTTTAACTCGGGTAAAAGTAACCATCTCACCCTCGAACTATTGGCGCTCTCTCTTCGTTCGAGCGCCAAAATATCTCGGGTGATATGGTTCACTTTCCACCCTTGGTTAACAATCTACTATATCCCCACACCAGCTGGCAAAGGCTGTCTGGTTAATCTTCAAACTCAATTAAGAAAGTTTCATTTAATCCATCAGAGTGGTAAAGTAGTTAGGTGCAAATTTCCTAATGTTTGCTGGTAGGCTGGACTTTTAAGTGATGATTATAAATAATAAATATTTTATAGTATTCCTTTGGATTAGTAATTTAAATTGTATTTTTTCTTATTTACTCGTAATGCATGTTAATTATAAAATGTAATGTTTTGGAAAGAGTGTCCCGCCGAGTTTGTTGCCGGTCCCATATTGGGATACCCTCCTCCAATTGGGGGGGATTTCAATCTTCTCGAGGCAGAGGTGTAGGGTTGGAGCCGGTGTAGCCTTATTTGATGTTCATAAGCGCATACATACATAGGCATATTACATACTTGAATAATAAACTATCTTTATTAGAATTGTAATATTTTACAGCTTGTATATTACTCACGTTGGTGTTGGGATATTTGTGTGTTTCAGTCGATAGCAAGGTTTGTTTAACCCTCGTGCCTTGAACGTCCTCGCAACGCTCAAGATTCCACTTTATGTAGATCAATTTTGGAATGTTTTGCTTGCTCGGGTGTAAATATCAGCATGAGGTGTTTAACAACAGCTTTGCCCCCTTGTAAATCAAATAACTGTTCACTTTCTCGGAGCAAGAAAATACACCGCTCGATAACTAACAGGGATTTAATAACGATTAATAGCGGTCAGACTTCATTCTTTTGATTAAGTGCCTTTGAACTCTAGCAGCAGTTATTTCGGTAACGATGTATAAGCGTTTTGAACCAAACAAACATTGTGGAACCATAACTGATTGAAGTACCTTTTTCATATATTCTCATTTACTTCAAAGCATTCTGTTAAAAACTGGGACAAGCGTAGCTATTTTTATCTAATGCTGAGTCATGAAATGCGTTACCCGCGGCATTTGATCATGGCTCATTTTGTGTCAAGTGCTTCATTTATTAAGTGTAATGTAGCGGTGTGAATTACGTGTCAGAAGGCTTTGTTAGATAAGTACCTGACACTACGCGCTGTACTTATCCAAATGAAAAGATGTTGATAATTGCTTTGCGCTACATTAAGGTACGTCCAGATAAAAGAATACGCCTCAAAAGCGCACGCATGTTTACTTCAGATTGATCGCCTAATTTGCGGAAGACATGCAAAGCTCGCATAAAGCACTCAACATACTTACAGCAAACTAGCGTACGCACTCGCAGCGCATTCACTAGATTAGGACACACCTTTAGACTCGCAGTCACGAGATTCAATTGCATACCAAATACTTGTACTCGTATCAGTCGAACTAATTGGTTTGGTGGTAAGAGTTACACTGGTGCTTCAATGCGAATGATCGGTAAGTTGCGTGAATAGTGCGGGCATCCTCGCTTAACCCTTCAAGTGGCGCCAGCGAAAACGCGAAAAGTAGGTAGTCAAGTGGCGCCGCGGATTTGCGCAAAAGCAGTCACGTGGCGGGGCCCCGATGGGTGGTCAGCGCAGGTTAAGAGAATTTTACAAAATCGTCGATTAAAGGTTTTCTATGTTTGAAAGTATATTAAATCACGTATCGTTATAATCGGCGTTAAATAAGCTATTTGAATTAGAGATGCCACGAATATTCGGCAACTATTCGGTATTCGGCCTATTCGGCCATTTCACCGAATATTCGGTATTCGGCCGAATGTTGCCTACTATTCGGCCGAATACCGAATATCTGTTGCACCTACCTAAAAAAAAAAATTACACAAAAAAAAACGAAAAACTATTAGGTATATTTAAAATGTATTCTTGAAAAGTAGTTGAATACGAAGGCACGTTTTTGAGCATTTGTAGATTATAAAATATTTTATTTTTATCATGGGTCTGATTTGATTGACTCTATTTTTTTAATTACATTCATTAATTCTGTTCAACATAAAAATATATCTTATCAAACGTTGTGCTTTGATAGCGAACAGTTTTCATAATAATTGTGACTCAAAATGTTCGCATGTCATACCGAATATTCGGCGACCGAATATTCGGTATTCGGCCGAGAGAGGAGCCGAATATTCGGTATTCGGTATTCGGCCAAATTCACTATTCGGGGCATCTCTAATTTGAATATAGCAATTAAATTATTATAATGTTTATATATTTGGCCAGACCTAATCAAACTCCAGGAGAATGACAGTTTTCCAGTTTCCTTGTTAAAAATGACTACAACTCTAAAACAAATTGATGATTGGAGGTAATTGCTAGTTAATTATCAAAGTTAGACCTTTATTTTTAAGATTACCCAAAAAGGGACCTAACATACAATTTATTTAACAAAACAACCTCTTAAAAATCAATACTGAACTCGGACTAGGCGGTCGCTCCCGAATGAATGGTCCTCACCAACAAATTTTATACCAAGTGTTTTTGTGTTTCTTACGGTATGCTATCCTTGTCTAACTCGCTACCTAATTTTGGGCGCTAGAAGAGCGTAACTATACTTAAATGGGTTCAGTTTCACCTCTAAATACGGCAACACCTCATTAACCACTCACTGGTGGCCGTCAGTTTACTGGTTTTCGCATCGACCCGTGAGTGGTGGGCCGCCAGTTTACTGCTTTTCGACCCGACCATTAACGGGTTGACCGCCACTTGAAGGGTTAAGAGTATAATGGAGCAAAGAACTCTGAGTAAACCTTTATTAATACCTAATCCTGTCTATACTTATACATATATGTATAGCAAAATCACTAGCTCGGAACTTAGATTAGGCGACAAGCTATATGGTTGCACGATTACATAAAGTCGTTCGGAGATAAGGCTCGTTCGACTCAAAAAAATTGACGTATCCCGGTATATTCGTAATAATCTATTTTGTTAGTGACGTATAAATATTACAAACACGTAAGCAAACAAATAGGTACCCATAAAGAGCCCTGGCATTTTCTCCCGCGTTTTATCCACTCTGCTCGATGAAACACATACATAACATAATTTTCACCAAACCTACCTACCTAATCGAAATTCCAGCTCAATGGGCGTACAACGCCAAATGGTAAAGTTTGAGTAGGTTTCTATGCTGTTAGGCACTCTATATGTATTTTAGAATTGTATATTTTAGTGACCTCACTATATACAGGGTGATTTCGGGGTCGTGATCCAGAACCACTTTTTCTGACTCTGTAAATGATCCACATTATCATATGGTAGTATTTGATTAAAAGATAATCACTTGAATTATTCTTATTTTTCAAGTAAAATTAATGTTCTACTAAGTAATTATGGTCACCCTATGACTTTTGACATACGCTGTATGGAACGCGACAAGACGTCACATTGAGTAGGGTCACCAAATTGTATGCAAAAATGTTTTTTCCTACTTGTCATCTGGAAAATAATCATCATTATTGGTGATAAACAATAATTACCAACATCATTAGGCTCATCTTTGGATTCTGTATGATGTCTGGCTCTCTTGCTCCACGACCCCGAAATCACCCTGTATATCAAATCAATCAAATATTTGAACTCGCACTCTAGCTCCCTACAATAGAGGCGTGTTCAGATATTTGTAGGCACCTTGGCCGCTCCGATATATCTGATGGCGACTGTACCTACGTAAAGATTTGTAAACGTGAATCATTTCGACCATCATGTGGGTATTAAGAGCGCTATTACATTTCGGCGTTTAGCGAGTTTAGGTATTTTACGCGCTGCGGCAGGCCGTGCGAGCTCAGTATGCCGATCCCTTCTACCACACTCGCACTACAATGATGGATTAAACATTCTTGATCCTTCGCGAAGCATATTGAAATCAACCATAACAACACTAACTGTGCTTAACTTTTAAAGTCCTAAAACTGTTATTTGGTAAGTACGAAAATACTAAATGCAGTGCAAATGTACATAGGGGCTGTTCATAAATTACGTCATCTATTTTTGACGATTTTTGACCCCCCCACCCCCTCAAATCATCCAAAAATCATGCTTCGGATGACTCTGTTTCCTCCTACGTCATGCTACCATCATCCGATGTCCAGACCGCCCCCCCCCCCCTCCTCCCATTTGAAACGACGTAATTTATGAATAGCCCCATACTTATGAAGGTATATTACTCGAAAGAAATTATAGGTACTCGCTTATTTACATGTTTCGTCATAGCATTTGGTACCTATAGGTTGTAAAGTTTGTATCAACGAGGGTTTAAAAATGAACTGGTATTGAGGATCTGATGATAATGATGATGATTAAGGTGGTCACGGATACCAATCAACCATGTAGTTACATGATTAGGCTCGTTTGATTCGTCTCAACAAGATCTTTGACACTGAAGATACACAGGGTCTGATGATGGAGCTGGAAGGTGGCCACGGGTACCAGTCTATCATGTAACTAAACTACTTCGTGTTTGGGCTCGTTTGATTCGTCTCAACAAGATCTTTGACACTGAAGATACACAGGGTCTGATGATGGAGCTGGAAGGTGGCCACGGGAACCAGTCTATCGTGTAACTAAACAACTTCGTGTTTGGGCTCGTTTGATTCGTCTCAACAAGATCTTTGACACAAGACAGTACTCAGGGTCTGATGATGGAGCTGGAAGGTGGTCACCGGTACCAACCAACCATGCAACTAAACCACTTCGTGTTTAGGCTCGTTTGATTCGTCTCAACAAGATCTTTGACACTAGGTGATAAACCAAACACGAAGCCCAAACACGATGCCCAAACACGAAGCCCAAACACGTAGCCCAAACACGAAGTGGTTCAGTTACGTGATAGACTGGTACCCGTCGCCACCTTCGAGCTCCATCATCAGACCCTGAGTAGTATCTTGTGTCAAAGATCTTGTTGCGACGAATCAAACGAGCCCAAACACGAAGTGGTTCAGTTACATGGTAGACTGGTACCCGTGGCCACAGTCCAGCTCCATCATCAGACTCTGAGTACTAACTTTTGTCAAAGATCTTGTTGCGACGAATCGAACGAGCCCAAGCACGAAGTGGTTTAGTTGCATGGTTGATTGGTACCGGTGACCACCTTCCGGCTCCATCATCAGACCCTGAGTACTATCTTGTGTCAAAGATCTTGTTGCGACAAATCAAACTAGCCCAAACACGAAGTGGTTCAGTTACATGGTAGACTGATACCCGTGGCCACCTTCGAGCTCCATCATCAGACCCTGAGTACTACCTTGTGTCAAAGATCTTGTTGAGATGAATAAACCGTGCCTAAACACGAAGTGATTTAGTTGCATGGTTGATTGGTACCGGTGATCACATTCCGGCTCCATCATCAGACCTTGAGTACTATCTT
Source organism: Cydia splendana (assembly GCF_910591565.1). Lineage (NCBI taxonomy): Eukaryota > Metazoa > Arthropoda > Insecta > Lepidoptera > Tortricidae > Cydia > Cydia splendana. The sequence goes on along the minus strand of NC_085966.1, from coordinate 12,543,828 downwards.
GTGTCAAAGATCTTGTTGAGACGAATCAAACGAGCCCAAACACGAAGTGGTTTAGTTGCATGGTTGATTGGTACCGGTGACCACCTTCCGGCTCCATCATCAGACCCTGAGTACTATCTTGTGTCAAAGATCTTGTTGAGACGAATCAAACGAGCCCAAACACGAAGTGGTTCAGTTACATGGTAGACTGGTACCCGTGGCCACAGTCCAGCTCCATCATCAGACTCTGAGTACTAACTTTTGTCAAAGATCTTGTTGCGACGAATCGAACGAGCCCAAGCACGAAGTGGTTTAGTTGCATGGTTGATTGGTACCGGTGACCACCTTCCGGCTCCATCATCAGACCCTGAGTAGTATCTTGTGTCAAAGATCTTGTTGCGACAAATCAAACGAGCCCAAACACGAAGTGGTTCAGTTACATGGTAGACTGGTACCCGTGGCCACAGTCCAGCTCCATCATCAGACTCTGAGTACTAACTTTTGTCAAAGATCTTGTTGCGACGAATCGAACGAGCCCAAGCACGAAGTGGTTTAGTTGCATGGTTGATTGGTACCGGTGACCACCTTCCGGCTCCATCATCAGACCCTGAGTAGTATCTTGTGTCAAAGATCTTGTTGCGACAAATCAAACGAGCCCAAACACGAAGTGGTTCAGTTACATGGTAGACTGGTACCCGTGGCCACAGTCCAGCTCCATCATCAGACTCTGAGTACTAACTTTTGTCAAAGATCTTGTTGCGACGAATCGAACGAGCCCAAGCACGAAGTGGTTTAGTTGCATGGTTGATTGGTACCGGTGACCACCTTCCGGCTCCATCATCAGACCCTGAGTACTATCTTGTGTCAAAGATCTTGTTGCGACAAATCAAACTAGCCCAAACACGAAGTGGTTCAGTTACATGGTAGACTGGTACCCGTGGCCACCTTCGAGCTCCATCATCAGACCCTGAGTACTACCTTGTGTCAAAGATCTTGTTGAGATGAATAAACCGTGCCTAAACACGAAGTGATTTAGTTGCATGGTTGATTGGTACCGGTGACCACATTCCGGCTCCATCATCAGACCTTGAGTACTATCTTGTGTCAAAGATCTTGTTGAGACGAATCAAACGAGCCCAAACACGAAGTGGTTTAGTTGCATGGTTGATTGGTACCGGTGACCACCTTCCGGCTCCATCATCAGACCCTGAGTACTATCTTGTGTCAAAGATCTTGTTGAGACGAATCAAACGAGCCCAAACACGAAGTGGTTTAGTTGCATGGTTGATTGGTACCGGTGACCACCTTCCGGCTCCATCATCAGACCCTGAGTACTATCTTGAGTCAAAATTAATACATATAGAATGTCAGGTCGTTTCAAATATTTTTAATCCTGTCCGGTAGTTTATTAAACTGTACCATTATAAATTATAATACTATAAAAACAGTGCTAGGATCAAAGTCTCTCGTTGCGGTGTTTACACGCACACAGTATAGCGTTTTACACGGCGCCCGCCGCACACAATGATAAAAAATCTCGTCGTCGCCGTTGAAAATGTGCGGAGCCGACCGACACGCGTCCTGCCTCTACAAGCTCTGCCGCGGCACTGAGCTGGCGCAGCGCGCGTCATCGGTAATATAGAGTAGTTTTCAAAAAATTGCCAAAAAATTATAGTAGAATTTCATAAACAATAATGTATACCAACAGTATAAGCAAACGTTGCAGATTGCTTGACTATGAAAATGACTTCGATATTAAGTAGATTTTCGTAGGAATTGACACTTGTTTCGGAGAGAAAATTGAGTTCGTTTTACTTTGATTTTCTCTTTCTCAAAGGTGTGTAGGAAAAATATCGTTTGATATGCCTAAAGTACAGGGTATTAGTAATACAAAATAGCCAGGTTTAACAGAGTAAACTTCTCAACATTTCCAAATAAGAGCTTGCCATTCAGTGCTTCACGGGGTTTTTCGGAAACAACCATCAGAAAAAAATCATTACTAATTTAATAAGTCCTTTTTCTTATATTTACAACGATATTTAAAAAGATAAGAAGACGCTTTTACTGGAACAAGTACTCATTGTTTCTAGTAATGAGCACAAAGTCCTGAATTTCGTCGACTAGTATCATCAATTTTGCGTTATTTCGACTTTTCTTGTAAGAGCGCTCTTAAACACAAAATATAAACAGTTTATTCTATTTTAACGGTAAGTATGTGAAAAGCAATTCAGTGCGTGTCCGTTACTATAAATAGTGACGCGAACGTAAATTGACGGACTCCATCAATCATGTAGCATCCGTCGTCGGCAGAATCGGAATGTAATCACAGATTTCATCTGTTTGGAATAGCTAAATGAGTTCTATAGTTATAAAAGCCAAATCACATGAATTCATATGAAAAAATTATTATTTCGCATTTGCCTACTAAATTTAACAACACATGAAGCAAATATTTTTCATTTCTCATGCTCTAAAAGAGCTTAATTTTTTTACGATACCTAAGCAATCGAAATTTGGGTAGAAATGGATTTGTTATATGTATACAATTTTCATTCTGATATTTGACTCCCCATTCCCTAAATAACGATACTTTTGCCTAAATTGTTAATTGAAAGTACCCTCAAAAATACTATAAAAATGTATACTTAGTCATGCTTTAAAAAAAACACATGCATTTTACTTTCCACGTATTCGAAATGAAAAGTAGAGTGTTTAACTCGGGTGAACGGCATCATTTCAGCCTCGGACTATTGGTTGCGTTCGAGCGCCAAACTACCTCGGCAGTAATGAGCGCCTTTCATCTCTTGGTTAACAATCTACTATTAACGTTACTTAAGAAAATTCTGTGACTGTGAGTAAGTAACACGGTATTACGAGTAAATTACTGGCTCGCGTATTTCACCGTCTCGGCAATTGTCACCTGACAATTAGAATTCGCTGTACATTCCTGACTCGAGGAGCAAAGAGGGTTGCTAGGTGCCTTTGCCATTGTGGCTTGTAGAATAAGAGACAAACGTGCAGTCAGCTAAACTATTTGCTTATTCTGTTTACCGCAACTGTTTCTGTGTTTCAGAAACACGTGGATTTCGGTTTCTGAAACCGTGTTTCTAAACAAAATGTTTATACCTCTAGTGAATACGCACCTTACGATTGCTGTGGAACATTTCCGCAACTTTATTTGAAATAAGTTATATTAATTCGATGGCGCGTTGTAAACACATGTGTATCAACTTCAGTCATAAATTCCAAGAACCCCAAATAGCATTGAAGGCACTCGCAAACTTTTGTTCTGTACGTATAAACTCAATAAATAATTTACTTACCTGAATCCATCTTAGAACAAAACTGGTTTGCATTTTTTTTAATTGAGAAGTTCCAAAATAATTGAGAGTAGGTAACTCTCAATTATAATTATTTTTTTGTGTACGTGTTTGTAGGAGATATGTTTAATCAAGACTTCTTTTCCTTTTTTTAGGGGCGGTTTTGAATAGTATCTACTCCCAGTTATTAATATAACCAATTAAACAATAACGGCATTGTCAATAGATGATATCAGATCTAATGGAATCATTAATGACATAATGACTTTCGAGTTCAGTCACGAACGTTACCCTCAAGTCGCCCAAAGACTTACCTAGGTAATAGTTATCGGAACAACCCGAATACTCCTTTGAAGACTTTCCAAAGTAATATCTAATATTATCCTTTCAATTTGATATAAAGCTCGCATATATTAGAGCATATTAAAACAGACTCTTAATGGCGAGAGTGGAGCTATGAAGCCTAAAAAATTCCTAGGCGTTTCTTCGTTATATCATGTTTTATCGACGCATATAAAGCGAAACTGGCGATCAAATTATGAAATGGAATGTCAAAATAAAGGCTATTTATCTATGTACACAAATAGACCTCAAAAGTAGTCCATTGTTCTTCTGGGCCCTTCAATTGATAAACGACATCATCCTAGCGTGAAATATGTATTTCGCTTTTCACCAAGACCTCACGTCACCTGATTAATAGCGCAACTGCTCGAGCGTGACGGACCTTAATATACGAAAATTAATTCTCAGGCATTAGGACAGAGTACTTGTCTGTGTCAGCACTAATATTTCATGTTTGTATATAACAAACTTAAAGAGAAAACACACTAAATTTAATTATGTTTAGGTACATAATTCAATGTTATGGTGTAATGTTATGGTGGTTCGTATGGTGTACGAAGATGGATGTAATAGATATAACCATTTGTTAAAAATGGCTGAACGGATTCGGGTAACAGATTGGGAGTGCGATTAAGGGGAATAGGTAGATGCAATGCGTCTGTCTGGCCGAGCTCGGTATTGAACTGACTGGCGGGCTACCAGATTTGATAAGGATTTTTGATGGTCGGCCGTAATCCGTAGTCACGAGCCAATATTAAAATAGTTGGTGTCACCAATACTTTAAATAAACTTGATAAATGTTTTTTATAGCTGGTCAAGCAAATCTTGTCAGTAAAAAAAGGCGCGAAATTCAAATTTTCTATGGGACGATATCCCTTCACGCCTACATTTTTCAAATTTGCCGCCTTTTTCTACTGACAAGATCTGCTTGACCAAGTTATATATTAATTTATACAAAGCAGATTTTTAGTTCATCCAACGTTCTAGTATTTGGAGACTGTGACTACAAAATGCAAATCAGCAACATGATGTTTCACAAAGATCACAATGATGATATCCGCAACGGATTCCGTCATTTAAAAAATAATTTAAGTTAAAATAAAATAACCGTCACGTCACGAATCGTATCTTAAGGCATATTACCGCGAAATTCGTTATCTAACAATGTTAGACTGAATTTCATTCTCAATGTTAATCATATCTGGCAACTTCTTAATTGTCCTTTTATGGCTAAAAGCGTCAATATTGGCTTAGGCAAGGAGACGTGTTGATCTACGGATCCCTTTGAATGCTCTGACTTTTCGCCATCGCTGATCAGATTTATTCTAAATATACAAAATGTAATCTAATCTATTCTATGTTAACCCTTAACTACCTACCTACTATTTTTATTACACATGCACCTACCTCCCGTCCTTAGGACGGCTACATAATATCGACCTTATATTTTAAATGTTATGGTTTATATAGGTTTTTGGAAATAGAAACAACAATTACCCAAGTTAAATTGTTTATTAATATAAAAATAAAATCAAAAACACGAACATAACATATTTTTCTCTTAAACATATGGCGCCAGTCTTTATTTTACTCTAGGAACAATATATCCTTTAAAAGGTGAGATCAACGAAAATTATAACTTCTTATAGAGATCCAGGTAATTATTTCTTATTATTTAATAATCAACAAAGCTAATTAGCAATATAACGCTACAAAAAAGGCACTATTTTAATAAAATTGCAGACCACAAAGTTACTGCTTTTCGCGGCAGCGAATGCACAGTTTGTTCGCACATTCTAGGCAAATTGGTTTTTTGCATTCGAAACACATGTACTTACTGGGTTCTGCGTTTCTTCTTCGGGTCACACGTAGAGCAGGTTTTGCGCACTTCCAAGCGTTCTTCAACACCATTAGCGTTTTGGAGTGTTATACTAGACAAACAGTTGCCTTGGTAAAGAAAATAAGAGTGCATAGTTACGTAGCCTCCTACAACCCGTCTCCGAGACCCCAAGAAAAAAAAACGTAAGCACCTACCACCCGTCTCAGAGACGGGCCGAGGCAGAAATATACTCACCAAAACTAAACGCGTGCACGACCGACCTCGGCGAGCGGTGACGCGGCACTGAGGCGGGAGGGAGGAAGGTACAAGGACACACACGTTTCTCCGATGCTCACACTTAGAAACATACCTTTTTTTTTATTGAATGAGTCTGTGAGACGGTAGGTAGGTGGTTAAGGGTTAAAAGGGGTTTATTATACAAATTTTCAGTAACAGCGATTGAGATTTTGGTATTTAAAAAGAAAACAAAAAAGAAGCAGTGAAAATATAAATAGCGGAAGGCGCTACCCTGCCACCATAGATTGGAAAAAGAACTTTATTTATCGTCTCAGATAAGTGAAATGCAATACTAGCAAAAATAGCTGGCGAGGAATATTGGGAATGGAAAAAACATTTTTTTCCAATCATTGAATCCGAAAATGTTCTCTCTGTGAGCTGTGTTTAAATAACGGGTGTGTTTGTTAATTAAGCGATTGAATGATGAATTGATGAACAATGAATAATTTAATGTACGGGTGTTCTGGATATAGACGCCATCAACCGTCACTTTAGCGTTTCTCCTGTGGAGCTCGATTCCTCTGTAAAGCAACGAACTCTATCCCTGCTTGACAATACGCCACGCCCCGATACACAGTTGTTCCAGTTCGACAAAAAAGTCTCTGCCTTGGTGAAAGTGACCGACGACATTCGCTTGAATATCGAGAACCGCCTGTTGACGGTGTTAGTCCTGTTGGATTTTAGCAGCGCTTTCAACAGTCGATTTTGACATTATGTTAGCTCTGCTGCGTAATCTAAATATGTCCCCGTTAGCACTGGCCTGGTTCCGAGATTATCTCTTTGGGAGGCGCCAGCGAGTCCAGGTTGATGACAGTACTTCTGACTGGAGCGAAATTACGGCCGGTGTTCCTGAAGGTGGTGTGCTGTCCCCACTGCTATTCTCAATTTTCATTGATGGTATCACAAAATCCCTGACTTCGTCATATCATTTATATACAGACGACTTGCAGATATACGCAGCGGCTAGCGTTGATGATGTCGAGTCGTTGATAAGTCAAATAAATCACGATTTGACTTCTATTCGTGACTGGGCGGAATCGTTTGGCCTGAAGGTAAAGTCGCAGGCAATTATGGTTGGTGGCGCTCATTTCATCTCCAAGTTGGCTGGTCAGATAATGCCTAATATTTTTTTTGATGGAACTCACATTCCCTTCTCCTCTACTGTCAAGAACTTAGGCATTATCATGGATCAGACTCTTTCCTGGTCAGCTCACGTTACCGAGGTCAGCAAAAGACTTTTCGCTTCACTGCACTCTCTGCGGCGCCTACAAAATTTTCTCCCACTTCGTACGAAGGTCATCCTTGCCCGCTCTCTCTTGCTTCCTCTTCTCGACTATGGGGACATCGCGACCCTGGACCTTAATGAGGAACTCCTTAATAAGATGGAGCGTCTGCAGAACGTCTGCATAAGATTTATATTTGGCCTGCGAAAATTTGACCATGTTTCATCGTTCCGTTCTCAGCTTGAGTGGTTACCTATCCGCCGCCGTAGAGACTTGCACATCTTATCTCTACTTTATAAGGTGCTGTTCTGCCCCTCTTCTCCAGCTTACCTTGCAGAACGGTTTAGGTTTTTGGCGGATGGAAGTGACCACCGGCTGCGATCTAGTGCGGATCTTTCGCTCGCTATTCCTCCCCACAAACACCGGTCTTACAATAAGTCATTCACGATACACTCTGTGAAGCTATGGAACGCGTTGCCATCCCCGCTAAGGCAGTGTCAGTCTGTAGCGTCGCTGAAGGCAAAATTAAAGAGGTTATGGCAATAACATTAATGTCAATTGAAGGACACGTAGGTAGGATTGTGCGGTTATATATATTAATAAATTTGTATGTATTTATATATATATATATATATATATATTTACTTATTTATTTATTAGTATGTATGTATTAATATTTTTATGTACATGTAATTGTTTCGTATATCTATATATGTATATGCCTTTGCACCTAATGCATCGCATCGTATTTAGTTACTTATACTTATGTTTCTAGGGTTAGGTACTTCTTTTAAGTCTCGCCGTCATGTACATTTTATCTTAGTTTGACTACCATTTCATAATATGTATCTCTCAGTTACTTAAAGTTTAGCAGGAAGAGATCCCTTAACGGGATAAGCTCGCCTTTGTACACCTTTACTGTACTCTCTCTGTGTTATGTACTTGTTTTGTGCAATAAAGTGTTTACTACTAATACCTAACATAGTTGGATCGTTTCATCAATGAATTCATTTCTAATTATAGGTAAAACAAAAACAAAACGACAACATCTTCAGTATCATCATCAGGCTATAGTAGTCCACTGCTGGACATAGCCCTCCCCTAAAGAGCGCCATAGCGCCCTGTCTTCAGCTTGCCGCATCCAGCATCTGCCTGCAGTCTCTCGCAGATCGTCATCCCACCTGGTTGGAGGGCGTCCTACACTACGTTTGCCGAGACCCACTCAAGAACACGTTTACCCCAGCGGTTGTCGGTTCTTCGTGCGATATGGCCAGCCCACTGCCACTTCAGCTTGCTAATTCTTTGAGCTATGTCGATAACTTTGGTTCTCTGTCGGATGTATTCTTTGCGAATCCTATCCTTCAGAGAAACTCCGAGCATAGCTCTCTCCATAGCTCGCTGAGCGACTTTGAACTGGTGGACCACCCTACCGTGAGTGTCCATGTCTCGGCTCCGTAGGTCATGACGGGTAGGACGCACTGATTGAAAACTTTCGTTTTCAAGCATTGCGGTATGGATGACGAGAAGACTCGGCGCAGTTTCCCAAACGCTGCCCAGCCCAGCTGGATCCTCCTCTTGGCCTCCTTCTCGAAATTGTTTTTTCCTTACTGCAGAATCTGCCCGAGGTAATTGTATTCGGAAACGATTTCGAGAAGGTGACCATTTACGACTATCGGTATTGGATCAATGCGGCCATTGATCATGACTTTGGTTTTATCCAAGTTCATGCCAAGACCGATGCGTCGCGAGGCTGAAGCTAGGCCGTTCAGCATCTGGTTCAGCTCCTCTAGCGACTCCGCCATTAAGACTATGTCATCTGCGAATCGTGGTCGTCTCTTCGGGAATGAGGGGCATGTGCAGCGTATAATCGGCCATAGAAATCCTCAATCTCGGCGGAGATCTCCGGCGTCGACAATACGATCCTACCGTCGCGCGTTTTTAGCTTCGTCAGGTGGCTTCTGCCAAGCTGCTGAGTGAATACTTTGGCCCCTCGGTTTCGCTCTATCGCCTCTTGAATGAGGCGTGTGTTGGAGCTCCGAAGGCCACGCCGTACCATATTCGCAATTCGCTTGTTCAGGCCTGACCTCTCAGGCGAAGTCGCTTGGGTAGTTTCCCGTCTTTTTGTCACCAACCCAAGGGTCTCAGCCGAGAGTTTGGATTTCTTGCCAGTCCGCTGCGTTCTGCAGAATTTGATGCCCTCGTCCCTCAGAATTTCGATCAGATTATGTAGGGTCTCGTCAGCGTCATCGGTGGGTTCCAAGGCAACAAATCTATCCCTGAGAATCTGCTAGAACTTCTCGGTACCCGTCGTGATTTGGACTGGGTTAGGGCGGAGCGTGGACTTCATCAGACGGTTTCTTTCAAGCTTTAAATTGATATTCAGAGAGCCTCGGAGGAGTCGGTGATCAGATCCGGTATTGAACCTGTTGATCACTGAGACATCTCTGAATATGTGCCTGCTATCCGTCATGATGAAATCGATCTCATTTTTAGTCACAGTGTCTGCATGGGCTTTGCCATGTCCATTTCCTTTGAGGCTGTTTCTTAAAGAACGAGTTCATTAAGAACAGTCCCTCTTTCTCAAGGAAGTTGACCAGCATTTGCCCCCTGTGATTTCTAACTCCATAACCATGCGGGCCTATCCGGGATTCGTTGCCAGTCTGGGTTCCCACCTTGCCGTTAAAGTTCCCCATAACAACATTAAAGTGGGCCTTAGTGGTGTTGTGCAAGGCTTTGGATATGTCCTCGTACATATCCTCCACTTCATCATCCGAGTGTGCCGATGTCGGTGCGTAAACCTGAATTACCTTCATGCTGTAGCGCTTGGACAGCCGAAGGATCAGGTACGCTACCCTGGTCGACACACTGGAGATTTCTTCAACGTTGTTAGAGAGGGCCTTATTGACGAGGAAACCTACGCCACTCGGGGATGTTTTATCACCCTCGCGAAAGTAGAGAAGATGGTCCGAGTCTAGGGTTACGGTGTCCTCCCCCTCTCTCCGGACTTCACATAACCCCAGAACATGCCATTTAATGTTCTCTAACTCCACTTCCAACTGCGCTAGATGGTGGTCAAGCCTCAGAGTACGTCCGTTAAACGTAGCCAAGGTCAAATTTTGTAGTGAATGGCAGCCTAATGTAGCCAGGGGATTCTTAGCACCCCTTGCCCCGCCGTTACCGTGGCCGCTGCCATGGCCAGGAATAGCGAGGCGGCCGGGAACTGGGGGCCATTTTCGTTTGGCGTGTCTATTCATTTGGGGGTAATGCCCATAATCCCCACGCTGGGCATGCGGGTTGGGGATCACAGTTCAGTAGTTGTTCTGCAGGGGGCGCTGCTGCCCACCCCCCGGTTATGTTTCCCTTAGTCGCCTTTTACGACACCCACGGGAAGAGTTGGGTTGGTGCTATTCTCTAGGTCGACACCACACGGCTACCTTCAGTATGACACAGAATAAATAATAGTACTAGGTACAGAAGACTCACTCTCTAAGAAAACGCGTCTGTTACGATCAGGACAGATATGGCTGCTAGGTGGCGACAGCGCCACGCGCGGCTTATGGCTAGCCACCAAAATTATTGTGAAACGGATGTACTTTTAGCTACCTGTTGCAAAGCGACGAAATCGCGGAGTAAGCCACGCCTGAGTATGATTAGTTTTTTCTCTCGCATAAACACAATATTTTTTAACGTTCACTACCAGTACAGCTAGGCTAGGGCATGCAATAGCAATATCGAAAGCTTTTAAAATTCTTATTTAATTGTGAATATGAAACACTGCACTCTGGACTGTGTAAAAACCATGTAGAACAGAGTTGGAATGAAATTTAAGCAACGTTATAGTACCATCACTTTTGTTATATAAATATGCCGTTTTAAAGAATATCAGAAAAGTATTGGAAATATAAATAATACTTATAGCAAACCCCGTAATTAAATTACCCGCGCGTGCCTCTCGTGGACAACTCCCGGCGCGATATACGGAGTAGAGCGGAAGCTATGGCCATCCGTCTCGCTCAAACGTTAAGACGTAGTATTGCCGTCCCGCTCCCGCGTAACAGGATGGCGAGCGCGTTCTGTCTTGTGGCTCGACACACGTCTCACACGCGCTCTCGAAGACTTTTGTTTATTTTGGTTAATGAATAACTGTAGATTAAGTTTAGTGATTATTGGGTTTGAATCCCAAACTGTGTGCATAAAAGAACTGGCTAGTGTACGGATTCTGTTGTTGTGACTGAATAGATTGACTATATAACCTACACGGCCGTGTTATTTTATCACCCCTGAGATAACCCTCTCATATATGGCGCATCCAACGTGAAATAATAACAAGTTCGTTCGAAAGTGTAGTTGAAAGTACATTTCTTTAGTGAGTGTGTCGATATGCCCCCGAAAACGAGAAAAGCGGCCAGTACAGAGCCCGACACCGACGACGAACCGCAAAATGGCGGTGATGAAGTTCGCGAAGCGGACGCAGCCGACGCGGTGACTACGGCATTGGCCGACATTAATATGTTTTCGACTCAAAATGTGCAAAATATCATAGAGACGCTACAGCGATCGCAGACCGAAGCCCTGAAAGAGTTGTTACAATCAGTATCGTCGCGTACTACGTCGTGTACAGCTCAAGGTCAAGGAACGTTAACGGGCTGCAAGACCACGTTCTCCGGCCAGCCGCAGGAGTCAGTGGAAGCATTTATTGACGCAGTAGACGCCTATAGTGAATGCGCACAGGTTTCGGATACAAATGTCCTGCGTGGTCTGGCGTACCTTCTAAAAGAAAACGCGGCGACATGGTGGCAGGGTGTGAAGCAGCAAATCACTTCATGGCAGCAGGCTAAAGAGAATCTTATAAGTGCCTACGGTGATCGCCGCCCGCCCCATCGCTTATACATAGAGATATTTTCATCGCCACAGCAAACGGAAAACACCGACGTGTTTGTGGCGCGAATACGTTCCCTTTTCGCGTGACTCCCCGAGGGAGATATTTCCGAAAAGGCGCAACTTGACATGACGTACGGACTCATGAATAGCAGGATAAGGAAGAGGCTACGGAGGGAGGACTTCGCAACTTTTAAAGAGCTACTCCGCCGTGCGCGAAGCGTGGAAGATTCTTTCGACGAGGGGGAGAGGAAACAAACACCGCCGCAGGCTTCAATCCGCACGGTGACCTCAAACCAACGCGCGCCTCCCGCTTCGACAACCACGGCGCGTACGGGTACATCGCTTGCCAGCGGCGCCGCGGCCGCGCCGTCCCGGGCGCCGCAATCGTCCGCGCTCGCGCTGCCGCGCGCGCCGGCGCCGACGCCTGCTCAACCGGCGGCCGCGCAAGGCACCGGCGCTGCTGTCACCAGTGTCACCACCGCCGCCGCGGACGCGACCGCGAAGAAGCTGCGACCCGTGTGTGCGTATTGTCGAAGGTTCGGACACTCCAAAGACCAGTGCCGTAAGCTCATGAACTCAGGTGAGTCCACGTCTAAGAATAACTCTGCAAATAGTGCAAATGTGCTATCTAACAGTGAAACAAGTGATATTAGCTTTTACAGTGTCGATTTCAACCCGTGCAATATCACGTCGAAAGATAGATCACAAAATCCCGATTTTGCTATGAGTGACACATGCAGCAATTTGAGCCCTATTTCGTATAATAATAAAGTCGAAAGTGGCACTATTCATAATTCTTATGAATACGATGGGCCAAGTGGTAACAAGATTCCTGCATGTAACACTACAACTATAGGCGAGAAATGTGTACATTGTTTGGTACCTATAGCTTTTAAAAATATTACGTGTGCTAATCATTCTTTGCAAACGACTAAACCTCATTCATGTAACGAACAATTTCGCAGCCGCGGACCGCTTAGTTCTATTATAGTTCCGATGTGTTCTAGTAATAATTCAATAATTTCAAGTGAAGACGCGCGAAAAGATTCGATGATGGATAGTCGTGAACAAAACGAGCCTAATATAACAAACGGTCCTAACCCACTTTTGTGCGTATGTAATAATAATCGTTCCTGTAATAATAATAATGAATACTCGTCGTTCGCGTCAAAGTGCATTAACCCTTCAAATGGCAGGGGCGTTACGGAAGTTGATATGTTTTTTGACGCGGACTGTAGTAAAATTTCTGACGATGAGTTGTTAAATCTGTACATGACTTATGTTGATGGGGATTGCGAGACAGTGAGTCGAACGACAAGGCCGATTTTTAATATAGAGATTTTAGGCGTGAAAGGCACTGGTTTGGTAGACACGGGAGCGAGGCGGTGCGTCGCGGGACACACGCTATATGATATTCTCTTGCGTCAGAACCATCCGCTTCGCATGATAACGCGCAACATTAAGCTTGCTGATGGGGTGTCGTGTACAATGGAAGTACTAGTTACCGTATTAGAGGTGCGATTAGAACAGGAAATCGTTAAAATTCCATTCATAATTTTCCCTTACGCGACTAATAATGAAACGTTGTTAGGCATCGATTTTCTTACTGCTGCCGGGGTAGATATTGATTTCCTCGAGTTGGTATGGTGTTTTAGCAGGAACCGCACGGTTCAGTATAAACTGTGTTTCGAGCCTACTTCGCCCAGTGTAACCTGTGCTGCCACAAACGTCCTACGGGCTGACGAGGGAAGTCATCTTACACCAGCTGAGCGTCAAGCGCTCGCTGGCGTTCTTACTAGGCACGCACACGTCTTCACACCAGGGGGAGCTCCGACCCCTTACGCTGAGCATCGGATAGAAACAGGTGAGCATCCTCCTATAGCAGTACCACCTTATCGACTCAATCCAGCCAAGAAGGAGTTGATGAAGAAGGAGATTGATAAGATGTTAAAAGACGATATCATTGAAGAATGCGAGTCAGCTTGGAGTTCACCAGCTCTGATGGTGCCGAAGGCGAATGGTGAGATCCGGTTCTGTGTGGACTACCGTCGTTTGAATGCAATTACCAAATCCGATACCTACCCGATGCCACGCATCGATGACTTGTTGCAGAATACGAAGCGAGATTGCTACATGAGCACCCTTGACCTTCGTTCATCGTACTGGCAGGTAATGTTAAGGGAGGCGGACAGGGACAAAAGCTCATTTGTGTGTCCTTTAGGTACCTTCCGCTTTAAGCGTATGCCATTTGGCCTGAAAAATGCCCCGGCGACGTTCCAACGGCTGATCGACCGCTTACGTTCCTGCTCAGCATTAAAAGACGTAACTGTCTTAGCTTACCTAGACGACCTTCTAGTGATCTCGGAAGGTTATCAACGTCACTTACAAGACCTCGAGGCAGTTTTCAAACGTTTGGCCGAGTTCAACCTCCATGTCAACAGGGAGAAGTGCGCTTTCGCGCGTGAAAGCGTTAGGTACCTCGGCCACGTCATAACGCAACAAGGCGTCTCCACCGATCCTGATAAGGTGAGTGCTGTACTCGAGATGAAGGAACCAGGTACTTTGAAGCATCTGCGAACCTTTCTACAAACGTGCTCGTGGTTTAGGAAGTTTATACCAAACTTCTCTAAGGTTTCCGAACCACTGACACGCCTAACTAGGAAAAATCAAGTCTGGATCTGGGGATCAGAGCAGACTCAAGCATTCTTTGAGCTGAAGCGCCTTCTGACCACAGCTCCAATTTTGGTTCAAGCCGACTTCAGTCGTCCTTTTATTCTTAGGACAGATTCGAGCAACTACGCCCTGGGAGCGGTCTTACTACAAGGCGACGGGAACGAAGAGCGACCTATAGAGTACGCCAGTCGACTTCTTAACGCAGCGGAGCGGAACTACTCCACTACGGAAAGGGAAGCTCTCGCAGTGGTGTGGGCGTTAGAGCGTTTTCGACCCTACCTGGACGGCCAGCCGGTCGTCATTGGCAGTGACCACCAGCCCCTCCGTTGGCTGCTGTCACTGAAATCACCAGCAGGGAGGTTGGTACGTTGGGCCCTTAGACTCCAGGCCTTTGATATCCGTTTCGAATACACTCCGGGGAAGGCGAACGTGGTAGCCGACACGCTGAGTAGGCCAGTCTGCTCCGGGGACTCCCGTGAGCACTGCGGAATCTGCTCAGTCGTGGTCGACCTACCAACGAAGAACCCAGCAGAGTTGAGGCGCGAACAGCTCGCTGACCCCGAGGTGGATAAGATTATCAAAGAAATCGAGGGTTCCGACGAGGTGGCATCTCGACGATGGACGGAGCGCGGTTACCTAATGGAACAAGGGGTACTATACAGGTACAACCCCGATTCAGATAGTGAAACACCACAGCTCGTGATACCCAGTAGTCTCAGACCGGAGATTATGAAGGAATGCCACGACTCGCCGGTAGCCGGACACCCTGGCGTCGATCGTACGTATCAAAAGATTGCCCAGCTGTACTACTTTACAGGTATGCGGAGAATAATCACTGATTATGTCAAAGCCTGCATACACTGTCAACGCTACAAAGCCACAAATAGCAAGCCTCCAGGTCTTCTGCAGACACCGCTCATGAACCAGCGCAATGAAGTGCTGGCCATGGATTTATTCGGTCCTTTGCCACCAGGAGACCAGGGGGAGAGGTGGATTTTCCTCGTCGAGGACACTGCTACCCGGTGGACAGAGCTATACGCACTCAAGGACGCCACCGCTGAAGCTTGTGCGGTGATTCTCGTCGAAGAGTACTTTATGCGTTTTGGTCTACCACGTAGAGTCATTTCCGACAATGGTGTCCAGTTCGTATCCGCAGTTATGCGTCAGTGCATGGCAGCTCTAGGGATAAAACAGAATCTCGCCCCGTTATACCACCCAGAAGCCAACCCTGCGGAACGCAAAAATCGAGACATGAAAGCGATGTTAGCACAGCTCGTGGAAGAAGACCACACCTCTTGGCCACGGAAGTTACCGGTGATTCGGTTCGCCTTGAACAGTGCAAGATGCCGCACCACAGGTAAATCACCCGCTTATTTAACTTTCGGGAGGGAAATGCGGTCACCCACAGAGGTCATCCATGACCTACGTGCCATCTTGGATAAAGATAACTTTGTCCCACAGATAACTCCGTATCTCCGATCATTTTTAAACTCCTTATCAGGTATTAGGGAACGTGTGGAGGTCCAACAGGATAAAGCAAAGCAGTATGCCGATGCGTCGCGCCGACCTTCAGATGAATTTGAGGTAGGTGACTTAGTCCTCCTTAAGTCGCATCTGCTGAGTAATACATCGAAGGATGTAACTGCTAAGTTTCTCCCACGTCGCGATGGACCGTACGTCATAACAGAGAAGGTTAGCCCTACGACGTACACAATCGCTAGCACCGACCAACCAGATATTTCTCTCGGTAGATACCACACTCAGGACCTTACCCGTTACCAAGGTAACGATGGCGATACCCCACGACCTGTTATTCCTAAGAGGAATCGCGGACGTCCAGCTAAGGCTGATAGGAATGATAGGGTACTAGTCCAGGAGCGGGGGCGTTCTCCAGGACTAGAGGGGGAGCATATAGCAAACCCCGTAATTAAATTACCCGCGCGTGCCTCTCGTGGACAACTCCCGGCGCGATATACGGAGTAGAGCGGAAGCTATGGCCATCCGTCTCGCTCAAACGTTAAGACGTAGTATTGCCGTCCCGCTCCCGCGTAACAGGATGGCGAGCGCGTTCTGTCTTGTGGCTCGACACACGTCTCACACGCGCTCTCGAAGACTTTTGTTTATTTTGGTTAATGAATAACTGTAGATTAAGTTTAGTGATTATTGGGTTTGAATCCCAAACTGTGTGCATAAAAGAACTGGCTAGTGTACGGATTCTGTTGTTGTGACTGAATAGATTGACTATATAACCTACACGGCCGTGTTATTTTATCACCCCTGAGATAACCCTCTCATATACTAGTAATCTTTGTAAATAATATAAAACTCACTTCAAAGGAAAATCACCCATGTTTTTCTGAGAGACTTACTGGCGTGATGTCTTGTGGGAATCATAATTTGTATTCCGGTCCACTACCTTAACTGGCTTTAGCGGCGTCCTCTTCTAATCTATTCGAACTTTGCCCTTATATGTTATGACGACAAAATAAAAGTCAATATTATTGGGAGATATCCAATAATATCTCAAACATAACTAGGCATTCGCAATTTCCGGTACCTATTCATATAACTTTTGGTTTATCTTTGAGCCAATTAGTTTTCGTATTGGATTGCACTTTGGGTGAGGAATAGTAAATAAATCAAACTTCGGAAATCACGAAACGGCTTTCAGTTCATTTTTAAGTACATAGCAGCTAGGCTCATGGGTGCCTGTTTGAACGTGAACATGTAGGGATACAATATATGTACGTACAAGAATTTTTATTTAAGGCTTTGCTATATTTTTAAATGATGACAAGCACAGGCCATTAAACACCGGTACAATTGCACAAATCCACACTCGTAGCAAAAAAAATACCTACGAATATTATAATTATCCAATTTAAACACCGTGCAACTCCATGGATGTTCGAAAATTTTAAAAATCGGTACGATTTTTTAGGGAAGCTTACTAAATAATTCCAAAGCCATTAGCGGAAAAAATCCTTTAAAACCCGCTGTGCTTTTTTAATGGTTCCAAGGATTTACGGTTAACACCATGCCGATGGCGAGTGGAAAGCAAAGTTTAGTAGAGAATTATCTGTAATCTGTATTCCTATTTTCTGCTCGTGTTTTTTTCTTTTGTCGTTGTTTATCATTTCTGTTTGTTAGAAAGAGACAAAATTTAACAAAGGTTTGTCGGAAGTCGATAAGTTTTATTAATTATGGTTTTATGAATAAGGGGGTTATTATCGCTAGTGAAGTTAATAAAATCTATGCTCATATTTTAATCTTGAGAATCCATATCCATACTAATATTATAAATGCGAAAGTGTGTCTGAACCGCTGCACCGATTTAGACAAAATTTGGTATGGAGATAGTTTGTGGCCTGAGAATGGATAATTTTTATTCATAATTATCATCTAGTCCCTGGTGTTCACTTAATTATACGGCAAATGATGATGATGGAATTTCCTTTTGCAGAGTTGCTCCTTTTGACTCACAGATTGATTTACGAAGGGGAGCCAATCGAATTTTTGATGCAAAATGTTGACTTAAGGGGGGGTGCTCCCCGAAATCTGTAAAAAATAAAGTTTTGCTATGTGGTCAAGTTTGGTATCATTTTCGTGTAACTCAAGGATGCTAAATTCGTTTCTGATGTTTAATTTATACGGTTTCATATAAATAATTTGAAAAAAATGAAAAATTTCAATTTTATTTTTTTCCAAATAAAAGCCGATATTTTTCTTATTTTTATATATACACAAAAAATTAAAATTTCATGAAAAAGCCCTACTATTCCTCGTTATAAAAAGTATACATGGCATATTTATGTCTAACCCCCCCTTAAGTCAAAATTTTGCATTTAAAATCCGGTTGGCTCCCCTTCCTAAATCAATATGTGAGTCAAAAGGAGCAACTCTGCAAAAGGAAATTCCATCATCATCATTTGCCGTAGGTTTATCACACATTTTTGTCGTGAGCGCCACGGACTAATCATCCCACGCAGACGAAGTCGCGGGCCGAAGCTAATAATATATAGTCGTCTCGTTTCACGTTTTGAAAAGTTATAAAACTAATGGGTTGCAGGAGGAAGTCATTCCACTTACACTGTCACCTTCTACCGAATTCCAATGGTTTTTAGATGTAAAACTGATTAGTTTTTCAGACACATCAACACGTTTGTATCGAATGGAGCTTTTAAGTAGCTAAACGCCGCGGGAATTGAGATCGAAACGTGAGAGTTTGTTTGAGAAGGAGATCCGATCAGCCAGGCTTAGGTTCGCTGATAAAAGAATATCTATAGGATTATGTAACGTTGTAAGTATAACCAAAAAATAAATTGTAGCTGCGAAAGGGTGTGCACATAAATGGAAAGGTGCTACCTATTGAATATCCTGAGATTCCCGAAAGATGTTCATTGTATGCAAGTAAAGCTTTTCCCATTAAAAAAAACATATTTGGTTCTACCTGGAACTGGAATGGAACTTGAGTAGACGGGGTCAGACATTCGGATGGGATACAAATATAAATACAATTACAAATAATTTATTGAGAAAAGTATAGTACAGGTTGTTCTTAAAGACTAAGAATTTATAGAGACAAGTGGTTTAAAAATGCCTGAACTAGGATTCCCTGTGTGGCAGCGAAGGACAATATTAATTTTTAATTATTCTCTTAAATTATAAATTAGATATAAGTAGTACACAATATACTTAAGTCTAATCACCTTAACAAAGAAGTAGGTTCTTTAGTATTTAATATCAAAGTACAGTAGGGTTATAGTAGTCTACTAACATTAAGTTATTACAGAAATACCTACAGAAATTTGATATCGTTAATGGTTTAAGGATGACTCACGTTAGACCGGGCCGTGTCCGGGCCGGAGCTTCCGGCGCATCGTTTTCTATGGTAGTATAGCATTTTAAAAGTACATAGCTAATAAAAGAGTAGCGCCAGATTACATTTTAACTGTAGCATTCGCTGAAAGACTTTAAATGAGCGAAACTCTGATATGATCGAAAATATTTGTGATTTATTATTAACCTTCAAACATAATAAATCGTAAAAACTTGATGAAAAATATAATTATTTATGTGGATTGTGGGATCATTATAGTAATATTACAGACACCTTTAACTAAAATTAAAAAAGAATAACATGAGTTACCTTGCTTTAAAAATATTCTAGGCAAAGTTTCATAAATATAAGTTGTTGATTGTGGAAATGAATATTTTATGGGTGTCAATTCACTTAACTAAAGAAAGCATTATTTAGCAAAATGTACCTGAACAAACTATATGTATTTGTTCAGATATATTTTGCTAAATAGTAAATGCTGATTCACATCGAGTTCCAAATAACTTCAATAATGCACGTCCATTCTGTGCACTCCACTGTGGCAACGCGAAAAGCGTCTGAAGAGTTTTATACCAACTCTGTTAGAAACTTACGATACGGGCTGTCCATAAATTACGTCATCGATTTTTGACGATTTTTGACAATCATCCAAAAATCATGCTTCGAATGACCCCGTTTCCTCCTATGGTCTAAGAGCTAGCCACGGCAATAGGTATGCAATTTATAGAGCAACGAAATCCCGCTAGTTAGTATGCCATACTATGATTATTAATTAATCCGGGCGCCTGGCAGCTGTCTAGCGGAGGGTGTGGGAGTGGATGGGCAACAAAGTGGTTGTAAAATCAATTGAAGGTGTGCAATTTATAGAGCTCTGTGTTTGGTGTGATATAATAGCGCCTGCAGGAAGTACTCACAATTGCTTTACGCATAGATTGTGAGTCAGGTGCAATTTGCTCGTGATCTGCCTGCAGGCGCACAAGTGATTGTGTATTTTCATCACCTGGCACTACTTTTCCCCCAAATAAAACGCCTGGCATTGTTATATTTGAATTAAATAAATAATTAGCTATTATATCACACCAAACACAGAGCTCTATAAATTGCACACCTTCAATTGATTTTACAACCACTTTGTTGCCCATCCACTCCCACACCCACCGCTAGACAGCTGAGAGGCGCCCGGATTAATAAATAATGATAGTATGGCACACTAACTAGAGGGATTTCGTTACTCTATAAATTGCATACCTATTAGCCATACCTACGTACTCACCGGATCTCCTATTTCTTTTTCGTTTAATTTCGATATATTTTGGTTGGTTTGAAGAGCTCCTACTCCTACTTCTAGGCAGAATAAATACGAAATCAAAACTTGTTCCGAAAAATACGTTACGTTTTCGTTACTCAGAGGGAGATTTTTTAGGACATACAGTGAAATTGCGCTTATATTGAACATAATAAGGAATTCTATCTATCTACCAAATTATAAAGAAATCTGAAGATAATAATTCGACAACGCAATAAAAATGGCCCAAAAGCGAATCCCGAGCGGGTAAGCGATGAAGAGGATACCAATCTCACGGGTGCGTCTTATAATATATACCAACATTTGATATAATGTAATTTTAATATAATTCACAACATATAACACACATTAGGGCTACCAACAAAAAATATATGTTTATAACTTATAACATATAGGGTAGAAATGCTCTAACATACTTCTTATATATTAATACATCATATAAGGTGTGTAATGGCTAATTATTTTTTGTATAACATTCATAAGTTTCATAACTTATAGAAATTATTACAAATAAAGATATTTGAAATATCTTATATATATATATATATATATATATATATATATATATATATATATATATATATATATATATATTATAACACTAGCTGTGCCCGCGGCTCCGCCAGCGTGGAATTCGGTCTGTGTCAGTAAGCGGCTAAATATATAATAAAAATAATAAATTATATTATGCTGTATTTTTTTTTTATTATAACATTTATAATATTTCGTGCATGATAATTTCAGATAAGGATTCTATGTTGTTTTATACTTTTTAAAGCGCGATTTGTAGTAGTCGGGTTTTAGTATTTTTTATGATGGCAAAAAGCGGAAACGTAGTAACCGCCAAAATGCAAACTTTACACCGGAGCCAAAAAAATATTTTGTTTTTCGAAAAAAAAATCATAACTTCTTTGTTAACTAACAAAATTACTTCAGATTTGGAATACATTTATAAATTTTGCAGTTCTTTCTTGTCTCGTACTCAAAATACCATAAAAAATACTGGTATGACTTTTAGCGGCGCTTACTATAATGGCACTTTTATTTTCGTTACGCGGAAACACTGTAAGTGAAACAGGCAAATGTATGGAAACCGCCAGACTAGTAAAAAATCTCAAACGCATAAGAGCTGTAAGCGGTTAACTATGTTTTTTTACGTCCCATTATATTTAGTGCAAACGCCATTTAATTCGTTATCAATAAAACTGAAATGTATTAACCGACAACCGCCGAAAAAAACAGTAAAATTAAAAAGACTTCAGTATAGATTGGCTTTCATTCACACATACTTTAAAAAAGGTCACTTGAATTTTCATAGTGTTTTTTTTTTTGATAAAAAAGAACTTTAATAACAAACACTGACCGTGTAAGACCTAATACGACAAGTAATCAACAATATCTCACAACAAAAAATATTATAACACAACGTTATTGTAACAAATCTTTTTTTTGTCTTCGTATATGAAAAAAATGCTTTAAAGCTAATGGACACAAACTAACTGTACCTAATTAAATAATACAATATTGATAATCGATAAATTATGACATACATTATCGGTTAGGTATCTAATACCTATAGGTAGTCTAAAAAATCTAGATAGTTACAAACCATACACAAAACCTAACTTAAGTAAATTATCATAAATCTTAGGTGCTATAATATATTTCTAGAATGGTAGAATTTTTTTTAATTTTGTACATTACGAACATAAACGTGTAAAACACAAACTTCTTGCAAGTAAAATAAAATATTCGTTTACGTATTAAATACTGTCTTGCTTGTCGAGTTAGAGAACATTAAAGACTAGAAATATCAATATAATGTAATTATTATCTTAACTTACCTTCAAAACAACACTTTAACTACGATAATTATTCTCGCTCCGCACGCATAAACTTAAACTACGCACTACCACTCACTCAGGTGATCGCCAGCCAACTGATTCGTGCGCTGTAAGCGGCTAGCGAGACCGACGCCCGCGCATTTTTAAATGGCGGTAGCCTATAGTTATACCTATCTTGCACTCTATTTAAATAGGCGTAAGTGGCGTTAGTTTGTAAAATGATCAACGATTGAAATGTTGTAATCACCATTCATAGATTATTTATTATACGTTAAATGCTGTAAGTGCAATCTTCTTTTTAGTACTATATGCAAAAACGCTGTATCCGCCATAGTACACCATTTCGGTAGCGCTGTAACCACCACAGTCTTTTAATTTTGCAAAACCGGAATAAAATAAAAATTTGCCATTTTTTTGGTGTTTACAGCATTTCGATTAAGGAATGATCAAAAAATACATTCGTTTTCCTACGCTGTCCAGTTTTTTCTAATCATCGTAGAGCCATGGGACCCAGACCATTCGACGCAGAAAAATTCGCTGATTCCGAATATGCAATAAAAATATTTGGTCAGGTGGCGGTTACTACTTTTCCGCTTTTTGCCATCGATGTACTTAATTAATTTTGGGGTGATGATTTCGTTACTAACTATTTGAAGTCACTTTATGTTACTTTTGCGAGGGCGTCGTGAGTACAGAATGCACGCAGAGCGCCGCATAATTACGAGTATATCGGGCTACGGCTACGCCCGACTCCTTTGGAACGCCTATAGCGCGCCACGAACGTCGCGCTACGCCCGACGCTTTGAGTATGAGGGCACTGAAGGCGTCTTGGTAAGCGTACAGTCGACGTCAAAGATATGTTTACACTTTTGCGCCTTACTCCTTTGTAATAAGTCAAAAATGTAAACATATCTTTGACGTCGACTGTACAGCGTGTCACGTACGTGGTGCTACGCCCGACACTTTTAGTATGAGAGAGTCGAAGGCGCCTGGCTTTGGACCGAGTGCAGCGCGCCACGTACGTCGGGCTACGTCCGACTCTTTTAGTACGAGTATGAGGGCGCCGAAGGCGCCCGGCTTTGGAAAGCGTACGTCAGGCTACGCCTGATGATTTTAGTATGAGCGGCTTTATACCGTGTGCAGTGCGCCACGTAAGTACGTCTGGCTATGCCCGACTCTTTTAGTATGAGGGCGCCGAAGGCGCCCGGTTTTGGTACGCGTACAGCGCGCCTCGTACGTCGGACTACGCCCGACGCTTTGAATATCGGCTTTGGTAAGCGTACAGCGTGTCACGTACGTCTCTTTTAGTATGAGAAAGTCGAAGTCGCCTAGCTTTGGACCGGTGCAACGCGCCACATACGTCGGGCTACGCCCGACTCTTTTGGTGTGAGGGCGCCGAAGGCCCCCGGCTTTGGAACGCGTACAGCGTGTCACGTACGTCGGTCTACGCCCGACTCTTTTAGGATGAGGGCGCCGAAGGCGCCCGGCTTTGGAACGCGTACAGCGCGCCACATACATTGGGCTACGCCTGACTCTTTTAGTATGCATATATATTATTAATCGGCTTTCACAGCCCTTCATTTTGGTACCCTTTTCGATAGGTTTGCACGATATTTTTTTCTAAAGGTTGCGTAATATGGCGTCTTAAGTCCGCCATATTGTTTTTATAGTGATTCTAATGATGTATCGTACGTCTAAATCGGTTAAGGCATTCAGAAGTTAAGGTGGAATAAAGAAACTCACATAAATAAATATACCTACATATTTTTTTTTTTTTATAATAACGGTACAGCTATCATGACAGTTACCCAATGCGATAGTGTAGAAAATATTTACCTAGGACTTAATACTATTATTTCAAAGAATTACATATAACATAATACAAACAAAGTGATTTTATTGAAGTCATTCTCAGAACAATGGAACACATCAATCCGGGTAGCAACTCGATTGAGCGTGCGCAGAGCTCTCGTCCACGGCGCCTCACGCAGCAGGCCGGTGCGCGCGCGCGGCTCCGCCAGCAGCGGCGGTCGGCGTCGGCGCCACACATACCGCGGGGGCGCGCACAGGCTCACCGTGGCCAGTACCCCCGGGTTGCTGATTCTACCGCGCAATAATATAAATATATAGGATGCTAGAGCAAGCTCCCTCCTAACCTCCAACTGGTTATACCCTACCATTCCCAGTATAAATAGAGTTGGGTACATAAGGGGGTAAAACGGGTAAACACCATAACATTTCAGGTACAAAATCCTCACAAATTTATTTTGTACTCGCTCCAGCATTAATTTGTATTTGGATTCGTGCGGGCTCCAGATACTAGCGTTCATCTCGAGGTGGCTTTTTACGAGAGCCTCGTACAATGCACGTATGGCGACTATATTTGAAAAACCTTGTGCCTGCCTCATGACATAGACATATTTAGTGATTCTATACAAAATTTAAAGCACAGAATGCTCAAACAAACTTTTAATAAGTAATGTTTATAGTAGTTATAGTATTTCATGCATGTCTTAATTACTTAACCTATTAATGTATAGTTATAGTTTGTAAAGTAGTGTAAAAGCCTCGAACTGTTTGAATGTTGTTGCACACCTGTTATTGGTGCATAAATATTATACGTGTCTACTGTACTTATGTAACTTTACTTGCTTTGTTCATGTACTGTTGGTGTGTCTTATAAAATAAATTAAAATAAAAATGACAAACCCCAAATTTCTGTATGCCCTTTTACAAATCCTAACAACGTGATCTCTGAAGAAAAGGTCAGCTGTGAAGTGCACGCCCAGATCCCGCACCTCCGCAACGCGTTCTATGGCCGCTCCCTCCACAGTGTATCGATGATGTATCGGACTGTGTGACCGATCAAAAGATATTGATGAGCATTTACCAACGTTAAAGGATTTTTTTTTTTTTTGACTCCATTGTACGACTCGATCAACATCATCCTGTAATGCGAGACAGTCCGATACATCTTTGACTTCACGTACCAGTTTTAAGTCGTCAGCAAATAATAAACATTCTGAGTTTCTTACTACACCATTGTCCTGGGAGGTCATTAATGATCAGAACAAAATTCAATGGACCTAAATTACTGCCCTGACTGACTCCTGACCTCGTGTAGTACGGCTTCGACTTGTACCCTGCACAATCTACGTACTGGCGCCTATACCGCATATAGCTGGCGAAAAATGCAAGCGTCCGCGGTGTACACCCCGCGTCTGCCAGCTTCTTCAGTAAGATGTCATTATCTACCGTATCAAATGCTTTTTTAAAATCAAAGTAAGTGACATCTACCTGACCGCCGGCATCCACTACTGGTGTAACCGCGGACATAAGGTGAAGCAGGTTACCAGAAGTGCTGCGTCCCGCGCGGAAACCGTGTTGTGCATCAGACAGCTGGCAGCTGACCTGTTCCTGCAGAGATCGCTGTATGTATATACATATGTATGTAGATACAAACATGAACGCTGAAAACAAACACTCTTTTTTTTGGGCAGGCGTGTTAAAAGATGGCACTGTGCATTGAGGGGCAATTAATTTACTGTCGCTTAATTTTGTTGTATTATTAAATCAACATAATTATTCAATTATATTTGTTGATATCCGTTCCCCCTCTTCTAAACTTAGAGTTAATTTGGCAAAATCCTTCCTCGGTAGCTTATTCATGTGACAACGTATTAAATTCAGCGCCATCTGTTAGTTTACCAGGGTACTCTATAGTGGTAACACATATTTGAAAAAAGTTTGCCCCTCCTTCCTAAGTAGCGCCATAAGATTCAGGGACAAACTTAACTCAATCGAGTGTTGTTGCTACCCCCCCTTTTATGGGTTGAATTTTTATAGCCTATAACCTGGCCGGGGATTTTCTCGACAGATTAGTAAAGTTTGCATCAAAATCGGTTCAGCCGTTTTCACGTGATGTGCGTTCAAATAAACAGACAAACAGATAAACAGACAAAAAATTTAAAAACTGTTGGAACGTGTTCTGTTATCGATTCTAAGTATCCCCAGCCAACTTTTTTTCAAATATCTTCCATGTACAGACTTTCGACCCTTCTTCAGCTTTATTATATGTATGTATGTATAGAAGATTTATAACATAAAATAATTACATGAGAGAAATACCTTCCAAATTATTCCTACATATGATCATACATGTAACAAAGTAAATTAGTATCTTGTGCCGGTTGTTCTATACTAAAGCAGGTCTCCGTTAGGTACGACGACGAGCGAAGCGACTCCTCCTCGCTTCGCTCGTCGTCGTACCTAACGTCGTACCTATGATGCTTATTTTAATGTAATAAGTATGCCGTACGCTATGTAGGTCATTATATAATAATTATGAATGTACCCTCTAGAAGCGGAGAATTAAAAAAAACAACGGGTTGCACTCCGGGAGTGCTGACAGAAGTGAAAACTCAATAACTAGTCCAAAATGTTTGCAGCACTATGTATAATTGACCCATCCTCCTTTCTATTGAAAAACTTTAGTTCCGAAATTGCTGGCCAGTGAACTTAAATTTGTAGCGTTAATTGTTTAAAATTCGAATAGAAATTGTAAAGTTACCAGCAGACCTCGCATCTAAATATATTTGGTAATGATATTTTGAGTTTTATTCACCAGTACTAGAGTCCACTTTTATTAGCGATTTCATCAAGATGTAGCTTTATTGAATTATAATTATTGGAGTGATATAAAGTTAGAATGTAACTGTGAGATCCTAGTATTTCAGCCCGTACAAGATTAGAACATTGAGCTTTATTGCTTAATATAAAAGTCCAGTTTTAAATAATTGACCTGATTATAATACGTTATGACTAAAGTTCTTTGGTGAATAAAAACGAAACAGCAGGGGTTACGCGTTACGCCTTACGCTGTCTCGAGTTTAACATTTTTTCCCCACCTCAAAAAGTGCACAGCGCCGCTAAAGAAGTTTTCACTTCAAAAATGTGTGAAGTATAACGCGTGCGATTAAATTCAGTGTGGAATTCATATTGAGCAGAATCGCGAAAAGGCAAAAACAAGATTGGGTAGAAATAATGACTGTGAAGCATTACGCGCGTGATCAAACTAAGTTGTGTGGAATTCATATTGTGAAGAATCGCGAATAGGAAGAAACAAGAGTGCGTAGAAATAATGACTGTGAAGTATAACGCATGTGATCAAACTCAGCTGTGTGGAATTTATTTAGTGCAGAATCGCGAATAGAAAGAAACAATAATGGCATAAACCTCGTATAATCCCTTGGAAGGAATGAACAATAGAAATATCTAATTTTGTATGAGAGACGAATCAGCTCTAGTTGTAGGTGTAATCTGTGGTTCAACTACCGAGCGAGGAAAATGAGAAACTCATTGGCAATCTACAACTGGCGGTAATGACTAGTCATTCATTGAAAATGTAACAAAATATTCTGTATTAAAAAAATAGTTTCTTTTTTATTTCGTCAACAAAATAAGTTCCTTGTTTCTTAAGTAAATAAGTTACTTCTTTATTATATTTTACTACAACTCCACCATATATTATATGGTGGAGTTGTACTGAAGGT
Source organism: Cydia splendana (assembly GCF_910591565.1). Taxonomy (NCBI): domain Eukaryota; kingdom Metazoa; phylum Arthropoda; class Insecta; order Lepidoptera; family Tortricidae; genus Cydia; species Cydia splendana. The sequence continues at coordinate 12,515,752 of NC_085966.1, read as the reverse complement.
AGTCAATAGTTTTAAGTACCTGGGCCACATCATAACTGATGATCTTTGTGATGACAGTGATATTGAGAGGGAGCGAAGGGCGTTGTCGGTAAGGGCAAATATGCTGGCCCGCAGGTTTGCTAGATGTTCAGTGCAGGTAAAAATATCGCTGTTTAAAGCATACAACCAATCTTTTTACTCTAGCAGCCTGTGGGTTAGGTATACCAAACGAGCCTATAACGCCCTTCGCATACAGTACAACAACGCCTTTAGAATGCTGTTGGGACTGCCTAGATGGTGCAGTGCGTCGAAGATGTTTGCCGAAACGTATACGGACGGGTTCCATGCGATCATGCGGAAAAAGATCTCATCGCTAATAGGACGCGTCCGTGCTAGTCCGAATGGCATTATAAAGTAAAGGTGATTGCGAGCAGATATAATTGTAATATACTGGCACATTGGCTAGATCAGGTCAAGCCTTTAGCGACTTACGTCAAATAGGATGGCCTGTAGGTTTTAAGAATAATTTAATTTATTTTTACTAACATAGTATTTAAGTTAGCTTAAGATTTATTTGTTTTGTAACTAACACGATATGGATGCTTTATCTGAAATAAAGAATTTGAATTTTAATTTGAATTTGAATTTATTGCCTTTATTGCTTATTGCAAACACTTTATGCGATCACTTCGTTTCTATCCGCTGACACAGTCGTTTATGGGTCAATTTTTGAAGAGGGTGTTTTTGACATTGGAAATGTCTTTTCGTTCGCTCCAGTATACGGTCCGATTTCACGAAAAAGTGCGATCCCCTTATATCTCGGAAAGTTGTGAAGATATGATATTAAAAAATAGGCTCAAAAGACGCATAATCACGAGAGCTGTAAGGTGCAAAAATAATTATTCGAGAAAGTCAAAAACAAAAAAAGTTATGGTCGAAATAGTGAAAATAAAAAGGGAGAGGGAGAGGGAGAGGGAGAGGGAGAGGGAGAGGGAGAGGGAGAGGGAGAGGGAGAGGGAGAGGGAGAGGGAGAGGGAGAGGGAGAGGGAGAGGGAGAGGGAGAGGGAGAGGGAGAGGGAGAGGGAGAGGGAGAGGGAGAGGGAGAGGGAGAGGGAGAGGGAGAGGGAGAGGGAGAGGGAGAGGGAGAGGGAGAGGGAGAGGGAGAGGGAGAGGGAGAGGGAGAGGGAGAGGGAGAGAGGAGAGGGAGAGGGAGAGGGAGAGGGAGAGGGAGAGGGAGAGGGAGAGGGAGAGGGAGAGGGAGAGGGAGAGGGAGAGGGAGAGGGAGAGGGAGAGGGAGAGGGAGAGGGAGAGGGAGAGGGAGAGGGAGAGGGAGAGGGAGAGGGAGAGGGAGAGGGAGAGGGAGAGGGAGAGGGAGAGGAGGAGGGAGAGGGAGAGGGAGAGGGAGAGGGAGAGGGAGAGGGAGAGGGAGAGGGAGAGGGAGAGGGAGAGGGAGAGGGAGAGGGAGAGGGAGAGGGAGAGGGAGAGGGAGAGGGAGAGGGAGAGGGAGAGGGAGAGGGAGAGGGAGAGGGAGAGGGAGAGGGAGAGGGAGAGGGAGAGGGAGAGGGGAGAGGGAGAGGGAGAGGGAGAGGGAGAGGGAGAGGGAGAGGGAGAGGGAGAGGGAGAGGGAGAGGGAGAGGGAGAGGGAGAGGGAGAGGGAGAGGGAGAGGGAGAGGGAGAGGGAGAGGGAGAGGGAGAGGGAGAGGGAGAGGGAGAGGGAGAGGGAGAGGGAGAGGGAGAGGGAGAGGGAGAGGGAGAGGGAGAGGGAGAGGGGAGAGGGAGAGGGAGAGGGAGAGGGAGAGGGAGAGGAGAGGGAGAGGGAGAGGGAGAGGGAGAGGGAGAGGGAGAGGGAGAGGGAGAGGGAGAGGGAGAGGGAGAGGGAGAGGGAGAGGGAGAGGGAGAGGGAGAGGGAGAGGGAGAGGGAGAGGGAGAGGGAGAGGGAGAGGGAGAGGGAGAGGGAGAGGGAGAGGGAGAGGGAGAGGGAGAGGGAGAGGGAGAGGGAGAGGGAGAGGGAGAGGGAGAGGGAGAGGGAGAGGGAGAGGGAGAGGGAGAGGGAGAGGGAGAGGGAGAGGGAGAGGGAGAGGGAGAGGGAGAGGGAGAGGGAGAGGGAGAGGGAGAGGGAGAGGGAGAGGGAGAGGGAGAGGGAGAGGGAGAGGGAGAGGGAGAGGGAGAGGGAGAGGGAGAGGGAGAGGGAGAGGGGAGAGGGAGAGGGAGAGGGAGAGGGAGAGGGAGAGGGAGAGGGAGAGGGAGAGGGAGAGGGAGAGGGAGAGGGAGAGGGAGAGGGAGAGGGAGAGGGAGAGGGAGAGGGGAGAGGGAGAGGGAGAGGGAGAGGGAGAGAGAGGGAGAGGGAGAGGGAGAGGGAGAGGGAGAGGGAGAGGGAGAGGGAGAGGGAGAGGGAGAGGGGAGAGGGAGAGGGAGAGGGAGAGGGAGAGGGAGAGGGAGAGGGAGAGGGAGAGGGAGAGGGAGAGGGAGAGGGAGAGGGAGAGGGAGAGGAGAGGGAGAGGGAGAGGGAGAGGGAGAGGGAGAGGGAGAGGGAGAGGGAGAGGGAGAGGGAGAGGGAGAGGGAGAGGGAGAGGGAGAGGGAGAGGGAGAGGGAGAGGGAGAGGGAGAGGGAGAGGGAGAGGGAGAAACACAAAATAAAAACTTATACAGAGAAACATAAAAAAGAAAAAGTACCACGAAATGGTCTCACCTCAGCATGTTGCTGGCGGCTGCTAGCAGATAGCTGATGCTGAACCCTGGCAGTACCTAGTGGAGCTCGGATTTAATACAACATAAACACACGCTGTTTTGGTCATCGGACTCGTCTCGATGAGCACTTAGGAGAGTAGTACCCAAGATAGAGCTGATGCTGAACCCTGGTTGTACCTAGCGGAACTCAGGTTTGGTGCAACATAGGCACACGCTGTTTTGGACACCCGATTCGTCATGATGAGCACATGGTAGAGCATTACCCAAGATAGCTAATGCTGAACCCTGGTAGTACCTATTGGAACTCAGGTTTGGCGCAACATAGACAAACGCTGTTATGGTCATCTCTCGTCGCGTCAAACTGCTGTCAAGAAAATTTCATATCTTGCAACAAATGGGCCGCTGCCGATCACCACTTCTCGAGTTGACTACGGATTTGCCGTGTAATAATTTTCTTGTACTTTGAACATTAATATATCCTGCTTATTAATCGAAAAATGAAATATGTACCTATACTTATGCACCACGGCGACAATTATTCAAACTTGGATACGCGTGTGGAAATTTTGCAATTTGTTTGTTCACATGCGTTATGTCCAGGATACTTGTGTTAGTCTAAGAATAAAATAATTATCATTCAACGTTGTAGTTTTATTTTGTAACTTTTTCCTTATCCAGACTTTCTCGTCGCTCAGCTACAATATTTTTTCGAATTCCGTAGATTCATTTCCAATGTGCTCGATAGTCGTGTGAGGCACGAAATCTGTGAATTTTTCGACATTTGTATGGCAATTTTTTTATTTTTGAAAAATCTGATTTATAATCATCGTTTTAGAAAGGGCTCTTAACAACAAAAAATATACTGTACGAGGCACCTCTGTACTTTTTATAGTTAGCTAGATATGGACTTGTAAAGATCGACATTTGTATGGCACTATTTAGCCATTTGTAAGGCGCTTTTGACATGTGTAAGGCATTTTTTCGACATTGTATGGCAGTATCAACATGTATATGCCACTATTTATTATTTTTGTTGCATTTATAAGACCCTGACGACATTTGTATGGCACCTTCTCGACATCTGTATGACACTGTGTCGACATTTGTATGCCACAATCGACATTTTACGGTCAAAATAGCCGTATAAATGTCGCCATACAAATGTCGCGACATGTCGCCAATAATATTTTTTACCGATATTTCCTACACAATACAACCGATTCACTTATTTATTTTACTATATATTTAAACACTTTATTTGCAAATAATATTATAAAATAAACATTTTTATTTCAATTATGTACCAACGTATTAAGCGTCCATATAAATGTCATTGTAGTCGTACCAAAATATATCAAAAGAGATTCTTACCTGTTTTTAAATAAATTAAACTGTTTCCGCGTCTACATTCGATGTCAATCGATGCCCAACTAACCGCACTATTGCGTCGTAAATTTAATCTAAGTGTTATTCAATAGACAAATAAGATTATAGGGGGTATATTTAAGTCATAACAAAACAGGTGCCGCGCGGGACAGCGATAAAAAGGCTTCCCTTGTTTTATTAAATAACGCATTAATTTATCAATATGATTAAATCAATTTTCTAGAAAATGCTCTTTATAAAAATACAAAGTTGTTTATAATACGTTGCCTAAATCCAAAGTTATGATTTTTTTTATTGCGCTATGCCGCCACTGGGACACGCGAAAAACGGCAAATTTCGCCGTTTTTGGAACTTCAAATGCGATTTTGTCAGAAACAAATACTTAATATTTCAGGTACAGTTGTGCATGATTTTTAAAGCTTATAATACATTGAATGAAAATATATACATACCCAGTCTTTTAGTCTTATGGACTTCGAGTTTTAGCCGTGGGACAGCAAAAAATGCCTATTTGAAAATTGACCCTTATCTCAGCCGGTTGACGTATAAAGCTGAAATAGGTGATATAATAAAATATATAAAATTGAAATTTCGTTATCTGCGTCTTTATCACTCTTGCATATTCGAGCGATAGAGAGGCAGTTAACGAAATTTCGCGGTAGAACCTTCTGATCTATTCCAATGAGACGCATAAAAAGAGTAGCTAATCCTACTTACTTCTTCTGTACTCCGAGTGGCAACATCAAGTGTCCCACAAAATATAAATTGCCACTGAAGACAAATCGTTGCCGTTTTTTGCGTTTAAAAACTTAAATAGGTGTGGTAGGTATGGTTTGCTGGGACATCAGTCAGCCGCGACCACGACCAGTGAAACCTGTGTCGAAACGTCGGTAAATCAAGGTAATTAATAAAATTCTCGTTAGAACCGTCTATAAATGTGAGTTAAGAGGTATGCCTTCTCCCGATAATTAAATTAGATTTTCGCAGATTGCTGTTATATGCTTAGTCAAATTCTAAACAATAATAATAGAGAAATTCTGCGAAAAGGTAAAAATTTAACAAGGGTAGCCAAGATTGTTAAAATCTAAATGGAATAGGGCTAGAAGAATATGAATACGAAATTTAGGAAAGTATGACATTTTTGCAGGTATGTATTATAATTTGATCGCTTTGTTAAATTTTGGAAAAAATATCTTACAAGGAAGCGCGTCAAAATATCTGATAAAATTCTATATAGAGACATGTAAACAAGTATATTTTTCCGTAAGTAGGTACTTCCCAGTGTAGGTAGTCTAGTTATTTTTGCCAGTTGACTGGACTTATTTTCTGACGAAAACCGGAGTATATTGTGTGACTTTATTCACCTCATAGACATTTTTGCCATTATTCATTTGGCTACATTAAATGATAGAATCGATTCACATTCAAAAAATATTTTTTACTTACATTTCGAAGGCAATTTATTACAATACCACTATCTACCCCTTTATTCAACAGAAATGCCATTATTAATCTTTGAGTATCGTTTATTTATGCGGTGAACTACCGGAAATTTTCCACTTTACGTACTTACCTAGGTAATCTTAAATAATGTGTAGCCATTACTTTGAAAAGTTGGTCTGTGTCCCTCCTCCTCGGCAGATATTTACGACAACACTTTTATCTGCTATGCAGAATCCGCTCGCCGGACATTTTCTCACCCATTTGAGTTATGAGCCGCAAAAACAATTGTAATATTTCACTGAATTATAGCCATTTTTCAAAAGTTTCTGCGAAGAAAAGATTTCGAAGATTCTCAATTCTTTGGGGGTTCGATATCTGTGTAACATGACATTATAAAACATAGGTTAAAGTTTATTTCATAATTGGTCTCATATAAACTTAGTCCAGATCTGAATGTCGAGTACATTAGTCAATGAAGACGTAGAACTTTGGTCAGGCGTGTCTCACTCCGCGATTTCGTCGCTTTGCTACAGGTAGCTAAAAGTGCATCCGTTCGGCCCCAATTTTGGGGTTTGCCATAAGCCGCGCGTGGCGCTGTCGCCACCTAGCGGCCATATCTGTGCTGATCGTAACAGACGCGTTTTGTTAGAGAGTGAGTCTTCTGTACTTAGTACTATTATTTATTCTGTGCTTTGGTACGTGGCCTAGCGGTGCGGTGTGATGGCTCCTCTACACGATGGGCCAGCGCCGGCCACTCCAAGGGACGCAGCCATGCGGTAGAATGAGATAGCAATATCACTTGCTCCCTCTAACGCATAAATGCGTCCCTTGGAGTGGCCGGCGCTGGCCCATCGTGTAGAGGAGCCATTAGACTTGAAATACGAAAGGTTGCGGGTTCAAATCCCTAAGTTCAGGAATAAGTTTGGTGAATGAAAGCATCGTGATGAAACCGGACTCATACTGATAAGACCTATTCTCCCCTCCAGGTTGGAACTGTTGCAAGTTGAAAAATCAGTCGATTTCGTAAAAACGTAAAAACTAGTGTCTGCGCCAATTGTTGGTACTAGGTTGCCGAGCGAACCCCAGAATCTCCAAAAGAGCCGTGGCTAAATGCCTAGTCAACGTTAAGCCCGGTTTAAACTGTTCAAGCACTTGCATGCAATATTCGATACATTAATTGCTAACTAGAGAGTACAAATTCATTCGATCGACCGAATACTTCAACGTAACGAAAATCGTATGCAATTTCATGGACCATCTAAATGCCTTTAGAAAGATTAAGGAAGAGAATTTAATTATTTGTTCTTTCGTTTTAAAATGAAGTTTTTTAGTGTTTCATTTAACACTTAAGAATGATTACTTCCATTAACTTGCTCTTATTAAGGCTTTTGTTGTTAACTCGTAAACGTTAACGATAGATGCCACGAATATTCGGCAACTATTCGGTATTCGGCCTATTTGGCCACTTTGCCGAATATTCGGTATTCGGCCGAATGTTGCACATACCTAAAATGAAAAATTACACAAAAAAATAACCAAAAACTAGGTATATTTAATATTTAAAATGTATTCTTGGAAAGTACTTAAATACGAAGCCACGTTTTTGAGCATTCGTTGATTACAAAATATTTTATTTTTATCATGAGTCTGATTTGATTGACTCTAACTAAATTAATTAATTCTGTTCAACATAAAAATATGTCTTAATTAGCAGACGTTGTGCTTTGTTGGCGAACAGTTTTCATAATAAAATTGTGACTCAAAATGTTCGCATGTCATGCCGAATAATCGATATTCGGCCGAGAGAGGGGCCGAATATTCGGTATTCGGTATTCGGCCAAATTCACTATTCGAGGCATCTTTAAATTTATCAATGATTCATAAAATTTTTGAACAAACCCCGGTTTTATCACCTCCTGCGTTCAGCACTCCGATGAAACATAAATTTAGAAATACCCATCATTAACTTTCTGTTTGTCATAAACTTCGATTGACAGTGGATATTAACCCTTTCGTCCGTAGCGGCAACATACTTGCTATCATACTTTACAATAAGAATTACGTTTCGAAATTGAATAACTAATTATAAAAGGAATGTCAAATGGTTAAAGGGTTAAACAACAACAAAGTCTTTAATGAAGAATTTTAAGCGCACGTGGGCTACGCCTACGCGCCCTGTTCAGTAGGATAATTTTGCCAGGTTAAGGTCGGAAGATCAAATTTATATTAACGATTTCAGTCAATATCAAAAGTGTGCTCGCAAAGCATGACGTTGTATGGTGGTTGGTCTTAGTAAAGTGATAGGTAGCTGGACTTTTCAAATAGACACAACGGATTAAAGGGTGTTGACCAAAGAATGTATAACGCGTTTCAAGATTAATTCTTCATTAGCTGCACACTTCCACGTTCCTTTACTGCTTAATAAACTGTCTATATTACACTTTAAACAACATGAATGATGAAAAATAAATAAAAAATCGCTCGAGACGCCTATCCCATTTTGAAGCTCAACCGTAAAAAACCTGAATAATTACGGAAGAAAATTGGTTTTGACGGTTTTGATATTCGATTCGAGTGATATTTGATGTTTAAATAATTAGGGTTCCGTAAGGTAAACGTACTAGGGCTCGACATGCTAATGCCCAACAGATGACACCTTGCTGTCACCTCTATTGACAATGACTTAAGTTTCAAGATGACATGTACTGGGACCGCGTCGAGCACCAGTACGTTTACCTTACCCAAAGGGTAAAATCAGGACCCTATTACTAAGACTCCACTGTCCGTCTGTCTGTCACCAGACTGTATCTCATGAAACGTCACAGCTAGACAGTTGAAATTTTCACAGGTGATGTATTTTTGTTGCCGCTATCAATCAATCAATCAATAATCATTTATTTCGAATAACAAAGATTCATAATACATGGTTAGTAAAATAACAACAATACTACACTATAACAACAAATACTAAAAGCAGAATAAAATAAATATTTAAATGGGGCTCCCAACAACAAACGTGATTTTTTGGCCGCTTTTTGCGTTATGGTACGGAACTCTTCGTGCGCGAGCCCTACTCGCGCTTGGCCGGTTTTTGCTTTTTTTGCCGTACTTACACATATTGATTTTTTTATCACAGGTCACTAATAATTAGGTCTTGAAGATATATTATTACTACACATCGGTAACTCGTGGCATTTAGGTAGCACTTAAAAGATTAGTTTAGTTAATTTCCTTTTTTTAGTGGTTTCTTTTTCTCGACTCGTATAGGAAGAACATTGTCACATCACTAGTCTGTGCCTGCTACCTAAATGCCACGACTTACCGATGTGTGCTCATCACTAATCTTTTAAGTGCTACCTAAATGCCACGAGTTACTGATGTGTAATTATTACCTACAATACCTTTAACATGGTATTGCTTACCTACTAATTACCTATATCAAGACTGCCGCGTCATTAGTCTGTTAAAGGCCTGTCCAGATGGGGACAATTTACACCAATCTGATTAAATTGTCCGATCAAATCAGGCCGTGCGGACGCAAACGCCAAAATGGCTCGCCGATTATGACCGATATTACATTTAAAATGGGGTGCGGACGCAGAATACCAATTTGCGACTCTAGTATTCGCGTCTGGGGGCATTTTTTTTAATTTAGAACGCTCAAATATCACGAAAGTGGCCAAATTGGCGTTTGCGTCCGCACCACCTGATTGGATCGGACAATTTAATCAGATTGGCGGAAAATTGTTCCCGTCTAGACAGGCTTTTAAGGTGACATTCAGATGTCAACTGCAGCTGCATAACTATTGCGACATTAATGCTGCGGCGTGGTTGCCATTCAGAGATACAGCGGCAACATCAGCGCCACAGCAGTAATGTCGCAACAGTAATGCAGTTGTATAATATAGTTGACATCCGAAAGACACCTTTTTCAGAGAAATCACTATCGATTTTGATATTAGCGTATAGACATTGGTAATACTTATACAGGGTGGAAAGGCACGACGATCCTTTCCGGAAATGGGAGATAGTTTAGCCTAAGCTCTATATTTTCTCCATAGAAACTATGTTAATATGGGCAACCGTTTCTAAATTATGACCTTTTAAACATCCACGCAAAAAACTACTTTGTTCTAACCCTAACAGGTGACAGGGTCAATGAACTTACTTGTAAACAATCAGTATTCGACAGGAAATTATGCTAATTTGTTGCCATCTAACCATTTTTAGGTCTGCTTACAGCACGGTAAGAATCATTGCAGGATTTTCGCTTTCTTAGTGGTTCCACTTGTTCAATACTTGAATGAAATAGTTATGTTATTCCTTAATATTAATAATACTAACCACAACATTGTTTACAACGACAGTTCAAATGGTGACATTGACAACCACTCAAAAGTACGCAATCGTCTTATAAATATCTCTGGTTTCCTTGACTGATAAAAAGGTTTTAGTTTCTTAACACGTTTCACAAAATTATTTTCGAATAATTGGAAACTATTTAAAATAATAAAAAATTACATGTAGGTTGTGTTAGTTGCACCAAATGAACTTGCAAAAATGAAATACTAAGAATAAATCAATAATAAATACTTCTTCAATACCAAACTAACAAACCTTCTTGCGTGGTAGGAAATAGACAAGACGTCTGATGTTTGAAATTAAATTTTCATTGAACTATACTTATTGAATGTCATATTCTTCAAATAAAAATGTTAGATGCTCGTGGCTATTTAAATTTGTGGGGCTGTGTAAAAGATATGGTGTACCAAACCAAACGGAATGTGAAACTGCGGACGAAATGAGACAAAGGCTAATTGGTGCTTTCTGCGGAGGATAAATGACGAAGAGCATACACTATATCGCATGTGCATCGACATACTCGGGTACGGGCTGCGGCGGCGTTGTAATACACGGAGGTACATTTGAACACCGTATGTGAAAAGAAGATAGTATTAAATATTGGAAAAAAGTAATTATCTAAGAAAGTAATAAAATTGTTTGTAATATTTTTGCATGCATTTGATTTATTTGACATTTATGCGTCATTCATACATCATTGCGATACTGTCAACGATCGGAAAAAAGTGTAAAGTCCCGAGCTTTCCCGACGGAGATCCTTAATCTAGCCGTCATGTGCACATGCTATAGGGTTATCACCACAGTTAAAAAGTAGTATTTTTGCAATTTTTATTTTTTACTCAATTAACGATTCTTACCATTACCAATAGTCTCTGTATCACTTAAACGACCTAATACTTCCGGGAAGGATCGTCGTGCCTTTCCACCCTGTATATTATTGATTGATATACAGTGTGTGTCTGACCATGGGGCTTTAAATCCAGGGCTCGATTCTACTCGCTAAACTGAGCTACTTTTACTATGGCACCAACCCCGAAATCCCGAATTTTTTTTGAATTTTTCGTACATTTTGGCTGATCAGATGTCGACGTTTTCTATGGAAAAGCCAAAAAATTTTGCCCGATTTGAGGGTTGCTCCCATAGTAAAAGTAGCTTAGTTTAGCGAGTAAAATCAAGCCCTGGATTTAAAGCCCCATGGTCAGACACACCATGTATATCGAGTGACGAAGCCCAAAAAGACCTGTCCGCCCTCGGAATACCCTCACTGACGTGAAGTGGCGCAGAATAGGGCAGAGTGGCGCTCTCTTGTGTCAGTGGCCAAGATATGTATGATATATTCGTACAAGCGTGCAATATTGTTCATATTATAGGTATAAAATTAAATAAGACCAAAAATTTGTTAAAATATAAAAGTAAAAAAACCAAACAAGTGCGAGTCCGACTCGCCCACCGAGGGTTCCGTACTTTTTAGTATTTGTTGTTATAGCGGCAATAGAAATCTGTGAAAATTTAAACTGCCTAGCTATCACGGTTCATGAGATACAGCCTGGTGACAGACGGACGGACGGACAGCGGAGTCTTAGTAATAGGGTCCCGTTTTTACCCTTCGGGTACGGAACCCTAAAAATTATATTTCTTTAAAAAAAATCGTACCAATTAAGGTTTTTGAACAAAATTAGTACAAAAAATTTAAATAAACTTCTGAACTATTTTTTTCTTTAATAAAACCTGGCAGGTATATTTTACCTGAAGTTTTTGGACGTAAAAAATGTTCTTAGCATCGTATTCATTAGTGTTTAACATTTTCGTGAAAATATTGAATTATTTTGTTATGCAGCTAAATATAAGAGTCACAAAAAGAGTCAGGCACTACTTTATCTTTTCTGTTACTAAAAGTTACGAAAATATATTAGCCAACTAAATGTCGGAGCGCTTCTTGTCCAAATCATTTTCACTACTAGTAATTGTCTTCAGGCCTATTCATAACTTTCGGCAACAACACTCAACTTTTGTTACCTATTGTGTGTGGATGACGCACAAATTTATGACTATTAGCAAAAAAATGTTTAAAACAATGTAATGATACTAATGATACATAAAGTGGGTATTAACTGCAAACTTTAAACTTACCGAAGCTTATTTGCCGCTGCTAAGCACAACATTTTTGACACCAACGCCACTTTAAAAGTCAGATTAGGAGTAACTAGATGTATTTAAATATAATAGTTTTGTAACTTTTTCGCAACCGTAAAACTGATTTAAGGTTAGTGTAAGTTCATCGTCACTGTTTAAAGAGTACACTTCGTGATGTTATGTGTAGTGTTTTTTTAATAAGTTTAAGTTACTGTGGCCGGTCCGGATCCCGCGTTTTGACGGAGAGCGGGCCGCGTGTTAAATGCGGGAATTGGCGGCCGCCTGTTCGCGCATGCTCGCGTACTGCTCAACACAGCAGCTGCACTTCAATGACTACAGTCTTCCTTAGTTTTCTTGTAAAAAAACACTGCTAGTAATTTGGATAGTCAATTTGGATCGGCACTACATTAAGCAATTAAGCATCCTTTAAAGTTTCCGATTGAACGTTGTACTAAATCCGCCTCCATCGGCCATATCCGTGAGTGAAACTTGCCCCAAACATTTTTTGATAGCTTCTTTATGTACCTAAATATATAAGATAGCTTTCGCCAGAAAAAAACATTACTTGCAATGTACGAATAAATCATTAATTATTTCTTTATTATTTTCCATTAAACGTGGGTTACTTTCACCTATGGAGTACCCTAGTATCACACGTGTGATACTAACTCAATTCGGGTCGTAGCTACTCTGTATCAGACGTGTGTTACTACAGATCAATATGGTTCAAATTGATTTGCATCAATTTTTTGTATGATGATCGTTCGACGGGTTAGTTACACAAACAATGATGGCTATGCTGAAAACAAGTGTGTAAGCAAATTTTTGTGACGCGGCGTCCTTGCGAAGAAGGATGCAAACGCCATTGCTCCTAATATATAAGGCAGAGGTTGCCAACGAGAAATATGCGATCTGGGATAATCCTAGTTTATACTGATAATCATTATCTTCTATGTTTGCTCTCTAGGTCTGTTTTGGTAAACTGATACCTAGCTTCATAAGCTATTTATGATGTTGACTAAAGAGTGCTTGGCTACTAAGAGCAGTAGATTCAGATTTTGCAATTTGTAAAAGTTTTGATAGGGTTATGATAAGACCTTGTCGCGACTGATGCGACTCGCAATGCATCTCGCGCGCACCATTAAGTGCGCACAGCAACCTTATGACACGATTTGCATTGCATTTTGCGAGCACCAATAAGCGCGAGCGATCTACATCAAAACTATAACCGATTTTAAATTTTGAATACTTATATCTCCCGCTAATATTACGCAGTTTGCATGTGCAGTCGAGTTCATAAAAATGCATACATTTTTTCACCTTAATAAATTGCAATAAGATAAAATAATGTACCTATAGGTACACTGGCGTTCAAAAGTGCATGGGCGTGTTTCAACCGTAATATTAAAGCATTAATTACGGTCGACATCTGTCCATGCCCTTTTGAACGCCACTGTACATATTTATGAACTGGGCTGTACCTAATTCGGGTGTCATCATAAATTGTGCGATGAGCACGAGGAGTAAGTATAAATATATTTTGTTCCAGTTCCAGAGTTATAGATGTTTTTGTGTTATTGGCATTAGTTACTCTGGAACTTGGTCAATTTGTTTAAGGACTTCCCGGAATATAATACGGAAACTCTTTTAATAGGTACTTACAACTTTTTCGTTGCTTTGAAAAAAACCCGTAAAGTTCTCGGTATCTCCATACCTATCAAATTTTCTGAAACTTCAGTGTTGACAGGTTTATTGAAGTAAGTAATATCAGCAAAATACTTTGCCTTTGAAGTTAGAAAGATTTCACGAGTAAAATGAAAAGTTGTATTACCGTTTCCGGTTTGATATTTTCGGGAATGATCCACATTCCAATTCCACCTGGTGTATATGTGAATGCCTTATACGGGACGTGCCACGAATAAATTGATGTGAATAAGTCGGTAAATGTAAATCTTATTTCGTAATAATTTGGTTTTAGGATAGGTACTCCTAATGATCTATCCTAATGATCGGCACTGTAGTCATTGACACCCATTTATAGGGCTCGTTGGGCTAGCTGACACTAGAAATCCTTGCTGTCACGCATTGTAGGTATGTCTGTGTTTCTGTCGGTGCACCGCTTAGTCAGTCAGTGATCGTTAAGTGCTAACAAGGTGCAAATTAGCATGGGTATATAGTTATTTCCTCTTAATAGTCTTTAAGTATTCATTCTTAAATATGGTAAACCGAGAAGCAATAAAGATAGGTGAAGAGTTTTACATATAAAGCTTCTACTCGCTCCATGTTCTTTGTATAACATTTTTTTTAGTGACGAAAACTAGTACCAGACATATGTACGCTTTAAATGAGTGTAACTTTGTACGCTAGCGGCAATTTGACGACAGATTCTTGTAACTCTTAAGATTATTTATTTTTATTTATTGATTTAAATGTGTGTCCCTCTGCTGGGCAAAGGCCTCCCTTCTCCTCCTCCCTTTCTACGTATCCCGGTCTTGACCCGTCTCCCACCAGTTCCTGTTAAAGGCGTCGAGGTCATCTCGCCAACGCCGCGCCGTCGAGGTTTGCCGCGACCTCGGGTTCGATTTTGTGGGGCCCAATTAGTCGTTGATTTAGCCAACCAGTCATCTGACAAGTATTTACTCAAGGCACTCTTAAGTAGGCTATTATATTACATAGCCTGATAAAGAGGCTCTTTCATTTATTTCGCAGAATCTTAGTTAATTTAATAGAATGCTTGCTTTCAAGAAACTACGGTATTTATTATATTATTCCTTGAAAAACCCTGTCTGGAAGAAACATTCAATATGTATTTAGTTATTTACAACTAAAACTAGTGTAGTGGCAGCGTGATCGCAGCATAGGTAAAGATTTTAAATCAACAAACCATTGGGAAAACATCGGCAGATTTGACAGATTTATTATGCCGTTTTACCGCGACAATTAATTTTTCCTTTGTCTCACAATCATGTTAGGTAGGTAGAGTTAGAGCAGCGCTCTAGCTCTGCAGCGATTTTGATAGCCCACGCAGTGCAAGTGTTATTTTATACGTCATAAGTTCATAGAAGTTTGACGTTTAAAATTACACTTGCACTGCGTGGGCTATCATAATAGCTGCAGACTTTTCTTGGTCTAACTCTACATTCGATTGTAGACGAAATGTTTCACACATCAAATATTTAAGAAACAAAGTCACATGAAATAAAAAGTGCCAGCCTTCGACGAGCAGAGGCGAGTTGGAAGTTGGAACTCGACGCCAAGCATAGTGAGGTAAAATAAACTATTTTTTTTTCGGAGGGGTGCTGAACTGCAGTGAGTGTGACATTCCCTGCAAAAATAGGCTACGTCAGCCACATGAGAGCTCCCTCTCGTCGCTCTCACTAGCCAGTAGATACAAATACAATCCCCATGGCCGAAACCGGCCAACACAGGATGATGATGATGATGATGAAGTAACAAAGTGCTTTCAATATTAAAATTCATGCTTAGTCACTACCGCGCGCAAAACCAGTGTAAGTCTGATCGACTATTATGCATTTGTATCGTAACGTAACACCTATATTTTAAGATTTCTCGTTTTTAACAGATGATTATTCTTCTCTTCGTAACAGATTTTGTGTAAGAATAGCTGTCGGACGGTTAAAACTTGAGCTTGGGCGTAAAGATCAGAGGTTGGAAACCGATAGGATTTTTTGAGCATCACTTTGTACAGAGCGTTGGGCCCTTTCGATTAATTACGAATTAATGAATTACGTGTTAAAAAATTGTCTCATCTCTATTGTCATATTGATTTGATTTCTTTTCGATTAGGTATCATCACTATCACTACACCTTATAAAACAAAGTCCCCCGCCGCGTCTGTCTTTTTGTGTGTTTGTATGTTCGCGATAAACTCAAATACTACTGAACGAATTTATCATGCGGTTTTCACCTATCAATAGAGTGATTCTTGAGGAAGGTTTAGGTGTATAATTTGTTTACCCGTGCGAAGCCAGGGCGAGTCGCTAGTACTCAATATAATAGAAGACAAATCAATGATGTAAAATTGTAAAGTTTACCAAAACAATAAATAAGGTAAGTACCCCTATTAACGAGGGGGTTAAGCAACTTTTACAAAGACAGCCAAAAATGAAACATAAGCTGGCTCTGTATGAACAAAGACATATTTTTTTATGATAGTTTGTATACCTATCCAAATTTATATTCCATTCATTTTTGGACTTGTTTTGGCCAATTATATAGAAAAAAATATTATTAAAACCAAAACGTCGAAATCGCCTATTACCGTGGTAATTGATAATTTTTGTTACCCAAATACCGCGGATAAGGGTTCCTATTTACGAGGGTAGATAAACCCATCGCATTTTTAGTTCCTTATTTATTACCTACTTATTTTTATTTGACAATAGTAGTTAAATAAATAGTAGGTATTATATTTAATCTAATTTCCAATCATTAGATTCCATTAATTTTTTTTTTTTTTTTACTTTAAAGTAACATAAGAGGATTTTTAGTAAAACATAATAATGAAAATTTATTCCTTTGAGCCTACACCTACTAACTACACTTAGATAATATATATGTGGTCGTATCAAAAGTACATGCTGTACCTATACGAGTATCTACATAAAATTAATAAATTATAGACCGACAAGAAATTGTAGGCATTAAAAAGTCGGTCTATGACATCTTACACAGACCGACATAGCCCCAAACTATGCAAAGCTTGTACTATGGATACTAGGCGACGATATACATACTTATATAGATAAATACGTACTTATATACATAGAAAACACCCATGACTTAGGAAAAAATGTCTGTGTTCAACACACAAATAAATGCCCATCAACATCCAATGATACAAGATATGGGAAATCAAATATTAAAATAAATTAATATTGTATGTTTGTGTATTATGTGTTCTAATTAAAATAATACAATAGGTTTTATGATAATTATATTATGAATGCTGATGCCAAAAGAGTCCTGATAGTTCAGAAGAGAGCAATTCGTACACTTGCTGGAGTAAAACAGAGACACCCATGTAAAGAACTTTTTATTTCGGAACGCATAATGACTCACTACTCACAACACCTGTTTGACTTAATAATATACGTCAGAAACAATATTGCTCAATTTTCTCGTGTAGATTTTCCAGGTAAACAACTGCGTAACACAGGTCGTCTTAGGATGATAGTTCCTCGTCGCTTGGTGCTTTCAAAAAGGAACCCACGAATCATCGAACCTACTTATTTCGAGCACCTACCTGCCGAGATAAGAAACGAGCAATGCGACGAAATATTCAGGCGTAAATTGAGAAACCTTTTGTTGGAAAACCCTATGTACTCAGTAAAGGAGTTCATGGAAAGGACATTTTGATTCAGAAATTGTTTTATTCTTATTGTTTCTTATTGACATTGTTTTCTTTATCATAAAGACGATCCTTTTTGGGAGATACTACATATGTTATTGTTTTTTATATTGTTATGTGTTGACGATTCTTATTGGGAGATATTATTCGTATTTTGTTTGTGAATTTATATTTTGGATTTGTAAGTATTTACCTACTTACTCTTATTCTAATTGTGTTGAAGATCCTTATTGGAGCTATAATCTTATTTCATTATTATTGTTATTATTTTCATTTTTTCTTTTTTTTACTTTGACGATCATAATAGAAATTCTTATATTTTTGACATCAATGCAAACTTATTATGTAATTGTCTTTCATGAAATAAATCATCTAATGTAATCTAATCTGAACCTATTTATTTCCTACCAAAGTTGTAGGTGGGTCGGTATTAGGTTCCCATACATCTTATTACCGAGTGATGTCTTTTGTAACCATCGCTAAACGGTTTAATTCACATTATTGCAAAACTCATTTACGAGGAATAAAAATCGTGTATATTTTGAATACAAATCAAAATGGAAGATTCTAAATATTACAAAACATTGTATAAAACAGACTTGACAACCATGCTTTTGTCTTTATATCAATATTTAAACAAGATTCTCATATAATGGTTTCCAAGAAAACCTCCAGTTAAGTGCTTAAAACTGTAGTCAAAATTAAGAGTTCTTGAATAGATTTCATAACACGTTAATAGCTCTTTAGCTTTATAGATGGTTAAATATTTCAAAAATATCAAGAGTTATGGAAATGTGTATTTACATATGAATATACAACCCTTCGAACTTAAAATACCGCTTCCGCTATTACCGAGGTATACCTCGAAATTAGGAACCACACCAAAAAATGGAACCCAACACCGAATTTTGAAATTCCTATTTTTTACTATTGGCAAGCAAATATGTATTTACAAATTGAGTATTTGGGAACCATAAATATCATAATTCAGAATTTATATTAAGTCTTAGTCTTTCTATAATATTCACCATTACTATGAAAATCAAAACGCCTTTTTGTACATACCGCGGTAATCACTGCCGATTTTAATGGGCTCGTTAATAGGGGTACTTACCTTATACTAACCTAATTAAAATTGAGGCTATAAACGTAAAGGTACACTGCTGAGTGTGAACAAAATTTTAGGACCCATAAATTTTAATTGACCGTGTTTGTGGTAAATGAGTTTTAATACGACATGAGCATACTGTTAACGGGACAGGACGAATACGAACCCTCAGGGAGGGTGAAAGGGTCAGACCCGAAGAAGTATCCATTTTTCCCTTTTAACCACATAGCTCACTGTTTCTAAGACTCGTGGTGTAAGGAAATTGTTAATTAAAATATATGTACCTAAATTAAATTTTAATCCGTTCGTGTTTTAAGCTGTTAAGGACCTTTGAGGAGAGATACACTTTTTAGGGTTCCGTACCCAAAGGGTAAACACGGGACCCTATTACTAAGACTCCGCTGTCCGTCTGTCTGTCTGTATGTCTGTCACAATGCTGTATCTCATGAACCGTGATAGTTAGGCAATTGAATTTTTTACAGATGATGTATTTCTGTTGCTATAACAACAAATACTAAAAACAGAATAAAATAAATATTTAAGTGAGGCTCCCATACAACAAACGTGATTTTTTGCCGTTTTTTGCGTAATGGTACCGAACCCTTCGTGCACGAGTCCGACTCGCACTTGGCCGGTTTTTTGATAATAGATGTGCTTCGAAAATTAGGTCTTCGAAAATAAAGCCTTAAGAGATGATGGCAGTTGGAGGATTCGGAAAAATGTCGAAAACGAAGAACTCATAGCCGAACCGAATATTATGGGTTCTCACCCAAAGCACATCGTCTCCGTTGGCTGGGCGACCACGAAAGAATGGGTGAAGATCGTGCTGTAACGAAAAGAATCGACGCCGCCGTCCTGTAGGTCATCCTAAGCGCTGTTTCCCACAGACGTCTTGTTTTCTGCGGGTACGGTTTTTTGCAGGATCCCGCAAATAGAATCTTCGTGTGAAAGTTACTATATTAGCACCTATACTACTAAAACGGGACCCTGCAAAAAACCGCACACAAAAAACTGGACGTCAGTGGGTAACAGCTCTAAGTATAGGTGGGCGGATAGAATGGAGGCAGATCAGAATGGAGAAGAGGATTATTTGTATTTATTTGTATTTTATTTTATTTCGTTTTGTTATTGCATGAGTTGTTAATAAGACTTTAAGATTGTGATTTATGATTGTATTAATACTTGACATCATTTGTTATGTAGGTAACATAGGAAATATTTGTTTGTACACCTGTAAAGGTAGAGTCTTGGTGAGTCCGTGAAATATTGTTACAATAGTAATTACTGGCAATGTAACCCATTTCTCACAAGCAATAAAATAAAAAAAGAAAAAGAAAAGATCTCCGGGAGCTCGGCGTCAGTGAAAGCTGGCGTGAATCCGCGCAGGACGCTTGTCTTGGAGGCCATCAAGACTCATTTTAATTTGAGTCATCGCACCAAACTAGTAAGTAAGTAGTAAGTAGTAAAGTGTCATTCTATGGAACTTGCTAATTATATAAACAAACCGCCATATTGAAATTGTCTCTGAATGATGAATTTACTAGTGACTTTTGTTTACATAGTTAGCAAGTTCCATAGAATGACACTTTAGTACTTATTCTATTATGTATAGGTATTAAGTGCCTATAGGCACATACATAATGACTAGGGTTTGCACGACGGATCCGAAATGTATGGGAAGATCCGCGGATCCGGATCCAGATCCGGATAATTTCATACATTTCGGATCCGGATTGCAAACCCTAATAATGACTTATGTCAGAACGGCACGAAAGTTTCCTATAGAAAGCATCACGTGATCACCGGGCACCTGTCATAGAAAACGAAGTGTCGGTTGCCCCGACCCGGGCCCGGACCGTTCTAGCGTGAGTTATCCTTTAGGCTCTTGTCCTTTCGCGTAGCGGGCGTCCTGATATGTTATAATTAAATATTTCAAAAACTAAGAACATATTTATTGATAAAATCTTATCGTTAATAAGAAATTAAGAGCATTCAAAAATATTTTCGTATGTACATTATTATTTTATGCTTTTATATTATTTCATCTACTTATCTATTATTGTTCGTTTCTATATTTAACCTGCGGTTACATTATTGGTTATCTCAGTATAATATTAAGTAAAGGCAGGAAAGCGAATCTTTCCCGATACGTTTCCCGAAATCGTATTAATAGACGGAGGGCTGGCCTCGGAAAAAGGATACAATTTTGTGAAAAGTAATAAACCATTCTAGTTACTTTGACAGGCAACTCATCCATAAAAATAGTGTAAACCATGGTGAAACCGATAGACATGATTAAGAACTTACCCATTCAACACTGCTTAAGATCTCTATAAAATGCACACTTTCAATTGATTTTAAAATTCTTTGCTGACTCGCCACCGATGAACGGGCGCCAAGTTCCCGTATCAAGTAATAAAAAACCAGACAAGTGTGAGTCGGACTCGCCCACCTAGGGGTTCCGTACTTCTTAGTATATGTTGTTATAGCGGCAGCAGAAATACATCATCTGAGAAAATTTCAAATGTGTAGCTATCACGGTTCATGAAATACAGCCTGGTGACAGACAGACGGACACAGAAGTCTTAGTAATAGGGTCCCGTTTGTACCCTTTGAGTACGGAACCCCAAAAAGTATGGCGCACTAGCTAATACAAACAGTGGCTCCGTAGTTCTATAAATAGATTACCTTTTTCCGGGTTGGCTCTTAGATCGTATATAAGAACTAATAAGGTGAATAAGATGCCATACTGCTGATACTCATAACAAGGGATTGGATAGTTACGTTAAGGCTTATCTGTTGGTCACGGTTACAGGACGGCCCAGATTACAGGACGCATTAATGGGTCTTAAGGTTATATTCGGATGGCGACAGCAACAACAGCAAACAAGCGACATTTTAGATTTTTTTTATAAATCACGTTCCTGTTAATTTATAACTCATTATTTACTTTCCTGAGTTTAATAGTGTCAACGATCGTCAATCAATAAAATATGGTTGACTGGCCTGGTAGAGAATGCCATGATGTTTTAAGTCCGCTGTTTTTACATTTTTTGATGCGCAACAAAGTTTAAAATAAATACTTAAATATTAATACCGTCTAATTTTGGTTCAGGAAAAATTACGTCGGGATTGTCTCGAGGAATCCCGAATAATATCCACCTGTAAATTAAGATAACATTTTTTACATAAGTATAAGAACAAAACAGTATTCATTTCTGTTACTGCGAAACGGATTTATTGATGGAACAAATCATTGACCTCATCAAATCATGTTAATTGTGTTGTATTTGCATAAGTACCTATTTTGATACACGTGTGCAAGGTAGATTCCGAAAGTCAAATATAACAACATTCTATCAGTGTCCGTTTTCGGAATACATACCTACAATCAAATAGGTACCTCTTTTGTTAAGTATTTTGTACGAGTGCTGAAATGTCTTACACGAGTCTTTCGGAAGCGAAATATCCTAAGGTGACATTCGGATGACCGTTGCAGTATTACTGCTTCAACGTTACTGCTGCAGCGTTGACGTGGGTGATTTCACTGTCAATCTCCTAAATAGAATGTGTGACAGATTGAACGCTTTACGTGCCACAGAAAATAAGAAATGCAGCAGTCACATGCCATGTGCAACGCAAGGAAATGTATTGTGACGCCGGCCGCATCAACGTCTTCATATTGTCATCTTTACGGCAATTTCTTTTATACTTTTCCTGAATATCCTGATTTTTTTTATAAAATGTATATTTCTGTCGCTTTATATTAGCCAATTTTAAAAGCTGGTAAATATTATTTCGTCACTGTTCACTTAGCTACATCACCCTAACCTAAAGGGTTGTAGTAGCTTCTCTTCACCACAATAAATTTAAATGGGCTATGGTAAACCTCATCAATAGTACCTATTATAAATGGGACGTAATTGATTTATGAGGGTTGCTCCTTCCAACAACCTCCGGCGTCCGTCTTTTGTTTATATTTTGTGAAATTATATAAAATTTGAATGAGGTGTAAATTAAATTATAAATCAACATTTTGATGATTTTTTACAGCCAGTTGTACTAAATTATTCAAAGTGGTTAATAATTTAAAACATTTATTTACATACAATATATATACAGTGGTACTACTAAACGAAATTAATAACTAGCTTAAATCTAAAATAGGCCCTTGAGGCATTGTACCAAGGATGCTGGCGGCATTTCCTCGCTGTATCGCAATGCTGATACGTTGTGCGAGGTAGCCGCCAGCTCTTCGGTCACCAGTTACGTCAACCAGACGCTTCGCGATTTCTGCGAACAACTTATGCGCGCTGGGACCCCATGGACCTAGAGTTTCAACACCAAATGGTACAAAATGGTACTCTCTACCGAGGCTCTTATATTTGTTACGTTTTAGAATTTCGGCGCTTTCCGCCGCTCCGCCCGCTTTTACAGTAGTCCGTTGGAGGTGGGACGGTGCCAGTGTGTCTACGCAGGTAGCATCCCACACCAACATCCGTCCCAAGCTCCAAGGAACTAAGGACACTCCATCGGGCCTCTTGCCATCATCTCTGATAATGCCAGTCGGCTCAAGAAGAGCAGGCACATTGATGGTGGCAAGAGACCGACGGACTATGTCATTAAGCGACGCATGTCTCGAAAAACGGCCTGCACTTTTTTGACAAGATAATCCGTGGTGTCCCAGTCGGTCCACGTCCGTGCCACAAGAGCATATGTGTGGCGTACACACCGAAACCCCGAGTCGCAAACCAGTCGCCAGTCTAAGGGAGGCCGGATCCAAGAAAGTACCAGTATTGGGCGAAGGATGGGCATGTAGCCAGTAACCGGCTTCCCGGGCTCCGACCGCCAAAAGCCTCGCGCGGTCTGGACCTGTACAGTTGTTTAGGAGAGTATTGTAAGTTAAATCACAGTAAACATTATCCCAACTCCTTTGTGAATTTGGGTTGTCTGGAAATTGTTTGCCTGGGCAAGCAATTTTAAAAGCATTTTTGGCGTCCTCAAAGCCCGCAATCTCACAGTTTGTGGGCAAAGCCCTTAAGATATTTCCTATGAGACCAGACGTTCTATGAGTGGACGCCAAAAAGGCTGGGGAAGCCACACTGGAAATTTTGCGAATTCCTAAACCTCCAAATCGAATGGGGAGGGACGCTTGAGACCAGGAAGGCTCACTTAGCTGAATGTTTAGAATCGTCTCTAAACTAATTTTGATCAAATCATCTATGGGCGACAATAAATTTTGATGTTTCCAGAAAGGACAACAGCGGAGCACATACGTAAATTTAGGGACAAAAAGGCAGAATTTAAGAATCACAAGAGCATAATGAGGGCTAATTTCGAGTAAGCGATCCGTGTGACTTTTGAATTTAGTTATGGAGTTAGAAATATAATCGGGAAAAGATTCTTCGAATATAGGAGAACCCAGGAGGCAAAGAGAATACTTGTCTACTGATTTGATATTGGGAGTCAGATCGTCAAATTTGGGTTGTAAGTTGGTCAAAGTACAAGAAGATTTTTGAATAAAGAGTTCGCATTTGCTGAAATTCAGTTCTAAACCAATATTTTCGAAACTACTCTTAATAAAAGACAAATCAGAGAGTACAGTATTCACGTCACCTCCTAGGGTTCCGTCATCTAAGTACCACACATTGAATTTTGATTTTAAATTTTTGATAATTGGATTTATAGCCAAACTAAAAATTGCTGGCCCGAGAGGGTCACCCTGCTGACAGCCAACCTCGGAAGATAATTCATGTGACTTGTACATTAATTTAGATGAGTCTGAATAGCAAAAGAAAAGGTAATTGTATAGTTCCGGAATTTTGTCCTTAACTTCTGTCAGCAAGGTGTCTCTACTAACCGAATTAAAAGCATTTTTAACGTCAATTTTGACAACAATTTCGCAATCATCGAGTGAAAGGTAGGTCCTTAGGGCATGGACGGCTGCCTCGCACCCACCTTTCGTGCCGAAACCTAGCTGTATTGGTTCAAAAAGGGATTGTAATTTTGATCTAATGTGTCTAACCGCAATTTTTGAAGCCAGACGTCGTAAAGTTGACCCCACCGCAATGGGTCTCACCCCTCCGTCCTTTTTGGTTAGGGCGATCAGGTTTGCCCCGTATAGAATCGGGACGATATTAGTGTTAATTTTGCCTGAAAACATAAAATTTATTAATTTAGTAAGGGAACAGACAAGCTGCTCACCTGCGTCGCCCACGGAATGAGAAATAAGATCTTTCAAATGTTGGGGCGAGATCCCATCCAGGCCTGCCGCCGAACCGGCTTTGAAAGAAAATATGGCGTCAATAACGTCTTTGCCTTCGATTTGGAGGCAGGCCTGGTCAGCTGTAGGTGGGGCAAACGAGTGTGGTACTGAAGGAGCCGGGGGATGTTTAGATCGTAAGGCCGAGAGGGTATCGGGAGTATCTGGCGATAGCTCGTCGTTTGTGAAAAGAAGACGAGCGGCACCTTTAAGATCGCCGTCGCTAATTTTGCTTTCAATTAATTTAGTTCTATTGAAAGTGGATGAGCTACATCCAGAAGGTCGAGAAATGTGTGGAGTTGTATTCGAAACGCAATTGTTTTTGATTTTTTGTGTTAAAGAAATTGTCTTATCCTTCTTGGCATGAAGGGTTTTGAATGAGTGGTTAATTAATTACGAAAACTTCTATCTTCAATAATAAGCATCTACAATAACATAAAGAATTTTAGGAATAGCAAAAGCATACAGCAATTACTAGGGAACTCTATAAAGTCTTTCATTTTTAATTAGTTTGTATGAGTCATTACACCTCTAAATATTATAGATATTTTTTTTTTGTGTTTTTGTATCTGTATTTTTTATATTCTCTTTATTTATTTCTCATCTTAAGTTAGGCTATTTTATAATATGAATATACAAGTAAAATATAAAAACACTTACAAAACAATAAAAAATAATATAAACACACTATAAAAAACCTAACCTAGGGTGCCGCCAGCAGCGGGGCAAGGCCCAAGCTACCGGTGGTCAGGGCTGCAGAGAGAGGAACCGGCGGACTATCCGCGCTGTGTCCAAGATCACCGCCTTCTGCATCTGACCCTTGATCCAACCACCTAGCGAGAGTCTCTCAAGGTGTTGGTCGAGACTCTTCGCTATTAGACCGTTTACTGAAACGACTATCGGGACAATGATCGTCGAATCAACATCCCACATGGCGGTTATCTCGTGAGCCAAGTCTAGGTACTTACTGGACTTGTCCTTCTCGGCCTTCACGAGATTCTCATCGTGGGGGATGGTGATGTCAACGAGCACGGCCCGACGTTGCGATCGATCTATTATCACAATATCAGGCTTATTGGCTACAATAGTCCTGTGATGATAGATCGATCCCAATAGAGCGTGGCACGACCATTCTCGAGAACAGGCGCAGGTAAGTACTTGTAGTACGGTACTTCGCGGTCCACAAGGTCATATAGAAGAGCAAGTTGCTGGTGAATAATCCTGGCTACGAGATTATGTCTGTGCAAGTACTCGCCGTTAGCAAGATGAGAGCAACCGGAAATGATATGCCTGAGTGACTCTCCGGGACGGCGGCATGCCCGACAGATGTCGACCGTACCGTCCTTCAGGATATATTTCCGATAGTTGTTCGTCATCATCACTTCGTCCGCAATTGCACAGGCAAAACCCTCGGTTTCTCCGAAGAGGTCCCCGAATCGTAACCAGTTCACCGACGCGAGCAGGTCCACATCGGGTCCCGTGAGGGCCTTGTAGAACCGTCCGTGTAGCACCTTACTCTCCCATGCCGCCTTGCGATCCGCAGTACTTAGTACCACAGGTTTGCGCCAGTTCTCGTTTGCCAAGGAAAGCGGCGTGAGGTTCCTATCTACTGCCACCACATCACGATGCATCCCACACTCGTTGTTAAGGAAATTGTTCCTGAGATTGTACACCTCGTGGTTGTGGAGATCCTTGGCGTTTAGGAAGCCTCGGCCTCCACACTACCGTGGGATGTACAGTCTCATAACTGACGAGCGTGGGTGTAGCATGCGATATATTATTATTATAGTTTTTTTTATGTAATTCGACATTAAAAGACCATATTATACATCTCTAAGTACTTGTACCTACTCGTAATACGTTAGTTTGTGTTGGTAGTTGCAGTTAGTTGTATTTTTTTAAATTGTTGATGTATTGTTAATATTTTTGCTTGTATGTAAATTCAATGTTGACGTGTAAAAGTACCCTTGTGGCCTATTTGCTGAATAAATGTTGAAGTATTACATAACCTACATTGTGTTAATCCAGTGACTATTTTTTAGTTCAGTATATACTTATATAAGTAAACTCGCTACTTTAGAATGGACGATATCGATTTTACTTTAAACTAGTGCCATAAAAGGACAAGTGCAACTAATTAGAGCTCTGCATAGGGACGAAGGTCATATCTCAAGGAAGTTTGTGAAGGAAGATCGCGGCACATATCCATGCGAGGCTAAAGGCCGAACTAGGGCGGACTAACTTGGGTGGACGACATTCGGAAGATTGCGGATCACTTCTGGATGAGATTGGCTCGGGACCGGGATAAGTGGCGCACTCGAAGAGAGGCCTATGCTCAGCAGTGGGCGATAAAAGGCTGATATGATGATGATGATGATGATGATGATGATGATGATGATGATGATGAAGATGAAGATATATACTCTACCAGTTACGTCAACCAGACGCTTCGTGATTTCTGCGGACAACTTTTATATATACTAAAGGAAAACCGACCAAGCTCTCCAATGGCCGTGACTGGAATCGAAAAGGCCTATTTAGCTTACGCGCCTAACCTAATGACCTCCACCCGGCCAAGGCGGTACCCATCCCAAATTCTTGAGTATAATGTATAATTATATGCAATCTTTTGAAAGGCTAGGCGCCTTTGATCAACTCTAAGGGCGAGCAGTACGTGCTTGCACCTCCTATACTAATCCTTTACGGGATTACGGTATAAGTATCTGTAATTTCTTCTATAATAGGAAGGTATATGACATCTATTTCATTTTATAATGTAATTTTATATTATAGTAGTGTGACTAGGTACTGAAAAAACACAAAATTAAACTATAAGTATTACTAAAAATAGTTCGATTTGTTCTCTAGTTGGACACTTTCATAGTTGCGGTGTTAGCCTATTTCTCACTGTAATTTGTCATTGGGCTTTTACCTTAGTTTAACTACAGTATATTTGGTGATTAATTTCATAGATCAGTCACAGGTGAAGCCACAAAACAATGCTGATTGAGCCAATTATAACCAACGCCGGTCGTTTAAAGGGTTTACGTTACGACTGACGATTATCAACACAGCCCCAAGTAATTGGAGCCACTGTGCGCCGCCAGCCGTAATGTAGCGAGAGTAGCGAGACACTACAACAGCTACACATATAAATAATATACATTTACTTTTAAATATTTATATATTTTTATATCAATGACTTTATTTAATAAACATAAAAAAAAAATCACAGATTTCGTGCCTCACACGACTATCGAGCACATTGGAAATGAATCTACGGAATTCGAAAAAATATTGTCGCTGAGCGACGAGAAAGTCTGGATAAGGAAAAAGTTACAAAATAAAACTATTGACTACTACTTACTTGATTACTACTACAACTTGAATGATAATTATTTTATTCTTAGATTAACACAAGTATCCGGACATAACGCATGTGAACAAACAAATTGCAAAATTTCCACACGCGTATCGAAGTTTGAAAAATTGTCGCCGTGGCGCATAATTATAGATAGGTACATATTTCATTTTTCGATTAATAAGCAGGATATATTAATGTTCAAAGTACAAGAAAATTATTACACGGCAAATCCGTAGTCAACTCGAGAAGTGGTAGCCACATCGCCGTTATCGTCACTCGAGTCTTGATCGGCAGCGGCCCATTTGCTGCAAGATATGAAATTTTCTTGACAGCAGTTTGACGCGACGAGAGATGTCCAAAACAGCGCGTGCCTATGTTGCACCAAACCTGAGTTCCGCTAGGTACAACCAGGGTTCAGCATCAGCTCTATCTTGGGTACTACTCTCCTAAGTGCTCATCAAGACGAGTCGGATGACCAAAACAGCGTGTGCCTATGTTGCAACAAACCTGAGTTCCTTTAGGTACAGTCAGGGTTCAGCATCAGCTCTATCTTGGGTACTACTCTCCTAAGTGCTCATCGAGACGAGTCCGATGACCAAAACAGCGTGTGCTTATGTTGTATTAAACCCGAGCTCCACTAGGTACTGCCAGGGTTCAGCATCAGCTATCTGCTAGCAGCCGCCAGCAACATGCTGAGGTGAGACCATTTCGTGGCACTTTTTCTTTTTTATGTTTCTCTGTATAAGTTTTTATTTTGTGTTTGTGCTCACGAATAAAATTATTTCTATTTCTATTTCTACCTCTACCTCTACCCCTGCCCCTGCCCCTGCCCCTGCCCCTGCCCCTGCCCCTGCCCCTGCCCCTGCCCCTGCCCCTGCCCCTGCCCCTGCCCCTGCCCCTGCCCCTGCCCCTGCCCCTGCCCCTGCCCCTGCCCCTGCCCCTGCCCCTGCCCCTGCCCCTGCCCCTGCCCCTGCCCCTACCCCTACCCCTACCTCTACCTCTACCTCTACCTCTATTTCTACCTCTACTTCTACCTCTACCTTTACTACCTCTACCTCTACCTCTACTACCTCTACCTCTACTTCTACCTCTACCTCTACCTTTACTACCTCTACCTCTACTACCTCTACCTCTACCTCTACCTCTACCTCTATCTCTATTTCTATTTCTATCGCCACAAGAACGCAAATATAGATTGTCGAATAGTGCGTTATCTACGCCCGTCTCAAACAGGATAGATAGAGTTAGACCAAGAAAAATCTGCAGCGATTTTGATAGCCCACGCAGTGCAAGTGTTATTCTGCCGTCATAATCCCGATAATTCACAAAAAAAACCGGGCAAGTGCGAGTCGGACTCGCGCACGAAGGGTTCCGTACCATAATGCAAAAAAAAACTAAAAAAAAAGCAAAAAAAAAACGGTCACCCATCCAAGTACTGACCACTCCCGACGTTGCTTAACTTTGGTCAAAAATCACGTTTGTTGTATGGGAGCCCCATTTAAATCTTTATTTTATTCTGTTTTTAGTATTTGTTGTTATAGCGGCAACAGAAATACATCATCTGTGAAAATTTCAACTGTCTAGCTATCACGGTTCGTGAGATACAGCCTGGTGACGGACGGACGGACGGACGGACGGACAGACAGCGAAGTCTTAGTAATAGGGTCCCGTTTTACCCTTTGGGTACGGAACCCTAAAAACACCGATAACGAACTCTGCGAAACATGAAGTCATAAATGTCATGTGAAAAATGTCGTTCTGACTTTTTGACTATTTTAAGGTTAGGCTACAGGGCAAACCCTTAACCCGATCGTCTTTGTTTTTGGCTCAAATTGTAGCTGACTAAATTGTCCAGAGCCGTTTTTCTCAAATTTTTGATATCATTCTTCGTTTCCAAATTAACGAGCACCAAAATCTATAATTCGGAAAAAAATGAATTTTATTTTCACTATTTCGACCATAACTTTTTTCGTTTTTGACGTTCTCGAATAATTATTTTTGCAACTTACAGCTCTCGTGATTATGCGTCTTTTGAGCCTATTTTTTAATATCATATCTTCACAACTTTCCGAGATATAAGGGGATCGCACTTTTTCGTGAAATCGGACCCTATACTGGAGCGAACGAAAAGACATTTCCAATGTCAAAACTAAACTAGATCATTAATGGCGTTTTTCATAAACGTTTTTCATTATTTACTGTATCTATTGTCATATCAATAACTAGCTGTGCCCGCGGCTCCGCCCGCGTGGAATTCGGTCTGTGTCCGTAAGCGGCTAATTTCTAATCCTAATTTCTCTCCCTCTCCCCTGGAGGCGGAACCTGAAGTAAAGTTGACAGATGGATATGCTGGAGGACTGTAGTCCAGATAAAATATTTTACAATTAGGTACCACTAAATAAAACTACACTCCAAAATCAATAGTTTTTTTCGCCTTTATTCAAATTTTACACGTGATTTAAACGACAGAGTAGTAGATGTATATCAGACCATACAGTAAGGTATACGCGCGCGAGCGAAAGCGAAGCGGCCTGCCAGGCTAGAGCGCCACCCACTCACCGTGGTCTTCTTCAGACTCCTGAGGAAGACCACGTGCCCCTTGTAACCTCAATGCGTTGCGACTTTCGCGAATGATTCGATTTTTTTCGGGAAGGCATGGTAATGCGTACAAAATGCGAGTCCCAAATCGTTTGACTCCGCAAACGACCAGTGCCGGATTAAGATATTTGATGCCCTAACCATTTCTAGACCATGGTGCCCCCTCTCCCTAGGGTCATCGAGATTACATTGATTTTTTTTGGTAAGTTGAGTGACGTTCATTGCCGCATTATAGCTGAGAATGGAAATCAGTCACATAATTATATCACGAAAATTGACAGTGCTGCAGCAGTAACGTTGCAACAGAGTAATGCTGCTGCAGTCGCCATATCTTAGAAAGTTATTGAAAACGCAAGCGAAGCGAGCGCGTAAAATTTTCGATATAAAAACGCAATTTGATAGACAGTTGTACATTTTTACTTTTAGTATGGAAATCAGTCACATAATTTTATCACGAAAATTGACAGTGTTGCAGCAGTAACGTTGCAACAGAGTAATGCTGCTGCAGTCGCCATATCTTAGAAAGTGATTGAAAACGCGAGCGAAGCGAGCGCGAAAATTGTTCGATATAAAAACGCAATTTGATAGACAGTTGTACATTTCTACTTTTAGTATGGAAATCAGTCACATCGTTTTATTACGAAAATTGATAGTGCTGCAGCAGAAACGTTGCAACAGAGTAATGCTACTGCAGTCGCCACCCGAATGTCACCTTTATCATATCTTATAATGTTATTGAGAACGCGAGCGAAGCGAGCGCTAAAATTTTTTTATATAAAAGTCGCAATTTGACTTAGAAAGTTATTGAAAACGCGAGCGAAGCGAGCGCGAAAATTGTTCGATATAAAAACGCAATTTGATAGACAGTTGTACATTTTTTCTTTTAGTATGGAAATTAGTCACATAATTTTATCACGAAAATTGACAGTGCTGCAGCAGTAACGTTGCAAGTGTTGCAACAGAGTAATACTGCTGCAGTCGCCATATATTAGAAAGTTATTGAAAACGCGAGCGAAGCGAGCGCGAAAATTTTTCGATATAAAAACGCAATTTGATAGACAGTTGTACATTTCTACTTTTAGTATGGAAATCAGTCACATCATTTTATCACGAAAATTGACAGTGCTGCAGCAGTAACGTTACAACAGAGTAAAGCTGCTGCAGTCGCCAACCGAATGTCACCTTTATCATATTATCTCATAACGTGATTGTAAACGCGAGCGAAGCGAGCGCGAAATTTTTCGATATAAAAAACGCAATTTGATAGACAGTTGTACATTTTTACTTTTAGTCCCAACCAGGCGCGAATCCAGGATTTCATACAGAGAAGGGATGGGAGAGTTTTCTATCAGCTTCGCATAGGGCTCGATATTTAAGGGTCTCAGCGAGGTTGTTCTCATACAGAAAAGATGCAAGAAAGCAGAGCTTGGAATTGACCAAGTGAATGTGAAGTGTGAGCAAGGCAGAAGGCCCAGCTGCGAAAGAGGAAAGCTTGGATTTGGATCCACGCCCAAGTGTAATTAAGGCAGAAGATCAACTTTGCCATAAGGCAGAAGACCTCGCATAAGACCTTACGCCGAACTGCAAAAGAGTGGCTTGAAGTCGAATCTATGCATGTAATCACGACTCTTCTTCTGCTCGCTCTTTGGCTTCACTCGAAAGCGCTACTTGATGGGATGCTTTTAGTTTTCGGCTTTCACGGGGCCCCTTATAACACTTTGACAGTTAGGTCTCAGGATCTCGGCTAAGGAGCAACTCGGCTTGGCCGACAAATCTGGCGTGCAAGAGAGCAAAATTCGCTATAAAATCGGTAACATGTCGAAAAAATCGGCTGGCCGCAAGCCCGAAAGCAAGATTTAGTACCCTCACTCTCTTACTTGATCCCTACGACCCTTCGTTATTAGATGGGTACTTGTACACGTATAAAAGTTTCATGTAGGTACCTACTCCACGACGACTGCAATGCTGATGCAGCCTGCGCGTTTTTTTGCCTACGGTTTTGGTGCCCCCTAGACGTGGTGCCCTAAGCAAGTGCTTATTTTGCTTATAACTCTAAAAGGGTTAATCCGGCACTGCAAATGACAGAGGCCAAT
Source organism: Cydia splendana (assembly GCF_910591565.1). NCBI lineage: Eukaryota > Metazoa > Arthropoda > Insecta > Lepidoptera > Tortricidae > Cydia > Cydia splendana. The sequence continues at coordinate 12,482,965 of NC_085966.1, read as the reverse complement.
GTTTTTTTTTTCAAAGTACCCACCTTCGTGGCCATTATTAAATGCATAAAGGAGGCGATACCTACGTATGAATATGGATTTGATATGGGTGCGATATAATTACGATTAGGTATAATTCATGATGGAGAAAATTTATTATTTTAAATAATTATGCAATTATACGCGTGTTGATATGTGTGTTTATTTTACCACTACGTAACTACGTAAACTCATTTTTAGTTTTCTTGATTACTTAATGTTTACTCAGTTCCCCAAAAGATGGCACTGTGCAATGAGGGGCAATTAATTTACTGTCGTTTAATTTTGTTGTATTATTAATTTATTAAATCAACATAATTATTCAATTATTTTTGTTGATATCCGTAACCCCTCTTCTAAACTTAGAGTTAATTTGGCAAAATCTTTCCTCGGTGGCTTATTCATATCACAACGTATTAAATTCAGCGCCATCTGTTAGTTTACCAGGGTACTCAATAGTGGTAGCACATATTTGAAAAAAGTTTGCCCCTCCTTCCTAAGTAGCGCCATAAGATTCAGGGGCAAACTTAAGTCAATCGACTTTTGTGGCTACCCCCCCTTTTAGGGGTTGAATGTTTATAGCCTATAACCTGGCCGGGAATTTTCTCGACAGATTAGTAAAGTTTTCATCAAAATCCGTTCAGCCGTTTTCACGTGATGCGCGTTCAAATAAACAGACAAACAGATAAACAGACAAACAGACAAACATTCTAAAAACTTTTGGAACGTGTTCTGTTATCGATTCTAAGTATCCCCAGCCAACTTTTATTCAAATATCTTCCATGTACAGACTTTCGATCGTCTTAAGCTTTATAATATGTATAGATTAATAGGGGAGGTAAGGCACCATTGACCAGTCGGGATGCTCGGGCACCCTCTTTGTAAATCACGAAGATTTACCTCCCCTGATTTCTAATTTTCCCTCACTGACCCATTTTGTTTGACCTCACAAAAACTGGGAACAATAAACAAGTCACTAAGGCTTATTCGAATAGTAATAACCGGTTATGAATTTGTTATTCATATGATAGGTAGGTATGTCATAGTGTCAAAAGTGTTTTTTTTTTCAACATTAAACGTCGCTTTTTAAACTGACAGATCATATCAATAACTCCAGGTCAAATTCATAGCCTGTTGTTACAATCAGAATAAGCCTCTATAATCATATATATTAGAAAAGCGACTACAACTATGTAATTGGTGAAGCAGGAAAATGGAGAAGTATCTCTCGAACAAACGCAATCTTACGTTACACAATCCATTGTTCAAGAAAGCAGAAAATATATACCACGTATGTGTGCCGTCGTAATTACCTACTTATATTTATTTTGCGACCACAGACCAATAAAAATGTACCATTCTTATACTTGCATTTATTTTATGGAATAAAACATTGTATAACAATATTAACAAAAAAACAGGTAGGTAAAGGAGATGTAATTAAACGCGTTCAGATGAATCAAATATTTATGTACTAAAATATTTTATATTTCTCTTTAATAAACACAAAAATATACCGGGTGTGGCCTGTAACACGAGCAAAGAATTAAAACATAGATTGTACTCCTCAAACCGTGACACTTTTGTTCAACAACTTTTAAAAATTATGAAGTATTTAGACTCCCTATTTTTCATACAAAATAAATATTATCTTCAATGGACGCCATCGCCACGCCATATCATTGTGATTGACGTTGCTTGTCACGCCTTAAACATAACAAAATTCGCAATACATTGCGTCTTAGAATAAACTTTGAAGTGTATTAAAAATCAAACCACAGGTTATTTTTAAAAGTCGCTGAACAAAATAATGTTGGTCAGTATGAGGAGTACAGCCTACAGTTTAATTTTTTGCTCATGTTACAGGCCACACCCGGTATACAGAATCGATCTTCATTATTTACGTACGATAAATATTATGTATTTTTAAGAAACCTATTTCACACAACTGTGTATGGTTAAATATAAATACTATATACTATACTAAATTTGATCAAATCGTACAGTGAATCTAGTTGAACAAAATACTTAAGTGGGTAAAAATAGTAATCTCAGAACTGACAAACACGATTAACTTAATTATATTATCACCCCAAAACTCCTGATTAATGAGCAATTAGGATTATTAGGGTGGTGATTTGGCCATGATTTATTTTCGAATTAATATTGACTGCAAAACAATGCTGAGTTCACCTATACTTACTTATATAGGGCATTATTTTATACCTTAAGCTCCATAGGTTCAACTTGACCAAATATCTAATTTGCTCAAGGTAAACATATTTTTTTTGTTTATATACTACGATACGCAACTGTAAATATACAGCTGTATATTTTTTTAAAGCTTATTATAAATTTCATGGTCATAAATGAAGTCTTCTCGTGTCCCCAAATGTATGACATAAGTATAAATAGTACCTAACCTACCTTAAAATACCGACATTTACAGATACCTACTCCCAATGACCATAATAATTAATCATGTAATGACACTATGTAATAACTAGAGTTTGTGCGGAATGAGAAGATTCGTGAAATGTATGGGACCCAAATACATTACGACGACGACTCTTCTCTTTCCGCGCAGACTCTAATTGTTTGTTGCTTGTAAAATGCACAAGTAAATAGTGATGGATAGGCATAAAAAACTTACTCATGTTTTCTTAACTTTGTTATATTAGCCGCCTAGTAGTTACCGAGTGAAGTGCCTTTTTGAACAAGATATAAATTAGGGTAATAGGGTTCCTAGGTTCCTACCTTAATCTTACTTTCCCATTCCAGCTTCTGAACCGCCAAAAAACCTAAAAAATATTACGGCCCAATTTTAATGTTCGACTGACATTCGCTCCACTGTGCACCCGCATAGTTTACGCTACTCCATCACGCCAATCTTATGTTCAGTAAACTACTTACTATCTCGCTGATACTATAGCTCCGCGTGAGTGCTGCTGGTAAAGTATTTGTTGTCAAGATACCGGCGCGTACGCGTGACGTTCATCCTGTTTTGAAGATGGCACCAGAGATTAAATATACTAAGGTCAGTCCATTTTATTTACGTACATTGTTAAAACCGAGAATATAATTAACTAACAGTAATAAAATATAACCTAGCTCAAATGTTTTATTTGGAACTTTTGGAACAAACCACTAAAAACATAACAAACTAACAATTTTAAATACAAATACAAATTTATTCTAAGCTTAATAGCATCGTTCTCAGATGTTTCTGCTTGTTAACAATTAATTTACATACCGGGTGTGGCCTGTAACACGAGCAAAGAATTAAAACATAGATTTTACTCCTCATACCATGACACTTTTGTTCAACAAATTTTAAAAATTATGAAGTATTTAGACTCCCTGTTTTTCATACAAAATAAATATTATCTTCAATGGACGCCATCGCCACGCCATATCATTGTGACTGACGTTGCTTGTCAGGCCTTAAACATAACAAAATTCGCAATACATTGCGTCTTAGAATAAACTTTAAAGTGTATTAAAAATCAAACCACAAGTTATTTTTAAAAGTCGCTGAACAAATGTTGGTCAGTATGAGGAGTACAGCCTACAGTTTAATTTTTTGCGCATGTTACAGGCCACACCCGGTATACGATATATATACCTACTTAGCTTCGATCAGATACACGTTTACGCTGATAGACCTATAGGTATACCTAGGTATATAGGTATACCTATGACAAAATTCCAAAGCAATTCGGATATTAGCTACGAGCACATACCTCCTTGACCAAAGGCGCTTTACCGGTTTAATTAAATTCGTTTTACGAGAGCAACTGCTCTCACCTCACCTCTCCATCTCACCTTCCAACCCAGAGGGGAAACTAGGCCTTATTGGGATTAGTCCGGTTTCCTCACTATATTTTCCTTCCGCTTGAAAGTGACACGCCTCGCCTTACCGCTTAATATTTTTAGAACAGAATACTTATTGTAATACCTACACGATACTATCATACGATAGTATAATATGGTTCTTATATTTATCCAAATGCTAAATTCTTACCAATTCTGATTTAGTAACGGTAAGTAAGTAAATCACGTAACATATTTAGTTTTCAACGCAGCATAAGCAAGGCTTTACTTTCCCAAGCTGTTACCGAGAATTTACAAATTGATTTCATAACTGTTACTGAAAGTTATATAAGTAGCGTTTACATTGAAACTGTAGGGTAATACATAATACCTATATAAGAAAACCTACCTATCGTATTTTGAAGCCTTTGAAGATGGCGGTCCTGACTTAAAACTGGATAAGAGCATTAAGTTATATTTTTCACCACACTAGCTCGTGGTAAAAAATATAAAAAGACATTTTTAAGTACAAAGGCTCTCTTTGTACTTCAAAAACTGATAACAAAAGTTGCATTTTATCCACATGTGTGGCAAAGTAATCTGATGCATATTTTGAGTTGTTATGCTCATGATAAAATTTACTATTAAGTGATGATTTTGAATGGTAAGTGTTTAATAACGTTCATTTGAAGTTCGTGTTTTCCTCGCGTTGGTGTGGCAAAATATTTTTCACCTCAGCAGCTCGAACAAGGGTACTTTGCTTCTTAAAAATAGTGAGCAAAATGCGATTTTGCTCACTGAGTGAGACAAAATGACATTCAAGTGACCTTTATAGTCAAATGTCATTTCAACATGCGGGGTCTAATACAAGTTCGAAATACTTGGGTTCTATTATCTCTGTCCCTTTCACACTGTTAGCAAAAAGAAACAGACGAAAAAAAGTTCAAACGACATTCAACGGTATATTGACTGTTTATAATTGTCGAGCGTAGTTACTGTGGGGCTCGCAGATTCCGAAGTCAGGAACCCGTACGACGGCTGGAACGCGCTGGCTGGCTGCTGCAGATTACCTTCTTGATACCGCTACCACCATTACCGGGAGTGTAGTTGGAGTTTAATAAAAACACATATGTATGTTATAAGAAAACTCTGGAGAGTGTTGGGAGGCTGGTGCCTCTGTGGCTATTGATGAGTGAGTGACAAGCACCCAGGGTGGGCGCGTATATATAGGCGCGCTCGGCGCGATCCCCACCGTGGGTACTCTAGGCCACGCCTACTCAAGGCGTGGGTGTTACGTGCAGAGTAAGTATTTTATTTATTGAACCAATCACAGTAGCGTATTACAAATGTTTACAAAATTAGGGAAAAAAGGTAATATTTAATTGGGGAACAATAAAGACCTCTGTGAACTTGGCACCCGACCTTGACCAATTTTTTATTTATATTTTTTTTCTTATAGTATTTTGTTTGTAGTTAATTGTAGTTAAAAGGATTTTATTTGTAGTTGCCCCAAAAAAAAGTTATGGGGGTGAAAAAAATCCCAGCACCCCACTTTTGAAATCTTATACTTTTATTGTTGATACTGGCTTAGAATCGTTTGTAGTTGATTGTAGTTCCTTTATTTTCATTTGTAGTAGCCAAAAAACCCCAAAAAAAAAAAAAAAAAAAAAACGCCTTAAGAGCCCGTTGATGTCTTTTCCCGATAAAGAGCTTTTTCATGAAATTAAAGACGAGAGCGCGTTCATGTCAAGTAACGACCAAGCCGTAGTACTACTGTTTGACCAAGATATTGGCTTTATACAGTTAGAGCTTATAAAGTTAGGACTTACAGAGTAAAAGCTTTGGTACTTACTACGGGATCTGATAACTTTTTAGTATAAAAGATTTACGCGCCTAGTCTTGGCAACACTTTACTTTTATGATCGATTCTGGTACAGAATCGTTTGTAGTTGATTGTAGTTCTTTCCTTTTCATTAATAAAAGCCTTACAACGGAAGAAAAATTTATTTCACTAAGAGAGCGCGTTGATGCCTTTTACAAGAAATGGACTAAATGAAATAAAAACTTAATCAATCCTTCACTTACTTGATTGATAATTGCTCAGAATCGTTTGTAGTTATTTGTAGTTCTTTTCATTTCTTTCGTAGCTGCCAAATAACCCCAAACAAATGATTTGATTTCACTACGAAAGCTTTTTCCATGACATTTCAATAATAAGTGAATATTTTGAAAAATTCGACACTTTAATGATTGATTCTTGTTCAGAATCGTTTGTAGTTATTTGTAGTTCTTTTCTTTTCGTTTGTAATTGCCAAACTACCCCAAAATAATAAATGATATTTAAGTGCCAAAGCTCTCTCATAAAAAAAAAATTTGAAAATCTTGGAAAATTCGACATTTTCATAATTGAGTCTGGTACAGAATCGTTTGTATTTGATTGTAGTTCTTTACTTTTTCTCAATACAAGCCTAATAACGAGAGAAAAAATAATTTCATTACGAGAGCGCGTTGATGTCTTTTACAAGGAATGGACTTAGAGAACAAAAAACTTGATCAATCCTACACTTCCTTGATTGATTCTTGTTCAGAATCGTTTGTAGTTATTTGTAGTTCTTTTCATTTCTTTCGTAGTTGCGTGATAACCCAAAAAAAAATTATTTGATTTCACTATGAGAGCTTTTTCCATGACAATTGAATAAAACGAGAAAAATTTGGAAAATTCGACACTTTAATGATTGATTCTTGTTCAGAATCGTTTGTAGTTATTTGTAGTTCTTTTCATATCTTTCGTAGTTGCCAAATTACCCCAAAAAATTTGATTTGATTTCACTACGAAAGCTTTTTCCATGACAATTCAATAATAAGTGAAAATTTTGGAAAATTCGACTTTTAAATGATTGATTCTTGTTCAGAATCGTTTGTAGTTATTTATAGTTCTTTTCATTTCTTTCGTAGTTGCCAAATGACCCCAAAAAAATTGATTTGATTTCACTACGAAAGCTTTTTCCATGACAATACAATAATAAGTGAAAATTTTGGGAAATTCGACAATGTCATGATTGATTCTTGTTCAGAATCGTTTGTAGTTATTTGTAGTTCTTTTAATTTCTTTCGTAGTTGCCAAATGACCCCAAAAAATTTGATTTGATTTCACTACGAAAGCTTTTTCCATGACAATACAATAATAAGTGAAAATTTTGGAAAATTCGACTTTTAAATGATTGATTCTTGTTCTGAATCGTTTGTAGTTATTTGTAGTTCTTTTCATTTCTTTCGTAGTTGCCAAATTACACCAAAAAATTTGATTTGATTACACTACGAAAGCTTTTTCCATGACAATTCAATAATAAGTGAAAATTTTGGAAAATTCGACTTTTAAATGATTGATTCTTGTTCAGAATCGTTTGTAGTTATTTGTAGTTCTTTTCATTTCTTTCGTAGTTGCCAAATGACCCCAAAAAAATTGATTTGATTTCACTACGAAAGCTTTTTCCATGACAATACAATAATAAGTGAAAATTTTGGGAAATTCGACAATGTCATGATTGATTCTTGTTCAGAATCGTTTGTAGTTATTTGTAGTTCTTTTCATTTCTTTCGTAGTTGCCAAATTACCCCAAAAAATTTGATTTGATTTCACTACGAAAGCTTTTTCCATGACAATTCAATAATAAGTGAAAATTTTGGAAAATTCGAGTTTTAAATGATTGATTCTTGTTCAGAATCGTTTGTAGTTATTTGTAGTTCTTTTCATTTCTTTCGTAGTTGCCAAATGACCCCAAAAAAATTGATTTGATTTCACTACGAAAGCTTTTTCAATGACAATACAATAATAAGTGAAAATTTTGGGAAATTCGACAATGTCATGATTGATTCTTGTTCAGAATCGTTTGTAGTTATTTGTAGTTCTTTTCATTTCTTTCGTAGTTGCCAAATGACCCCAAAAAATTTGATTTGATTTCACTACGAAAGCTTTTTCCATGACAATACAATAATAAGTTAAAATTTTGGAAAATTCGACTTTTAAATGATTGATTCTTGTTCAGAATCGTTTGTAGTTATTTGTAGTTCTTTTCATTTCTTTCGTAGTTGCCAAATGACCCCAAAAAAATTGATTTGATTTCACTACGAAAGCTTTTTCCATGACAATACAATAATAAGTAAAAATTTTGGAAAATTCGACTTTTAAATGATTGATTCTTGTTCAGAATCGTTTGTAGTTATTTGTAGTTCTTTTAATTTCTTTCGTAGTTGCCAAATGACCCCAAAAAATTTGATTTGTTTTCACTACGAAAGCTTTTTCCATGACAATACAATAATAAGTGAAAATTTTGGGAAATTCGACAATGTCATGATTGATTCTTGTTCAGAATCGTTTGTAGTTATTAGTAGTTCTTTTCTTTTCGTTTGTAGTTTCCAGATAACCCCAAAAAATTGATTTGATTTCTTTAGGAGAGTTTTTTCCATGACATTTCAATAATAAGTGAATATTTTGGAAAATTCGACACTTTAATGATTGATTCTTGTTCAGAATCGTTTGTAGTTATTTGTAGTTCTTTTCTTTTCGTTTGTAATTGCCAAACTACCCCAAAATAATAAATAATATTTAAGTGCCAAAGCTCTCTCATAAAAAAAAAAAATTGAAAATCTTGGAAAATTCGACATTTTCGTAATTGAGTCTGATACAGAATCGTTTGTATTTGATTGTAGTTCTTTACTTTTTCTTAATACAAGCCTAATAACGAGAGAAAAAATAATTTGATTACGAGAGCGCGTTGATGTCTTTTACAAGGAATGGACTTAGAGAAAAAAAAACTGGATCAATCCTACACTTCCTTGATTGATTCTTGTTCAGAATCGTTTGTAGTTATTTGTAGTTCTTTTCATTTCTTTCGTAGTTGCGTGATAACCCCAAAAAAAATTATTTGATTTCACTATGAGAGCTTTTTCCATGACAATTGAATAAAACGAGAAAAATTTGGAAAATTCGACACTTTAATGATTGATTCTTGTTCAGAATCGTTTGTAGTTATTTGTAGTTCTTTTAATTTCTTTCGTAGTTGCCAAATGACCCCAAAAAATTTGGTTTGATTTCACTACGAAAGCTATTTCCATGACAATACAATAATAAGTGAAAATTTTGGAAAATTCGACTTTTAAATGATTGATTCTTGTTCAGAATCGTTTGTAGTTATTTGTAGTTCTTTTAATTTCTTTCGTAGTTGCCAAATGACCCCAAAAAATTTGATTTGTTTTCACTACGAAAGCTTTTTCCATGACAATACAATAATAAGTGAAAATTTTGGGAAATTCGACAATGTCATGATTGATTCTTGTTCAGAATCGTTTGTAGTTATTTGTAGTTCTTTTAATTTCTTTCGTAGTTGCCAAATGACCCCAAAAAATTTGATTTGATTTCACTACGAAAGCTTTTTCCATGACAATACAATAATAAGTGAAAATTTTGGAAAATTCGACTTTTAAATGATTGATTCTTGTTCAGAATCGTTTGTAGTTATTTGTAGTTCTTTTCATTTCTTTCGTAATTGCCAAATGACCCCAAAAAAATTGATTTGATTTCACTACGAAAGCTTTTTCCATGACAATACAAATAATAAGTGAAAATTTTGGGAAATTCGACAATGTCATGATTGATTCTTGTTCAGAATCGTTTGTAGTTATTTGTAGTTCTTTTAATTTCTTTCGTAGTTGCCAAATGACCCCAAAAAATTTGATTTGATTTCACTACGAAAGCTTTTTCCATGACAATACAATAATAAGTGAAAATTTTGGAAAATTCGACTTTTAAATGATTGATTCTTGTTCTGAATCGTTTGTAGTTATTTGTAGTTCTTTTCATTTCTTTCGTAGTTGCCAAATTACCCCAAAAAATTTGATTTGATTACACTACGAAAGCTTTTTCCATGACAATTCAATAATAAGTGAAAATTTTGGAAAATTCGACTTTTAAATGATTAATTCTTGTTCAGAATCGTTTGTAGTTATTTGTAGTTCTTTTCATTTCTTTCGTAGTTGCCAAATTACCCCAAAAAATTTGATTTGATTTCACTACGAAAGCTTTTTCCATGACAATTCAATAATAAGTGAAAATTTTGGAAAATTCGACTTTTAAATGATTGATTCTTGTTCAGAATCGTTTGTAGTTATTTGTAGTTCTTTTCATTTCTTTCGTAGTTGCCAAATGACCCCAAAAAAATTGATTTGATTTCACTACGAAAGCTTTTTCCATGACAATACAATAATAAGTTAAAATTTTGGAAAATTCGACTTTTAAATGATTGATTCTTGATCAGAATCGTTTGTAGTTATTTGTAGTTCTTTTAATTTCTTTCGTAGTTGCCAAATGACCCCAAAAAATTTGATTTGTTTTCACTACGAAAGCTTTTTCCATGACAATACAATAATAAGTGAAAATTTTGGGAAATTCGACAATGTCATGATTGATTCTTGTTCAGAATCGTTTGTAGTTATTTGTAGTTCTTTTCTTTTCGTTTGTAGTTTCCAGATAACCCCAAAAAATTGATTTGATTTCACTAGGAGAGTTTTTTCCATGACATTTCAATAATAAGTGAATATTTTGGAAAATTCGACACTTTAATGATTGATTCTTGTTCAGAATCGTTTGTAGTTATTTGTAGTTCTTTTCTTTTCGTTTGTAATTGCCAAACTACCCCAAAATAATAAATAATATTTAAGTGCCAAAGCTCTCTCATAAAAAAAAAAATTGAAAATCTTGGAAAATTCGACATTTTCGTAATTGAGTCTGATACAGAATCGTTTGTATTTGATTGTAGTTCTTTACTTTTTCTTAATACAAGCCTAATAACGAGAGAAAAAATAATTTGATTACGAGAGCGCGTTGATGTCTTTTACAAGGAATGGACTTAGAGAAAAAAAAACTGGATCAATCCTACACTTCCTTGATTGATTCTTGTTCAGAATCGTTTGTAGTTATTTGTAGTTCTTTTCATTTCTTTCGTAGTTGCGTGATAACCCCAAAAAAAATTATTTGATTTCACTATGAGAGCTTTTTCCATGACAATTGAATAAAACGAGAAAAATTTGGAAAATTCGACACTTTAATGATTGATTCTTGTTCAGAATCGTTTGTAGTTATTTGTAGTTCTTTTAATTTCTTTCGTAGTTGCCAAATGACCCCAAAAAATTTGATTTGATTTCACTACGAAAGCTATTTCCATGACAATACAATAATAAGTGAAAATTTTGGAAAATTCGACTTTTAAATGATTGATTCTTGTTCAGAATCGTTTGTAGTTATTTGTAGTTCTTTTAATTTCTTTCGTAGTTGCCAAATGACCCCAAAAAATTTGATTTGTTTTCACTACGAAAGCTTTTTCCATGACAATACAATAATAAGTGAAAATTTTGGGAAATTCGACAATGTCATGATTGATTCTTGTTCAGAATCGTTTGTAGTTATTTGTAGTTCTTTTAATTTCTTTCGTAGTTGCCAAATGACCCCAAAAAATTTGATTTGATTTCACTACGAAAGCTTTTTCCATGACAATACAATAATAAGTGAAAATTTTGGAAAATTCGACTTTTAAATGATTGATTCTTGTTCAGAATCGTTTGTAGTTATTTGTAGTTCTTTTCATTTCTTTCGTAATTGCCAAATGACCCCAAAAAAATTGATTTGATTTCACTACGAAAGCTTTTTCCATGACAATACAATAATAAGTGAAAATGTTGGGAAATTCGACAATGTCATGATTGATTCTTGTTCAGAATCGTTTGTAGTTATTTGTAGTTCTTTTAATTTCTTTCGTAGTTGCCAAATGACCCCAAAAAATTTGATTTGATTTCACTACGAAAGCTTTTTCCATGACAATACAATAATAAGTGAAAAATTTGGAAAATTCGACTTTTAAATGATTGATTCTTGTTCTGAATCGTTTGTAGTTATTTGTAGTTCTTTTCATTTCTTTCGTAGTTGCCAAATTACCCCAAAAAATTTGATTTGATTACACTACGAAAGCTTTTTCCATGACAATTCAATAATAAGTGAAAATTTTGGAAAATTCGACTTTTAAATGATTGATTCTTGTTCAGAATCGTTTGTAGTTATTTGTAGTTCTTTTCATTTCTTTCGTAGTTGCCAAATGACCCCAAAAAAATTGATTTGATTTCACTACGAAAGCTTTTTCCATGACAATACATTAATAAGTGAAAATCTTGGGAAATTCGACAATGTCATGATTGATTCTTGTTCAGAATCGTTTGTAGTTATTTGTAGTTCTTTTCATTTCTTTCGTAGTTGCCAAATTACCCCAAAAAATTTGATTTGATTTCACTACGAAAGCTTTTTCCATGACAATTCAATAATAAGTGAAAATTTTGGAAAATTCGACTTTTAAATGATTGATTCTTGTTCAGAATCGTTTGTAGTTATTTGTAGTTCTTTTAATTTCTTTCGTAGTTGCCAAATGACCCCAAAAAATTTGATTTGATTTCACTACGAAAGCTTTTTCCATGACAATACAATAATAAGTGAAAATTTTGGGAAATTCGACAATGTCATGATTGATTCTTGTTCAGAATCGTTTGTAGTTATTTGTAGTTCTTTTCATTTCTTTCGTAGTTGCCAAATGACCCCAAAAAAATTGATTTGATTTCACTACGAAAGCTTTTTCCATGACAATACAATAATAAGTGAAAATCTTGGGAAATTCGACAATGTCATGATTGATTCTTGTTCAGAATCGTTTGTAGTTATTTGTAGTTCTTTTCATTTCTTTCGTAGTTGCCAAATTACCCCAAAAAATTTGATTTGATTTCACTACGAAAGCTTTTTCCATGACAATTCAATAATAAGTGAAAATTTTGGAAAATTCGACTTTTAAATGATTGATTCTTGTTCAGAATCGTTTGTAGTTATTTGTAGTTCTTTTAATTTCTTTCGTAGTTGCCAAATGACCCCAAAAAAATTGATTTGATTTCACTACGAAAGCTTTTTCCATGACAATACAATAATAAGTGAAAATTTTGGGAAATTCGACAATGTCATGATTGATTCTTGTTCAGAATCGTTTGTACTTATTTGTAGTTCTTTTCATTTCTTTCGTAGTTGCCAAATTACCCCAAAAAATTTGATTTGATTTCACTACGAAAGCTTTTTCCATGACAATTCAATAATAAGTGAAAATTTTGGAAAATTCGACTTTTAAATGATTGATTCTTGTTCAGAATCGTTTGTAGTTATTTGTAGTTCTTTTCATTTCTTTCGTAGTTGCCAAATGACCCCAAAAAAATTGATTTGATTTCACTACGAAAGCTTTTTCCATGACAATACAATAATAAGTGAAAATTTTGGGAAATTCGACAATGTCATGATTGATTCTTGTTCAGAATCGTTTGTAGTTATTTGTAGTTCTTTTCATTTCTTTCGTAGTTGCCAAATGACCCCAAAAAATTTGATTTGATTTCACTACGAAAGCTTTTTCCATGACAATTCAATAATAAGTGAAAATTTTGGAAAATTCGACTTTTAAATGATTGATTCTTGTTCAGAATCGTTTGTAGTTATTTGTAGTTCTTTTCGTTTCTTTCGTAGTTGCCAAATGACCCCAAAAAATTTGATTTGATTTCACTACGAAAGCTTTTTCCATGACAATTCAATAATAAGTGAAAATCTTGGGAAATTCGACAATGTCATGATTGATTCTTGTTCAGAATCGTTTGTAGTTATTTGTAGTTCTTTTCATTTCTTTCGTAGTTGCCAAATTACCCCAAAAAATTTGATTTGATTTCACTACGAAAGCTTTTTCCATGACAATTCAATAATAAGTGAAAATTTTGGAAAATTCGACTTTTAAATGATTGATTCTTGTTCAGAATCGTTTGTAGTTATTTGTAGTTCTTTTCATTTCTTTCGTAGTTGCCAAATGACCCCAAAAAAATTGATTTGATTTCACTACGAAAGCTTTTTCCATGACAATACAATAATAAGTGAAAATTTTGGGAAATTCGACAATGTCATGATTGATTCTTGTTCAGAATCGTTTGCACTTATTTGTAGTTCTTTTCATTTCTTTCGTAGTTGCCAAATTACCCCAAAAAATTTGATTTGATTTCACTACGAAAGCTTTTTCCATGACAATTCAATAATAAGTGAAAATTTTGGAAAATTCGACTTTTAAATGATTGATTCTTGTTCAGAATCGTTTGTAGTTATTTGTAGTTCTTTTCATTTCTTTCGTAGTTGCCAAATGACCCCAAAAAAATTTATTTGATTTCACTACGAAAGCTTTTTCCATGACAATACAATAATAAGTGAAAATTTTGGGAAATTCGACAATGTCATGATTGATTCTTGTTCAGAATCGTTTGTAGTTATTTGTAGTTCTTTTCATTTCTTTCGTAGTTGCCAAATGACCCCAAAAAATTTGATTTGATTTCACTACGAAAGCTTTTTCCATGACAATTCAATAATAAATGAAAATTTTGGAAAATTCGACTTTTAAATGATTGATTCTTGTTCAGAATCGTTTGTAGTTATTTGTAGTTCTTTTCGTTTCTTTCGTAGTTGCCAAATGACCCCAAAAAAATTGATTTGATTTCACTACGAAAGCTTTTTCCATGACAATACAATAATAAGTGAAAATTTTGGGAAATTCGACAATGTCATGATTGATTCTTGTTCAGAATCGTTTGTAGTTATTTGTAGTTCTTTTAATTTCTTTCGTAGTTGCCAAATGACCCCAAAAAATTTGATTTGATTTCACTACGAAAGCTTTTTCCATGACAATACAATAATAAGTTAAAATTTTGGAAAATTCGACTTTTAAATGATTGATTCTTGTTCAGAATCGTTTGTAGTTATTTCTAGTTCTTTTAATTTCTTTCGTAGTTGCCAAATGACCCCAAAAAATTTGATTTGATTTCACTACGAAAGCTTTTTCCATGACAATACAATAATAAGTGAACATTTTGGGAAATTCGACAATGTCATGATTGATTCTTGTTCAGAATCGTTTGTAGTTATTTGTAGTTCTTTTCATTTCTTTCGTAATTGCCAAATTACCCCAAAAAATTTGATTTGATTTCACTACGAAAGCTTTTTCCATGACAATTCAATAATAAGTGAAAATTTTGGAAAATTCGACTTTTAAATGATTGATTCTTGTTCAGAATCGTTTGTAGTTATTTGTAGTTCTTTTCATTTCTTTCGTAGTTGCCAAATGACCCCAAAAAAATTGATTTGATTTCACTACGAAAGCTTTTTCCATGACAATACAATAATAAGAGAAAATTTTGGGAAATTCGACAATGTCATGATTGATTCTTGTTCAGAATCGTTTGTAGTTATTTGTAGGTCTTTTAATTTCTTTCGTAGTTGCCAAATGACCCCAAAAAATTTGATTTGATTTCACTACGAAAGCTTTTTCCATGACAATACAATAATAAGTGAAAATTTTGGAAAATTCGACTTTTAAATGATTGATTCTAGTTCAGAATCGTTTGTAGTTATTTGTAGTTCTTTTAATTTCTTTTGTAGTTGCCAAATGACCCCAAAAAATTTGAATTGATTTCACTACGAAAGCTTTTTCCATGACAATACAATAATAAGTGAAAATTTTGGGAAATTCGACAATGTCATGATTGATTCTTGTTCAGAATCGTTTGTAGTTATTTGTAGTTCTTTTCTTTTCGTTTGTAGTTTCCAGATAACCCCAAAAAATTGATTTGATTTCACTACGAGAGTTTTTTCCATGACATTTCAATAATAAGTGAAAATTTTGGAAAATTCGACACTTTAATGATTGATTCTTGTTCAGAATCGTTTGTAGTTATTTGTAGTTCTTTTAATTTCTTTCGTAGTTGCCAAATGACCCCAAAAAATTTGATTTGATTTCACTACGAAAGCTTTTTCCATGACAATACAATAATAAGTGAAAATTTTGGAAAATTCGACTTTTAAATGATTGATTCTAGTTCAGAATCGTTTGTAGTTATTTGTAGTTCTTTTAATTTCTTTCGTAGTTGCCAAATGACCCCAAAAAATTTGATTTGATTTCACTACGAAAGCTTTTTCCATGACAATACAATAATAAGTGAAAATTTTGGGAAATTCGACAATGTCATGATTGATTCTTGTTCAGAATCATTTGTAGTTATTTGTAGTTCTTTTAATTTCTTTCGTAGTTGCCAAATGACCCCAAAAAATTTGATTTGATTTCACTACGAAAGCTTTTTCCATGACAATTCAATAATAAGTGAAAATTTTGGAAAATTCGACTTTTAAATGATTGATTCTTGTTCAGAATCGTTTGTAGTTATTTGTAGTTCTTTTCATTTCTTTCGTAGTTGCCAAATGACCCCAAAAAAATTGATTTGATTTCACTACGAAAGCTTTTTCCATGACAATACAATAATAAGTGAAAATTTTGGGAAATTCGACAATGTCATGATTGATTCTTGTTCAGAATCGTTTGTAGTTATTTGTAGTTCTTTTCATTTCTTTCGTAGTTGCTAAATAACCCCAAAAAATTTGATTTGATTTCACTACGAGAGCTTTTTCCATGACAATACAATACAGTATCTGATTCTGTGCAATTTCCGTATAAAATAATACCGTACGCCATGAGAGATTGAAAATAGAAGTAGTATATTTTTAACAGCACATTTTTTGAAATAATTGACTTTAGTTTGCGCTTCGCGTATATAGCGAGTTACGAGTTGAAAGTGTTCCAGCTGCGATCGCGACATTACGTGCACTTCAGCTCGTTTGTGGTGCGCGTGCCGCGGCCGCTGCTGGAAGCCATCGCGAGCACGGACTTCTGGCCGAAGGGTGTGATATTTCGGCGGTTCCGTGGGAATCTGCCGAATCCTACACCAGAGCAAATGACGCCGCAACAGAAAACTGCGTCACGAAAATGATTTTTTAGTATTTAAGTTTTTTATTATTGTATATATATGTTAGTTTGTAAGGTATGTATCTATGGGCCTTAGTAGTCTGAAAATAAATGCTTTGATTGATTGATTGATTGATTGATAGCACTACGAGTACTAAGCCTTTCGCACAAGTTGTTAATGTGTTCTTTCCATTTTAGTTTTGCGTCACCGGTAAATGCAAGGAATCACGGCTCACAGCACACGAATCACAGCTTGGAACTGGAATCTGTATTTGTGGAATATTCATAGCCGAAAAAAGCATTACTTATATTGGATTTTGTGACGTTGAGGATGAGGCCGTTCGCTGAGAACCACTCATGAATTTGGCTGCACGTATTTGCTATTTTTTCCTCGAGCTGCGAGTACGTATGCGCCTTCACTACCGAGGTGGTGTCATCAGAGAACAACACCATCTTGCCATCATCAACAGAGGAAGGGAGATCGTTGAAGAATATTAAAAAAAAAGGGTATTTCAAAGCACGGAGCCTTGGGGTATAACGTTTTGTGACGTGGACGATTCAATAAAAATCTAAATCAAAGGAAAGTGTGAGAATTTAGCAAAACGTTTGCAGCCCAAATTGTAATTTCTAAAATATTATGTTAATCAAAAAAAAAATGTTTTAGAGTTGAAGCAAAAAAAAAAACATTCTCACTTTCCGTGTAGGGGAGATAGGTACCTAACTTTTTTTTTCAAATTTTTATGTTATGTAACCGACTTATAATTACATCCATGCCAAAGGATCATGCCGAATTTGGCCTACGATTCGATAAACATGCTATATATACGATAAATTTAATCATATATTAGATTACAACGGGCACTATTTAGTACCGAAAATATGTAAAAGAGTAATGAAACCAAATCAATATATCCCACGCGATTTACATAGAATCAATGACATTTTATTAATGGACGTCCAGAGCCAAACAAAAAAGTATGACAGCAAAATACATTTCTACGATGTTCCTGTCGATGCTAATAACGCTCACTTATTGCGCTAATGTTCTTCAAAAGTGAATAGCGAACGAATATGGAACGAATGGAGTCGCTATGGATTGTGTTTTCATATTAATTATTTGATATTTATTTGATACAATACCGTATGAAATCTAGAAGACCATCATTCACAATTAGCTTTCACCGGCCTACCCATTGAAGTCGTTTCATCACCAATTAAAAACAAATACCACGACCATAATTATTAATTTCTGATTATTTTTGTCGTTTATTTAATATTCAGGACTATTTGAGGTTGACGGCCAAGCAGGGTTCGAAGGGATAATTTCCGACGTCCGAACATAGAATAGAACATGAACATTGTGCTGTTCTTGAAATTTTCTCTTACAAACTTGCTCAACTTTTAATTTTATATCATTATGTTCCTCCCATTTGCCCGTCACGCGTTTTACTATTGCAAAATAGTGTTTGTATGTATGTATAATCATCGATACCAATTTGTAAGTCAATCCTTCGTAAACTAGCTTATCCGGGATCTCTTGTATACTAAACCGTTTACGACAGTCTGGATAACCAAGTCGAGTAGCCAACAAATCGTTTCTGACATCTTCGACGTCAATTACGAGATGACGCCCCGTGGAGAGAGATTTTTCCACCCGGTCACTATGGCACCGCGAGCACGCTGTGGTACCAAATTTGGCGGCGTTCACTGCGTCCTGCAGCCCTGCGTATCCGCGCTGGTATATAGGGACTGGATTTATGGTTATTATCGGAATACACTCGTTTTGTGACGACGAACACGATAAACATTTTATTGAGTTTTGAATTGAAGGCACGTCATTTAAAATATAATTTCGCATTAAATGTTGAACATTTATGGTGCAGTCAATAAAACCATCATCAATTTTTTTCGTGGCACTGAGGATTAGTGCCCGCGAAACTACAAACGAAAACAAAAGAACTACAAATAACTACAAACGATTCTGAACAAGAATCAATCATGACATTGTCGAATTTCCCAAAATTTTCACTTATTATTGTATTGTCATGGAAAAAGCTTTCGTGGTGAAATCAAATCAATTTTTTTGGGGTCATTTGGCAACTACGAAAGAAATGAAAAGAACTACAAATAACTACAAACGATTCTGAACAAGAATCAATCATTTAAAAGTCGAATTTTCCAAAATTTTCACTTATTGAATTGTCATGGAAAAAGCTCTCGTAGTGAAATCAAATCAATTTTTTTGGGGTTATTTGGTAGCTACGAAAGAAATGAAAAGAACTACAAATAACTACAAACGATTCTGAACAATAATAAAACAAAAGAACTACAAATAACTACAAACGATTCTGAACAAGAATCAATCATGACATTGTCGAATTTCCCAAAATTTTCACTTATTATTGTATTGTCATGGAAAAAGCTTTCGTGGTGAAATCAAATCAATTTTTTTGGGGTCATTTGGCAACTACGAAAGAAATGAAAAGAACTACAAATAACTACAAACGATTCTGAACAAGAATCAATCATTTAAAAGTCGAATTTTCCAAAATTTTCACTTATTATTGAATTGTCATGGAAAAAGCTCTCGTAGTGAAATCAAATCAATTTTTTTGGGGTTATTTGGTAGCTACGAAAGAAATGAAAAGAACTACAAATAACTACAAACGATTCTGAACAATAATCAAACATTA
Organism: Cydia splendana; assembly: GCF_910591565.1. Taxonomy (NCBI): domain Eukaryota; kingdom Metazoa; phylum Arthropoda; class Insecta; order Lepidoptera; family Tortricidae; genus Cydia; species Cydia splendana. Next base: position 12,463,545 of record NC_085966.1, on the reverse strand, counting down.
AAGTGTTGAATTTTCCAAATTTATCACTTATTATTGAATTGTCATGGAAAAAGCTTTCGTAGTGAAATCAAATCAAATTTTTTGGGGTAATTTGGCAGTTACGAAAGAAATGAAAAGAACTACAAATAACTACAAACGATTCTGAACAAGAATCAATCATTAAAGTGTCGAATTTTCCAAAACTTTCTCGTTTTATTCAATTGTCATGGAAAAAGCTCTCATAGTGAAATCAAATAATTTTTTTTGGGGTTATCACGCAACTACGAAAGAAATGAAAAGAACTACAAATAACTACAAACGATTTTGAACAAGAATCAATCATTTAAAAGTCGAATTTTCCAAAATTTTCACTTATTATTGTATTGTCATGGAAAAAGCTTTCGTAGTGAAATCGAATCAAATTTTTTGGGGTCATTTGGCAACTACGAAAGAAATTAAAAGAACTACAAATAACTTCAAACGATTCTGAACAAGAATCAATCATGACATTGTCGAATTTCCCAAAATTTTCACTTATTATTGTATTGTCATGGAAAAAGGTTTCGTAGTGAAATCAAATCAATTTTTTTGGGGTCATTTGGCAACTACGAAAGTAATGAAAAGAACTACAAATAACTACAAACGATTCTGAACAAGAATCAATCATTTAAAAGTCGAATTTTCCAAAATTTTCACTTATTATTGAATTGTCATGTAAAAAGCTTTCGTAGTGAAATCAAATCAAATTTTTTGGGGTAATTTGGCAACTACGAAAGAAATGAAAAGAACTACAAATAACTACAAACGATTCAGAACAAGAATCAATCATTTAAAAGTCGAATTTTCCAAAATTTTCACTTATTATTGTATTGTCATGGAAAAAGCTTTCGTAGTGAAATCAAATCAAATTTTTTGGGGTCATTTGGCAACTACGAAAGAAATTAAAAGAACTACAAATAACTACAAACGATTCTGAACAAGAATCAATCATGACATTGTCGAATTTCCCAAAATTTTCACTTATTATTGTATTGTCATGGAAAAAGCTTTCGTAGTGAAATCAAATCAATTTTTTGGGGTCATTTGGCAACTACGAAAGAAATGAAAAGAACTACAAATAACTACAAACGATTCTGAACAAGGTTCAATCATTTAAAAGTCGAATTTTCCAAAATTTTCACTTATTACTGAATTGTCATGGAAAAAGCTTTCGTAGTGAAATCAAATCAAATTTTTTGGGGTAATTTGGCAACTACGAAAGAAATGAAAAGAACTACAAATAACTACAAACGATTCTGAACAAGAATCAATCATGACATTGTCGAATTTCCCAAAATTTTCACTTATTATTGTATTGTCATGGAAAAAGCTTTCGTAGTGAAATCAAATCAAATTTTTTGGGGTCATTTGGCAACTACGAAAGAAATTAAAAGAACTACAAATAACTACAAACGATTCTGAACAAGAATCAATCATTTAAAAGTCGAATTTTCCAAAATTTTAACTTATTATTGTATTGTCATGGAAAAAGCTTTCGTAGTGAAATCAAATCAAATTTTTTGGGGTCATTTGGCAATTACGAAAGAAATTAAAAGAACTACAAATAACTACAAACGATTCTGAACAAGAATCAATCATGACATTGTCGAATTTCCCAAAATTTTCACTTATTATTGTATTGTCATGGAAAAAGCTTTCGTAGTGAAATCAAATCAATTTTTTTGGGGTCATTTGGCAACTACGAAAGAAATGAAAAGAACTACAAATAACTACAAACGATTCTGAACAAGAAACAATCATTTAAAAGTCGAATTTTCCAAAATTTTCACTTATTATTGAATTGTCATGGAAAAAGCTTTCGTAGTGAAATCAAATCAAATTGTTTGGGGTAATTTGGCAACTACGAAAGAAATGAAAAGAACTACAAATAACTACAAACGATTCTGAACAAGAATCAATCATGACATTGTCGAATTTCCCAAAATTTTCACTTATTATTGTATTGTCATGGAAAAAGCTTTCGTAGTGAAATCAAATCAATTTTTTGGGGTCATTTGGCAACTACGAAAGAAATGAAAAGAACTACAAATAACTACAAACGATTCTGAACAAGAATCAATCATTTAAAAGTCGAATTTTCCAAAATTTTCACTTATTATTGAATTGTCATGGAAAAAGCTTTCGTAGTGAAATCAAATCAATTTTTTTGGGGTAATTTGGCAACTACGAAAGAAATGAAAAGAACTACAAATAACTACAAACGATTCTGAACAAGAATCAATCATTAAAGTGTCGAATTTTCCAAAATTTTCTCGTTTTATTCAATTGTCATGGAAAAAGCTCTCATAGTGAAATCAAATAATTTTTTTTTGGGTTATCACGCAACTACGAAAGAAATGAAAAGAACTACAAATAACTACAAACGATTCTGAACAAGAATCAATCAAGGAAGTGTAGGATTGATCCAGTTTTTTTTTCTCTAAGTCCATTCCTTGTAAAAGACATCAACGCGCTCTCGTAATCAAATTATTTTTTATCTCGTTATTAGGCTTGTATTAAGAAAAAGTAAAGAACTACAATCAAATACAAACGATTCTGTACCAGACTCAATTATGAAAATGTCGAATTTTCCAAGATTTTCAATTTTTTTTTTATGAGAGAGCTTTGGCACTTAAATATTATTTATTATTTTGGGGTAGTTTGGCAATTACAAACGAAAAGAAAAGAACTACAAATAACTACAAACGATTCTGAACAAGAATCAATCATTAAAGTGTCGAATTTTCCAAAATATTCACTTATTATTGAAATGTCATGGAAAAAACTCTCGTAGTGAAATCAAATCAATTTTTTGGGGTTATCTGGAAACTACAAACGAAAAGAAAAGAACAACAAATAACTACAAACGATTCTGAACAAGAATCAATCATGACATTGTCGAATTTCCCAAAATTTTCACTTATTATTGTATTGTCATGGAAAAAGCTTTCGTAGTGAAATCAAATCAAATTTTTTGGGGTCATTTGGCAACTACGAAAGAAATTAAAAGAACTACAAATAACTACAAACGATTCTGAACAAGAATCAATCATTTAAAAGTCGAATTTTCCAAAATTTTCACTTATTATTGTATTGTCATGGAAAAAGCTTTCGTAGTGAAATCAAATCAAATTTTTTGGGGTCATTTGGCAACTACGAAAGAAATGAAAAGAACTACAAATAACTACAAACGATTCTGAACAAGAATCAATCAAGGAAGTGTAGGATTGATCCAGTTTTTTTTTCTCTAAGTCCATTCCTTGTAAAAGACATCAACGCGCTCTCGTAATCAAATTATTTTTTCTCTCTTTATTAGGCTTGTATTAAGAAAAAGTAAAGAACTACAATCAAATACAAACGATTCTGTATCAGACTCAATTATGAAAATGTCGAATTTTCCAAGATTTTCAATTTTTTTTTGTATGAGAGAGCTTTGGCACTTAAATATTATTTATTATTTTGGGGTAGTTTGGCAATTACAAACGAAAAGAAAAGAACTACAAATAACTACAAACGATTCTGAACAAGAATCAATCATTAAAGTGTCGAATTTTCCAAAATATTCACTTATTATTGAAATGTCATGGAAAAAACTCTCGTAGTGAAATCAAATAAATTTTTTGGGGTTATCTGGAAACTACAAACGAAAAGAAAAGAACTACAAATAACTACAAACGATTCTGAACAAGAATCAATCATGACATTGTCGAATTTCCCAAAATTTTCACTTATTATTGTATTGTCATGGAAAAAGCTTTCGTAGTGAAAACAAATCAAATTTTTTGGGGTCATTTGGCAACTACGAAAGAAATTAAAAGAACTACAAATAACTACAAACGATTCTGAACAAGAATCAATCATTTAAAAGTCGAATTTTCCAAAATTTTCACTTATTATTGTATTGTCATGGAAAAAGCTTTCGTAGTGAAATCAAATCAAATTTTTTGGGGTCATTTGGCAACTACGAAAGAAATTAAAAGAACTACAAATAACTACAAACGATTCTGAACAAGAATCAATCATGACATTGTCGAATTTCCCAAAATTTTCACTTATTATTGTATTGTCATGGAAAAAGGTTTCGTAGTGAAATCAAATCAATTTTTTTGGGGTCATTTGGCAACTACGAAAGAAATGAAAAGAACTACAAATAACTACAAACGATTCTGAACAAGAATCAATCATTTAAAAGTCGAATTTTCCAAAATTTTCACTTATTATTGAATTGTCATGGAAAAAGCTTTCGTAGTGAAATCAAATCAAATTTTTTGGGGTCATTTGGCAACTACGAAAGAAATGAAAAGAACTACAAATAACTACAAACGATTCTGAACAAGAATCAATCATTAAAGTGTCGAATTTTCCAAATTTTTCTCGTTTTATTCAATTGTCATGGAAAAAGCTCTCATAGTGAAATCAAATAATTTTTTTTTGGGTTATCACGCAACTACGAAAGAAATGAAAAGAACTACAAATAACTACAAACGATTCTGAACAAGAATCAATCATTTAAAAGTCGAATTTTCCAAAATTTTCACTTATTATTGTATTGTCATGGAAAAAGCTTTCGTAGTGAAATCAAATCAAATTTTTTGGGGTCATTTGGCAACTACGAAAGAAATGAAAAGAACTACAAATAACTACAAACGATTCAGAACAAGAATCAATCATTTAAAAGTCGAATTTTCCAAAATTTTCACTTATTATTGTATTGTCATGGAAAAAGCTTTCGTAGTGAAATCAAATCAAATTTTTTGGGGTCATTTGGCAACTACGAAAGAAATGAAAAGAACTACAAATAACTACAAACGATTCTGAACAAGAATCAATCATTAAAGTGTCGAATTTTCCAAATTTTTCTCGTTTTATTCAATTGTCATGGAAAAAGCTCTCATAGTGAAATCAAATAATTTTTTTTTGGGTTATCACGCAACTACGAAAGAAATGAAAAGAACTACAAATAACTACAAACGATTCTGAACAAGAATCAATCAAGGAAGTGTAGGATTGATCAAGTTTTTTGTTCTCTAAGTCCATTCCTTGTAAAAGACATCAACGCGCTATCGTAATGAAATTATTTTTTCTCTCGTTATTAGGCTTGTATTAAGAAAAAGTAAAGAACTACCATCAAATACAAACGATTCTGTACCAGACTCAATTATGAAAATGTCGAATTTTCCATGATTTTCAATTTTTTTTTTATGAGAGAGCTTTGGCACTTAAATATCATTTATTATTTTGGGGTAGTTTGGCAATTACAAACGAAAAGAAAAGAACTACAAATAACTACAAACGATTCTGAACAAGAATCAATCATTAAAGTGTCGAATTTTCCAAAATATTCACTTATTATTGAAATGTCATGGAAAAAACTCTCGTAGTGAAATCAAATCAATTTTTTGGGGTTATCTGGAAACTACAAACGAAAAGAAAAGAACTACAAATAACTACAAACGATTCTGAACAAGAATCAATCATGACATTGTCGAATTTCCCAAAATTTTCACTTATTATTGTATTGTCATGGAAAAAGCTTTCGTAGTGAAATCAAATCAAATTTTTTGGGGTCATTTGGCAACTACGAAAGAAATTAAAAGAACTACAAATAACTACAAACGATTCTGAACAAGAATCAATCATTTAAAAGTCGAATTTTCCAAAATTTTCACTTATTATTGTATTGTCATGGAAAAAGCTTTCGTAGTGAAATCAAATCAAATTTTTTGGGGTCATTTGGCAACTACGAAAGAAATTAAAAGAACTACAAATAACTACAAACGATTCTGAACAAGAATCAATCATGACATTGTCGAATTTCCCAAAATTTTCACTTATTATTGTATTGTCATGGAAAAAGCTTTCGTAGTGAAATCAAATCAATTTTTTTGGGGTCATTTGGCAACTACGAAAGAAATGAAAATAACTACAAATAACTACAAACGATTCTGAACAAGAATCAATCATTTAAAAGTCGAATTTTCCAAAATTTTCACTTATTATTGAATTGTCATGGAAAAAGCTTTCGTAGTGAAATCAAATCAAATTTTTTGGGGTAATTTGGCAACTACGAAAGAAATGAAAAGAACTACAAATAACTACAAACGATTCTGAACAAGAATCAATCATTAAAGTGTCGAATTTTCCAAATTTTTCTCGTTTTATTCAATTGTCATGGAAAAAGCTCTCATAGTGAAATCAAATAATTTTTTTTTGGGTTATCACACAACTACGAAAGAAATGAAAAGAACTACAAATAACTACAAACGATTCTGAACAAGAATCAATCAAGGAAGTGTAGGATTGATCAAGTTTTTTGTTCTCTAAGTCCATTCCTTGTAAAAGACATCAACGCGCTCTCGTAATGAAATTATTTTTTCTCTCGTTATTAGGCTTGTATTGAGAAAAAGTAAAGAACTACAATCAAATACAAACGATTCTGTACCAGACTCAATTATGAAAATGTCGAATTTTCCAAGATTTTCAAATTTTTTTTTTATGAGAGAGCTTTGGCACTTAAATATCATTTATTATTTTGGGGTAGTTTGGCAATTACAAACGAAAAGAAAAGAACTACAAATAACTACAAACGATTCTGAACAAGAATCAATCATTAAAGTGTCGAATTTTCCAAAATATTCACTTATTATTGAAATGTCATGGAAAAAGCTTTCGTAGTGAAATCAAATCATTTGTTTGGGGTTATTTGGCAGCTACGAAAGAAATGAAAAGAACTACAAATAACTACAAACGATTCTGAGCAATTATCAATCAAGTAAGTGAAGGATTGATTAAGTTTTTATTTCATTTAGTCTATTTCTTGTAAAAGGCATCAACGCGCTCTCTTAGTGAAATAAATTTTTCTTTCGTTGTAAGGCTTTTATTAATGAAAAGGAAAGAACTACAATCAACTACAAACGATTCTGTACCAGAATCGATCATAAAAGTAAAGTGTTGCCAAGACTAGGCGCGTAAATCTTTTATACTAAAAAGTTATCAGATCCCGTAGTAAGTACCAAAGCTTTTACTCTGTAAGTCCTAACTTTATAAGCTCTAACTGTATAAAGCCAACATCTTGGTCAAACAGTAGTACTACGGCTTGGTCGTTACTTGACATGAACGCGCTCTCGTCTTTAATTTCATGAAAAAGCTCTTTATCGGGAAAAGACATCAACGGGCTCTTAAGGCGTTTTTAATTTTTTTTATTTTTTGGGGTTTTTTGGCTACTACAAATGAAAATAAAGGAACTACAATCAACTACAAACGATTCTAAGCCAGTATCAACAATAAAAGTATAAGATTTCAAAAGTGGGGTGCTGGGATTTTTTTCACCCCCATAACTCTTTTTTGGGGCAACTACAAATAAAATCCTTTTAACTACAATTAACTACAAACAAAATACTATAAGAAAAAAAATATAAATAAAAAATTGGTCAAGGTCGGGTGCCAAGTTCACAGAGGTACAATAAAGACTTATAACTAGACACGTGACATAATAAAATGATAAAAAATAAGACACAAGTTACATGGTAAAAATAATGACAATAAACACACAGTAAAATACACGACAGAAATTATAATTATTTATTTACACGTTCTTTATATTTTACTTTACTAATACCTATTCGCGACAGTTCTCCCCCACGTGTGTCAACACCGTATTTAGAGGAGCGTGTAGGAATAAGCCTGGAAGCTGAGCAGCAAACGTCACCTGCGCGCGTGTGTACAATGGCTACTCTTATTTGACCGTCTACATCGGGAAAGAGTTGTGCGATTTCGCCTCTAGACCATGTACCTTGTGGCACGGAGCAGCCGCTTATCGTGACGCTGTCGCCTACGTGCAATTTCTGTCTGTTGTGATGAGCGTCGGGTATATTCGTAGCTGCAGCGGTAGATGATAGTGGATTCGTTAGAGGCCTTTCTAATGGTAAGTCGACCACGGGAACCTTGAGGTTGGCCCCGCGACAGGTTCGACACCATTGGCGCTTATGTGATCGATAACGAATACTACCGCGCAATCCGACTATGTGATATTTTTGTTTCAACTCGCTTATCACTGTCGAGTGGTTGCCGTCGTACAGAGCGTGGAAATGATGAATTAGCAGCTTGGCGAAGTCTTCTTTAGCGCGTAGGACGGGTAATTGCTTGCCTCCGCCGTCTGTCACGATGACTCCGTATTCGTCAAGTTTTACTGCTATTCTGTGTAGCGGAGATCTTTTCGGTAGCGCATGCCCAGCTTCCAGGGACTTTACCTCTTCTGGATAGGCTTCATATTGGCTCCGTTTGATTAGCGTTATCTCAGCTACAATCAAATTCCCCTTGATCATTTCTGTATCTGTTTTCTCATATGGCAACTTGGCGTTATTTACCTCGGTGGCAACCAGAACTCTAGACGTAGCCCTAACTAAATGCGTGTATTCGGAAAAACTGTTTACCTTAGGCAGGTACTCGAATTTACTTTTAGTTTTAGAATTTGAGCGTACGGACTTTGTCACGCGTCGTCGTGTATGACGTATCGCGGCGTTGTCGGCGACGGGCGCGGGCGTTCGAATTGTTGACGATCGCGGCTTATGATCGCTCTTTGGTTCGGGTTCTACAGCCCACCGGGAGGTTGCTACAATTTGAGCAGGTTTGCTTTGGTCAAACGTCGACGCGGGCCGCGTTACGGGCAATTTCTGCGCGGTGGGCACGTCTTTGGGCGGGTTTAGAGAGATTTCGCTCCCCCCGGCGAAAGACGTGTTGCCTATTCTACCTACGCTAGACGTTGTCGCGGGCTTGTTTGACGCGAAGCTTACTGTGTTTACGGCTCGTGTCATGCTAACCTCAGTTGCCGACGAGGCCGTGTGTAATCCGTGCAGCAGTCTATGATGACCTGCTTCGCATTCGCCTACACCGCATGCTACGTATTTGCATGTATTCGGCTGATGAGGCGCGGATCCTAAACACTTAAAACACAGCCGCGCACCCTTCGCTAGTTCCCATCTTTCAGAAATCGTTGCCGCCGTAAACTGTGCGCACGTGCTAACCACGTGATCTTCGTTACAAATGGGGCACGTATTGCGCGGCGGGACAGAGATGGACGATTCCTGTTTGAATCTAGCTCCGGTTGACGCGGGTTTTTTTTTACTATTACTATCGCGGTGCTTCATTTGGGCGATAGTAGAGTTACTGTGCGAACTACTTTTCGTATCGCGTGAGTAAGTTTCGTGGAAATCTGACTCCGAGCCCGTGCTAGAGTCGCGGGAGAACGCGGGGGCGCGGGCCTTAGAGGGAGCGTTGCTCGACCGCCTAGGTTCGTGCTCAAAAGATACCGTGTTCACTACAGCTCGCAATCTATTAGCCGGTCTGCGGTTTACGCGTTTGGCTGCAGTACTAATATCGTTGAGAAACTCAGATAAAGCGGCTAAGCCGGGAGTTTCCGAATTAGTCTGCCTATATTTGGCCCATTCGTAACGCACTATCAAATTTAATTTGTCCACTATTTTGTTCACTAGTTCAGGCGCGTGCAAATATTTTTCTTGACGCAATGATTTTACGGTGGCGACGGCGTTCGCGATATGCGCGGCAAACGACGAGATATTAGCATTGTCTTCCGACAAACGCGGCATGCGTTTGATATTATGCAGCTCCGTAAGTACAATTTCCTCGGGGTCGCCAAATTGCCGTTCTAGCGCTTCCATAATTTCGTATGGATCCTGAACAGTGTACATGATCGATTTTACGGCCGTCCGGGCCTCGCCTTTAAGCGCGCGTCTGATTCTACTGACATTATTGACGGCACTAAACATGGGCGACGTGTCCTCGAACTCCGCTCTAAACGATATCCATTCGGTGATATCTCCGCCGAACGGGGGTAACTCAGGCGGCTTGTGATACATTGGCGGGTAGGTACCGTGTGGTACCTCTAAAAGTCGCGGTTGCGGTTTGCTGGCCCGTTCGGGCGCGGCGCGCGGCGCGGTCTCTTTCGGCGGCGGGATATTTACGTTTTTACGCGCGATCTCGCGCTGTAGCGTCGCTTGTCGTTCTACCCAACTTCTAGTTCGTACCTCGGCCTCGGACTCGACACTGCCGCCGTCAGACTGCGCCTTAACTTGGGCAATCTGCAGCATTAACTTGGCAGTATCGGACTCTGCTTTGGCTACGACTAGAGCGGCTTTACGAACCTCGAGCTCTGCTAACAGCACGGTTAATTCACTATCGCGGTCCCTACTTACCGATTCGCGAACAGACCTAACTGACTCGCGAACAGACGGCGCTCGCGGCGGTGGCGCAACAACGGGTGGCACTAAAGTATTCGACCGACTGCGAACTACCACTGTATCATTATGACGCTCGTCTGAGTGTACCGACTCATTTTCTTTCTCATCACTAGTTTTCTGGTCGCCACTGGTGCCTTTGCTCCACGTATTGGTTGCGCCGGACGTAGTATTGCCGGACGAGGGCGTAGGCGTGGGGACAGGCAGGTCCCGTTTGCGTGAGCGTAGTGATCTTCCGTCTTGCGACATCTTCTTCTTTCTTGATTTTTACGCACACAACACAACACAACACTTGACACACGCGGGGGGTCCCTAACTATATACAAATTTACCTGCCTAACGCCTATGCTCTGACGCTACCGAGCGCAGCGTCAGTGCCCCTAAGCGTGGATCCCTCGGTGCACTGAATCTCCCGCAATGGCTAAAGTGCAAGGCCTAGAGCGTTCGAAAACAGTGTGATGGTATCACCATGTGACACATGCAACTAAAGTTGCCAGGACACGTGAGTGGAGGCGAACCTACGACACTGCACGGTCCACCGGCAAGCCGGTAATGGTGGGTTACGGAAAAGGTTGGTATGGTAAGGTCTGAGCCGAAGCGAACTTCGGGGGCTCAGCGCGTTCGTTTTTCTTTGTTCTCCTGAATTAAGTATAGTTCTACTTAAAATTCAGCGCGTACTTGTTTCTTTCTTCATTCGGCAAACGAAGGACCATAATGTCGAGCGTAGTTACTGTGGGGCTCGCAGATTCCGAAGTCAGGAACCCGTACGACGGCTGGAACGCGCTGGCTGGCTGCTGCAGATTACCTTCTTGATACCGCTACCACCATTACCGGGAGTGTAGTTGGAGTTTAATAAAAACACATATGTATGTTATAAGAAAACTCTGGAGAGTGTTGGGAGGCTGGTGCCTCTGTGGCTATTGATGAGTGAGTGACAAGCACCCAGGGTGGGCGCGTATATATAGGCGCGCTCGGCGTGTGTGTGTTGTCATTCGGCACCCTTTTGAAGGGGTGCGAGTGGCCTCTTCCGCCTTCCGGCTGCGGAGGCTGTATCCGGTCGCGCCCCACCTTGTGGGGCGGTCGATCGCACGTCTTTTTGGGGACGGCTGTGTGTCCAGTGTGGGCCAGCTTTTTCGCCGCCGGCCGTTATCCAACCCCGCGACCCCTAGCCTGGTGATACCGTTTGAGCGGGGCCAGGTTTCGGGGCCGCAGAGAAGGCGACCGACAGCTTAGGCTGGCGTGTGCGTCGTGCCTATGTAGGCGGCATCCGGTGTGGTGTGTGCGTGTCTTCTTCTTCGTCTTCTTCTTCTGTGGTGTGTAGGAGGGCTCGGGGGAGATGCCGAGCCCCGTATTGGTCCGGCGGGCGCGTGTAGTGAGGCGCAATCCCGCGCAGGTGGTCGTAGCTGGAGTTGTCCGCGCGGTCATACATGACCCGCGCGAGACGCTCGATGAAGTCTTCTAGGCTGCTCCACTTCAGATGCTCGGCGATGGCTGCGTTGCTGACGTACCGCGTTGCTGCGACGATGTTCCGTAGTGAGAGGGTCTCCTGACGTCTCATGTTCGTCTTGATGGACCTGCAACAGAAAGCATACCAGGCTGGTGAAGCGTAAGTTAGCCGCGATCGGACGTAAGCTTTGTACAGACCGAGTTTGGTCCGTACAGGGAGCTTACTGCGGAAAACCGGGCAGAGGTTCATACGAGCGGTTTTCGCTCGTATGATCGTCTCTGCGACGTGTTTCCGCATGTTGAGCTTCCTGTCTATGGTCACCCCCAGGTATTTCACTGTTGGTGACCATGTGAGCTGCTGGCCTAGAAGAGAGGGGGGTGGGGGCAGGACGATGGCTGCCCCTGTGATGAGCGCTTGCGTCTTGCCCACATTGACTGATAGCCTCCATTTGGAGAGCCAGTCAGGAAGGGCGTCAAGCGTCGGCTGGATCTTGGAGACTGCGTGCAGCATCTGGAAAGAGGAAGCAAAATAAGCGGCGTCATCTGCGAATAGGGCTAGTTGCGCTTGTCCTACGACTGGAATGTCGTCGGTGTAGCGCACGTAGCATGCGGGCGACAGGCAGCTCCCCTGGGGGACGCCTGCCTGTATCGGGCGTTCCTGAGACAGTGCGCCTTCCACTTGAACGTGGAAGCGTCGGTCTGTCAGGAATGAAGCGATGACTCTCACGATGCGGCGGGGGGCTGTGGACAGAGAAAGTTTATATATTAGACCTTCGTGCCAAACTCGATCGAACGCTTTCTCCATGTCTAGGAGGACAGCGACCGTGTACTCCTTTTTGTTGAGCGCCATGCCCATGTGGTGTAGGACACGGGTGAGCTGCAACGTGGTGGAGTGTTGAGACCTGAAACCAAATTGCTCCGGCCTGGGTGTCAGGTGTGGCGAGAGGTGCCGGAGCAGCAACCTCTCGAACACCTTTGATAGGTTGCATAGCAACGTGATGGGCCGGTAGTTCTCCGGCTTTCTTCTGTCCTTCCCGGGCTTGGGAAGGACTATGACCCGGCCGGTCTTCCAGATGGTGGGGAAGTGCCCCGACCGCAAGATCCCGTTGAACAGGCGCGCCACTGCCGCTAATGAGTTTAGCGGCAGTTGGCGGAGCGCCATGTTTGGGATCTCGTCGGGGCCCGGCGCCTTCTTCGGATTGCAGTGGCGTCTGATTGTCGCCTGGACCTGTGAAGGAGAAAAATATAGTGGATCATCTTGGGTCTCTACGGGCACGCTGAGGTAGTCTCGAACGTGCCGCACGATGTCCGCTGTGTGTTGCGGGTCGGTGTCGGGGAATGGCCTGAATTGCTGCTCAAGGCTGCGAGCGAGTATTTCCGCCCTGTCCTTGGCCGCGTACTTCAGTTCCCCGTCGGTGTCGTCTTCTAGGGGCCGTATCGGCTCGGGTGTCGCGCTGAGTTGTCGGCATAACCTGTGGATGGAAGGAACGTGATCAGTTAGGCTCTCGATGTGCGATTCCCAGCTTGCAGCTCTGTGCTCGCTGAGTTTTACCCTTAACAGTCGCTCGAGACTATTGAGCTCAGTCTTGACCGACTGAGCCCTAGTCCTTTGCCACTGTTTCCTATACCAGCGCTTTTTCTCCAAAAGCGCTTGAAGTGGCCTCGGGAGCGGCTTACGCCGGTCCGAGGGCGGGATGATGTGGGTGGCCTCGTCGAGGGCCGCCTTGATGTCCCCGGTGATTGTGGCTGCTGCTGCGTCGACCTCTTCTGCGGTCGATATGGGACCTGTACGGGGAGATTTTACCATGGCTTCTGTGAAAGCCGTCCAGTCGTAGCGGCGTCCTGGTCCCCTGTTGAGTCTCGTTGTCGCCTCGTTTGCGATGGTCAGGAGCACTGGCCTGTGGTCGGAGGTGAGATCGTAGCGCGCTCGGCGCGATCCCCACCGTGGGTACTCTAGGCCACGCCTACTCAAGGCGTGGGTGTTACGTGCAGAGTAAGTATTTTATTTATTGAACCAATCACAGTAGCGTATTACAAATGTTTACAAAATTAGGGAAAAAAGGTAATATTTAATTGGGGAACAATAAAGACTTATAACTAGACACGTGACATAATAAAATGATAAAAAATAAGACACAAGTTACATGGTAAAAATAATGACAATAAACACACAGTAAAATACACGACAGAAATTATAATTATTTATTTACACGTTCTTTATATTTTACTTTACTAATACCTATTCGCGACAATAATAGACCCCCGAAAAACTTCAGAACGCATCGTTCCAAACCACGTACGAGCTCCATACGAGTATGAATTCTAAATAATTATTTAATTAAAATAAAGTTTAAGATTTGATAAAAATACTATATTTTAGGTATTTTATTGTACAATTAAAATAATGAACTCAAAAAATACACAGATTATCACGCAAAATTAATTATTTTACTTTTAAGAATTTCTACTATAGTTGACAAATAGTACGTATCCGCAATTCGGACCGTATCTTACAAAGTTCTTTTTTTACAAAAAAAAGTTGTTGGTTGAAGTGTCAGTTGATGTTTCTTTATTTCCATATTATTTTACTGAAATTTATTATTACGTTTTGTTTTTGTGTTAGATTGCGGTAATTAAACTTAATTGTTTGTATATCTTAAGAAAACATGAGTGCATAGGTATTAAGAAACGAAGAAGGATTACATTTTTCAAGTTGTCTAATAGACCAGGCCCCAATTTCACATCGGTGACAGGTGCGACGAATTGTAAAATCACTGTTGCTGACGTCACAGGCATCCATGGGCTACGATTACCACTTACCATCGGGCGGGCCGTACTCCTGTTTGCCACCATCATTGTATTATTTAAAAAAACTTTATTATATCGGATAAAAACAGATATTTCTCTTGCGAGGTTTCTGACAATTGTCAAAGATTTAGAAGAATTGTAGGTAATTCTTGACAGGTAATGAGTTATATGTCGGAATTTCGTGACAATTGTAGTGTTTCTTGTGACAATTGTCAGAAACCTCGCAGGAGAAATATCTGTTTTTATCCGATATAATAAAGTTTTTTTTAATAATACAATGATGGTGGCAAACAGGAATACGGCCCGCCCGATGGTAAGCGGTAACCGTAGCCCATGGATGCCTGTGACGTCAGCAACAGTGATTTTACAATTCGTCGCACCTGTCACGTTGGTGAAACAGGGGCCAGGTATGTTCTCACTGCTAAGGTGTGAAAAATTTTGTGTACTACACGAGATCAAAGTTATTTACATCTCGTGCGCTTTTGAGTCCCTTACTACGCTCAAGATTCTAAATTAGATTCACTCGCTACGCTCGTGAATCTATTATAGAATCTTTCGCTTGCACGGGACTCAAAATAAGCACTCGCAGAAATATCAAACTTTGATCTCTTGTTGTACAAATAACTATTGGGTTTCATTAAGGAGCAAAGTTTGTTTAACCCTCATGCCTTGAAATCCTCGCAACGCTCATAATTCCGCTTTTCGAACCTTGGACTCTTTCGCTTGCTCGGATATCAATATTAGCTCTAGGGGTTAAAAACACCAACTTTGCCCCCTTGTAAGTGGGGGATTTGCCCTAAGGCCCAGTAGGCCCGGGCCTAGAGCGGCAAGATATTAGAGGCGGCAGCAAAGCGGCAGTCTATAGATGAGTGCTGAGAAAGGGGCGGCTAGTAGTTACTACAGGGCCTGGGGCCTAGGGCGGCCAACACTGCAAATCCGCCACTGCCCCTTGTAATACAGTAAAATTATACATTTTGCGTTTGCGTCAAATCCGGTAGTTCTGATTTTTTGCAGGCTTGTTTATGATGTTGGCCCAATGAATAATCCAAGTTTGTGACCTCGAGCGCCGAACGCAACTTTGTCAAAAATCGAATAAACCGCAATTTTTTTTAGATTTGGGCGATTATAACCCTAAAGTACTAGTTTTTGATAGTAACTTCCTAGGGCGTTTTTAAAGTAGACTAAATTTGCTACAATAAGACACTAGAATTGTCTCTGTATATCTAATATTTTCCGAGATAAAGCCTTTCAAAATTTTATAATTTTACATCAGTTCTTAGCTATAATATAAGGGTTAGGTAGGTAATTTATATGGAATTCATCACCGCCATCACGTTCTACAAAATATTTATTTTCTATAAAAAAATGTATGAGTGCCTATTTTAACAAAATATTTTTTTAATCTAAAAAAAATGCGGTTTATTCGATTTTTGACAAAGTTGCGTTCGGCGCTCGAGGTCACAAACTTGGATTATTAATTAGGCCAACATCATAAACAAGTCTGCAAAAAAATCAGAACTACCGGATTTGACGCAAAAGAGCCAGGTTACAAAATTCGACAAAGTTACTGGATTATTGTAAAACAAATAACTATTGTTCCTCAGTCGTGGATTTTTATATTTTGCATTTGTTTATCGTGGCACGGTACCTAACTTTATTTGCAAAATTGCTTACTTTTACTCGTACTAACGTAAATGCACAAACCCACGAGTTTTGCTGAATTGAACCGAGTGCCGCGCCGTGCTCTTATCGGGAACTCTAATGGCTCGGCCGCGACATTGCGAGACTGGCGACGGCGGCGGCAACCATAGGTGGCGCGGCGCTCATTCCAAACAGTTTACTGTTAACTATAAAAATCTTAAATTTATTTTCCAGATTTTTATCAACAATGAATGGGTCAACTCCCAAAGCAGCAAGCGGTTTGACACGTTCAATCCTCACGATGGCTCTGTCATAGCAAGTGTTGCTGAGGGTGGCAAGGTACTTATCTATCAACTCTACCTGACCACTGCGGAATATAGTCCTGCCCCATCGATCGCCACAAAGTTCGCTCCTGCGTAGCAAGCATCCGGCCCTCATCCACTCTTACAAGGTAAACAGTATATTATTTACTTATAATCTCGGAAAACAAGAATCTAGCAAAGGGAGGGCAGAAAATTACCATTCCGGCTTAATTAAAAGCTTAGTTTAGTTATGTCTCAAGCATAGCTATGAAATTTAAAATAAACGGTATTAGCAAAATCAAAGACAAACAGCGCCTTCTCGTTGAAACCTAAGAAAGGAATAAGAACTTTATTTACAAGCGCATTTGAGAAACTTGTGATCGGACTTAGATCGGACATCAGTTCTTGGTACCTAATTCAGTATTGTAAAATAGAGTGAGTAGGGATTACGAG
The DNA here is from genome assembly GCF_910591565.1 of Cydia splendana. Lineage (NCBI taxonomy): Eukaryota > Metazoa > Arthropoda > Insecta > Lepidoptera > Tortricidae > Cydia > Cydia splendana. The sequence continues at coordinate 12,446,624 of NC_085966.1, read as the reverse complement.
AGCAGTTGGGTTATGAATGGGGTGAGGAGGGATGGTACGGGGGTGAGATGGTATTTTTAGACCAGAGTTATCACATTGTTACGTAAATACTTTATTTTCTTGAGAAGTCAAGCTATTGTACTATTGCGTAAATTCTAGCAACTGTCCCATCTCACTCAATTCATATCCCCCCTAACCGACTCGTGGTGAAATCCCAGCTCGCCTCTCGACTACGGGGTGAGCTGGGATTTCCTACTATTTTGTGTTTATCGTTGAATCAATGAAATGAAATGACAGATTATCATTAAAAAACTAAAGTTCATACTACCGGAACACTTTTCAAGTAGGTATATAAATGAACGTGCCACATATACAAATAAACTTTTATTGAGGTGTGAACTTCGGAGTTTTCCCGACTCACCCCATTTTACTGTATTTAACATAAATTAGTCGTGCCCTGGTACCTGAATAGACTTTCATTAATAAGTACAAAGATTTAAATGCAAATCCGTCTAGCAGCTTTCTGAATAATTTGTATCATATTTAACGTCGAAGAAATATTATTATAGGTAAGTAAGGTAAGGTGGGGTAAGACTATCACTTGTATGGAATCCTCATACTGTTAGTCTTGCCCCGAGCAAAATAAACTATGTTAGTCTTAGCCCACCTTACCTTAAGTAATGATAATGATAGGAGACGCTTGCATCAGCTTGCCCTTTGGTTTGTTGAAAGTACCAGCCTCAACTAGTTAAATGAATCGGATGGCGACGGAATTCGGAAATAGCATAGTCAAAAGTAAAGTAGTAAGTATAAAAAAATAAGTATCTATTACCAAAACGTGCGAGGATTAAGGTAAAAAACGAACTTATTATCATGTTCTAGCAATATTATCGCCTTTACTGAAACGTTTCTCACTAGTTTGGTTATGGATAGTAATTTACACAAGTATGAAGTTTTGGGGGAAGTTCGATCAGGCGACGAAGTTTGGGATGGAGTTCTCTTGGCTGTCCGATATTCTTATAATATTTGTTGCATAGCATATTGACGGTCTCACGGACGATATGGCAATCGTAGCTATGTTAACATGCGAAAGAAGTGTACTTACTATGCTGCGTAGTATGTGTATCTCCCACCCAATTGTAGACGCACGGTATTGTAACGTTCAAGAATCACACAGCCCAATATTCGCTAATACTCCATATAATATTAACCCCAAGGACCCATGGGACCCAATAACTTAACCAAATCGTAAAGAACCCTAAACCAATAGTTTTTATCTTTTGTTCTTATTGTTCTGTGACTTGCATTTAATATTATTTTCCATAAAAAGTGATGTGAAGTATCATCTAGATTAATTTAGTAAGCGGTGGGACGTGCCGTGAGCTGCATGTAATAACTCTTGATATGACTATTTCTATAAGTAGTACGGAAAAATTGCTTAGGTACTTTATGCAATCAATCAATCAAATCAATCAAAAATATACTTTATTCATGTAGGCCTAGCAACAAGCGCTTATGAATCGTAATTAATCTTAATCTAATTAGGGGTCATCCATTAATTACGTCACACGTTTAGGGGGAGGGAGGGGTCAAGAAAATGTGACATGTTGTGACATGGGGGAGGGGGGAGTCACAAACATTGTGACGTCACTTTAACTTCATCAGTAAGCGAAAATTAATTTATATTTTTTTATTCGCTGTACAGTTAAATAATGAGTTTTTGGAAGTAATTTTCGTTCCTAATTGGTTTTGTGTTATAAAATTACTAATATTTATTTTACCAATAATATTTTTTTATTCAAAAATAATGCCGAGTTAACAACATTGCCTAAAATGTGACGTCACACCAGGTGGGGAGGGATTTGCAAAATGTGACCAAGTGTGACAAGGAGGGGGGGAGGGGTCAAAAAACCTAGAAATTCGTGTGACGTAATTAATGGATGATCCCTTATCAGAGCAATTTATTGATGTTAATATTATTCCATAATAAAATTGGATTATTATACATATCAAATTTAACACTAAGAATTTCACAAAAGGATCGTCAAACATTAAAAAGATTGTATAAAAAAATACTGGTCTAGAATTTCTAGAATAAAATCTAAATGTCAAAAAAAAAAGCATAAGTAACAAAAGAAGTAGATAGATTACATCGGAATATCCATTTCCTCATCAATAATCAAATATACCTAATAAATAAATAATCATTTCGAATAACAATTAATCCCACGTTGTAATATCATTCATGTAGTCTTGTGTGGTATAATAAGCTTTAGAAATATGTTTACGCTTTACATAATTCTTAAATTTATTAATAGATAATTCAGTAATATGGTTTGGAAGTTTATTATAAAATCTTACACAATTACCCATGAATGATTTTTTAATTTTATGGAGCCGAGTGAAGGGCACTGCGAGCTTATGTTTATTTCTAGTATTAATATTATGAATTTCACAATTTTTCCTAAAATTTACAATATTTTTATGTACATACAGAATATTCTCATAAATGTATTGACAGTGCACTGTCATTATGTCAATTTCCTTAAATTTATCTCTAAGTGAATCTCTATGGTTCATTTTGTATATTGCTCGAATAGCCCTCTTCTGCAGAACAAAAATGGTATTTATCTCTGAAGCACCGCCCCACAGTAAAATACCATATGCCATAATGCTATGGAAGTAACTAAAATATACTAATCGAGCTGTTTTCACATCAGTTAACTGACGGATTTTGCTCACTGCAAAAGCTGCAGAGCTCAGTCTATTCGAAAGAGTAGCAATATGGGGACCCCACTGGAGTTTAGAATCTAAAGTTATACCAAGAAAAACTGTACTATCAACTAATTCCAATTCCTCATCCTTCACAATGACACTTGTTTGCACATGCCTTACGTTACTACTAGTGACAAACTTAATACATTTAGTCTTTTTCTCATTTAACAATAGATTATTAACATTGAACCAATTTACTACTTTTGAAATGGCATTGTTTACATCATTGTAAGCTTGTTGCTGTCGTTTGACTTTGAAAATAAGTGAGGTGTCGTCTGCAAACAATACTATATCATGGTGGGTCTTAACAAGGAATGGCAAGTCATTTATGTAGATAAGGAACAGGAAAGGCCCCAATATTGACCCCTGTGGTACACCCATAGAGACCAATGACCCAGGTGATCGCTGTCCATTCACATCGACCCTTTGTATTCTACTGTAAGTAGGACTTAAGTAAATTCAGTGCCGATCCTCTAACTCCGTAATAATGAAGTTTCCTGGTTAATGTTTCATGACAAACACAGTCGAAGGCCTTAGATAAATCACAGAAGACACCTAAAGCATCTCGTGACTCCTCCCAGGCATCGAAAATATGCTTAATTAGCTCAACACCGGCATCGGTTGTTGAGCGACCCCGTGCAAAACCAAACTGCTTATTATGCATCAAATTATTAACGTTAAAATCTCGTACTAATTGAGAAATAACTAATTTTTCAAAAATCTTGCTAAATGTTGGTAGCACAGATATCGGTCTAAAGTTAGTGGGGTCAGAGCTGCTACCAGATTTAAATAAAGGAATTACTTTACTATGTTTCATTAGATCAGGAAACTCGCCGCAATCAACACTGTTGTTAAATATAACTACCAAGTCAGGCGCTACAATTTCTACTAAGGATTTGACAGCATGGACAGAGACTCCCCAGAGGTCATTAGTTTTTTTGACATTAATTGATTTAAACGCCTTTATTACATCTGAGGTACAAACATGTTCAAAATGAAGGTCTCCACAACACTCTGGAGCGTTATGTTTTAATAATGTAACAGCAGATGAGGGTGATGAATTTAAATCCTTAGTTGTGGATACTGGTACCTCGGTGAAAAATTTTTCAAATTCTGTAGCTACTTCTAAATTGGAATCTATAATTTTGTTATCAATGTTTAGTTTAAGCTCTTTAATTGTGTGTTTCGAGCGACCAGTCTCCACATTTATAACTTTCCAGGTTGCTTTAACAATGTCGGAACTACTTTTAATTTTCTGACTTAGATAATTTCGCTTAGCTATATGACAATCTACTTTAAACTTCTTCGAATACTCCTTCACATGTTCTTTAAATTCATCACTCTGATTAAACCGCCGTTCCTCATATAAGGCATACAGTTCACGTCTTCTTTGATGTAAGTCCGCAGTAGCCCACTCACTAAAAACTGATGCACCACTAACTACGACCGATTTTGAGGTGAATATCGCATTATAATGATCCATAAAAGTGTGAAAGAATGAATTATACATACTATTAGGACTCATATCGGAAGACAAAAAGGGTAGCGCCTGAACTAAACTTAGCTTCATTCTTTCCACGCGGTCCGAAGTTACTGGTACAAAAGTTATTTGTTTTCTCATGGTATTTTTCCTTAATGCCTCAAATACCATTAATTGACCTAAGTGGTCTGATTCTAAATTGCTGATAACTTTTTTAGCAATAAGAAAAATATCTGTGAAAATATTATCTATACAGGTTGCACTAGTAGCAGTCACTCTAGTGGGCTCCATAAACATGTGGTTGAGATTACAAGATTTAAAAAGATTCAATAATCTACAAGACATTGTTGAATTTTCCATAATATTTAATTTAAAGTCGCCGCATATAAGCAATTTCTTACTAGAAGATGATATTTTAAGTAGGGCAGATTCCATTATGTTTTCAAATAATTCAAAATTACTTAATGGCGGCCTATACACACATGCGGATGAGATATCATATTTTAAAATGTATAGGTATACCTATACCGAGATTTCACAACATCACATATAAAGTTATCATTCAAAAACCAAACACTTGATAAATTATGACAAAAAATAAAAGAAAAAGAAAACTAGTTTATTAAAAGAATAATTTAATTTTAAAATATAATATCTGCTATGTACGTATACTAGTACGTGTTAAGATATAAGTACATGTAGTCATTGTAACACAATCTAATATCGGTCATGCGGCTTGAACGCATTTGCAGATGCAATTTGTTTGTAGATTGATAAATTACTATGTGGGCAACGACACAAACCTAGTCACTACAGTGTACCAAGAAAATATATGCATATGTTATGGGTAATGTTAGAAGATTGATTAAACTCAACGCTCAACTTTATCCTAGTATAACTAGTATTACCCGAGCCTTTTGGGTAAAGTCCGAAAACCCGTACACATCTAGGTCTACCAAACACGGGCTGGGTAATGTTAGGTGTTGCATCATCACTTCTGACATTACCCTCCCAGTGTTGCGTAGACCTAGATGTATACGCCGAAAAGACGGGTAAACGCCGAATACAATATAAAAAGTTCCTTTAATTTTCGGGCTTTACCTAAAAGGCTTGGGTATAGACGTGAATATTTTTTTATAAGACAGTATTATATGCAGCGTTAAAATATATAATAGGTTATAGTCCGATAAGAAATAGTTCAAAAATATAGCGAGCGCCACTTCCTACGTAAGGCCAAGCGCGCACCACGATTTTAATTTTTGCGACACGATTTTGGAATCGCGCTGTAATATATCGCAGAAAATTCACTGCGCGCACTGCGATGAAAAAGTCGCCGATTTGTTCACTCTCAACATGGATTTCGTACCAGTCGCTTGTCGTGAAACGTGTCTTCTTATAGACACAAAGGTGATCTCCTTCTATTTCCATAATTAAACGGTCAACATCAAGCGTCTCATCTTGTGGTTCCATTGGAGAAGCAGGTTCCGATATGTTGACGCTTGGAGAGCCAAATGCCGACTGAGGTCCGGGGTGCGATTTTATAATCGCGTCTCTCGTCTTCCACAAGCGTCTGCTTTTACGACGCTGGGGTGGCCTTTTCTGATTTTTGATCACTGAGGCGGTGTCTCGTCGCGGTCCCATAATCATGGGCCGGGCTGTTAGCAGTCAATTTGGGGACTGCGTTGTCTTCTGTGCGATTGTGTTTGTAGTGTTGGAGCGTGTGTGCGGACGTTGTGGTCCGCTACGGTGATGGTGCATGTAAATGTAGTAGTTCTCGAGGTAGTGCTCGGCCGAAGCTTTCGGGCGGCCTCGTGTAGTGTGGCGCTATCCCTTGGAGGTGCGGGTGGCTGGAGTTGTCCGCGCGGTCGTACATGGCCCGCGCGGACCGGCAGATGAATTGCTCCAAGGTGCGCCACTTGAGGTCTTGTAGGATGGTGGCGTTGCGGACGTATCTAGGCGCCGCTAGAATCGTCCGCAGGGTTTTCGTCTCTTGTCTTGCCATCTTCTTTCTATTGGACGGCTTCAATAGTGCGTACCAGGCTGGCGTGGCATAGGTTAACCTAGATCTGATGTAGGTTTTGTAGAGTCCTAGTTTTGTTCTTCTCGGAAGTTTGCTCGCCAGCACTGGTCGCAAGGCAGTGCGCGCGTGTGAAGCTTGCTGCACGGTGTAGTTTGCTTGATGGTGTAGATGGAGATTTCGGTCGATGGTCACGCCCAGATACTTGACTGTCCTGGCCCAGGTTAGCGGCGTGCCCTGTAGTATCGGTGGCTGGGGCGGGTAGAATGTTGCGCCCGTGAGGAGCGCCTGGGTTTTCCCCACGTTCACGGTCAGTCGCCACTTTGCGAACCAATCTGGCAGCTGGTCCAGTGTCCTCTGCATCTTGGCGACTGCGTGGTGCGTCCTAATCGATGACGTGAAGAAGGCTGCGTCGTCGGCGAATAAGGCCAGTACTGTGTCGACGTCGGTTGGGATGTCGTCTGTGTACCGGGTGTAACACGCAGGCGACAGACAGCTACCCTGTGGTACGCCGGCGAGCACGGGCCTTTCGGATGATAGGGTACCCTCTACGTGTACCCTGAATCGCCGCTCTCGTAGGAAGGAGTCCACGACCCGCACGATTCGACGCGGGGCCGTGGATGTGGACATCTTGTAGATGAGGCCTTCGTGCCAGACGCGGTCGAAGGCCTTTTCGATGTCTAGGAGAACGGCGACCACGTGCTCCTTCTTGTTCATTTTGGCGGCTGCGTAGTGGAGGACCCGTGTCAACTGTAGAGTGGTCGAGTGTTGGTGCCGGAAGCCAAACTGTTCCGGCCGGGGTGTGATGTGCGGCCGCAGGTGGGAGAGCAGCAACCTCTCGAAGATTTTGGAGATGGTGTTTAGGAGCGTGATGGGCCGGTAGTTTTCTGGCCTCCTTCTATCTTTCCCGGGCTTGGGAATGGTGATTACTCTGCCGACTTTCCATTGTGAGGGAAAGTGGCCCGAGCGCAGGATGCCGTTGTATAGCCGTGTTATTGCGGCTATGGAGTTGAGCGGCAAGTGTCGTAGGGCCATGTTGGGGATTTCGTCCGGTCCGGGGGCTTTTCTGGGCTTGCATCTTCTTGTTTCTTTTCTCACTTGCGCGGGCGAGAAATATATTGGGTCTTCGTCTGGGAGAATCGGAGCCTCGAAGTAGTCACGCAGGTGCTGTTCTACGAGCCTTGTGTGCTCGGCGTCGGTGTCCGGGTTAGGGGAGAACTGTTTCTCGAGGCTCCGGGCGATAAGTTCGGCTCTTTCGTGGGCCGGGTAGACGAGCCTTTGTTGGTCGTCTAATAGCGGGCGCGTGGGTTCAGCAACGGTGCCCAGTCGCTTGCAGAGTCGGTGAATAGACGGTAGGTCATCGTCTATTTCCGCGATGTGGGCCTCCCACGCTTCGCTCCTGTGTTCGCTGAGTTTCAGCTTTAGCTCCTGTGTGAGCTTGTTGAGCTCCGTCTTGAGTGTCGGGACCCTGAGTCGCTGCCATTGTTTTCTTGTCCATCGCTTCCTAGCGATGAGGTCCTTGAGGTGTTGCGGTAGGTCGTCTTTGGGCGACGTGTTGCTTGGTGTCGGCTTCCTTGCCGCGTTTAGGGCTTCCGTGATTGTGAGCTTGATTGTAGAGGCTGCTTCCTCGACTTCCTCTGCTGTGGAGATGGGCCCAGTTCTAGGTTTGGCCTCGAGTTCTTTTGTGAATATCTCCCAGTCGTATCTCTGCACGGGTCGTCTGGGCAGCGTGGTTGAGGGCCGGTCTGCTATCGATAGCAGTACTGGCCGGTGGTCTGAGTCCATGTCGAGTAGCACTTCTTGACGCATGGGGGCGCTCACCCCTGCGTGGATTGCGAAGTCAATGATGTCTGGCGCACGCCCGTTTTTCGGGTAGTGAGTGGGCTCGTAGGGCCCTGCAGTCTCTATATCGAGGTCTAGGGCCGCCTCGTATATAGCTCTGCCGGGGGCGTCCGTCTTAGCCGCATTCCAGGCCGGGTGTTTGGCGTTGAGGTCCCCGGCCAGGATTGTCGGCACCGGGGCGTTTCTGAATATGTCGACGATGTCCTCCTTCAGGTGCTCGGTGATGCAGGAACCGGGGGGCCGGTATGCGATCAGCACTCGTAGATCGTGCGTCTTCATACGGATGTCGACACCCAAGGTGTCCATAGTTCGGTGTTGTTTAAATTCCACCGGCTGATGGACTAGCGACCGTTTGATCATGACCGCTAATCCACGGTACGCTCTTCCTTCGGCGTTGCGCTGGTCCTCGCGGTACACCTGGTAGCCCGCGGCGCTCAGGCGCTGCGAGCCCGTGAGGTGTGTCTCACATACGATGAGTATGTCGGCGTCGTAGTTCTTGAGAAGGGTGCGGACTCTATCTTGCTTCCCCTTCAGTGTTGATGCGTTCCAGTAGATTATTTTTGTTGATTTTTCAAGCTCTGCGATGGTGTTGGTTTGAGGCATCTGGCGAGCGGTAGGACTTGGGGAGCCCTTTTCTGTTATCGCTGCTGTTGTAGGGCGGCCTGTAGCGCCTGAGTGAGCGCCGCGCTTAGCGACTTCGTGATTGCCTCTGTCATTTTGGCAAAGTGTTGGTCCAGGTCAGCCGTCGTGGGTGCTGGGTCCCGGGCGAGCCTTTCAGTCTTCTTTTTGTTGGTTCTCCTTGTTTGCTCGCTCTTGTAGTTGTTAGCCGGGGCCATTAGTGAGCCCTCGGCTGTTTCTTTGACGGTGTTGACTTCTAGTGAGGCCCTTGTCTGTGGGCCTTTCTGTGCTCCCCTCGAGTAGGCCGTTGTGCCGGCCTTGGTGTTTCTTAGCTCTCTCAGGAAGGTGGGGCATTGGCGGTGGTTGGCCGGGTGGCCGCCGCCGCAGTGGCCGCACGTAGCGTCGACGTCTTTGGGGCGCTTGCATTTTTCGGAAGGGTGACCCTCCCCGCAGCTGACGCACATGTACGGCCTGCGGCAACCGTGGGAGGAGTGGCGGAACCCTTGGCACCGGTGGCATTGTGCGGGTCCTTTCCTTCCTCTCCATAGCTCGATTTTCGCTGAGTCCACTTTCATGAACCTCTCTAGTAGGAGGATCTTCTTGTTTTCGTCCTCCTGGCCCTCCAGGAGGACAAAGAACAGGCTGGCGGCTCGGTCGCGTCCTGACGAGATTTGTTTCACGTGGACTGCGTTGAAGCCGGCCTCCAGGCAGGCTTGTTTGATGTTGTCTGTGTTGGTGGATGGCGGGAGACCTCGGATAGCGATCTTGAACTTCTTTTTCTTTTCTTCGTCGCCCTCGTAGCAGTGGTGGCGAATCTCGGGGTGCTCGAGGTTCAGTGCTTGGATGTACTTGTCGATTTTTCTGTACTGCTGGGCATCTTTGGGAAAGAACTTGAGTCCTTTGCCATGGGCTTTGTTCGTGATCTCCGTGTTGAGGTGCTTCTCTAGCTGCGCCTTGTGGTGTTCCCAGTTGGGGAATGGGTCCACCACAATGGCCGGGTATTGCTCCTTCCCGCGGCGGGGGGTGGGGGCGGTTGCGCCGGGGGTGGGGGTAGCTGCGCTCGGTGCCTGCTTTGCGGTCGGCCGGGGTGGGGAGGCGGCTGTTGATGCGTAGCTGGCTGGTGGAGTGGGGAGTCTCGCAGGTCGCTTGGGCGCCGGGGCTGTTGCCGTGCGCTGCTCCGGGCTTTGCGGCGAGACTGGTAGGTTTTCAGCCTCGGTCACCATGGGTGATGGCGAAGGTGGGGATGCTCTGCGTGGGCTTGATGAGGGGGCGGGGTGGGGCTCCCTCGTGTCCTCTCCTAGGTGGGGAGGGCTGGCCTCCTCTCGGCGCCTCTTCTGGCGCGCTGCGGAGGGGAGAGTTTGCATGGCGACAAAGATCGCGTCCTCTAGCGCGCTGAGCGCCTTGCGAGGCTCCGATCCTGTTGCGACTTTCTTGAGCTTGGGCAGGATGCTGCCCCACGTGAGGTCGTCTAGGTCGAACGGCGATTGCTCGCTGTTCGCTTTCGGGGTTTTCTGTTGTGGAAGAATGCGGCGCCAGACTTTAGGTTTCTGGGGTGTGGCCATGTTCTTCTTTTTGCGCTTTGGTGTGTCCGGCGCGGGGCTGTAGTAGGAGTCCGAGTCGGATGGCTCCGCTGGCTCCTTATGGTGCGATGTGTCAGGGTCGGCGCTTGCCAACGACTCTGAGGCAGCTGTCGGGCTGTCTGAGTCGGTGGAGGCGGGGCTGCTTGCGGTGAGCACGGAGTTGGGGCTGAGGTTGGCGATGAACTCTCGCATAGAGTCGGCTGCAGATTTCTCCGTGGTCGGGGCTTCTGGTGCAGCGGGAGCTTCCGATGGGGCGGGGGCTCCGGTGTGGCTTTCTGCGTCTTGCCCAGGCTTGGGCGAGTGGTTGACAGCCATGCTTCCTGTTTTCGCTTTTATCGTTCGCTTACTCCCGGGGCGTCCGTGTGAGCGGGACCGGTTTCAGGGATTGACTAGAGCTTGCAGGAAGGGAGTTGAGTAGCTAGTTATATCCCACGTGGGATTTAAAGTACCGGCGGGGTACGGATGCGCAACGAGCGCTTAAAACTAGCCAACAAAACTCAACAGGAACAAATAACAATTTAAACGAATTAACAAAACAAAACAACGTGGCACAGAGTGTGCTACGCACAGAAGGTGCTTACAGCAATTACGCGAACGCGGGACGGCGACGGAACGAAGACTACGTGCGGTCACGACGACGGCGCGGAGCGGAATGATGATGTAGATATCATATTCATGATGAATGTTATAATCGCAGTGCGCGCGGGGCCATACAGCTCCGTATGCTGCGACAATCGCGTCGCGAGCAGTCGCGGAAAAATGTGACAAATCACAATTTTAAAATCGCTGCGATTTTTTTGTCGCATTTGCGCGCACTGCCATATAAACACATTCGTTACATTTCTGCGACTAAATTATCGCGCGACAAAAAGTCGTGGTGCGCGCTTGGCCTCGCACATTTTTGACGTAAAATACTTACTTAAACACGGCAATAATTTAGAACGGAAATGTTTTGGTTATCCTTATATATATTACGCGAAGCCGATTTTTGTACATCCCATCAGATCTACAGTTATGATCCGATTTTGATAAATGATATGTCATTAGATTCGTCTCATGATGGAGAGTTGCATAAAACTTTTACTTTTTTAATTTTTGGACGAAAAAGTGCTAAAAAATGAATTTTAAACAACTACTGTGCACTAACCGACCAAACCAATCAACGTGACCTGTGAATCGTGTTTTGACTCAAGGTGTCAAAATAAAAAAACCATGAATAGAACTCAAACATGTAGAAAGTTGTTAAGCATGATTAAATATTACGTTTTGAGTCGGCAACATATAATTCGCAACACTTTAACATGTACGAAAATACAAAAATAATTCTGCTTTTTGTTTACCTATAATGATTGACAATCATAATATTATTGTGTCAACGTGACAACTTCTAATTTCTTTTTTATTCATGACTATTATGTCAGTAGTTTTTTGTTAGGTTATATTCTATTATCTTATAAAAATATTGATATGAAAACTTTTTCGTACATATTAAATTTTGCGGAAAAAAAGGCGATGAATTGCGATTTGGATTTGTACAACGTCATAATTATGCATATTGACTAAATTGCATAAAAATAAAAATAAATTAATCACAATGTCTTTTTAGGGTTCCGTAACCAAAATGGCAAAAACGGAGCGGAACTGTAGTTTCGTTATGTCCGTCCGTCCGTCCGTCCGTATGTCACAGTCGATTTACTCGGAAACAAAGAGAATAGATAGTATAGAGGGGTCCTGTCATAGTAAATTTTGTAGTCACAGTAAATTTACTGCCATCTATCGACACACGACTAAAACTCAAAATGAAAACGTATAAAATTATCAAAAAAATGTATATAACTATATGGATAAATGATTTTATTATTTTTATATAATTTTGACACATTTCATTCACTGATATCTATGTGTTAAAATTGTTAAATATGTTCGGTGTCGCCACGCCATCTAGCCGAGCATAGTCTAAAGGTGTGTGCGCCATCTATCCTTTGAATGAATGACTTTTTCTTGATTTCCGAAGCACGCTTTTTCCTTAGACTTTATTCATCTTATACGAAGTTACATATGTCTTTGCTCGGAAACTATAAGCACTAGGTACAATAATAAAACTTGGTAGGTAGGTAGGTGTAATCTATAGTACCCTATACTGAGCATGGTCTGATATGCTTTGGCCGGTTTTTATTAGACTAGAAGATGCCGAACTTCTTGCGGGCAAAATAGTCATAACCATAATAGTAAAATTTTAATGTTTAACAAGCAGAGACGTCTGCGAACGATGCTATTAAGCTTAGAATAAATTTAAAGGTGGAAAAATTACTGTCTTGGGTGAGACTTGAACTCACGACCCCTGGATCGATACTCCGCTGCAGCTGTGCTCTGGTGCAGTGTGATTGAGAGCACTGGAGTATCGATCCAGGGGTCGTGAGTTCAAGTCTCACCCAAGACAGTAATTTTTCCACTTTTAAATTTATTCTAAGTTCATAATAGTAAAAACCGGACAAGTGCGAGTCTGACTCGCCCACCGAGGGTTCCGTACTTTTTAGTATTTGTTGTTATAGCAGCAACAGAAATACATCATCTGTGAAAATTTCAACTGTCTAGCTATCACGGTTCGTGAGATACAGCCTGGTGACAAACGGACGGACGGACAGCGGAGTCTTAGTAATAGGGTCCCGTTTGACCCTTTGGGTACGGAACCCTAAAAAGTATTTGTGGGTTCCCATGCCACCCGTTTATTGGAATCTGTCCAGCCATTTTGGCATCACAGACACGCATACATACATAAATACCTACAGGTGACCTACAGTGACGTTTAAATCACCCGTTTCAGGTACTTTTAAGGGTTTTGGATTTGGATTTCTTCTTTTATATTAAGACTTTGTTGCTTCTTTGCATAACTTTATGATTCAATGTCAACGGGAAATAGGTACCTTCCGTGTAATTTTTTTAAGTAAGTATTAAAATACACCGTGTTTTTTTTTTATTTCCGTTAATTTCAAGGGTACATTCCAGAGCTTAAACAAGTAACTTTCTCAAAGGCACCGGTATTCTAATTAACTCCATTTCGGAGATAATCAATTTTTTTTTTCCCTATAAGGCCTCTACAAGCGTGTACACTTGCCTTAGGGCCGGTTTACATATTGATTAGTGTTTAGAATGAGTTCATAGGTTTGATATAAACTTAAGTACAATCTCGGTCAATCGATGTTCGAAATGATATTGATATGTCACAGATTTCAATTGTTTGGTTGAGTTAAATGTAATGCCCGTGTTACAACAACGCTATATGCTACATTTAATTACATTTTAAACTATTTTTTTTTATAAAAATAATGCAAAGAACTATTTTTTTTTTTAATTAACTATGCCATTTAGTTCTCTTAAACGTACTTAACCATACCCCGAAGTTAACTGAATTCAATAAAAACACGGTGTATAAGTATGTCACTTTTTTCGTGACCTAAGTCAGTTCGTAATCTCTAGCATAGCCGTGTGTCACGTTGCGCGGAATGCGTCCATCGGCGGTTTCGAGTCCGCGAATTTGGATGCGTCGGCGATTGCTGAGCAGGCGACCGCTGACCCGCGCCCCGCCGCTCGCCCGTCTACGTCACCGGAGACGCGCACGTCACGCGAGTGTACGTTGACCCCACAACGTTCCTACGCTGCTACTGCCGCTAAGCCGCCTGCTGTGTCCAAGTCTAAGCAGCGGCCAAAGAAAGGGGTGCAGAGCCTTCGTGAACCTGTTCACAAGGATCGGTCACAGCTGACTCAAAAAGAGTCGGGAAGCGACAGAGATGGCTTCAAAAAGGTGGAGAGACCGCACCGACTGGACCCAACCATTTGCTGCGTCCTGCAACACCGACGACGCTGCTGTATGTGTCCCGATTACACTACCTTACGAAGGTCGAGGAGATCGTAAAGTATGTACGAGTCAAGTCCGGATTCATCGTGAGGGTCGTGAAGTTGGAATCTCGACACAGTGTGAATTTTAATTCTTTTGTGCTGAACGTTCCGACTGAACATCTGGCGACCTTCACCAAGGAGGAGTTTTGGCCGAAGGGTGTCAAGTTCCGGCGGTTCCGCGGCCGGCTCCCTGACACTGCGGGGTTGCGAACTGCATCGCAGCCATAATTGTGTGTTTTTAGTTTTAAGATATATTTTGTAATAATATGTATGCTAGTTTTAAGGTATTTATCTATGGGCCAATAGTTGCCTGAAAATAAATATTTCCATAATGTCCAGTGTTTTAACCGTTGTCGATTACACGGCACTTTTGCTAAGTCCAGTATGTTGGACATTGCCAAGTATGCGAAGAGTAAAATTATCAAATATTCTGGTAATTTTTATGGTAAATAAATTAAACAGAGGGACGTTAGGTGTTACAAAACGTTTTAAAAAGTCATTACTTGTCGTATTACAACGTAATGAACCAAATAGATAAAAACATTTTTACGGCTTGTTTTTCCTGTGCGTTCATCAAGACATCAACAGACCCGATTTCATTTGAGAATTTTCTTACGAAAATATTTATAAATTGCATGCATTATTGTAAAAACCATTGCTCAGATGTTGCTGCAACCTAGGATACCCCGCTAAGTTTAATAAATGACGTCAATGACTGGTAAAATTTTACCTCCTACGAGCTATATAGTTTTTGGAAAAATATAAAAAAATGGGTTTTACTTAAATTCATATTAACATAAGTTGACTTGACATGATCAGTAAGTGTATTTGTAATTAAAAGAATGCAATTATTCTATATTTATTAAAAAAAACATGAACTTGACAAAAAAAACCTTATGCACATAAAGTACCTACGGTATATATACTCGGCAACGTCCAAAATACTGGACGTCTTGCATTATGCGGCGTATCTTTTTATTTACACCGAACCTGGCAACATCCAACATATTTGACATACCTATGTTTTTTTCGAAACTATTATAAATAGATGATTTTTCTACAATAAACAACCACATAATAAGATAATATTATTATTGGGAGCCTATAATGTCCCACTGCTGGGCAAAGGCCTCCCCCCACTTTTTCCAGTCTTCCCGATCCTGTGCAGTCTCTGGCCATTCCCTTAAAAAGGAGTCTAACTCGTCTCGCCATCGCCGACGTGGTCTGCCAATTCCTCGTTTTGAGCTGGGCTGCCACTCTGTGGCGATCTTGGCCCACAGCTCACTCGGCATTCGGCAGACATGACCAGCCCAGTCCCACTTTAGCTTGGCCGCTTTCCGAGCTACGTCGACTATTTTTGTTCTGGAGCGCAGCGTGGTGTTCCGGATACGATCCATTAATTTCACACCTAATATGCTGCGCTCCATAGCTCGCTGGCAAACCCCTAGTTTGGACCTCTGATACGCCGTCAAGGACCAAGTTTGTGCACCGTAGGTGAGAATTGGAAGTATGCATATGTCCATGAGTTTCCGCTTAAGTGACAGGGGGAGATCGCCTTTCATCAGATGTTTCATGGACCAATAGCTCCTCCAGGCGTTTTCAGTCCGTCTTTCGACTTCCTTCTCTTGTCGCGCCTGGAAGGAAACTAGTTGGCCCAAGTAAATGTACTCCTGGACATATGCAACCGATTCTCCGTTTATCTCAATCCTACGTGGGGTGCTGCTATTTGTCATTAGCTTGGTCTTCGACATGTTCATCCGAAGTCCAACCTCGAGGCTTGCATTGCTGAGGTCTTGAAGCATTGATCGTAGCTCGGAAGCAGTCGAGGAGAATAGAACAATGTCGTCGGCGAATCGAAGATTAGTTAGTCTTTTATTTCCGACGACAAGGCCCCTATCACCCCAACTCGGGACGAGCTTCCGGAAGACTTGTTCTAGTGTGCTGGTAAACAGTTTCGGCGACAACGGATCTCCTTGTTTGACTCCTTTTTGAATATTGAAGGGTGGACCAGAAGACTGCAGTTTTATGGCGGCTGTACTATTTCGGTAAATGGCGGTTATAAGCTGGATGTAGCTAGGATCTATATCTTGACTGCGTAAAGCTGTGAAAATGGAATCGTGATGAAGACTATCAAACGCTTTAGAGTAATCGACGAATGCGATGTAGACTGGAATATTGTATTCTTGACATTTTTGACAAGATAATAACACCAAAAAAATGATACTAACACAGTTTTATGAGATTTTTTTCCCTTGTCGATTTAAGGGTTAAGACGAAACAGGAGCTGAGTTTTAAATATTTTAGGTAAATATACCCGTCTCACTAACGGAAGCGGCACCTAAAAGTAGTGCGATAAGGACAAGGCGAAAATCCTGCGTAAAAATCTCAAAAATCGAGGTTTCGTACTCCTCTGTTTCCTCCTTTTAAACTTAACCAATCGTAACCAAATTTGGAAATCTAAATGATTATGAAATTATCTGTGTCGGACCGTTTTGCTTTTTTTGGCTAATTGATATCAGTTTTGAATGCCACGCCTCTCATTGCGGCATAGTCAATTAGGCCATTTTGGCCATTTTTGAAGGGCTCTAGCGCCTTAAAAAACAAAAATATCAAAAAAAGCAAAACGGTCCGACACAGATATTGACAATATTAATCTGTGTTGAAAAAATCATTGCTCTAGCTTCAAAAACCACGGAGGAAAACGAGGAGTACGTTTGTATGGAGAAATGACCACTCCCGTTGGCTCTTAAGCGTGGCTTTTCATTAGGTATATACGTTTTAATATTGATACGTTGAAAAATCCCACGCCGCCGGCGTTACGCCGCCGCCGTGGATTCTTTCGTGGCGCGCCGCCGCCCGATTTTTTTCGACCGGCGCGCACGTCTACTTGGGTAATACTAGTTATACCCAGGTAAACTTAAGTTTACTTAACTTTCTATTATTGCCCGTAACATTTAGAGGCTTTATTCAGATATTTTTGAACACCTTGGCCTCGGATATATCTGATGGCGACTGTACCTACCTGCTCATTTAAAATATAGGTATTATTAAAATGCAAGTTTTTCATTATAGGCTGACATCAACTTAGCCGTGAGCGCTGCTAAGGCTGCCTTCCACCGCAATTCAGAATGGCGGCTCCTGGACGCCTCGGCTCGCGGTGAAATACTCTGCAGGTTCGCGGACCTAGTCGAGCGCGACGCACTTTACCTCGCTCAGTTAGAGTCGTGCAACAATGGCATGCTGATCAACTTCGCCCTGTGGGCTATCAAGGGAAGCGGAAAGTTCATTCGCTATATCGCTAGTCTGGCTGATAAGATTCAGGGAGACACCATCCCCGCTGGTACGTTCTACTGATTATCAAGAACCTTCTAAATAGGTATAGGTACTGTTCGTTTATGTACCTACTTATCTTTGTTCGTGACTGTAAAACTAGCGGCAGTTTCGGTTTAGTGCGTTCTTTGTGCGATAAAAACAGATGCCTATACAGGTATATTTCATATAGCACATCATCTACAGGCATTTTATTGCTCTATAAAGTTGGTACCTTTTTGCGGGGCCAGCGCCTAGAACAGCATGTTCAAAAGCTAGGGACCTGATATTAATTGTTTACACTAACTAAACAGGGTTTTTTTTCTAATGCTTCTATTAAAATCGAAATATTTTCAAAAGCATGTTCAAAGGACCTGATATTAATTGTTTACACTAACTAAACAGGGTTTTTTTTTCTAATGCTTCTATTAAAATCGAAATATTTTGCAGATGGTGACGTCTTTGCGTATACATTGAAGCAACCAGTGGGCGTCTGCGGACTGATTCTACCTTGGAACGTGCCTGTGCTTATGTTCATTAACAAAGTCGTGACCGCCTTAGCTGCAGGCAAGTTTCTTATCTGCAAGTTCGGGAACACCCAAATATTCCGAAATGTTTTTCCGACTTTCATAACCTCGATTTTCATAATCACGATTTTTTATACGTCCGAAATATCGAAATCACGACTTTGAAAACCACGAAAGAAGAAAATTACGACTGCGCTATTTCCGAATACTTAAAATCCGATTGTCATATGAACGAAAGCTTAAAGTTCCAATTTTTTAAAAATCCGAATTTTTTTTTCCGAATTTGTCTATTCCGAAAAATCATTGACCGATCGGAAATAAAATAATTCGGAATTCAGAAATTCGATCTTTTGTAAACTAGGAATAATGAAATTCGTGATTTTCAAAAGGGAAGTAATTAAATGGTCAGCCGTTTTTAAAATTGATCTGCAAAAAAAAAGCATTTAAATCATTTGGACATGCTAGAACTGCTACCGCTAAGCGGCTTAGGTTAGAACTGCGACCTTTACGGAAACCAACTGCTACTAGAAAAGTGGGTTTAAGTTAGGTTAGAACTGCGACCTTCACAGAAACCAACTCCTACTAGAAAAATGGGTTAGGTTAGGTTAGAACTGCGACCTTCACAGAAACCAACTGCTACCAGAAAAGTGGGTTAGGTTAGGTTAGAACTGCGACCTTCACAGAAGCCAACTGCTAATAGAAAAGTAGGTTAGGTTAGAACTGCGACCTTTACAGAAACCAACTGCTACTAGAAAAGTGGGTTAGGTTAGGTTAGAACTGAGACCTTCACAGAAACCAACTTCTACTAGAAAAGTGGGTTAGGTGCGGTTAGAACTGCGACCTTCACAGAAACCAACTACTACTAGAAAAGTGGGTTAGGTTAGGTTAGAACTGCGACCTTTACAGAAACCAACTGCTAGTAGAAAAGTGGCTTAAGTTAGAACTTTTTTTTTTTTATGAAATAGGAGGCAAACGAGCAGACGGATCACCTGATGGTAAGCGATTACCGCCGCCCATGGACACCCGCAACACCAGAAGGGTTGCAAGCGCATTACCGGCCTTTAAGATGGGAGTACGCTCTTTTCTTGAAGGTTTGTAGGTCGTATCGGTCCGGAAATACCGCTGGCGACAGTTCATTCCACAGTTTGGCTGTGCGAGGCAGGAAGTTTCTGGAGAAACGCACAGTTGAGGACTGCCAACCATCCAAGTGATGAAGATGGTAATGTTGTCGCGTAGGGCGATGGCGAAAAGAAGCGGCAGGGATTAATCCGAACAATTCCTCGGAGCACTCCCCGTTATACATGCGATAGAAAATGCAGAGCGAGGCCACATCTCTACGCAGCGCCAAGGAGTCAAGCCGTTCCGAAAGACGCTGGCAGTCAACAATTCGAGCCGCTCTTCGTTGGATGCGGTCCAGAGGGAGAAGCTGGTATTGGGGTGCCCCTGCCCACAGATGAGAGCAGTATTCCATGTGTGGGCGAACCTGCGCCTTATAAAGCTGTAGGCGCTGGGCCGGTGTGAAATACCGTCTCGATCTGTTGAGCACACCGAGCTTCTTGGAGGCTAATTTAGCCTTACCCTCTAGATGACCGCGGAACTGGACTTCACTCGAAATGTCGACACCAAGGATTCCGATACTGGCTGCGGCACTCAGGGGAGTGCTCTCAAAACGAGGTGACGCGACAAACTCTAACTTTTTTGCGGTAAACGCGCAAACCTGTGTCTTGCTAGGGTTAAAACGGACTAAGTTAAGTCGACCCCATTCAGAGACTTCCTTTAGGGAAGTCTCAATTTCAGACACAAGTTTGTTCCGGCTCTCGATGACGTATTCCCGAGAAATATTGGTGCGGCCGGTGTAAAAGGCATCACCTGTACTATCATCAGCATAACAATGAATGCCGCTGATTTGCAGCATGTCATTGATATGCAGAAGGAATAGCGTGGGTGATAGCACACAGCCTTGGGGGACACCAGCATTCACAGACATGGGGTCTGAGCATTCACCGTCAACTACGACCTTTATGCTTCTGTCTGCTAGAAAGCTACTGACCCATACACATAATTTCTCGGGAAGCCCATAGGATGGTAGCTTCGAAAGAAGTGCTTGTGCCAAACGCGATCGAAGGCCTTCGCAATATCCAAGCTAACAGCCAATGCTTCACCCTTTGTCTCGATCGCCTGTGCCCAACGATGTGTCAAGTAGACTAGAAGATCACCAGCCGAGCGGCCTCTACGGAAACCGTATTGTCGGTCACTAAGCAACTGGTGATCCTCTAGGTACCGAAGGAGCTGGCAGTTGATAATGGACTCCATTATCTTCGAGAAAAGGGAGGTTATAGCTATTGGCCTGTAGTTGGACGGGTTTGAGCGGTCGCCTTTTTTAGGGATCGGGTGCACCAAAGCTGACTTCCACGAGGTTGGGACTACGCCAGAAGTGTAAGAGAGCCGGAAAAGACGCGTTAAGACCGGTGCCAACTCAGGAGCACACATCTTCAGCACAATCGCAGGGATTCCATCAGGCCCACTCAACTTATGAGTGTCGAGGGAAAGAAGTGCTTTACGCACTGAGCTTTGGTTTAACCGGATATCCGGCATACAGCTCTCGCACCGCGGTATGGTCGGCGGCGCGTATCCCCCGTCATCCAAAGTCGAGTTGGACGCAAAGAGTTTACCCAGAAGGTCGGCTTTGTCTTTTGCGTCGTGGGCCAATGAATCATTTCCCATGTGCAGAGGCGGAAAAGATGGCGTGCAGAAATTTCCCTGGATAGCTTTGGCAAGAGACCAGAACGCACGAGTTCCCGAAGGGAGGCGCTCTAATTTCTCGCCAATTCTACCAATGTGCAGTGACTTTGCTCTGGCAATAACTCTTTTGAAGGACCTGGAGGCAAAGTTATACTCCTTTTTTAATGCGCTAGTCTTTACATCCCGTACTGTCGCTGCATCTACCCAGGCTTGGTAGCACTCTTGCTTTCGGCGAGAGGCCCTTTTGCAGAAGCGACCAAACCAAGGTTGGGATTTGCCACCAACAGGAACCACAGAGGATGGAATGAATAGCTCCATTCCCTGCAGCACAACGTCAGCAACAGAATCAGCAACGACATTGGGATCATCCGGCGTGAAGCAAACCTGCCTCCAAGGGTAGGATGCAAAGAAGGTACGCATCCCGTCCCAATCTGCTGACCTATAGTGCCACACCCGGCGGCTACAAGCAACTCGCCGACGCGGCGGGCACGCGAGTGGCACCGTACTCCGGATCAGGCAATGATCCGACGAACCAAGTGGGGCCTCAACGGAAACATGGTAGTCAACCGGATGAGAGGTCAGCAGAAGGTCCAACAGGGAAGGTTCCTGGCCTTCCACATCTGGGATTCGCGTAGGCGCAGTGACCAATTGTGTTAAGCCATATGCCAGAGCAAAGTTATAAACAGATCTGCCCGCATGATCAGTCTTGCTAGAGCCCAGCCATTCGGCGTTGTGGACGTTGAAATCACCAAGTATAATGATCTCAGCGGATGGGATCTGTTGCTGCACAGAGTCTGCAGCCATTTGGATCTGCTCAATGAGTCGGTCAGTTTCGGCATCACCGCTATGGGACCTATATAGGCACGAATAGACACGGGGATGATCATCGTTGTCTATACGCAGCCATAAGGTGGAGAGGTCCCTACCTTCAAGATTGCGGAGGCGGCGAGAACTGATATCGTCTCTAACGTACACGCACACCCCAGCCCTAGGCGAAAAGGAGTGTTCCAGTCCGTACCCAGGGTAGGAGAGATAAGATGTGTCCGCTGGAGACGATATCTGCGTCTCGGTCAAAAAGAGCAAGGCCGGCTTAGCTGTCTCGAGGTGTAGATGGACAGCATTAAGATTGGAATGCAAACCCCTAATGTTGCAGAAGTCCACGGCCAGTGTGGCAAGGGGTGCCGAAGTTGCTTTGCTCTTGCCTCGGGCAGATGGCAGATGATTGAGCGCGGTTTTGCCCCCCCCAGAGTACGACGTGGGGCGGCCTCGGCGTCCGCGCTCAGGCATAATATTACCTGAGCATGGAAGCCCAGTGAGGGGTTCTCCAGCGCTAGCGCAGCTGGTACCCTCCTGGGGTAGCCTCTTTAACTGCGACATCATCATTAAGAGAAGAAGGGGGGGGGGGTTGGAGCTCTGGGAACCTTACTCACCATCAGGAACACAGCACTACATACCTACAGAGTAAGCAGCAGTGCTATTATGGCTGTGGTCTTCTGTAAGGTGGAGGTACTCCCCCAGTTGGGCTGCTCCAGTTTCAAGCGTGATGACATTACGCTGTGCCCTACCTCTCTTGTTGGACGTAGTTTAAGGACATACCCGGGTCCAACTGCGACCTTTACGGAAACCAACTGCTACTAGAAAAGTGGGTTAAGTTAGGTTAGAACTGCGACCTTCACAGAAACCAACCCCTACTAGAAAAATGGATTAGGTTAGGTTAGAACTGCGACCTTCACAGAAACCAACTGCTACCAAAAAAGTGGGTTAGGTTAGGTTAGAACTGCGACCTTTACAGAAACCAACTGCTACTAGAAAAGTGGGTTAGGTTAGGTTAGAACTGTGACCTTCACAGAAGCCAACTGCTACTAGAAAAGTAGGTTAGGTTAGAACTGCGACCTTTACAGAAACCAACTGCTACTAGAAAAGTAGGTTAGGTTAGGTGAGAACTGCGATTTTTACAGAAACCAACTGCTACTAGAAAAGTGGGTTAGGTTAGAACTGCGACCTTCACAGAAACCAACTGCTACTAGAAAAGTGGGTTAGGTTAGAACTGCGACCTTCACAGAAACCAACTGCTACTAGAAAAGTGGGTTAGGTTAGGTTAGAACTGCGACCTTTACAAAAACCAACTGCTACTCGAAAAGTAGGTGTAGGTAAGGTTAGAACTGCGACCCTCCCTCCCCTAGAAACTTACTGCTTACAGAAAAGTAGGTATAGGTTAGGTTAGAACTGCGATCCTTACAGTAAATAACTGTTTTTAAAAAAGTAGGTTTAGGTTACATTAGAACTGCTGCCTCCCGTAGAAACGTAGGTACCTTTATTTATTAACAACAAATTCGGAATATCATTATTCGGAATTTAAAAAATAGGAATCACGTCAAATCGGAAGTCAAACTTTCGGAATTATAACAATTCGGAATTCGTGATATCAAAAATCGTTAATATGAAATTCGGTGTTTCTCCCTATCGGAATTGTTATATTCGGAATTATGTGGTTCGGAATTTAAAAAATCGTCGGTTTTACTATTCGGAAATATAAAACTTCGTGATTTTCATCGTTCGGTAATTACGACAATCGGAATTTTGATGGGTCGAGCATTTAAAAATCGGAATAATAAAATTCGATATTTTAAAATTCGGCATAAAATATTTCGGAATTATGTAGTGTACCCCTGCAAGTTCTAGTCGTTGACTATAAAAAAGGACGAGACGATTATAGAGTTTCATCTGCACTTTGAAGCCAGTTACAAAATATTTATCTATCAATGACACGACTAAAGACTTGCAGTTGAATTACGACTGCAGCAGCCGGAAACGGTCGATATCACTGTCAATCTCCGTGATAAGTGACAGAGGGCCTACTGCGAACCAAGTTCGATATGTTGCCTCTCTGTCGAGCTGGTAAATTCGTACGCAAGTGTGACAGGGAGGCAACACGTCGAACGTGGTTCGCGGTAGGCCCTCAGGTTACACGTTCTAATCACCACAGCAATACGGCAACGACAGCAACGCTATTTATCAAGGAAATTGACAGTATCCTCGCCCGTTTCTCACTGCTCCTCCACCAGCAACACTGCAGCAGTAAAGCTGTAACTTATTAAGTAGGTAAATGGGTTTACAATGAGACAGACGGAAACAGTGGCTCAGCTCGAACAGTGGCTCAGTCGCCAAATATCGCCTCTTTCGTGTTTTTCACTGTACCCGGCCTTTTTTTACCGAGCCACTGATCCGTCCTCGACGCTACCTACATTTATACATGTTTTAATGTCACCTACATTATTTTTCATTGAAGGTTGTACGGTAGTCGTGAAGCCGGCTGAGCAGACACCTCTAACGGCCTTGGCGTTGGCTGCGCTGCTTAAAGAAGCTGGTGTGCCTTCAGGCGTAGTTAATGTAGTCAACGGCTATGGCCCCAGTGCCGGAGCTGCGCTCACACAACATCCAGACGTCGCTAAGATCTCTTTCACTGGATCGGTTGAGGTAACAACCTTACAAGCTTGAACATGGTGCTCGAGTGCCTCTGATGCCATGGCGTGGGCTGGCTGCTATTAAAATTTTGCTAGGTTGTTAGGTGAATAATGAAAAACATTGAGAAATCTTCTAAGCAAACCCTACCAAGCCTACCTATTTTTGGCTTCCTAATACAACTTAGTTCAACAAAAACTATTAAACTTTGCTTTCTAAACTAATGTTTAATGTGGTTATAATACAACTTAGTTCAACGAAACGCGGGGCGTTCTAAAACCGCCCAAGGAACTTGGTCAAGCTCTTTGCCTCACTGATCCCTCAACTCGTTACGCAGGTTGGCAAGCTGATTCAGACGGCGGCCGGAGCGAACAATCTAAAGCGGGTTACTCTGGAGCTCGGTGGAAAGAGTCCGCTCGTTATAATGGCAGATGCGGATTGTGCGTATTTATGAATGAATGAATAATATTTATTTCAGGACAAGTCCCATATGATGTTAGTAACAAATTAGGTACTTAAAGTGCACATGCATATGGGTACGTAACAAGCTTTATATTCTAAAATCTATGGACGTTACATGCTCGTTGCCTACGCTTTGAAAAGCCTACACATTTTTTTATGTACAAAAATAAATATCCATAACCTCAGCGTCAGAAAATTCAACACCGCATCGAATTGTTTTAATGGTGAAACTTGATACCTACAACGAAATTTATTTGATTTTCGGAAAAAATATGTGATCCTATCTTATTAATATAAATCGCGTTTATATTTCACAGAATTATTTCTAATTAAATATAGGATTTCGTTGAGGGGTTTTGCTTTCTTGGCCTTTTTTATTTTTCGAGTAACGAGAATTATAAATTAATTTTCACATTTTTTTTTCTATCTGTATTTATACTTAGGTTAACAATCAAGTACCTACATATTTGTTTATAGTATCATCATCATATATATGTATATAAAATTGAAAAACCAGAACGGGATAAAAAACGAGGGAAGAAGCGAGATGGCGCCTTACAAATTTCTAAAAAAGTTTTTGACACGTTTCTCGAATACGACGCACGTATGATAAGAAATAACTGTTCCAATCTATTATCTAAATATGAGAATAGAACTAGAGCACAAAAACTATCGCTTTCGATGCGTATTTAATTAACAATAAGTAAAAGAAATTTTCATAACAATCTTCATTTTACGATGATCGGCCATTTTCGGCAACTCTCGGTTGGTTTCGTTTAGGTAGTTCAAGTAACCTAAATTATGTTTGTTATGTTGGTATGCAGTTATTTCGGCGTTTTTTTTACTCGAAGTAAAATAAAAAGTGCTGTCAATGTCAACCTTAGTCTATGCCCATACGAGTGACTTATGTCATATTTATGACTTTTCATATTAGTATTAACATATTACTAATTTGCATTTTGTTGTTTTAAATTTATTTTCGAGTTATATTATTCAAATTGACGTTTACGGCTTCGGCAACCATTGCCATTCGTCCGGGGAACGGGCTGCCGAGAAGGGCCAAAAATACAAAGTTGATAGCAAGTTAATATGGGCTTCACCATCAGTTCAAGGGATGACGTTAGAGATATAATCAATTCGGGAACTGTTTTCTCGCGTAATACGATACGACTCGACGGTAGGATTTTTCTTCTTGCTGAACTGTCACCGTCAGATATATCGGAGCGGCTGAGTTATTCACAAATATCTGAACAATGTAAATTATAATGTAGTTAAAGTGCATATGTTCAGATATTTTTGAGCGACTTTGGTGGCTCCGATATATATCTAAT
The DNA here is from genome assembly GCF_910591565.1 of Cydia splendana. NCBI lineage: Eukaryota > Metazoa > Arthropoda > Insecta > Lepidoptera > Tortricidae > Cydia > Cydia splendana. The sequence continues at coordinate 12,420,603 of NC_085966.1, read as the reverse complement.
GGCGACTACACATTCATGAAGCAAATGTACAGTCAGTATCAAATAGATAGTGACAGCTTAAGTAGCCAAATATATCGTAATATAACTTTGTTGCCATAGAAATAAGGATGTGTTCCGATATATTTGGGTATTGGAGAAACCAAAGCGGCTAAGCTTCAGTGGCTCGGACACTTAGAAAGAATGGGAGAGGATCGTGCCGTGAAGAGAGCGTACTTGGGACAACAAAATGGGAGACGCCAGATTGGACGTCCTAGGTACCGCTGAAACGACGTAGTTGCTCAAGACCTGCTCAACCTCGGCCATGGCGACTGGCGAGAGCTATCGCAATACCGAGAAACATAGCATGATCTAGTGTCGGAGGCAAGGACTCTTTTTGGGTCGCTGCGTCACCGTAGTAAGTAATGTTAAAAATATCCAGAAAGGAAAATGGGGACTACCTACGTTTGTATGAAAAGGCGATTTATGGGCGGTGGTCGTCCACATTCGTGTTAAGGTGGAAATTAATCTTATGAACGTTTTTGCTGACTGGACTGGGCTAATAAAAATAAATAATATTATTGAAACAAGTTTTAAATAATAATAGATGAAAAAATACAATCTTGCCTTTTATTAAATCACATCATTTATTGAGAAATTTGCGAATTAAGTTAGGCAGTTGGGCGTCAGACCGTCAACAACTCCTAAGGATGCCTCGTAGAGAGGCGAAACACGTGTCGAGGATTATTCTTTTGGTGGTGGTTTGTTATATTTATTTGCGTATTTATTTTTGCGGTGGGAGGGTGGGAATATTAATTGCATGTAAAAATACGCAAGTAAGTATAACGGGTTAGCACTGATTGACTAGCACGTTATCTTTTCGCGGATTAGCAAAGTAATATTTTCGTTTTAATTAGAAGTCCCTATCACAGTTATGATCCCTGGCAGGGTTGAATACATAATAATGTCGGTATTTAACTAAACTTAAGACAATCTCCACTGAGAGAAAAAACTAACAAAAACACACTTAGAATTACAAAAATAAAACTTAATCCGGGGACAAGGAGAGTCAACTAATAGGAACAAATTGACTTTTGCAATTTCCATTTAGTAGGAAATACAACTTCTATATTTGTAATTTGAAGTATGCTAGAGAAATTTCAGAAATTTGGTTTTGTTATTCCGAGAGGTGCTTTAGCAATATCGGAGGTGATGACGTCATGGGTGAAAACTAACCGTTTTGTAATTCTAAGCGTGCTTTAGCAATATCGGAGACGATGACGTCATAGGTTTTACTAAACTGTACTGCAATTCCAAGCTAGCTGTTATTATTCTAGAGATAATGACGTCACAGGCAAAAACTAAACTGTTTGCAATTCCTCCGCCCCTAGCAAACGGGCGCCGCGAGAGCATGTCGCGCGCGTGGTAGCTACCCGTCTCTATTTCTGTCTGTATGAATAAAAAAGCATTTGGTAGTATATCTCTGTACTAAAGAGGCACTATAAAAGCCTGTCGAGATATTCTACCCATTCCTTTCTTATTCATACAGTCAGAAAGAGACTAGTAGTTATTACGCGCGCAACATGCTCTCGCGGCGCACCTGTGCTAGGGAGGTTGGAATTGCAAACAGTTTATTGATGTCATTATCACTAGAATAACAACAGCTAGCTCGAAGTTGCAGAACAATATATTCCTGTAGACCCCAACTACACAGTAGGTCGCGGGTTAATATGTCCATGGCCCACAATATATCCTAAATTTATTATTTAACTTATGTATGTTTTAAACAAAGAAGACACGAGACACGCCCGCCCGACATCCGACACAATACTAACTCTAACCATCAAATGAACGTAGCAAGTAGCTGTGTTGGTATTACAAAACTCGTTTAGTGATTGGTACAACAATGAACATAAACACAACAAGTCTATCTACTAAATACCAGTAAACTTTGTAATGTCGCTATAGTAACAACTGAATTGTTATTTTAAATGGGGTAATGTTATTCCCGCGCACTCGTTTTTTAGATATTACAAAACTATGTAAGTGAGACATTTACTAAAATCATAACTTGAAATCACAGATGCTTTTTTCCAAAAATCACAAACTTTACTAGTAAAAATCGGAGAATTTTAGTAGTAATAAAAATGGATTGTAACAAATACTGAACTTTGTTTAATGCTCCATTTACTAAAGTCTGTTTGCTGAAATTAGATTTAGTATTACTGAGCTGTTTGTAGAAATAAATAAATTTTACAGAAATAGTGAAACTTCCATGATTACTACTAAAACTTCATTTTTTCCCCCAGTACAGAACTGTTTATTAATTCCTGGTGGTGATTTTTCTCTCAGTGTGTATTTCATTTACGCGAGCGGAGCCGCGGGCCCGTCTAGATGTTTATAAATTATAATTTTCAACTACGATTTTACGAGAGTTTTTTTCGTCGTCTTCAAACCAGAACCCCAAAACAGAATGAAGTGTAAATTTCATTTGATAGCTACAATATAAGTGATTTACTAAATCAAAAATCTGAAATTATAGTGGAGTTAGCGGTGCGCACTGCAGCGCTTGCTGTTTTTGGGAATCAGGGCCAGATGTGTATCGCCGCCTCGCGTCTGTACGTCCAGTCTTCCATCTACGATAAGTTCGTTGAAAAGGCAGTCGAATTCGCGAAGAACATTAAGATCGGACATCCTGCAGAACAAACTACACAACATGGACCACAGGTGATATATAAGCTACCTATTAATGCGCTCTATGCGGCATTTTCAGAAACTAAATGGGTCAGAAACTTTCGTCTTTCCCGTGGAAAACAAACAGCGACGTGGGTACATTTTACTAAAATGAAGTAAAGTAGAAGATTTAAACATGCCTATTAAGTAAGAGTATAGCTAGAACTTGATTGCATGTCCATTTAATATACAGGGTGATCAATCCAAATGGGTCAGTAGGGAGAAGTCAGAAACTATGAGAGATAGCGATATCTGTTCTTAGGAACCATGGCTTCGATTTTAGATTTAATAATAACGGCATTCAAATTTTTTTTTAATCTCTCATACATAACCGGGAATCGAACCTGGTTGAAGTCTCTGTAAACAATGTTAAGTATCAAAACTGCTAGTTTTTTCGTTATTATTGTTGATGGTGCGAATCATAAAGGATGACTCATGTACGGATACTTATTTCGGTACCAACCTAAAGCTAGTGTGCAATTTTTATCACTTTAAAAATACGGATTTAACGGATACTTATTTCGGTACCAATCTAAAGCTAGTGTGCAATTTTTATCACTTTAAAAATAGGCTTCCAATAGATCTACTTGTTCTTCATTCGTTAAACACATTTTACAAACATTAGTACACAGCACATAACACAATAATAATGTGAAACTTGTGAAAGTTATCTAAAATTAACACAAAGCGGTTTTGAAAAGGCTCGTTTGATTTAAAACACAACATTCATCCCAAGAAAACTAAAAGTTAAAAAGTGTTCCATTTTCAAATTTAAAAAAAAGCGGGCACGCCCGCTGATCGAATGCGTTCTAATCAATATATATGTCGTAGGCCGATCATAAGATCAGGCAGATCGTAATGTTCCTGCGTAATGTTTTGACGATAGTCACATTAAACCAATACATAGGTAAGATAGGTTCGTTAGGTTGCTTCAGATGCCCGAAGGGCAAACTGCCCAGAAATAGGAGCCCCGCGTAGCGGGGCTCCGTCGACTCAGGGAACGAGTCAAAGATTTTCACGTTTCACGATGTGCCTAGGAATTTCACGATATGCCTGATCTTACGATCGGCCGCCGACATATATAATAAAAGAAAGTGTACAATGTGCGTGCCGCTAAAACTCAGAAATGAGTTCCGATACGATCAAGAAAGCTATATGGGGTGGTAGCCCTCTATCTCCCGTCCATGAAGGAGATTTCCGTTTTTACCTGAAGGGTGTGCTTTTGAAGATATAAGGGCTGAAAGTTTCGCCCTTTGAGACCCAGAAGCACTTGTTTTTGTTTTTGAATTTTGAACCTTAACTTGATAAAGGAAAGTTCAGAATAGATCGTGAAATATATACCTACAAAAATTTGTACCTGGTGAGGTGTCTCAGGTCTCGGAGGCTAAATATTTCTAGAACATTCAAGAGTATTCGCGAGCATTCCACAGCATATCAGAACATTCTGGAATATTGGCGAATATTCGAGAACATTATAGATCATTGTAAACATTCCAGAACACTTTCGAATATTCTGGAACATTCGATGCCGTCTCGGAGGCTAGACATTTCTGGAACAGTCCAGACCATTTGAGAGTATTCGAGAGCATTCCACAGCATATCAGAACATTCTGGAATATTGGCGAATATTCGACAACATTCTAGATCAATGTGAACATTCCAGATCACTTTCGAATATTCTGAAACATTCGATGCCGTCTCGGAGGCTAGACATTTCTAGAACATTCCAGACCATTTGAGAGTATTCGAGAGCATTCCACAGTATATCAGAACATTCTGGAATATTGGCGAATATTCGAGAACATTCTAGATCAATGTGAACATTCCAGAACACATTTGAATGTTGTGGAATATTCTGAAACATTCGAAGCCGTATCGGAGGCTCAGACATTTCTAGAACATTCCAGACCATTCGAGAGTATTCGAGAGCATTTCACAGCATTTCAGAACAATCTATAATGTTTGTCGAATATTCGAGAACATTCTACATCATTGTGGAATATTCCAGAACACTTTCGAATATTTTGGAATATTCTGGAACATTCGATACCGTCTCGTAGGCTAGACATTTCCGGAACAGTCTAGAGCATTCGAGAGCATTCCACAGCATTTCAGAACATTCTGGAACGTTGTTGAATATTCCAGAACACTTTCGAATATTGTGGAATATTCTGGACCATTCGAAGGTTTTTGTAGGATCATAGCTACCTATTGTGGTAACGTCGTGAGGTTCGAATGTTCAATAACATTCCGGAATATTCTGGAATGATTTCGAATATTCAGAAATAGCCTAGAAACCAGGATACCAGAACATTGTGGTATATTCCAGAACACTCTCGAATGTTGTGGAATATTCTGGAACATTGTGGCCCATGCGAAGCCTTTATGGTATGAGTGGAGCTACAGAATATTCTGGAATGTTGTCGAGTATTCGAGGACATTCTAGATCATTGACGAACATTCCGGAACATTTTCAAATGAGGAATATTCTGGACCATTCGAAGCCTTTTTTTTAGGGTTAGAGCTACCTATTGGTCGTCGTCGTAAATTTAAGAGTTAGACTCTTGTCGGTGTAGCTCTCTCCATTTGACTCTATCCAGGGCCGCCTCCTTGATTTCCTTATACGACATTACAGCTACCTTTTCTTTTATTTGTGTTACGTAGCTTATTCTCAGCCTTCCCCTTCCTCTCTTGCCTGCAATCTTTCCTTCTATTATGTTATTTATAAAAGCGTCATGTCGTATAAGATGACCAATCATTTTCCCTCTCCTACTCTCTATTGTCCTCAACAGTTGCCTTTTCTCTCCTACTCTTTTTAACACTTCTTCATTTGTGATTCTTTCTGTCCATTTGATTTTTTCCATTCTCCGCCAGCACCACATTTCAAACGCTTCTAGTAGTTATCTGTCTTTTTGTGTCATAGTCCATGCTACCTATTGGTAGGGGTATATATTTAAAGCAAGACAGTTGTGAGTTTCGAATGTTTGAGAACATTCCGGAATATTCTGGAATGTTAGGTATCAAATATTCGTAAATATAGCCTAGAATACCACATCATTGTGGAGTGTTCCAGAACACACTCAAATGTTGTGGAATATTCTAGAACATTGTGGACTATTCGAAGCCTTCATACTCTCAGGAGATTTTCGACAAACTCTTCCAGTTATCCCTATGTTTATCACTATACTTTTCTCACGGTATACGTAGGTTGCTCTGGAGTTGGAAATAAAAAAAATTTACATAGAAGTAGGTATAGGTATTGTAGTTAGAAAAAAAAAAACCTAAATATATTTTAAATCCACCACACAATTCTCATGTCAGCTCCCTGAGCGACGCCGGGTACCTCAGCTAGTTTTAAATAAACGCAATTTGTAATTCATGACATCGATGCACATAAGATATGCATAAGTGGTCTATTCAGATAAATGATTCATAATGATGACCGATGCATAACTATTAATGACAACATTTTGCAAATTATTTAAATTGTGGGCATTACAGTCTAATGTTTACTTAAGATTTCATAGCAAAATTTACTCCTTATACTTTCAGGATCAATACTACACGCGATTATATAAAGAATATTGACCAGGTTCGATTCCCGGTTATGTATGAGAATTAAAAAAAAAGTGTGAATGTCATTATTATTAAATCTAAAATCGACGCCATGGTTCCTAAGAACAGATTTCGCTATCTCTCATAGTTTCTGACTTCTCCATACTGACCCATTTGGATTGATCAACCTGTATAATGTCCGCAGAAAAGACGTTATCACCAACCCATACTTCCTAAAAGATTTTTTGAACCTAATCCTCAATTTGGTTGTATTACAACACCACAAATGTTTTAATTTTTCTTAAGAATATTTGATGAGGAAACCTCCAAACGTTTTCGTTCACTTAGAAATTATATTAATTAATTTTGACGTATTTTCGTTTTGTTTTGTTATACTCGTAACAACAGATTGACGAGGAGATGATGAATAAAGTTCTTCGCTACATTGAAAAGGGCCAACAAGAGGGAGCAAAACTTTTGATCGGCGGTCAACGGATTGGAACCCGAGGTTTTTACATTCAGCCTGCCGTATTCAGTAACGTCACGGATGACATGACGATCGCAAAAGAAGAGGTTTTTTTTATTTATATTTTGTACATAATTATTTTTTTCTTAACCTTATCCACTATAAATGTATGATTTTATAAAAAAATTGTAACGAAACTGATGTAACAAACTACTTTCTATAAATAATTCGGTCAAGTTGTGTTCTAATGTATGGGGTATGGGGAAGACAAACAAATTACAGCCAGCATTCAATGAATGTAGTATGATACCTATGGGTATGGTGCTTTACGCACACTAGTGTCCCATGCCCTCCCCCTGCCGCAACCGCCCCTTTTAGCATGAAATATGTCCCGGGTGACGGTTTTTTTTTAATTTTTGAGAAATGAGAGTTTAGGAATAAAGTGTCAAGGTAAAAATAATCCTTAATAAATTTTAAACAAAAAAGGTTACATGCAACTTTTTGGTAAGACTCACCATATTCATGTATTAACTTGTTGAAGTTCAATATAACATAGTACGTGATAGTACCTACTGAAAGAAATCTTATACGGAAAATAAGCTTGCAAAATTATTCTCCGTGTAAAATTTCCTTCAGTACTATCACGTACTATGTTATATTGATCTTCAACAACTTTTGCAACGGTTAAATTTTGTCGAAGTTCATCTAGCCATAACATCAATATGGTGCGTCATATCAAAAAAATGAATATAACCTTTTTTGTTAAGAATTTAATAGCAATAATTTCTTTCATTGACTTTTTTTTCCTATATTGTATACTTTCCCCAAAACATAAAAAAAACTGTCAACCGGGACATATTTAATGCTAAAAGGGGAGGTTGCGGCAGGGGGAGGGCATGGGACGCTAGTGTGCGTAAAGCACCATACCCAAAGGTATCATACTACATTCATCGGATGCTGGCTATAATTTGTTTTTCAAAAAACACAATTTGACCGAATCAAAAGTAAGATAGAGTTAGACCAAGTTAAGTCAGAAGTCTGCAACGATTTTGATAGTACACCCAGTGCAAGTGTTAGTTATAGGTAGGATAGAAGTTTGACGTTTAAAATAATACTTGCACTGCGTGTGCTGTTGAAATCGTTGCAGACTTTTCGTGTACAAACTATAGGTATCTTATTTTTCGATGATATCTGTCACGTTTGTTCGCGTACCGTAAAATGGGGTGAGTAGGTGTAAAACTGACATTCAAACCTCGATAACATTTTATTTTTACATATGCAAACTGAATGGTGTATATAATAAGTGTTCCGGACGTTTGTATTTTAGTTTTTATTTTATTTTGAGTAGTTCCATTTCATAACTTTGACGATAAACAGGAAATCCCACTTCACCCCGTAGTCCCTCGTATTTGGGGTGAGTTCGGTTTTCATACAAAGGTGATTTTGGAAGATTGTTGGATCGATTTTTTTTTATTATGAGTATTACTATAGCTCCATTTTAAATGGGAATACATTATTTTTGTAGCAGTAGCCTTAAAATCCCATCTCACCCCCCTTTCATCGCTTCTCTCCCCATTCATAACCCAACTGTCCCCGCGAACCCTACTCACCCCATATTACGGTACACGTAAAGTATTGAGAATTTACTTTTGAAACTGGTGATAATTAAGATAAGCACATAATATTGTATGTGGAAATATATATATATATATATATATATATATATATATATATATATATCTTATAATACTTACATATAAGATATTTTTAATAAGATCAAGTTCGCCATACATTTACTATGGCTATTCATTGTCGCCATCATAAAAAAAAACAACGGGTTGCACTCCGGGAGTGCCGGCAGAAGTGAAAACTCAATGACATTGTAACAGTTTTTCGATCAGGTCACGTGTCCGTCTTACGAAGCGTCTTACGTCTTACGCCTTACGCTGTCGCGAGTTTAACATTTTTTCCCCATCACAAAAAGTACACAGCGCCGCTAAAGAAGTTTTCACTTCAAAAACCTTCTTGTAGATCTTCGGCCCTGTGCAGAGCATCCTAAAGTTCGATACGCTAGAAGAGGTGATAGAACGCGCCAACAACACCAACTACGGACTCGCTGCCGGCATCTTCACCACCAGCGTTACCAACGCTCTGCAGTTCAGTAAACATGTCGAAGCCGGAATCGTTTGGTAAGCTTTTCTTTATTTTTATGTATATGTTTCCGCAAATGCCCGTTATTAGTGAAAACACGTTTTTCTTAGTTAAAAATTGTTTTCCGTATCGCCTTGGTGAAACGCGTTTTCACTAGTTAAAACTAGTTTTCTGAAACACCATGGTGAAACCAAGTTTTAAATAGGATTTTTCAGTCATAATTAATTTACAATTATTTAAATTAAATTTCAGTTGTTTTGAGTAAGATATCTCAGTTACTAACTAGACGCGTATTTACTGAAAACGGGATATTACTGTATAAAAATTAGCTTTAGCAACCGAGAATTTTCAGATAGAAAAAACTTAATTAAAAGATGAGAACTACTTTCCTTACATTCATTTGAAAATTGCTACAACTTTTTATGAGAATGGCAGTATAATCTACCTAATGCATGAGAGATATTTTTTTGTCTAACAGTCAGAACTTACATCCCTACTGAGTAGACTACCTATCGAATTGTATTGTATTTTTACTTTATGATAGTGGTGAAATACATTGCATACTGTACGTCATTTACATTAGTCGGCCCTCTCGCGCACGAGAGAGAACTATTATTTATTCATATTATTAAATGAAATTTGCTTGGTGCTAGGTACACCAAACAAGATAGAGCGATATTTTGTTTACTCTATGTTAATTGTTCTGTATTTAAGCTCGGCAAACACCCAAGCGGTGTTTAACTTTAACTTGTGGCTCTACAGAGCTACTTCTGTAATTGTGCTTTTGATCTCTCATATTTCCATGGTTCCACCATGTACAAAAAATAATCATATAAATATCGAAAACACGAGAATCAGTTGAGAAATGAGACATGTAAAGGATGACTCACGCCAGACGCATGTCATGTGGCGCCCGACATGTCATTTTTAATCGGTGATCACGTGGTCCATACAAAATGAAGCGCCGGAAACTCCGGCCCAGCCCCGGCCTGGTCTAGCGTGAGTCATTCTTAAAAGAGACATACATTTAGACATACGAAAGCATTTTTGTCCAAACTGAAACGGAGTCCTTCGTCTTCTCGTAGCGTCAATAAATGTTAAAATGCACCGCGGGTGAATTAGAATACTTTCCTTTATTAAAATATAATAATATCTATTTTTCATTAATACAGGGTTAACCACTATCTGTCATACAACCCGCAATCTCCGTTTGGCGGCTTCAAAGATTCTGGGATTGGTCGCGAAAAGTAAGTCTTGAACTTTATTTATTTCAAACATTTTCACACTGAAATTATTTATTTCATGTGATTTACACAATAATTTTCATTTTGTATAGTAAGTAACTAAGTGTCGAAAGTCGAAACTCATTTTCTCATTTATCATGCTTGGACTTTATGTCTTTGTAAACGGGTTTATGAAATGTGGACGATGGTATCTAAGCTTGCTTTAACTTCACTTCAAAGTGACTGATGATTTATGTATGTCTTCCAAGTCTTCCAACAGGCGTATTAAAATAAAATAATATCAATATCAGAGCACGATATCTATTTTATATTGGTATCATCATTTTAACATTTGAATACGCCTCATCGCCTTCCTTTATCTAATTAAATGGGGCAGTGACAATTCGAAATCAAATAAACGAACGACAAATGACGGAGTCGTGAAGACCTTGGCTAAACTAATTTGCTTTTAGGTAATATTTTTTCGGCCTCCCTTTTTTACGCCAAACATTTTTGTATGCGGAACAACGTTACCTGTGATGTTAGCGACTAGATAGGTCTATTAAGGTAATTTAAATTAAATTTTATAACTATACCTAGTTAAATAGATAGAAAATGAGCAATTTATGACAATAAGTAAATTGGAAACTTAAAAAATATATGGAAATAAGAAAAAGATACAAGACTTCAAAATTTCAAAATTTAAGTATTTTAAAACATCTAAAAAGGAAAAAAATAATGGTACCATTTAATTCCTTACATTTTATTTTAAAAAAATATTGTACAGCAATAATATACATATATAATAGGTACGCAATATTTCACCAACAAAATCGCAATTTTCTTGTTTTGCCGGTCTATAGCACTATATAGTGACATTACATTGTGATGTCACGATGTATTGCCATTTTGTTAGGAGCGTTTCGTCAATAAAGTGTGATTGTCAGACTTTGACTATCATTTGTGACTTTTGTATTGCAATTGATCAATTTATTGAGCACTCGATCATCCCCATCCATCTCCGGTGCCAATCTGAAGACGGGACGAATTGTCCCGTGGGATATCCCGTGAGATTATCAATCACCTCAAACGTGTAAGAGTAGGACCAAGATAACTCTGCATTTTGCGTGGTATTTCCAATAACAAAATGAGGCCATTATCATCAATAATGTCGAATTCTATGAAATATGAAAAAACAACGGGTTGCACTTCGGGAGTGCCGGCAGAAGTGAAAACTCAATGACATTGTAACAGTTTTTCGATCAGGTCACGTGTTCGTCTTACGTGTTACGAATCTTACGGTTATGTGACCTGGCGGCTTAGCACGGTCGCGTTTTTATCCCTTGTCACCATGCCTGTCACGTTCTAACAAGTACGTAAGTGCGAAAGGGACGCGCATAGTGATAGACGATAAAAATGGAACCGTGCTGCGCCCACTGGGCTATGTAACCGTGAAAATCGAAGTTCGCAAATTGCGGGCATTTTTCTCTGTCACTCTTATTACGCCTTCATTGGAGTAAAAGAGAAAGATCCCCGCAATTTGCGAATTTCGGTTTTCGCGGTAGCCCCTCTGTCGCGAGTTTAACATTTTTTTCCCCATCAAAAAAAGTGCACAGCGCCGCTAAAGAAGTTTTCACTTCAAATGTGACGTTTCTTATGTTATGACACTCCTTACTTTGTTGTATTCAAATCGGTGCAACGTTAGCAAAGACTGACTCTATTTACTATTACACGTTGACCATAAATAAACCACATGCCACTTTTTTTTCTTATTTCAGTGGAATGGACTGCGTCAACTCGTATCTGGAGGTTAAGACGGTGAATATGGCTCTGCCGAAAAAGTTCTAGAATTCGACTAAATAAGCCCTGCCTGCATGGTGCTACATCAAACAAGATTTAGTGATATTTTATTGAATATATTCATTGTTTATTATTTTAAAGTTTTGTGTATTTATTTTTCAGATTATTATTGTTTATACCTCCACGCGTTACCGAGATAAAACTCTTAACAGACAAACGGACAGACGGACGACGGAGTGATCCTATTACTAAGGGTTCTGTTTTTTCTTTTGAGGTGCGGAACCCCAAAAACGGGCATTTAAATATAACATTATGTCATCTGCAACACTCGTCGACAAAATCCTATTGAATGTTCCTCTCTACTTATGCGAAATACTTTTTGTTGTTATTACACTGCCGCAGAAGGTTACATATTTTCCAAGTGTATGTAAGTACTTTCACTTCCTAAGCAATTTTGTGCAAATTATGGCTTTTGCTTTAGTGGAGCAAAGCCCCATTCTATTCTGTTTCCTGAAGTCCCCCCAATAATTTGCATGGCGTCTCCATTGAATGGGCATACTTCATTGCATAGAAATGGGGTCGTTCCTCACTCGGTCCTCATTTCCTCATTTGGTTTACGATAACATATTGCACGCACGGATCTATCATATGTTTCGAATGGTGGGTGTGCACGAATACCATAATAATATATGGGTGTGTAAGTAATGAGAGCATTTAAATTTGTGTGTTTGTCACAGATATTTGTTCCTGATTTATGATTGTTATCATCTATGTATTTAAGTATATTTATCTGTATATATCTATTATATAAGTTGCTATCTTATTAGTTGCAGATATTTTAACAGATGATACTTTACTTTAAAACAATTAACTTTAAATAGAAATTAAAAATATTTAATTAAGTACCTACCTATTTTTTTTTTGTTTTAATTTACTGAACAAAAAATTTAATTTCATTACGGTTCGGCGGGAAAACTGCAAAAGGTTATTAGGATGAAGTGGCCAGACAGGTGTTAGGTAAAAGAGGTACTAGAATCTGTTCAATGAGTTCACATTTAATAATCATAATCACATTAACAGGGTGTTTTACGTAGCAAATTTGTTTTTCAGTTTTCTCCAAAAAAACATCGTAAAAGCTATAATGCTTCATACTTAAATATACTCAAGGAACCGAGTAGGTACTATCAGCTGTATAAATATCTGCAAATAATAAGGTAGCACCTTATACATATATATCGTCATATTCGTCATCTATTACCCATAACACAAGCTTTAAGGTTGACTCACGCTTGACCGGACCGGAGCTTCCGGCACGTCGTTTTTTATGGAAAGCACCACGTGATCACCGATCAGCCGTCATAGAAAATAACATTTCGGACGCCTCGGCCCGGGCACGGCCCAGTCTAGCGTGAGTCATCCTTGAACATGAAAAGGTACCATTTTGCAGGTATTGAGTTATGGATAGCTCCAAAAAGTAAGTAAGTAAGTATATATACTTGGTCAAGCAAATCTTGTCAGTAGAAAAAGGCGCGAAATTCAAATTTTCTATGAGACGATAATCCTTCGCGCCTACATTTTTTAAATTTGCCGCCTTTTTCTACTGACAAGATTTGCTTGACCAAGTATAAATTGCCTTTTACATCCAGCGATAAAAACACGTAACCTAGCCGCTTGAGTTATCTATTTGTAAAGTATTGTTCACGAGTCGCGACTTTATAACTATCAATATTACAGATACTAGCAAAGAATTAATAGCTAATAAAGATAATTATCATGTAGAACTATCTTTATTTACGCTAAAATCTAACTATACGACACGTGAACTGAAATTTTAAATGGCATTTTTCATAAACTCGCTATAAGCCCCAATTAGTTATTATTGTGACCAAAATTAATTTATTATACTAATCAAATAATTAATTTTATTATATTAATTTTCATCTGTATTTGTAAGAAAATTGTAAAAGGGTGAATCAACTTTTAAATGTCCACATGATGAAATTATGGATTTTTATTTTTACTTGTTATTGTCCATATTTATATACTTTATTTAAAAGATAAGTTTCTCTAGTTTATGATTATGTATAAAGCAGAGCTGTTTCTTTAAGAATTTAGTGAATAAGACGAAAAAAATTCACCAGCCCAAATCTGCCTTGTCCCCTGGACCACTATCCAAAAGTATTTTTAAACATACTAGACATCAATTATTGTTTAAACAATTATTTTAATTACATTAATTAAACAATGCTGTATAATTTTTTATCTTTATACAGGGTGACTTCAAATTGGTAATACAAAATCAATGTTTTAGATACATCTTCCCTTAATTAAGCCCCTCAATTAAGTCTCATGCTTTTAAAATAATCAAAATTATTTTTTTATATTTTTTTTATTTATCCCAATTTTTTAGGCTTCACATGGTTATCATAACATAATGATTAACAAAGAAGGTTAAATAATTTCAAAAGAACACTTTCCTCTTTGGTTATCAATCACCTGTCACAGTATTTATGAAGTAAACGTGTTTTGATTAGTAATTGTCACTTGTCAATCGAAAATTAGATTTTCCGCAAGATTTTGATTTTACAATAAATTTTTAAATAAAACAATTCCTGAGAAACGTGTTACCGATTTTGCTACAAAAGGTGCCGGAGCAAAATTTGGAGAATCTCCATTTCCAGCAAGATGGTGCACCAGCACAGTTAGCTCTAAGTGTGAATTATCATTTGGACCAAGACTGCCGTCATAGTCTAAAAGGCAGTTTTTCGACATTTTGCCAAAATTGACTTTTTGTGATATTCGTAATGTAGAGATCGAGATGCATCGACCACTTTGGCCCGTTTTCCGATAAGTGGCTTAGTTTTCGAGAAAAATATAGTAAAAAGACCGTATTTGCACTAATGTTCTAAGCGTTCCTAGTCTTAAAAGCGACTATTTTACAAAGCCAGGCTAAAACAACGTATATGCAGCTATACGTTTTTTTACGCTCTGGTTTGCGTAAAATCTTATCCACCGTGTCTAACCTAAAATAACGTATAAGCCAAAAACTAGGCTAAAAATACGTAAAAGACGCTATACGCGCTTTAAGATTAGGATCTTTAGCATAATTTTAGATCTGATACTGGTCTAAAAAATCGTATAATATTTTTTGTTGTTTAAATGTCTCATACGTCATTTAAGCCTAGTATCACTTAACTTTTTTACGTCACCATAATAGTCTTTAGAAACGTATAAATGTTATACGTTCTTCTTATTTTGTATGGACGTCGTATTAAACGTAAACAAACTTTTATAAAGGTTGAAAGTGCGTCTAACTAGTCTATAACGCAGTATATGCTCCAACCTTCGTCATGCTCCCCGCGCGCCGAAAGACACCCTTATGCTAAGTAAAAGCCGTCAGCCGCAAGCAGGCTTGTGGCTGCCGGTATGCGAGCGGAGGTGGCATTTTGCGCGCGAAATATTGACCGAACGCCAAAGTAAGAAAAATACTTTATTATTGCATTACCATCATATGTTATCAATAATATGTAGTGTTTACAATTAGTACCTTCGAGTATTATCATTTTTATCAAGGTATATACTTTAAAATTGCCTCGCAAATACTTACGCTCGACAGCAAATACGTCTTTCTAGCGTAGTTTGTGATGGTGAAATTGTTCATACGTACTTTTCTACAGCAAACGTTGTTTAAGTTTTATTTTTTCATTCGACGGTTTGACTGTTTTTATTTAAATAAAATCAAATTTATATTAGAGCTAATTTTATCGGGTTTAATTCCCTATAAGCCAAGTAGGTATTTGACATTACGAAGAGTTTAAATCTTAATGAAAAATGTTTTAAAGGGAAATTTAATGAGAATTCTTATGGACAAAATAACATTTTCCGCCTAAGTATTTAGATAACCAGGACAAAGGACCTGGGCATCTTTGTATGGAACCTGGGTCCATCCAAAAACCAACTGAGAGTTATATACATATATATATATTAGGCCATTAAATACTTAAGTGGGTTTTATCTAGTTCATATCGCACCATGGGCCCCAAGCAATGCCTCAAGCGGAATTTAATTATTTTTATTGTAGTTTGTCAATATCTAACTACTCACTAGCTTTTGGTAGCCTAGTAAGTCACCTGACGTCACTCTTATTATCTAGGCAATAGATTTCGAACAGAAATATAGTAAATTAATTACTGCAAATTATATTACGTTTTATTTAATTACAACCGCTAAAATGCGTTTTAGAATTAAATAAATGACAGAGTATGTGCAGGAATTAATACGAGTTTAATTTTATTGCTAATGTAGACTACATAGCTCGCTAACGTCTTACCGTGCGATGAAATTCTCGATGATTCGATGCCTATAATATTGATAACAAACTAAAATAACTATTAGAGATGCCACGAATTCGGTAAAACATTATGTATTATTTTCAGTTACGTGTATGCGAAAACTGGTCATACCTACAAAGGTAAATGGTTGCTAAGATTTAAGTCAGCAGCAAGCTGGGTTCTCCATACAAACGTAGTTACGCTCTCATTTTAAAACGATTAGCTAGATTGCTCTAAAACTTTGTACTCACTAAAGGATAAGGTATATCTATGCCTGTAATTAATGTGTAGCTTCAGATACCATAGTTAAAAAATACAGCGAATATAAGTTTTTCAAACAAAACTTATTTTTCCTCTATTTCATTAGTTTTGTTGGAATATAAACTAATTAGGTACTGGTATAGATATACCTCATGTTATTGTATGTGCAATTTATTACAATCCAACACGTTGTTTTAAAATTAGTACGAATCTCCGTTTTTATGGGAAGTAAAAATTCGGCTGAGCTTATTGCGGACTCTTTTAAGTTTCGTTGCTCATGCTCATTAGAAGTACATGTAATGTCATTAGTAGAGTCGAGTAAATCTAGCCTATGATACAAATAAAATCAGAAAGACCGTACACTTTAAAAATTTGTTACATATTATGGGGTTATTCCCACTAGTTAGGTATCTACCACCAAGTTGTTACCAGTGGTATTACTGGGAATTTATTTCCCACCTTTCTTCCCAGTAGCTACCACCAACTCGGTTTTGTGGTAAATACTGGGAATTTTTTTTCCAGTAGTTACCACTGGTAAAAGGTGGGATTTTTTTCCTAGTAGTAACCACCAACATTTTTTTACAGTACAGTTTAAATGTCTTTTATTATATGAACAAAAAACACTATACTACTTTATTTATTTATTTATTTATATGAGCCTAGAGTGTCCCACTGCTGGGCAAAGGCCTCCCTCCCCCTTTCCAGGTATCCCGGTTTTGACCCGTCTCCCACCAGTTCCTGTCAAAGGCGTCGAGGTCATCCCGCCAACGCCTTCGAGGTTTGCCGCGACCCCGGGTTTGATGTGGGACCCAATTGGTTGTTGTTTTAGCCCACAAGTCATCCGGCATACGGCAAACGTGTCCCGCCCAGTCCCACTTCAGCTTGGCGGCTGTTTCAGCCTCATCAGCTATTTGGGTTTTGGAGCGTAGTATAGTGTTTCTGATGCGATCGGTCAACTTCACGCCGAGAATACTACGCTCCATGGCGCGTTGACAAACCTTGAGGGTGGATTTCTGAACTTATGTCAAGGACCAAGTCTGTGCTCCGTACTGCCGTCCTAGTCTAAAAGGCAGTTTTTCGACAAAAGCTAGTTTCGAGATAATCGCAAAAAACCAACCCAAACATCTTTCTCGAATTTCTACGGATCGGAAAAACTTTTTCCATTTTTTCTTTTTGTATGTGGTAGGTATATATATGTACTAATTTTAGGTATTTATAGTATGTTTCTAAACAGCTCAGTTTTTTTTTATTTTATAAAAAACACTTTAGATTAGTATTAAGCTTAAAATGTGTAGGTGGTACTAGTCAAGAAGGCGGTAAACATGCGTTATGCGGCGTTCTAAGTTAGTTACGAAGTAGAAACTAGGTAAAAACGCCGTATATGTCACATGCTGCCTTTTTGCTTAGTAACAGTGTATAATTCGCACTTGAAATCCTAAGTTAAAAGACCTTATAGTAGCTATTCGGCCTTTTTGGTTAGTATACTAGGAAAAATTAAGATTTTGTCCAGATTTTCGACTAGCGTGCTAGTGTAAAAAAACGTATACCACCAAAAACACCGAATATACGGTTTTATAGATTAGTATTTATGGAAGAAATGGGAATAAAAAACAGTCACGTAGTTTAAATGTTTATTTAGAAAACGAGGTCCAGCGATTACTTTTTGGATTATAATCTTAATTACCATACAAAATTAACACATAAATTGGGTTATTCCCACTAGTTACCATCAAGTTGTTACCAGTGCTAACTAATGGGATTTGTTTCCCAGTAGTTACCCCTACAATTTTGTTAGGGTTCAATAAAGCCTCTATTTTTATGTGTTAATTTTGTATGGTAATTAAGATTATAATCCAAAAAGTAATCGCTGGTCCTCATTTTTTTAATAATAGCCTAGTAGTATAGTCCACAACATATATGCCTCAAGTACTGCCTGCATAAAACTACAGTCTCCCAGACCATCATTCAATATAAAGAAGGGCGTCAAACAAGGTGACCCGCTGTCGCCCAAGCTGTTCACTAGTACCCTCGAACAAATATTCAGGAAGCTGGCGGCTGGATGGGAGAACAGAGGTATCGACGTGGGTGGACGGCGATTAACAAATCTCCGCTTCGCCAACGACATAGTCTTGTTTTCGTCTTCAGCCACGGAGCTCGGCGCCATGCTACAAGACCTAAGCAAGGCAAGCCTTGAGGTAGGATTAATGATGAACATGTCAAAGACCAAGCTCATGACTAATAGCCCAAAAAGAAAAGTGGTAGTGGATGGAGAAGAAATGCCATATGTCCAAGAATACATTTACCTAGGTCAAATAGTCTCTTTCCAGGCACGACAGGACAAGGAGGTCGCAAGACGAACCGGAAGTGCCTGGAAAAGCTATTGGTCTATGAAAGAGCAAATGAAGGGAGATTTCCCTATTTCTCTAAAACGAAAGCTCATGGACATGTGCATTCTTCCCATCCTGACCTACGCTGCCGTCATAGTCTAAAAGGCAGTTATTCGACATTTTGCCAAAATTGACTTTTTGTGATATTCGTAATGTAGAGATCGAGATGCATCGACCACTTTGGCCCGTTTTCCGATAAGTGGCTTAGTTTTCGAGAAAAATATAGTAAAAAGACCGTATTTGCACTAATGTTCTAAGCGTTCCTAGTCTTAAAAGCGACTATTTTACAAAGCCAGGCTAAAACAACGTATATGCAGCTATACGTTTTTTTACGCTCTGGTTTGCGTAAAATCTTATCCACCGTGTCTAACCTAAAATAACGTATAAGCCAAAAACTAGGCTAAAAATACGTAAAAGACGCTATACGCGCTTTAAGATTAGGATCTTTAGCATAATTTTAGATCTGATACTGGTCTAAAAAATCGTATAATATTTTTTGTTGTTTAAATGTCTCATACGTCATTTAAGCCTAGTATCACTTAACTTTTTTACGTCACCATAATAGTCTTTAGAAACGTATAAATGTTATACGTTCTTCTTATTTTGTATGGACGTCGTATTAAACGTAAACAAACTTTTATAAAGGTTGAAAGTGCGTCTAACTAGTCTATAACGCAGTATATGCTCCAACCTTCGTCATGCTCCCCGCGCGCCGAAAGACACCCTTATGCTAAGTAAAAGCCGTCAGCCGCAAGCAGGCTTGTGGCTGCCGGTATGCGAGCGGAGGTGGCATTTTGCGCGCGAAATATTGACCGAACGCCAAAGTAAGAAAAATACTTTATTATTGCATTACCATCATATGTTATCAATAATATGTAGTGTTTACAATTAGTACCTTCGAGTATTATCATTTTTATCAAGGTATATACTTTAAAATTGCCTCGCAAATACTTACGCTCGACAGCAAATACGTCTTTCTAGCGTAGTTTGTGATGGTGAAATTGTTCATACGTACTTTTCTACAGCAAACGTTGTTTAAGTTTTATTTTTTCATTCGACGGTTTGACTGTTTTTATTTAAATAAAATCAAATTTATATTAGAGCTAATTTTATCGGGTTTAATTCCCTATAAGCCAAGTAGGTATTTGACATTACGAAGAGTTTAAATCTTAATGAAAAATGTTTTAAAGGGAAATTTAATGAGAATTCTTATGGACAAAATAACATTTTCCGCCTAAGTATTTAGATAACCAGGACAAAGGACCTGGGCATCTTTGTATGGAACCTGGGTCCATCCAAAAACCAACTGAGAGTTATATACATATATATATATATTAGGCCATTAAATACCTAAGTGGGTTTTATCTAGTTCATATCGCACCATGGGCCCCAAGCAATGCCTCAAGCGGAATTTAATTATTTTTATTGTAGTTTGTCAATATCTAACTACTCACTAGCTTTTGGTAGCCTAGTAAGTCACCTGACGTCACTCTTATTATCTAGGCAATAGATTTCGAACAGAAATATAGTAAATTAATTACTGCAAATTATATTACGTTTTATTTATCATAGTATTTATATATTGCAGTATTATCTATTACGTTTTTTAAAAAAACAATATGTATCTTAAAATAAGTTGGTATGTTTGTGTATTAAGTAATAGTTGTATGTTAAAATAGTAAAAGCTACGAGTTTGTAATCTAATAGAAAAATAATTTTATTCAAATTTGAATCTGATTTTTAATTACAACCGCTAAAATGCGTTTTAGAATTAAATAAATGACAGAGTATGTGCAGGAATTAATACGAGTTTAATTTTATTGCTAATGTAGACTACATAGCTCGCTAACGTCTTACCGTGCGATGAAATTCTCGATGATTCGATGCCTATAATATTGATAACAAACTAAAATAACTATTAGAGATGCCACGAATTCGGTAAAACATTATGTATTATTTTCAGTTACGTGTATGCGAAAACTGGTCATACCTACAAAGGTAAATGGTTGCTAAGATTTAAGTCAGCAGCAAGCTGGGTTCTCCATACAAACGTAGTTACGCTCTCATTTTAAAACGATTAGCTAGATTGCTCTAAAACTTTGTACTCACTAAAGGATAAGGTATATCTATGCCTGTAATTAATGTGTAGCTTCAGATACCATAGTTAAAAAATACAGCGAATATAAGTTTTTCAAACAAAACTTATTTTTCCTCTATTTCATTAGTTTTGTTGGAATATAAACTAATTAGGTACTGGTATAGATATACCTCATGTTATTGTATGTGCAATTTATTACAATCCAACACGTTGTTTTAAAATTAGTACGAATCTCCGTTTTTATGGGAAGTAAAAATTCGGCTGAGCTTATTGCGGACTCTTTTAAGTTTCGTTGCTCATGCTCATTAGAAGTACATGTAATGTCATTAGTAGAGTCGAGTAAATCTAGCCTATGATACAAATAAAATCAGAAAGACCGTACACTTTAAAAATTTGTTACATATTATGGGGTTATTCCCACTAGTTAGGTATCTACCACCAAGTTGTTACCAGTGGTATTACTGGGAATTTATTTCCCACCTTTCTTCCCAGTAGCTACCACCAACTCGGTTTTGTGGTAAATACTGGGAATTTTTTTTCCAGTAGTTACCACTGGTAAAAGGTGGGATTTTTTTCCTAGTAGTAACCACCAACATTTTTTTACAGTACAGTTTAAATGTCTTTTATTATATGAACAAAAAACACTATACTACTTTATTTATTTATTTATTTATATGAGCCTAGAGTGTCCCACTGCTGGGCAAAGGCCTCCCTCCCCCTTTCCAGGTATCCCGGTTTTGACCCGTCTCCCACCAGTTCCTGTCAAAGGCGTCGAGGTCATCCCGCCAACGCCTTCGAGGTTTGCCGCGACCCCGGGTTTGATGTGGGACCCAATTGGTTGTTGTTTTAGCCCACAAGTCATCCGGCATACGGCAAACGTGTCCCGCCCAGTCCCACTTCAGCTTGGCGGCTGTTTCAGCCACATCAGCTATTTGGGTTTTGGAGCGTAGTATAGTGTTTCTGATGCGATCGGTCAACTTCACGCCGAGAATACTACGCTCCATGGCGCGTTGACAAACCTTGAGGGTGGATTTCTGAACTTATGTCAAGGACCAAGTCTGTGCTCCGTAGGTCAGGATGGGAAGAATGCACATGTCCATGAGCTTTCGTTTTAGAGAAATAGGGAAATCTCCCTTCATTTGCTCTTTCATAGACCAATAGCTTTTCCAGGCACTTCCGGTTCGTCTTGCGACCTCCTTGTCCTGTCGTGCCTGGAAAGAGACTATTTGACCTAGGTAAATGTATTCTTGGACATATGGCATTTCTTCTCCATCCACTACCACTTTTCTTTTTGGGCTATTAGTCATGAGCTTGGTCTTTGACATGTTCATCATTAATCCTACCTCAAGGCTTGCCTTGCTTAGGTCTTGTAGCATGGCGCCGAGCTCCGTGGCTGAAGACGAAAACAAGACTATGTCGTTGGCGAAGCGGAGATTTGTTAATCGCCGTCCACCCACGTCGATACCTCTGTTCTCCCATCCAGCCGCCAGCTTCCTGAATATTTGTTCGAGGGTACTAGTGAACAGCTTGGGCGACAGCGGGTCACCTTGTTTGACGCCCTTCTTTATATTGAATGATGGTCCGGGAGACTGTAGTTTTATGCAGGCAGTACTTGAGGCATATATGTTGTGGACTATACTACTAGGCTATTATTAAAAAAATGAGGACCAGCGATTACTTTTTGGATTATAATCTTAATTACCATACAAAATTAACACATAAAAATAGAGGCTTTATTGAACCCTAACAAAATTGTAGGGGTAACTACTGGGAAACAAATCCCATTAGTTAGCACTGGTAACAACTTGATGGTAACTAGTGGGAATAACCCAATTTATGTGTTAATTTTGTATGGTAATTAAGATTATAATCCAAAAAGTAATCGCTGGACCTCGTTTTCTAAATAAACATTTAAACTACGTGACTGTTTTTTATTCCCATTTCTTCCATAAATACTAATCTATAAAACCGTATATTCGGTGTTTTTGGTGGTATACGTTTTTTTACACTAGCACGCTAGTCGAAAATCTGGACAAAATCTTAATTTTTCCTAGTATACTAACCAAAAAGGCCGAATAGCTACTATAAGGTCTTTTAACTTAGGATTTCAAGTGCGAATTATACACTGTTACTAAGCAAAAAGGCAGCATGTGACATATACGGCGTTTTTACCTAGTTTCTACTTCGTAACTAACTTAGAACGCCGCATAACGCATGTTTACCGCCTTCTTGACTAGTACCACCTACACATTTTAAGCTTAATACTAATCTAAAGTGTTTTTTATAAAATAAAAAAAAACTGAGCTGTTTAGAAACATACTATAAATACCTAAAATTAGTACATATATATACCTACCACATACAAAAAGAAAAAATGGAAAAAGTTTTTCCGATCCGTAGAAATTCAAGAAAGATGTTTGGGTTGGTTTTTTGCGATTATCTCGAAACTAGCTTTTGTCGAAAAACTGCCTTTTAGACTAGGACGGCAGAAGAGTCCCTGGCAGATGGATTGGACGCAACGGCCCAGTCGCATTGCCGCCTTGAAGTCCCGATCTTCGCATGGCCGACTCGACTTCCTTTGTAGGGCGAAATTAAAAGGAGAGTGTACGCACGGGAATCAAATACCCTCGATGAACTTCGCCAAAAGATAATTGAGGCGTTCAATTCTGTGAAAACCAATGAATTTATCAAGAATCTCAAGAGTAATCATATGCATCAGACTTATGTGTCCAGAAAAGCGGTGGTCATTTTCAACACATCTTAAAATACGTTTATTTAAAGTAGGTGCCCACTTATCTAACTTATTGAAAGTATTGAAACGTAGGTACTCGTATTTTAAGATTGTGTTACATTCGGTAGATTACGTCTCTTCTTCTTCCTCGCCTTATCCCGGCATTTCGCCACGACTCATGAGAGCCTGGGGTCCGCTTGACAACTAATCCCATGATTTGACGTAGGCACTAGTTTTTACGAAAGCGACTGCCATCTGACCTTCCAACCCAAAGGGGAAACTAGGCCTTATTGGGATTAGTCCGGTTTCCTCACGATGTTTTCCTTCACCGAAAAGCGACTGGTAAATATCAAATGATATTTCGTACATAAGTTCCGAAAAACTCATTGGTACGAGCCGGGGTTTGAACCCGCGACCTCCGGATTGCAAGTCGCACGCTCTTACCGCTAGGCCACCAGCGCTTCTAGATCGGTAGATTACGTACATTAATAAATTATCTAATTTAAATTAATTCGCTTATTATTTACCACTGATTGTACAGTCGACTTCAAAGATAAGTATACACTTTTGCACCTTACTTCTTTGTAATAAGGCGAAAAACGTAAACATATATTTGACGTCGACTGTATCAGGGTACTTAAAACGAAACAGCTTAAGGTCAGTCCAGACGGGAACAGTTTTGCGTCAATCTGGTTAAATAGTCTGATCAAATCAGGTGGTGTGGTTGCAAACTCCATTTGGCTCGCCGATTCCCCTTTTATTCGATTGTAAGATTATGAATTATGACCGATAAAATGGAGGTGCGGACGTAAGAATACCAATTGGTGACGATAGTATGGCCGTTTAGAGGCATTATTTTTAATTTAGAGCGGTTGTCACCATAATTCCCCCGCCCGTCTGCACTGGCCTTTACACGAGTGTCACTCAGTGATATCGATAATTATTACCTTACATTGATAACATCGAGTGACAGGTATGACAGTTAGGTATTTAATGTGGGGTAACCACACTTCGGGAGTTTAATTATTTGTTTTATTTGAAAATTAGCGATAATTAAACACAGCTAATTTTAACAACGGAGTTACTGTAGTATACTATTGCGCATTAACTGAGTCCCAATCAAGTGTTTTGTATTACCAATTTGAAGTCGCCCTGTATATGGCATATACTCACGAAATTTCACAATATATCCCTAAAATTTATCCCCTGGACAACTCATATTTCACATAATCGGATTTTTTTAATTAAAACGCGAAATAGTTATAGTGATGTAAGAAAATTGCTCCTGCTACTTTGTTTTATATTGTGTTATTGTACCTGTAAAAAAAATGAACTACTCTTTAATTTACAAAGAAAAAAATAAAGATATCTGTTTTTCAATTTAGGGACAACTTAGTTGTCCCATAGACATATCTGGTTGTCCAATGGAAATATTAATAATAAATCTTAAAGAGGGTACTAAATGAAACAAATTTAATAAAATATCAGAAAGCACCAACATATATATGTACGTTAGTGCTTTCTGATACTTTATTGAATTTGTTTCAGACCCTATAAAAATCTAAAAAAGTCCAACAGACAACCAAAATGTCCTATGGACAACCACTTCCGTTGTCCAAGTGACTAGTTGTCAGAGGGACTTATCTAAAACTTTGAGCCGTGTAATAAATTCTAAAGATTTTTTGTGTTTATTTCACCCTTACGGTAAAATATATGTGAAGTAGTATCTGGTACAATACAATTTATTATAATATGTTAAATATTTATGTATTTATGCCAGTGGTCCGATGGACATATAATAAAGCCACCCACACTCTCCAACAGTACTCGACCGACTGACGCCGCGAGTTTCGTGTAATCAAAATGGCGAGTAGGCCTATCTGGCAGAGTTGGGCAAAAATTAACTTGAATAAGTATGACAGCGAGGCATCACGTCGAAGATGGTTCGCGGTAGACCCTCAGGTCCTTCGCCACCAAGATACAAATTCAAAGTTATAACACGATTTTCACTCATACTTTTATAACTTACACGGGACCAGAGTTGGGCAAAAATTAACTTGAATAAGAATAAGAATAAAAACAGAAATTTTATTCTTATTCAAATCGATTTGAATTATAATTATTCTTGCACTAGTTATTTTAGAATAAAATTAAGGTGAATAAATCATGTGACTCTTATTTTAAATGCGGAATAAAAAACAGAATAATTATTCTAGAAGTGGGCCTATTCTAACTAAGGTTTTATTCAATTAAAATGTTATTTAGAATTAAGTTAATTTTTGTAGTACAATCGGTTATATTTTGTTAGTTGATTTTCACCCTTCTATTTAAAAGTCGGATTGATTTGATATTTGTTACTATAGTTTAGGTATAGTACACATTGAAGAGTTCCGCTATACACTATCTAGTTCTATCATCCGATCAGGGTGCTTAGCCAACATACCAAACGTTGACCCTCCGTAGAGTTGCGCATAGTCTCTCTCTATCACTCTTACATATTAGTGCGATAGAGAGACAGATAGCGTTTCGTTGTCGTAGCGCAAACGTTTGGCATGTTGGCTACGCTCCCAATGTGCCTAGCCAAGATGCCAATTTTTGTTTTTATTTTAATAACCGAATCATTAGGTAAATTTAGCTGTTCTGGGGGCCTAGCCAACATGCCAATCGCTTGCGCTCCAACAACGAAGCGCTTTCTGTCTCTATCACTCTTACATATTAGTGCGATAGAGAGACAAAGATAGCGTTTCGTTGTCGTAGCGCAAACGTTTGGCGTGTTGGCTACGCTCCCAATGTGCCTAGCCAAGATGCCAATTTTTGTTTTTATTCTTATAATCAAATCTTTAGGTAAATTAAGCTGTTCTGGGGGCCTAGCCAATATGCCAATCGCTTGGGCTCCAACAACGAAGCGCTTTCTTTCTCTATCACTCTTACATATTAGTGCGATAGAGAGACAAAGATAGCGTTTCGTTGTCGTAGCGCGAACGTTTGGCATGTTGGCTACGCTCCCAATGTGCCTAGCCAAGATGCCAATTTTTGTTTTTAATTTAATAATTAAATCATTAGGACAATTTAGCTGTTTTTAGCGCTTTCTTTCTCTATCACTCTTACACATTAGTGCGATAGAGAGACAAAGATAGCGTTTCGTTGTCGTAGCGCGAACGTTTGGCATGTTGTCTACGCTCCCAATGTGCCTAGCCTAGATGACAATTTTTGTTTTTAATTTAATAACCAAATCATTGAGTAAATTTAGCTGTTCTGGGGGCCTAGCCAAGATGCCAATCGCTTGTGCTCCGACAACGCAGCACTTTCTGTCTCTATCACTCTTACATATTAATGCGATATAGAGACAGAGATACCGTTTCCTTCTCGTAGCGCAAACGATTGGCATATTGGCTACGCACCCAAGGTGCCTAGCCTAGATGACAATTTTTGTTTTTAATTTAATAACCAAATCTTTGAGTAAATTTAGCTGTTCTGGGGGCCTAGCCAAGATGCCAATCGCTTGCGCTCCAACAACGAAGCGCTTTCTGTCTCTATCACTCTTACATATTAGTGCGATAGAGAGACAAAGATAGCGTTTCGTTGTCGTAGCGCAAACGTTTGGCATGTTGGATATTACGCTCCCAATGTGCCTAGCCAAGATGACAATTTTTGTTTTTAATTTAATAACCAAATCTTTGGTTACAATTTAGCTGTTCTGGGGGCCTAGCCATTATG
Organism: Cydia splendana; assembly: GCF_910591565.1. NCBI lineage: Eukaryota > Metazoa > Arthropoda > Insecta > Lepidoptera > Tortricidae > Cydia > Cydia splendana. Next base: position 12,393,174 of record NC_085966.1, on the reverse strand, counting down.
CCAATCGTTTGCGCTCCGACAACGAAGCGCTCTCTCTGTCTCTCTATCGCACTAATAAATAAGCGCTTTGTTGGAGCGCAAGCGATTGGCATGTTGGCTAGGCTCCCAGAACAGCTAAATTTACCTAATGATTTGGTTATAAAAATAAAAACAAAAATTGGCGTCTTGGCTAGGCACATTGGGAGCGTAGCCAACACGCCAAGCCTTTGCGCTACGACAACGAAACGCTATTTCTGTCTCTCTATCGCACTAATATGAAAGAGTGATAGAGACAGAAAGCGCTTCGTTGTTGGAGCCCAAGCGATTGGCATGTTGGCTAGGCCCCCAGAACAGCTAAATTTACCTAATGATTCGGTTATTAAAATAAAAATAAAAATTGGCATCTTGGCTAGGCACATTGGGAGCGTAGCCAACATGCCAAACGTTCGCGCTACGACAACGAAACGCTATCTTTGTCTCTCTATCGCACTAATATGTAAGAGTGATAGAGACAGAAAGCGCTTCGTTGTTGTAGCGCAAGCGATTGGCATATTGGCTAGGCCTCCAGAACAACTAAATTTACCTAATGATTTGGTTATTAAAATAAAAACAAAAATTGTCATCTTGGCTAGGCACCTTGGGTTCGTAGCCAATATGCCAATCGTTTGCGCTACGTCAACGGAACGCTACCTCCGTCTCTCTATCGCACTAATATGTAAGAGTGATAGAGACAAAGCGCTTAGACCAGCTAAATTGAACCTAATGATTTAGTTAGTAAATTAAAAATAATACGGTTACTGAAACTATGCGTTATGCGACAGTCAATTTGTAAGAGTTTATTCCATAAAATAGGTATAAATTAGACAAGAGACTAACTACTATTACATCTACGTAATTAGTACCTATACGGTACCCGGACTACATTTTTATTCGTGGAATATTATTACGATTAAAAATCATGATTATATTTATTTGATTAAGAATAAGTTATTCTCATTCAATTTTTTCTCATACGAATTATTCCCGACCAAAATTATTTGAATATTTTTGACGGGAATAAAATCGAGATGATTTTATTCCTACGAATTCTTATTCAAATAATGATTTTATTCTTGAATGCCCAACACTGCTATCTGCTTACCAGAAACTTGAACTTGTCGTCAAGTATCTTGCTACGTTATATATATTTAGATTTCATAACTAATTTATGGTTGTCCAGTTGACCTGCATGACGTGGATAATTCAAGGGACAAAATTTAAAGGCAAGAAATTCATAAACCGTTACATGCAAATATAACAAATCGGTATATTTTATTGATGATACTAATCCATTAAAATGATTATGTGTTTAATATCAATTCCACGACAGTATTTTTTTCATAATACAAAGTTTTACGGTGCACTGTTGCAAGGGGACTATCCGTCCTACTATGGAAGACCAACTTTTGGTCTGTTGGACAACCGGGCCAATAAAGAACGGGTAAATTGTAAACAAGATGAAATGTTTTGTAATAAAATGTTAGAAAATATTAATAGGAACATAGCGGAATACTAAAAAAACTCATACTTTTGTATAAATTTGTATTATCGATCAGGGACTCTGTACGTGTGACGTTGAACACTTAAAAGTTGTTGCACCCAAAAAAATATTTAAAAAAAAGCAACTTATTGAGGCTTGTAAAGTTTTTTGAATAAAGGGGTAATCTGCTTACTTTGCTATTCGGAATTCATGGGCCGAAAATACGTTGTAATTTATTTTACTGGGACATTATTGTTGTTAATTTCAACAAGCTTTGTGTTTGTGTATATAATACGCTGAAGATAATACGTTTTGTTTCAGTGAAATGATTGTACCTACCTAGTTTGAATTTTTAATGCCATTGTATCAGAAATATAAGAAAAATATTCCTAAAAATTCTTTAGGCTAACCTGTAAAGTAGGGTACCACTTCTTACGTGTTAGAGAAATGAAATTTTCTCGTGAATATACGCTACAAGCTGCAATATAGCGCGGTTCCTGGAATTCATTTTATACACGTTGTACCCAATTATGTGCATAATACACCACACGGCTTACGACAGGGCACAGTGGGCTTTCAAATATACGATATTGATATATTACGCAGTGCATCTCCCTCACACAATCATATGAGCGCAAGCGGGAGGCACTCAGATTAATATGAAATTAATATCACATTTTTTAAATCTTAATTTACCCCTAGTAAGCTGATTGGATCTGGAGATTAAACGAAAACGTTGCAGTGAGCGGAAATTGTATTACCTAGAAAGACATCCCTTAGGTAGGTATTTTTCTTTATTTGTTGTATTCTTTATTTCCAGTAGGTACCTAAGTTGAAAAGCAATTTAGGTACTGGATTTTACTTCTTGAGTAATAGGAGATTAAGCTCTGTCAGCCGCAAATTGAATTAAGTTTTTTTACCTTAGTGGTGGCAAATTAGTACCTATTCAATGTGTTGTAAGACTTGTAAGGTTAAGTGACAGATACAGGGGGCCTACCGCGAACCAAATTCGACGTGTTGCCTCTCTGTCGCACTGGTAAATTCGTACTTGAGTGTGACAGCGAGGCATCACGTCGAAGATGGTTCGCGGTAGACCCTCAGGTCCTTCGCCACCAAGATACAAATTCAAAGTTATAACACGATTTTCACTCATACTTTTATAACTTACACGGGACTTAATCGCGTAAAACTTACGTTTATTTATGGCCTGAGAAGATGTTGATACAATTCCTCGCCAGTCTGCCTTTGACTACGAACGTAGCGTCATGTTTGAACGTCAGGCCATAAATAAACGTAAGTTTTACGCGATTAAGTCCCGTATATACTTTTATAACTAACACGGGACTTAATCGCGTAAGTTAAGTCCCGAGTTAGTTATAAAAGTATGAAATTCAACGTTGTAGAACGGGTTAACTACGGAACTTAAATAAAAACTTAGAGGATAAGTAGAAATCTGTAATTGTAACTTGATACCTAAATCCAGTTTATAGTTTATACAATAAATACAAATTGTAATAACAATTCATTAATAAAAAATACTAATTTTGTTGTTATTGCTCCTTAGTTGCTGACTCCGCTTCTCTGCGTTGTTAAAACTTCTTCGGTAAGCTGATGGCAACGCTTTTTACTTCCAAATAAGGGTCGACGCAATCTAATCCACTGAAATGAAATTGTATGTTAAACTTAAAAATAAAAGAAACTGTTGAAAATCTTGCCACTTCTACGGTTGAGATGAAAGAGCAAAACTAAGGCTAGATTTACACACTAAACGCACGTAGCAAATGTATGAACTCGCACTAATCATGTGTAAATTGACGACCGATCTGGCCTAGTGGATAGTGACCCTGCCTGTAAAGCCGATGGTCCTGGGTTCGAATCCCGGTAAGGGCATTTACTTGTGTGATGAGCACAGATAATTGTTCCTAAGTCATGGATGTTTTCTATGTATTTAAGTATTTGTATATTATATTTATCGTTGTCTGAGTACCCACAAGCCTTCTTGAGCTTACCGTGGGACTTAGTCAATTTGTGTAAGAATGTCCTTATAATATTGATTTATTATTTATTTTATTTACCGGCCCATACTTAAAGGAACTGTACTTACCCCTCGCGACCGAAACCCGAGTCCTTGTAACCGCCAAACGGCGCTTGTGGGCCCGAGATCAAGTATCCATTCACCCTGAAAAGTGAGCCATTTTAGAATCATTTACAATATCAAAGGCAAAACCTGACGACACGAACGGCAGGAAACATTTTAAAAGCTTTGGATAACAGCTTCTTCTTCCTCGCGTTATCCCGGCATTTTGCCACGGCTCATGGGAGCCTGGGGTCCGCTTGACAACTAATCCCAAGAATTGACGTAGGCACTAGTTTTTACGAAAGCGACTGCCATCTGACCTTCCAACCCAGAGGGGAAACTAGGCCTTATTGGGATTAGCCCGGTTTCCTCACGATGTTTTCCTTCACCGAAAACAGAGGCGTATTTACAAATTTGGCGCCCCGGGACATTTTGATTTGCCGCCCCCCTTCATCAGTGACGATAAAGTATTTTATTTAAAAAAAAAAAACTGCAGCAATTACCTTTGGGGTGTGAAATAAAAAAAAACTAAACATTTACCATTTACTCACATAGGCATTTACATTGTTTTCCTATGTACAAATTGGTTGACAAAATCATCAATCTGTCGTAATTTAAAACGTTCGTCAGCTCAGTTTCTATATTAAGAAGAGCTAAGCTATTCAGGCGCTCTTCGCTGATAGTGGAACGTAGATAATTTTTTATTCTTTTGAGTGCAGAAAGGTGACGTCACTAATGTCACTATTCTAGATACAGATTTATATGGGCCGTTTTTGTCACTCAATGACGATGCGACCTCGTTATATTTGCCTGATCTGATCGGTGACCGGTGGGTACTGCTGGGTTTTGGCCATTGAGAATCAAGGTGAGACATTGGCAGTCAGGCTGGATATAGCTAAGGAGTTCGGTCGGGTCTGGCATCGAGTCTGCTCGAGGGACTATGTTATACAAATGGATCGCTAGCTTTTTTTCCGGTAGACGCACATGAGCCGTATAGTAGACGGAAGCTGCTCCGATAGTGTGGACATTACCGCTGGCGTTGCACTAGGTTCTGTGCTGTCATTGCTGCATATCAATGATAATCATTGCTATGCAGACGACAGTAGTAGGGATGCGTATTACACAGGCCGTACCATTATCTCATTCTGTGGTGCTGGAAAGTCATGAAAAGTATTGTATTTGTATCTGATATCGAGAGCACTCTATCTGTACTGAGTTTCGGCATGGGATCGGAACAATTTAGTGAGATTCAATACCACGAAGACACAAGAACCGCCCGTATGTATATAGTCAGATGGGTAACAAATAATGTTAGGTAGGTACGTAAGTGAAAACGCGAGCGCAGCGAGCGCGAAATTTTTTCGAGAAAATAGTAGGTAAATTTTTAGGGTTCCGTACTTCAAAAGGAAAAAAACGGAACCCATATAGGATCACTTTGTTGTCCGTCCGGCCGTCTGTCTGTCTCAATATAAAGGGTCTTGACATGACAGAGGGCGGCAAAATCGACAAGGCTTGTTATTTAAATTTTACAAATAAATAGGGGAGCGACAAAATTCTGGTCGACCCTATCTGAACAGCAAATAAAATATTTTTTTGACCCGAGTTTGCCGCCCCCTAAAATCTGCCGCCCTAGGCTTCAGCCTACTCAGCCTAGTAGTAAATCCGGCACTGCGCCGTACTAATACTTCTTGAACGAAAATGTTGCTTAATTTAGGTACTTGTTGGTAGATATTTTAAGCAATTGGTGGGGTTTGAAGCGTTCGTTTGTTTATTAATTTAAATGTCAATTAAAATATAATAAAAAATATAGCTAAGTTTGATTATAAAAGGCGCCCAGAAAAAGCCGCAAGGGGGCGGCTTCGCCGCCCCCCTGCGGCCTGCCGCCCCGGGCCATGGCCCCCTTGGCCCTAGGGTAAATACGCCCCTGACCGAAAAGCAACTGGTAAATATCAAATGATATTTCGTACATAAGTTCCGAAAAACTCATTGGTACGAGCCGGGGTTTGAACCCGCGACCTTCGGATTGAAAGTCGCACGCTCTTACCGCTAGGCCACCAGCGCTTTAGATAACAGCATTCTTGCATATTTTAATGGTGACGTTTACCGCATGATAAAAGCACTTAATTATTAAAAGTAAAAAAATATTATTTTGTTTCTTTAACTTAGTCTTAATGCAAATCTGTATCTATTTTTTATCCGACGTTAAGAAGCTCACTCCTATATGGACATGTTCTGAAATTAGTTCTGTATTATAACGGAATCAACGCGGTATAATTACATTATTTTTACCTTATCCAACCCAATTTCAGCTGTGGTTACGAATGACAGCCGTAAGGTTGACTCACGCTAGACCGGGCCGAGGCGTCCGACATGTCATTTTCTATGACGGTTGATCCGTGATCACGTGGTGCTTTCTATCCGGAGCTTCCGGCCCGGCCACGGCCCGGACTAACGTGAGTCATCCTTTATAATCACTAAATATGTGCACAAGACGCAAGATCTTAAGGTGTTATACTCGTATGTTCTGAAATAAAAAGGATCTCACCAGACATTACCAGCTTCCACATGCTTGGCGAACTGCAACGCGTTATTGAGGTTGTTCGTGAAGATTCCTGCAGCGAGCCCGTAGCTGGTGTTGTTGGCGCGGTCGATCACCTCCTCCAGCGTGTCGAACTTCAGAATGCTCTGAACAGGTCCGAATATCTACAAACAAATAAGTGGTTAAATTTTATCCATATATTATATCGTAATATGGTTTCAGGGAACCGTTGGCGGATGCGAAGTGCATAGCCAAACATAGGGAAGGTCATTACGGGAGGTCGGTATCAAGAAATAATAATGACACCTACTAGATTAAGGCTGAGAAAGGGCTCTTGAAGCAAACAGTTCAGACAGAAGGTATCTATTTACACTGTCAAATAGAAATTAGGGTAATCGCTTTCGAGAATCTCGATTTATTTGTCATTGAGATTACAGTAGAAAAGTTGAAGAATTACAATGCTTACCTCCTCTTTGGCAATAGTCATGTCATCTTTGACGTCAGCGAAGACGGTGGGCTCGACATAAAAGCCAGATGTGCCGATACGTTTCCCGCCAGTCAACAGTTTCGCGCCCTCTTTTTTACCCTTTTCGATGTAGCCGAGCACTTTGTCCATCATCTCACCGTCAACCTGGATATGAAAATATTGGATGAATATTGACTATTAAGTAACTATTAACTATATAATTGATTATTAACACAATATTGATAAATTATAAATTATGCTCTGTAGCATTATTTTCTCTACGTTTTTTGCATACACCTCAGCAGAAAGATTAAAATAAACATGGCAACAATATCACACTACAGTGAAAATGTGACGTTTACTGCGATGCAGATTGTATAGTCTGACAAAAAAGAGTTGAAATTAAAAAGTGGCAATACTGTAGTGTCATCCCATTTTCTTATATACATTGATTTGAAAGGGACGACACTACAGTATTGCCACTCTTTTTTGTCAGACTATATTGTTATTGACGGTTTTGTTGCCAAATCTTGTACATACCTACATAAGGCGTGTAAAAATATATAAGTACTTAAGTGTGAATGAATTATGATAAATACCTGTGGCCCTTGATCTACGGCAGTATCGGCTGGGTTTCCAACCTTCCGGTTTTTGGCAAACTCCACTGCCTTTTCAACGAACTTGTCATAGATACCAGATTGGACGTACAGGCGTGACGCGGCCACACAAATCTGGCCTTGATGGATGAACACACCGTACGCTGCAGTTGGTACCGCTACATTTACTAAAATAATATACTTAATTTTTAAACATGGCTTTTATTTTGTTCTAAAAATGAAAAATTAAACAGTTTTTAATGTCCTATTGAGTTTAAATCTCACATTAAGTATCTATAAAAAATATCAGTGACAATTGGTATTATGGTAATGATATATACTGATAGGAGCTCAATGTCTGTTTATCGGAGTAGTCGACGTCTGTTAAACTTTTTATATGAAACTTATTTGATACTTGGCGGAACATAGTTAATTTTCTCAGAAAATAATTTTGCCTTTAAGGATGACTCACGCAGGACCGGGCCGTAAAGGTAAAAATAAAATAAAAAACTCACGATCAGCGTCATTCAAGATTATGAGCGGGCTCTTGCCTCCAAGTTCAAGGGTAACCCGCTTCAAGTTGACTTTACCAGCAGCTTGCTGAATTAGCTTTCCAACCTGGAAGTTTAAATTAAGACTTACGTCATCATTATGTAGGTACTCGTATATAAACTCTTATCTTAACGGAATAACGTTCGTTTTTGGTTGAAGATGAAAAAAGCGAATTCTTAAATATCCTTGTTTTGAAGCATGAGGTGGTAGGTATATTGGTATCAGATACGCAGTAAGTGTTAATAATTTAGGAGCATCACCATCACATGTTAATAATTTAGTTAGACGGACAAAAACGACAGGCTAAAATAAACACCAATAAGTTCAAGCGAAACCATAGAGACAAGTGCAAGTGTAATTTATAGTTTCGAAGAAACTACAAAAAACTACACAATACAACGTTTATAAAAGTTCTATAAGGACGTTCACTGGGAGAGATAAAGGGCCGTCACTGTACACAACGGTAAACTAATCTAGAACCTCAACATATGACTCTAAGGGCTACAATACGATACGCAGCGGTATCTACTTTGGTCAATTCGAATGTTTCAGTAACATGTGCAACGCCAACTCGGCGCGCGCGTCGCTGCACTGTGGCATCCCTGTGCGAGCGAGCGAGACCGAGCAACACCAGCCGGTGGCTCCATGTGTGGAAGGAAGACAACAAAACGCATCCTGAGCGGGCATCTTCAGACGGGACGCCGGGACAAGCGGGGATGGGCAGACGCACTTGTAGCGAGAATGTATTTTATTCACTGTTAATAAAGTCGACCCTAGTTTAAGTAGAGATAAGCTAGTATTGTAAAGGTTTTTCGCTAAGAACGGGGGAGGAGAAGGGACACTCAGATTCCAGACACCATAGAAGACGGCGCGACCATTAAATTTGCTCTTGCTATGAAATATCACCAGTGTTATATAACCTTGTATATTAGTAAACAATGTTTAATTCTGTATAAAACCAAATCTAGAATCAGTGGTTCCGGTCGGGCGATATAACACAGTTAAGTACACCTAGCATTATTATGAGTATTGACACCCTATAATTATATCTAATGAGTTCGACTCTCATTATTGTTGCCTAATAAATATGGTTAAATACAGCTATAGAATCAAATCCGCAATTATGCTGTGTATACTGTCTTGGAAATTACGAGTAGAGTGTTCATTGTTATTGTTAGACAAACTGAAACGTGTAAGCACCGATGTATCTGATCTAGACATTACAATTTAGATTATTGAGGGTCGAGCCAAAGGTTTTCCTGAGTTTTCCCTTGGTTCGACGAGTACATACATATTGTTCCCAGGGGGGTATGTGCGTTGGTAATTGTTATTGTATTTAATAAAGACTTCATCAAATTCTGGTAATGGTTCGAGCAATAAAAGGCATAGGTTGCACTTCATATTTGTATTACCACAGTGCAGAGATTACTTATTGAGTTTATATCCAAGCACGGATAATTGACTTCCAGGAAACTAATGCCTTGTGGAATTTTTCATAGGAACGCATAATATCCCACGAATTTGCGATAATAAATTCAAGTATATAAATCGTCATGCGCATTTTTTTCTACAGGCACCCCAAAGTAGTTCAGACCCCTGTTATAGGACAGTAATTACATCTAGTTTCTCTCTTTATGACTCAACGACTTAGATTGGTATATTTAATCATCCCCAAATACCATCACAAGCACTCAGCGTCACGGCGCTTGATAAAAAAAATGCTAGCAGCAAATGCATTACAGTCTGTATCTTTAGGTACCTATTTAAAAAAGAGTATACAAATTCTACCCTCAAATGACTCCGTAAGCCAGTTGAGGGTAGATGAAAACATTACATGATCAAATAATGTAGGTTAAAGTCAGGTCGTTCAGTGACAGACCCAGGTGGTTTTGTATTTGGTTGGTTAATCAATAAATGTTATAACTACCCGAAAAAGTACAAATTATTTGTTTACTTTTAAATAAGTACCTAAAGATACAGAGTATACGTACCTCAACAGAGCCTGTGAAAGAAATTTTCGCAACGTCCGGGTGATGTGTGAGCGCAGTACCCGCGCCGGGGCCGAAGCCGTTGACCACGTTCACCACGCCTGCGGGAACGCCAGCCTCCTTCAGCAGGGCCGCCAGAGCGAGCGCGGTCAACGGGGTCTGCTCTGCGGGCTTTATTACCACCGTACATCCTGAAAAATACAAATGGGATTCAAGAATTCGGTAAACGATCTATTCAAAATTGGACTAAAATCTATGGTTACGCTCAAAGCTCTTTTGTCGCTTAGCACCCCTCGATGGTCAATATAGTCATGTCAAACACAGGGTGGTATTCCACTTATCCAATTTCTTTGTCCAATGTGTATTGCGTCTCACATTTTGCTTTAATGAGAGAGTGTGACGCACTGATATTGAACAAAGAAATTGGACAATTGGAATACCACCCACAGATAGAAGAAACGAAAGAGTGTTATTGAGTTTCACATACCTGCAGCTAAAGCGGTTATTACTTTGTTAATGAACATCAAAATAGGGACATTCCATGGCAGGATCAATCCACATACACCAACAGGTTGTTTCAAAGTGAACGAGAAATTGTCACCATCTGAAATAAACAGACAATTATAATAAATGTACGACAACTAGATATAAGCGCCGATGGCATTAAATAAATCTGAGTAGATCCAGAGCAGCTAAAAACTTTTAGATCAACCTTACAGCGCCTATAAAATCATAAAATATGAATTGTTCGATCTCAAAATTAATTTTATTTAGGGATACCAAGATACCTACCACTAGGGCTTGCAATTCGAATATTCGAATATTCGAATTTGTCGAATATTCGGCCTGTTTTGATATTCGAATATTCGGCCGCTCAGGTTTCGAATATTCGAATATTTTTTATTACTATAAAAAATCTATTTAATCCGCTGCAGTTACAGTTTCTGTGTGTTTTCCGGGTATTTACAGTGAATGAGTAATGTAAGTAGTAAGAGTAAGTAGGTACCCAAATACGAAGGAAATAATATTTTTACTGTATTCCTCTCGATAGACTTCGTGAATACAGTGAAACCTAACTCAATTTGAAAGAAAACGAAATCAAAAAGTATGTTATTTTTACGGTGCATAAGTTTTAAGTTTTAGGGTCATTCTGTTTATTAAGACTAAACCTTGCCCGCACTTATCGCAATTCTCAAATTTGATCATACCAAACCTGCCCAAGTGCCCAACTAGGTAATCTAACTATGCACCTTTAGCTGACAAATAATCCAGTAGTCAACTAACTTTTTCCTTTAAATATTCCAATATTATATAATTAAGCCGACCATTAATTAAGGCCTCTGAGTGACTACAAGTTAATTTAAATCAGAAAATAATTACCTACTAAACAAAATTTCTTACATACCTAGGTTTGGTTTAGATGGTTAAAGTTATATTATTTCACTCAACGGCGCATTTATAATAAAAGTTTTATCTAGAAATATTGAATACGTCTTATTTTGGCGTTTTACTTGTTTTTATAAATGTGGGCATCTCATAGTGGGATGATAAAATCTAGTCAATTAAGTGGATTTCTGCAAAATATCATTAGTTTTAGCAATATGTGAAATAAGCTTTTGAATAAAACGATAATAAACCGATTTCTCGTTATTTTTCTTATTTTTTATAATATTCGAATAATTATTCGAATATTCGAATATGTCGTCAGAAAAAGTCGAATATTCGAATACCTGAAAGTTTCGAATATTTGCAAGCCCTACCTACCACGCCGGTGTTTCCGCATTATAGGTATGTATTAAACTAATAGGAACCAAATACTTAATATATGTAGATACATCCAATTCTTGAAAACGCTTCCCAAGCAGAGTTGGGCAAAAATTAACTTGAATAAGAATAAGAATAAAAACAGAAATTTTATTCTTATTCAAATCGATTTGAATTAGAATAATTCTTGCACTAGTTATTTTAGAATAAAATTAAGGTGAATAAATCATGTGACTTTTATTTTAAATGAGGAATAAAAAACAGAATAATTATTCTAGAAGTGGGACTATTCTAAATAAGGTTTTATTCAATTAAAATGTTATTTAGAATTAAGTTAATTTTTGTAGTACAATCGGTTATATTTTGTATTTTGATTTTCAGCCTTCTATTTAAAAGTCGGATTCAATTGATATTTGTTACTTTAGCTTAGGTACAGTACACATTGAAGAGTTCCGCTATACACTATCTAGTTCTATCATCCGATCAGGGTGCTTAGCCAATATGCCAAACGTTAACGCTCCGTAGAGTTGCGTATAGTCTCTCTCTATCACTCTTACATATTAGTGCGATAGAGAGACAAATAGCGTTTCGTTTACGTACCACAAACGATTGGCATGTTGGCTACGCACCCAAGGTGCCTAGCCAAGATGACAATTTTTCTTTTTAATTTAATAACCAAATCATTAAGTAAATTTAGCTGTTCTGGGGGCCTAGCCAAGATGCCCATCGCTTGTGCTCCGACAATGAAGCGCTTTCTGTCTCTATCACTCTTACATATTAGTGCGATAGAGAGACACAGATAACGTTTCGTTCTCGTAGCGCAAACGATTGGCATATTGACTACGCACTCAAGGTGCCTAGCCAAGATGCCAATTTTTGTTTTTAATTTTATAACCACATCTTTGGGTGCAATTTAGCTGTTCTAGGGGCCTAGCCAATATGCCAATAGCTTGCGCTCCAACAACGAAGGGCTTTCTGTCTCTATCACTCTTATATATTAGTGCGATAGAGAGACAGAGAGAGCGTTTCATTGTCGTAGCGCAAACGATTGGCATCTTGGCTACGCACCCAAAGTGCCTAGCCAAGATGACAATTTTTCTTTTTAATTTAATAACCAAATCATTAGGTAAATTTAGCTGTTCTGGGGGCCTAGCCTAGATGCCAATCGCTTGTGCTCCGACATTGAAGCACTTTCTGTCTCTATCACTCTTACATATTAGTGCGATAGAGAGACAGAGATAGCGTTTCGTTCTCGTAGCGCAAACGATTAGCATGTTGGCTACGCACCCAAGGTGCCTAGCCAAGATGACAATTTTTGTTTTTAATTGAATAATAAAATCATTAGGTACAATGTAGCTATTCTGGGGGCCTAGCCAACATGCCAATCGTTTGCGCTACTACAACGAAACGGCATCTGTCTCTCTATCGCACTAATATGTAAGAGTGATAGAGGCAGAAAGCGCTTCGTTGTGGGAGCGCAAGCGATGATGTTGGCTAGGCCCCCAGAACTGCTAAATTGTACCCAAAGATTTGGTTATTAAATTAAAACAAAAATTGTCACCTTGGCTAGGCACCTTGGGTGCGTAGCCAACATGCCAATCGTTTGCGCTACCACAACGAAACGGTATCTGTCTCTCTATCGCACTAATATGTAAGAGTGATAGAGATAGAAAGCGCTTCGTTGTTGGAGCGCAAGCGATTGGCATGTTGGCTAGGGCTCCAGAACAGCTAAATTTACCTGATGATTTGGTTATTAAAATAAAAACAAAAATTGGCATCTTGGCTAGGCACCTTGAGTGCGTAGCCAACATGGTAATGGTTTGCGCTACGACAATAAAACGCTATCTCTGGCTCTCTATCGCACTAATATGTAAGAGTGATAGAAACAGAAAGCGCTTCGTTGTCGGAGCGCAAGCGATTGGCATCTTGGCTAGGCCCCTAGACCAGCTAAATTGAACCTAATGATTTGGTTAGTAAATTAAAAATAATACGGTTACTGAAACTATGTGACAGTCAATTTGTAAGATTTTATTCCATAATAAAATGGGTATCAATTAGACAAGAGACTAACTACTATTACATCTACCTTATACGTAATTCGTACCTATACGGTACCCAGACCACATTTTTATTCGTGGAATATTATTTCGAATAAAAATCATGATTATATTTATTTGATTAAGAATATGTTATTCTCATTCAATTTTTTCTCATACGAATTATTCCCGACCAAAATTATTTGAATATTTTTGACGGGAATAAAATCGAGATGATTTTATTCCTACAAATTCTTATTCAAATAATGATTTTATTCTTGAATGCCCAACACTGTTCCCAAGAGAAAAACATATATGTTCAGACAAGATATAAATTTCGAATTGTCTAAATAATAAACATGTTCCTTGAATAAGTATACTTATTAGGTTTTTTTTTACTTAAGTATGTATAATGTACATATTTTATCATCACATGTTTTTGACAAAAATAAAAACAATCATACATAAGCCAATCTATCTATCTAATCTATGGGCCAATAACTAGTCGCATGAAAATAAATATTTTCATTCATTCATTCATTCTTATGAATGAATGAATGAAAATATTTATTTTCAGTGCGTATTGAAATGTTTAAGTCTTTCAATGCGCACTGTCTTAAGTCTAAGTTAATAGATTGCTACAATAAACAAAAGAGCTCTAAAAACTTAAAGGAAGGAAATTCCATTGTATAGATAAAATGAGTCCGAAAATAGTTATTGAAATAGTTATTACATACCTAGAGGAATAGTGTCGCCTTGAATTTTATCAGCTAAACTGGCAAGATAACGAATGGACTGCACGCCACTTCTCTCCAACAAGTGGAGGGCCATGTTGATTACCATGCCATTATTATAAGACTCGAGCTCGGCGAGATACTTGGCGTCGCGTTGTATGAGATCTGCAAACTTGTTGAGCAGTCGCCCGCGATCCGAGGCGTCTAACAATCGCCATTCTGAGTTACGGTGGAACGCTGCCTTTGCTGCACTCACTGCCAAATCTACATCAGCCTGTAAAAAACATTTGACACTCGCTGACTGTCCTTCTTGGCAAATCATTTATCCACAGTGGCGTAGCTATATAGGCATGGGCAAAGTGGGCCGTCGCTCACGGCCTCGCGCCCCAAGGGGGGCCTCGCGCGAGGCCCCTTCGGGTACAGTGAAAGAAAAGGGTCTCGTAGATGCGACTTCACCCACGGCTAGATTAGTTCACGCTACGCCACTGTTTATGCACTACCTACTTGTTCATAAATTCGATTCTAACCGGACTAAACTAAAGGGAGAAGTGAACTACCGAACCAACTTATTAATAGTGGATGCTTACATTACCATACATGCATATATAATATGAACATAGATGATACATTATTAAATTAAATAAAAATGTTATTTTCAAACATTGTTACTATTGGAAGGTACATAAATATGTGCAATTTAAAAATTACGTCCAATTAATAAAAAAAATTACCTTATCTCCTTCTGCAACCTTTGCAATGACAGAGCCATCATGAGGAGAATATGTGTCAAAGGTTTTACCGCTTTTGGCATCTACCCACTCGTTGTTGATGAACAACTAAAATAAAGAAATAAAGTATAAACAAAATTACAACTATACAAAATACGAATATCAATCTATGGCAGCAGATTAAGCAAAAGCACGCCCCGAAGCTATAGCCTAAATTTGAGAAATTAATGTAGGTACATGTTTCAAGTTTACAAGGGTTAATTCGATAGGACCATACTGACAGACGTTTATAAAAAAATTAATAATTAGGTAGGTAGTAAGGAAATCATATTTTTTTTTGTTCTGCGTATATATTTGATTAAAAAAAATTGTCTATAATTGATGAAATATAACCATGGCCAGAAAGTTACGCTGCGAGTAGGTACCTACCTACACTATAGGTACCTACTAAGACATTTAAAGTAGCGGCAGAAAGTTTAACCAGTTCTTAATTATTTTAGTTATTGTAAACTTCCCAGTTCCCTACTATTGTATTGTTCTTTATAATATAAGCTTCTTGCTTTATTTTCAAATAGTAGGTATAGAACGCTATAACATCCCTTTCTTTTGGGTGCTAGTAGGTACTAGCGTAATAAGATAATTACGCAACAAACGGCAAAAAAATCACGTTTGTTGTATGGGAGCCCCACTTAAATATTTGATATATTCTGTTTTTAGTATTTGTTGTTATAGCGGCAACAAAAATACATCATCTGTGAAAATTTCAACTGCCTAGCTATCACGGTTTATGAGATACAGCCTGGTGACAGACAGACAGACGGACGGACAGCGGAGTCTTAGTAATAGGGTCCCGTTTTTACCTTTCGGGTACGGAACCCTAAAAAATAGTCTGATTCTCTCCGTCTACGTTTGAAATGAGACTGTCCCTGGCCAAACTATATTAACTTTTTAACTACACTATAAACTATTACCCGAAGTAGAACAGATTAGGCATTCATTTGTTTACACTGCCTCACCTTAGAACTCGATACGACCGCAATTCACAATGATGATTGTTCATCTTTTTTGCGCCAGTCAAACTGTGGCCTTGATAACGCGGTAATCATTACTCGTCATTATTATTCAATTAAAAAAAAAAACTAAAGATAACGTTTTGATAATTTTTATCCGCTTTAGGTACATTTTTAAATATCACATGAGCATAGAAGAAATAATCAAACATAATAAAATAATAAAACTTACTATTTAAGTACAAAGTGTATTAGAGCAGAGTTCTATTTAAAAAAGTTTATGTTGTATTATGTGTTCAAGTCCATACCTACTAATGAATGAATGATACACACGATATAGCACTAAATAAGCAAGCTGCAAAAGTGCACAACGAGCTGTACAAGCTGGGTAGGTATACAACGACCACTATTTGTGTAGACATGTAATGTAGGCGTATTTTAATAATGATTCCAATCTGACCCTCTTGATGTCATTTCATACACACGACACAAGACAGTGATCGAAAGTTTCAAGCCTCCCCAGCAAAAATTACCCATTGCCTAACCTCGGTCTAGTAAATTTAGCAACTGTCTGGCAGTAAAACGAAATGATGTATGAAATTACCGCCTCATTTAAAAGGTCTTCGACATAGAATAAAACTAAGCTTACATACTTTCTAGTTAGTTCCCTTAGAGTCGAATAGTGTCTTTTTATTACACGACTGCCCAAAAAAAAAGAGTGTATTGTTATTGCAAGATTTGCATGAATTATGTGTTATTGCCTCTTTTTGTATACCTACTACCCTCCGCCCACGCTTCGTCCGCCTATTTTCACTTCCTTAAGTGGTGCTCTAACATTTTATAGAGAAACATATTTTTCATCTCTCCTGTTCGGAAAGTTCACCTTTCATAGGCTGATAGCCGGGTGGAAAATTGCATTTCCCACCCTGGGTGGAAAGTATTTTTTTTTATTTGTACTTCGAGCAACGACTCACAGCCATATATGCCATATTATTCAAATAAAAGCTCTCATTTTAGCTTCGGCATTTCAGACCAAGTATTATCGAAATTGGATGTCAATTGCATTGCATTATTAAGAAAAATTATACTACTTGTATTTAATACTTAAATGTATGAAATAAACATAAATAATTACTTAAATGACGATGAATGTTTAAAATACTATCATTACATTACATACATTGATTTAGTTTCATTTTTTTTAAGGCGCATATACATTAAGACCATTTCGGACTCATCCCAATTTAAGATCGGTTTGTCTATGGTTTTAGATTTTTTTCCGATCAAATTGGCGCCAATTCCAATCCCTAATTCACTTAACTGTCAAAATATTTTCTTGTGTTTGACTTTCCTCATAGTCGAAATGAAAAATAGAGTGTTTAACTCGGGTAAAAGTAACCATATCACCCTTGGTTAACAATCTACTATAATTAATTGCATTTGTGTTCAATTTACTAACACTGTTGTTAGGTACTACGAACATTAAACCTACCAATATCAACATTTAAGCTTTTAGCAGCATGATTAGTAGATTGTGTCACAAGAGAACAAAATTACGTATTTACGGCGAGGGCGCGAGAGCAGGGAATCCTGAGCGTAGTGAGAAATTCAAGTGCCCAAGGTGGAAATAATTTTGCTACCATATGACACATACTGTTTTCACATCACCTATTCGAAAAATGACTTTTTCTTCCCCGCTAGGAAGGATCA
Organism: Cydia splendana; assembly: GCF_910591565.1. Lineage (NCBI taxonomy): Eukaryota > Metazoa > Arthropoda > Insecta > Lepidoptera > Tortricidae > Cydia > Cydia splendana. The sequence continues at coordinate 12,375,476 of NC_085966.1, read as the reverse complement.
AAGTAGCACTTTTCTTCCCTGCTAGAAGGGATCAAAGTTGTACTTTTCTGTTCTAGGACACGATTTTTTCTTTCTTGCATACTATTTTTGTTTTTGGTCAATTAATACATATTTTGGAACATAACAATTTCCTCATAGTTGATGTGAAAAGCAGTATGTGTCACACGGTATCAAAATTATTTCGTCTTGGGCGTTAACACTTGAATACCTCATTACGCTCAGGATTCTACTTTAGAATCCCTCACTACGTTCGGGATTATATTGTAGAATCCATCGCTTCATTCAGGATTCAATGTACGCCCTTGACGGAAATATATCATTTTGATCCCTTGTAACACAAACTACTATTTTCGAATAGGTGATGTGAAAAAGCCCTTTTCCAGATAGTGATGTAAAAAGATTTTTTACTAACTAGTTTTTATGACAGACGTCTGACAGACAAAAGACGGACGCCGAAGTGATGTTTTGTTTTTCAATTTTGGCACATATTATTAAAAATAAATTGACTAAATTAAACGTACCTTGGTATATTTAATTTCGGGAGCCATGGTTTCACAGTGCACGCACACTTAAGATAGCTGTAGCGGTACTGACAAAAATGCCCATAAACAACTAAATTATATCAGCCGCTTCTAACATATCATGTTAGATAACTATCAAAATAAGGCGTAGATAAAACAACTATGTAACTCCGAATGATTATTTCTATTTATAAAGCGCATGCAAGTCGAACACGATGGCAAACCATTGTAAATATTACCACAATATCCTTAATATTGTATGGTTATACTTACATATACTTTTAAAGGTAATTAATGATAAAGGCCAAAAATTCTGGAATGGGTGACTTCCTGGCTTTTGCTCCCAAATGATCTGTGAGTATGTGACTCTAACAGTCCAGATAGCCTTACCTGTTTTTTAGTGTAGGTACTCTAGAAAACAGGTAGAATTATTTTATTCGCGTAGTTTTTTGTTTCCTTTGGCCTATGACAAATAACGTCACTTACCGCCGCCAACCTGTTAATATTATTTATGAATGAATTTCGACGCTTATCGATAATATATTTTATCGATGTTTCATTTCGTCAAGCATTCGTTTATGTCCAATAAAAGTTCGAAGTATAATTTTTCGACGCTTATCGATATTTTATCGATGTTTCGTCAATCATTCGTTTTTGACAAAAAAAGTTCTAGGTAATTATAACCGATTCATATTGGTCCACTTGAGAGTTGGACTCGCGCGATGTCCCTGGTTCGTTACAATATAAAATTTAACAATAACATGATAACATGCTCGCTTAGCCGAGCCATAGAAAAATAAGCTAACGTAGAGTGCTCACCCCATACATAGATAAAATAAAATCCATTTAAAAATCCATTTAATAATAAGTGCTTGCCAAAACTATTTTTTTATTTTGATTAAAGCTTAATAAGTATTAACTTTTAAGCGAGTTAAAAACTTATTAATACTTAATACGTTTTACCATTACCTTCCATACAACTTAATATATCTAAGTACATATATATAATTAAGTAAGGAAACTGATGTACGGAGTGAACACTCTAAGCTTATTTCTCTATGGCCGAGCCGAGTGAATCCACGATGACTGGCGTATTAATCTTAACTGTTGGCATGAGTCAGCCAATTCCATGTTTTTGTGCAAAAATTTACGTTATATGAAGGAGTAGAATAAAGTGCAAAGGGTAACAAATATTATATGTAGGTAATTACAACCATGATATCGAAAAATTGTACAACGGGACGTAATCGCGTATTTAAGTTTTAAAATATTACTCCGACGTTTCGAGGACGACGTTGTCCCAGTAGTTTCGGAGAAGACGTACGGGCCGGAATTAGCAAATTTAGATGGTCAATAAATCTTGTCAGTAGAAAAAGGCGGGAAATTCAAATTTTCTATGAGACGATATCCCTTCGCGCCTACATTTTTCAAATTTGCCGCCTTTTTCTACTGACAAGATCTGCTTGACCATCTATAAAATAAAACATCTGGGATATTTGCGGTATCTTCTCCGAAGCCACAGGGACAACGCCGTCCTCGAAACGTCGGAGGTAAATCTTAAAACTTAAATACGCGATTAAGTCCCGTTGTACAATTTAATAATGTGTAAATATCGTGAAAGTTTAAATCACAGCTAAAAATTTGGTTTATTGTCAGTGCTTTATGACAATGATGAAATATTTGTCATGTAAGTATGTAGAACTTTTAATTCCTATGAAATTTGTAAGTATACTGAACTAATTTGTGATTAATTTAAACTGTATTATATAAATATTATTCTTAACTAAATAATGTAGGTACATGATTAATAAATATGAATATGAAAATTAATATTAGGTATCTTTGACATAAACTAACAGCAAACCAATGGTGTGTGATCGATGAGCGATTAGATAATACACTATTGCAGAAAAACGGCACACAGTGTAGCATTTATGTAGATGTGTAAGTGTCAGGTAAAGTTTATCTTAAGTATATACTATCTCTCTCTCTTCCTAGCTATCCATCCCACATGGTGGCGGGGTCAGCTTTCCTCCTTAAGTATAGGTATACTATAATAATAAAATATCGATATCTTATCTATGAAACAAAGTCAAAGTTTCTTTCACACATTTTATTACGAGTAAACATTTATTTTACGAACATGCCAGTTTTTGAGAGAACTTACGACTAAAAATATTAGTTTTTAAGACATTCTTGATTTTAAAATATTATTTTAGGGTAAGTAAGTAAACCTTAAAACGTTTTCGGCAATGATATTGTGACTGTCTTTATTTCCAGATATTCTTCCACGCAGTCTACTCCTCTGAAACATAATAGTACATTATTGTCGAGGCTCGGAAGTAGCTACTTGCAGGCTGAGGATTCGTTTTAAACGGACGACCTTGGGAGTCCGTTTAATTGAATCCGAAGCCAGCAAGTAGCCTTCCAGCCGAGTCATATATAGTGCTTTTCTCAAAAATGGTGCAAAAAAATATAAATATCATAGAAATATTTTACAAAAGCAACGTTCTTACGTATATATTTTCACAGAAAAAAGTAGAAACGATTGAAAAAATTAGCTTTGCCGCCTTTTTATTTTTTTAATAAAAAAATAGAAGTGTATTTTTCTGCCGAAAATACGCCAACCTATTTGAGACAGCTAAATAGTCGTGGTACTAATCATCTGTTTGGCTGTTTAATGGGCCTGTGCCTTCATTTGATATGGCCATTTCAACTTTTAAAAAGTTTGGAACTCGACAAATAATGGAATTTGTATGCAACATTGCAGTCCCAAAATCGAGACTGCAATGTTTTTAACTTTTTAATTTTTGACTGACCATAAACTACGCGCTTCGCGACCTATTTTTTAAACGGCAAAGTCGACTTTGCCGTCCATTTTTGAGAAAAATAAATAGTTGTAGGTATACATTGATATCAGAAAACAATGTTCATAAGTTTGTAAATACTTTCGGTCTCAGTTAATAGTGAGCCTACTTTAGATGCAACCTCACCTTTACAGTAAGAAAAGGGAAAAGTTGGTCATCGCCAAAGGATGTCTAACCCTTCATTTACGGTTGTATAAGGTAGGCATAGTTGCTCCTATGGGAGGACTTGCCCCGACTAACGGGACATGGCGAATAGTCGGATTTGAGTACCTATCGTTTATTGTAGTGTTATAGCTTGTCTCGCATTGATCTTTTTCTCCACATGTATTTTTATATGTAAGTGTCAATTTAAAAATATGTACTAACTTTTCACGCCCTACTCCAGAGTCCTTAAACCCCCCGAAAGGAGTTTGCGCTGTAGACGCCAAATACGTATTAATCCTGAAAAACAACGCAATTTTGTATAAAAAAAAAACAATAACGATTCCCTCATGAATTGCAAAGTGCGTTCGTAAACATGTTTTTTTTAAACAAACCAGTGGATATGACATACATTCTTCTTATTTACTGAAATATCTTTCAATTTATATTTTTCGTAGCTATCCAGTGAAATAGTTATTTACGATACAAGTGCGGAAAAGAGGAAATTCGAAACGAGTGGCGATAAATTAAAACACGACCGAAGGGAGTGTTTTAAATCGACACGAGTTGCGAATTACCTATTCGCACGTGAATTGTACAACGTTTTACAGTACATAATGGCCCCTTAAACTTTTGACATCGGACGAAAAGTGCTATATTGTACGCACTAGTGCGGGAAAATAGGACCATATGTACTGTAAATATGATTTGTGGACATAGTTTAAATTAAATGATGTGTTAAAAATATGTCCAGAAAAAAAAAGTGATTTATTGCTGGATTTATAATCCAGCCAGATTTTTTAAACTCCTATTAAATAACTCAAAAGTAGAAAGGTTTCTTGTTTCATTACATTACTGAAGCGCTAGTGCGTAAGAATTATTAAAATACGACACAAGTGCGAAAAATATTAAATCGAAACGAGTTGCGAATTATTCGCACATATATCGTACAACGTTTTATAGTACCTACATATTATGGCTCTTTAAATTTTCGACATACAGGCCTATTCGGATTTCGAGCAAAGAATATAATACTCACTAGGAGAAGAACGGTAACTCCATACAAAAAAATGTCCCCAACCGTTTATACGTTTATACTAGTGGCGCCGTCTTTGTGTACCAATGGAACTAAAGTTGACAACCGGTTTAGCCTGGCGGGTATTGGTAGGTAGTAATTCTGTTGATAAACATATTTGTTATCTTCATATCACGAAATATATGCAAGATGCAAATATTACCCCTTGTTTGTGGTATTATCAATTGATTTAAATAAAAGGCATGTTTATGTTTATAACATTATATATATTATTTATTAAAAAATGTTTTACATATAAAAATATACACTGAAAACTGGCAACTGGCAACTTAATAAAAAAATAGACATTAATAAAGCGCATTCACAAAGTTTTCAGTACCTTTTATACAAATAACATTAGGCATGCCTACCTATTACACTTTACACACAGATACACTACACTTTACATACGGCATTTTACACAGATTTCCAACTTGTATTCATACATTTCTTCACGGTTAATTAATACGCTTTCCAGATGCGTTATGACTCGGTTCCTTCTGAACCCACTAAAGTTGTAAATTTCACTCTGGCTGCTTCAACAGCCGTTGCTCCGCATTTAGCACATTTTCTATGTGCATTGCTGTAATCCATGTAGGTACAGACTTACAGTCTTAAGTGGTACGTAGCGGTACACGTTGTATGTATTATTTAAAGAGTTAATAAATAAAATTTTCGTTATGAACTTTAACCACAGCAGTTGGACAGAGTCATTGACAAATATATTTTTTATTATGGTGGGTAGACGTACCTACCCTCCATATATTTTATGAACATTGATAAAGACAGTTGGAAGCAAATATTCATTATAAAACTTAATCGCATGTAATTAAGTTTTAAGCGTTTTAAGTCCCGTTTTATGATTAATATTGTATAAAATTCGTGATAATTTAAATCAGAGTTGGGAGCAATGTTGCTGTAGAAAAATGTTTTTATTTTTATTACTCGCAACTTTTTCCCGGAGGCCAACGCACACATAGAAGATTAAGGCGCACACATGCGCAATTATTTGGGGACATAACTTTCTTAGGAAGTGAACAGGCCTTGATTTCGAGATAATCACAAGATCTTGTGACGATTTAGAGATCAACTAGATCTAAGTACATTAGATATCGACTAGATGTGACTTGGATATCTAAGTCATAACTTGTCGAAATCGTTCAAGGGGACCTCCAGAATCGCGGAAATGTCAAATTTGACATATCTATCTTACAAATATCTTTATCTACACACATATCATAAACTCTCTATGATACCTTCAAAATCCGTAAATAATGGCCCACATTACGATAAACTGTTTTGTTACAGCAAATTTGTTATCTGTGAAAATGTGGTAATAGCTTCATTACTATATCAAAATCGATTTGGTAATGACATTCAAATTTCGAACAACTCTGAAAAAAAAAGCAATTTGATTTGACCCCTATTCTAATATCAGTCGAGATGACGTTTTATTCGAAATCAAATTACAATTGCATACAATATTGACAAATCTCGCTTGTAAGTTGGTATCGGACGATATGGTAATCGACACCGACTCTAGTTTGTCTTTGAATTAAAAAAAAACTACGGATGCGTGGCATGCGTGAAAAAAGTTTTCATTTGCCGCCATTTGACGTACAGTTTATCTTTTAATTAGTTTGTAAGTAAAAAATAATTTGTTTTGTTGTTTTTAAAGTAACTATAACAAAAGTTTCGTGTAAAATGTACGATAAAGATATTTCGGAGACGCCATCTCATATCCGCGAGTTCCGCCAGAGAGGAAAGTGCCCCAATGTCGGCTGTAATATGAGGTTAGTGAATATATCATAGAAAATTTATAATATGTGTGTAGATAAAGCAGTGTATGTAACTGTACATAATTAGGCATTAAAACACTCGTGTGATACTATTATGAAACTCATTTCATTCGTTTCATAAACCCACACTCGTATTTTAATGCCTTTCATTATGTAGCAGTCACATAAACTACTATTAAATTATCCGTATCGTAACTTGTTGAAGTCTAGTAGAAATCTAATTCATTTTCCGAATCGAGCCGCTAGTTACGTAATGTGGTAATTATCGCACTAGTGCGGTAAAGTAGCCCCATATCTACCTACCGTAATAGTTACTTACCAAACGTTTCCGGCCTCCACGTGCTTACTAAAGTGCAAAGCATCATTGATATTCTTCGTGAAAATCCCCGATGCAAGGCCATAGTTAGTGTTATTAGCACGATCAATCACCTCCTTGAGGGTCTCAAATTTGAAGATACATTGTACTGGCCCAAAAATCTAGAAAACGAGATACAAGTTTTTTTATATAGAAGCACACAAGTCGCCAAAATAGTAATAGTAGTTAATAACTCGGAATATTCTTGAAAATCCATTTTAGGCTTGACACTGATATAAAGTTAAGAAACTTATTTAGGAAATATATATAAATCTTCCTAGCATTTTCTGAAGTCTTTAAAATATAATCGTTAAGTTAACATATAATTGTTAAGTAAGCGACACTTTGGTGGAATTATCTAAAAAGCAGATTACCAAAATTACAAAATAAGTACATATTTCAAAGACTCTTAGGTATTCGTGACAGCCGAAAAATGGGAGATTTAGTTTAGATAGGTAGTTCTCCCTCCCGCCAATACATCAACGAACATTTACGAGGGAAATGCACGCGCTAATGATTACAAAATGACATCATTTTGATAACGGAATTCAAGGTCAAATTGGCCTCACTGGCCTTGACATTTTACTATGTAGTTTGTTACGAGAACAAGATCCTCCGCAATATCAATTAGCGGAGTGACGCAATTACATATTGTGTCACGTGACGCGTATCGCAATATACATAGAACGTCATCCTTCGTGAAGACATCTCCGTTATTTGTGTATTTGCCTATTTAAGGTATACGTACCTATTACCTATTCAAGACATAACTCAATCTTACTTTGAGAAAATATGAAAGACATAAGTACATGAAAAACCTACAGTTATCTACCTGAATTCGATTTTAAATAAAATGCAAAGAGGCCCTTTTCAAGTTTGTCTCTGAATCGGGTAGCACTAGGACTACTAGCAGGCGTGGCTCACTCCGCGATTTCGTCGCTTTGCTACAGGTAGCTAGTACATCCGTTCCGCCCCAATTTTGGGAAAAGCCATAAGCCGCGCGTGGCGCTGTCGCCACCTAGCGGCCATATCTGTGCTGATCGTAACAGACGCGTTTTGTTAGAGAGTGAGTCTTCTGTACCTAGTACTATTATTTATTCTGTGCTACTAGGTACGTCTGACCGCTGTGAAAGGGTTCCCATGAGACCACAGAACTATATACATACATTTAACCCGAAGAGTATTGTTACTTTTTGCTAAACATAACTGACCCTTGTCACCGAGCAAGACAGTTAGACAGTTGACCATAGGGAGTTACTCTAGTGAGAAAAAACGGTCACAAAGAGAGCATCAAACCAGGGAAATCTCACACAAGTTACCGTATTGACATATTGTAACGTTGGCATTATTGTCAAATAATGTTTACGAGATGCAATCCATTATACTTGCCGCAAAACTAAGTGGCGAGTCAGGTCATAATGCCACCTCTTTCACTCTTGATTAATCTGAACAAGGGTAAAGGAGATAGCATTATGATCTCAGTCGCCAGTTGGTTTTGCGTTAAGTGTAATGTGACTTCTCTTTCAGCACATATTCCATGCATGAGGTGGTCTGTATCTGTCTTTTGGATGGCTATGTTAGTCCATTCTGATTAAATGTCGATTTGTTTATTAAATAATGGTTATAATATACAACAGTTTGCTGCAGAACTGTGTATACAGTTTGACTGCGGGTCATATATTATGTTACCTCTTCTTTAGCTATGGTCATGTGGTCCTCAACGTCAGCGAACACTGTAGGCTCGATATAGTACCCGGTTGTGCCGATCCGGTTTCCACCAGTCAGCAATCTCGCACCCTCTTGCTTTCCCTTTTCGATGTAGGCGAGAACTCTGTTCATGATCTCACCGTCAACCTTAAGTTAAAGTAAGAAAAGCGTATCTTTAAAGGGAATTTATAAATTTACGGTAAAGTGATTCCAGTTCGATGAAAAGTCCGACAGAAAAGAATAGAAAATATTTGAGGTAAGGTCAGATGAACGCAACATGATGGTTGGAGAAGCCTTGCAAATATTTATACACGCACCTCATTCTATCCTTAGATATTTCAGTTCACCAACATTTGTTAATGTTTGTATGTTTTGACACATACTTAAGTGAAAACCTAGCATTCACAGAATCAGTATATTTTAGTTCCTCTTCTTTGCAATGTTTGTTGAACTGTTATTAAACTAGTGGGAGATTTCCACCTAAAGACACGAAATACATAACAAAGCTCTTTTCGTTATGTAAATCTTATACTGTTCTGTTAAAGTATTTAAAAAGTATTGAAATGAGTTTGTACCTGCGGGCCATGATCGACGTCAGGGTCAGACGGGTTGCCAATTTTAATATTCCTCGCAAACTCCACGGCCTTCTTTACAAACGTGTCGTATATGCCTGACTGAACAAACGTCCTAGACGCGGCGAAACACATTTGTCCCTGGTTACCGAAGACGCCATGCGCGGCCCAAGTTACCGCCAACTTTACTAAAAGGAACAATTGCAATATTTGAAAACACATAATTTATCTATATCTTTAATTTTCAAGGACGCAATTCCATACACATTGAATTTGGACAGGTCATGAAATTGCAGCCGTCTTAATCAATACAGAATTCGTTCACTTCAATTCTCTTTGACACATTTCAAATACACATTTTACCTGAAAATGGAAATACGTTTTTCTGTTGTTTCCTTCGGCGTGGGTATTGCTAAGGTGGGAGACTGGGTGGGGAGTCAATTTTAAGGCGTCAATTTCATTTGATTGCAAAGGGCCAAGGAACGAGAAATTAAATTAAATTTTTAGCACCTTTTTCAATTTAAGGATGACTTACGTTAGACCGGGCCGGGACCAGGCCGGAGCTTCCAGCGTTTTCTATGGAAAGCATCACGTGATCACCGGTCACCTGTCAGTAGAAAATTAAGCGCCGGAGACTCCGGCCCGGACTAACGTGAGTCATCCTTAAGTGAATAGAATTAAATTTGAGTTGTGTTTACTGATATCGGAAAGTTCCCAAAATTGCGAAATGTGGAAAAATGGAAAATATCCGGATATTCCTCATATTTTCATAAAGAGTTCGAATCCATTTCCAAAATGAAACTTTCCTTCATGTTCTGTGAAATTTTCGGATAACTTTTCCAACATTTTGGTAACTTTCCGCAACTTGCATTTGTAATTAAGGTTGATAAATCGCATGCTCCTTTAACGCAAGTAATTATGTTAGCAATATTAAAATTTGCTAATTTTCCGTAATTGCTGAATCAGGGTAATAAATTATAGGATAAAGGCATACTTACAGTCAGCATCGTCCATGATCACCAGAGGGCTTTTGCCGCCGAGCTCAAGTGTCACGCGCTTAAGATTCGCTTTCCCGGCCGCCTGCTGAATTTGCTTGCCAACCTATATACAGATTAATTAGGTAAAGCTATTGAATTTTTTTGTTAAGAGTATGACGCGTCTTACCTATTATACAGTAAGTCTGTCATTTATAAAAAAATAAAATAGTCCAGTAACAAATCTGGGGAAAATATACACGGAGAAAAAAATATTTAACAATATTACCAGATTGTATAGTAGTTATGATTCTAGTGTAGGAAAACAGATTTCAGCCATGTTTAATAGACTCGTATTTTGGACAATATTAGAATATTCTAGTTAAACTATTCTAGTACACTAATCGTTTTGGTAACAATCTAATAGTAACAGAGTAAAATATGCATTTAGCATACAACACTTTACAATAATTGCGATGTTTACAATATTTATTAATTCGGTTCACCATCATCTAGTTTAACACACCAATAATAAAAGTGTGTATTACAAAATCTTTGTTTAAGGTCCACCTTATGTAATTCATTTATAGGTACTAGATTTTCTCGTACCTGTTAGCGGATTTTTAATACCTATTACTTACTCGAAATTTCTTGATTACCTACTATGAATATTTTTACACATAACTAGATACGTTCTCTGTTGTCTAACATACTCTTTTTAATGATAACAATAAAGAGTGGTTCCAGCAACAATAAAAATTGTTGGCATTACAATATTATTGCACACTAAACAAAATATTATTTGCCTGTAACGAAAAACTGTTCAGTCCACGATATGAGCTAACTGCGGCCCCCCGCACCCCTGCGCCGCCGCCCGCAGCGCCCAGAACATTATGTCATTTTCACCGAAGTCCGGACAGAGTTCATTTCAAGTGTCGCCAATAATAAATGAATCAGGTTGCATTCCTGTTTAGATCACCGGTTTTAGCAAATAAAAGTGTCTGTGTGTAGTGAACAAAGGCGGACGAAGCGGATAGCGGTTTAATTGAAAATTTATACATGTGTTGCTAATAGTGATAAGGTTATATTGGAGTGTTCTGTTTGTGTGTTGTGTTTGCTACCAAAATTATCTCTGTGTTATATTTGCCATACGCTCACTAAAATTGTGGCCGATAATTTATGTTATGTACTACTAAAATTAAAACGAATTAAAAAAAAAAGTTTGTTTTTACTTTACTCATAGTAATTATTTAGGATTGAGATTTTTCTGTTTATGTTTCAGGCCACTACACCTATACCACAAACATCATTATTGCGGACTAAGCCAATGTAGGTACTTACTGCCGAGTTAAACAGAATAATGTTAAACACTGTGACACGGCACTTTGTATGGTTAGTTCAGTTTAACGTTTTTAGGATTGTCTCGAATATAGTGTAGTTTTGTTCTATGGCAAGGAAGTCTTTGATGTAGCAACAATATACATGACGGGCATTCAGCCAATAGGAAACAAATTGAAGCTGATGGTGTTGCTACTTCAAATTAAATCCTAAATTTATGGAATAATATTAATAAATATTTAAATCAGAAACTTAATTTATAAATACAAAATAGGTTGAAATATATTCAAATAATTGAATATGATTTATTTCTTTGGGTTATACTTGCATATAAAATTATTCCATGAATTTCATTAGTTACTGTTATTTTGATTGTGTCATCCCAGAGACAGAATGGTTTGAGATCATTTCCTGGCTGGTTTTCGCCCTGGATGGGCATCTTTTATACATAGAACAGTGAAGCGAAGTACATCATGCTCTGGTAGCATCGATCAGAGGCTTGGTTATGCAGTAGCCGCTGCATCCATGAGCTAGGGAGCTCATGCTGTTGTTATTTTGCCACAAACAGTAAGTAGAATATGATAATATATGGATGTCCTCAGGTGCAACTCCTTGTTGAATCTTTGTTTGACCATTTCGCTTTGTTTCCAGTCTGCTGGTAAAACAATGTGGTGGGAGGGAGTATCAGAGCTGCGAGATGAGTCCACTCTAGGAATTTCCAGCTGGTGAGAAACTTAGATCATATAATGTCTCTTAGGTTAGCAGAGCACATGCTTCTAGTTATTAATCTTGAATTGTTTCTTTCAGCTGACTGGGGTTTTCGTTTTTATGTTACTACGTATGTGAAATCAGTTCGCATATCAGAGTATGGAAGTCTGTCCATATTCCTAAAACTTCAAGTGTGTCTGGTGAGCAGTTCGCCATAAGAATTTCGCTCTTCTGCTGGATGGAGGTGACGTCACCTTCAAACTGAGACCTTAGTCCTTCGGCGTTGCTCTGCGGTGTCGGGTCAGATTCCCGCTGCAGCAAATCAGCTCCGGCACAGCGGAGGATTACACGTCGGGCTTGAACTGGTGGAACATTGTTATGAGGTTGGTGTACGCTTTCCTTCCGTCCTAGAAGCATTTCAAAATTTAAAGTTAAAGAATTTAGTAGAATCATATGTGATGGCAAATGATAATTTAGAGACTAACAAATTTAGATAGGTCTGCTTGTAAATCATTTTAGAACCATTTCTGGCACGACCCAGCTCTGTCGTCTGACATTATTAAAATAAGGTGCTTATGCTAGCTTAATGATTTACATGTAGAATAACTGCCCGTGTTCGAATTAGTAATAAATGATGTGTCACAAAAACTAACTTTCTTTCATGTCCTTTATTGCCCTGAATAGTTGATGGAAATAAGTTTAGCACCTGCTTGAGCTTTTGGTAAGATTGAGTTTTTATTTAATTTAGTAACTTTAATTGTCCGTGAGTTTCCTCAGGGAAAGCCCACAGCCGGGCTAGGAATATTTACGTGACAATTTGGCGCCCAACGTGGGGCTTAGGAAACAGTTGAGGGATTTGGTAGGTGAGTGTCGGCCAGATGAGATTTTGGATACAGATTTGAACCCGGAGTCAGAATTGAAAGTTATTTCTGATAAATTAAATGATTTGTCATCCTTAGTAGCTAAGTTTGTTCAGTTGAAGGATAGATACTCCGGAAACAGGTCGAAGGCTTTGGGTAGTCATTTGTACTTCAGGCTTCTGCGGGTTCAGGTGGATGAAGATCCGGGGAAGTTGGCTCAGAAGATTGAATTCACAAATAGGCTTGACGCTTTGTTAGCACAGTTGGACAGTATAGGGCAGGCAGGCAGCAGCTCTAGCGACAGTGTGGCAGCAGTGACTCAGGTTTCACAGGCAGTCCCTACTAGGGAGCTGCAAGTTCACTGCTCCGGAGACAAAAATGTGGCTAAATGGGGAGTCAAGTTTAATGGTAACACGGATCCGAGGTCTTTCCTAGAGCGTGTCGATGAACTCAAGTTGGCTTATGGTGTGTCAGATGTGGTTTTGTTTAACTCGGCAGCTCAATTGTTTGTTGATCAGGGTTTGCTTTGGTACAGAGGTATAAAGGAACAAGTTTCTTCTTGGAATGACTTAAAAACCATTTTATTAGATGAGTTTGAGCCTGCAAACTTTGATTTTCGCCTAAGGTGTGAGATTCTTGCAAGAACACAGGGTTTAGAAGAGCCAGTGCACATTTATTTTGCAATTATGTCTTGTCTTTTTGGTCGCTTGAAGAATCCATTGCCGGAGGAGGAAAAGTTGCAGATTTTGATGAATAACATTAGGCCTAGCTTCTCACAACAACTGGCATTAGTAAAGGTTGATTGTATAGCCGAGCTGAAGGATTGTTGTAGGAAATTAGAGCAGGCATCACAGCGTACGCAGTATTTTGTTGAGCCCAACAAGTCTAGTTCGGCTCACACACTTAGTAGTGATTTCGCATATAAAGCCAAGTCCAAACAGGTGAACGCAGTAGATGTTAGTAGTAGCAAGCGTTCACAAACATTTAGTAGGTCGCCAGCGCAAGCGAAATCGAGTGGGCAACAAAGTAACGCTGTTAGGAACGTTCAACGCTCGTCCACGCAATCCACACATGCACAGAACTCTGCCGCGGTTCCTACTTGCTATAAATGCGGTGGCACTGCGCATGATTTTAAGAGATGCAGGGCTAAACCATCTAAAGGCGAGATTATTTGTTATTCATGTGGTACAAAAGATCATATAGCGAGGAATTGTCCGAACCGGCAGTCACAGACAACACAGACAGATCGTAAACGTCAAAGTCAAAGCGCGGAAATACGTTCCGTTTCACAGACAAAAAACGAATAGGGCCGAATTGTAGCAATATTTTTCCGGATAAATTGAGTGCTTCAATGAAAAAATTCTTAAGTTATAATTCGATTGCTACGATTCTCTTCGCACCTAGGGAAGGTGACATTCGGCCATATTTGAAACTTAAGGTGTGTAATTTTGACATTTACGGTTTGGCAGACTCAGGAGCTGCAGTTTCAATTTTAGGACGGCAGTCTTATAAAGATTTTATTAAGTTTGGATTTGAGCTCCAACGAATGGAGTCTAATACATGTAGCGTTGCAAATGGCGTCGTAGTCCAGTCACTGGGGTACATTTTTGTTCCGGTAACATTCAAAAATGTTACAAAGGTTATTCAGTTTTATGTTGTGCCCAGTATTGTCTCGGACGTTATTTTAGGCGTGGATTTCTGGCGCGCATTTAATTTAGCGCCAGAATTATTTGACAGCATCGACTACATAGAAAGACCAAACAATTATTTAAGTTTGTCCAGTATTTCAGTAAATCCGGTGAATACCATTCAGGCATACGACAATTTAACTTCAGCACAACAAGAACTAGCCGACTCAGTGGTAGGGAAGTTCAAGGATATCTCGTTCGAGGAAAAAGGATTAGGTAGGACGTCGTTAGTCGAACACGTAATTGACACTGGCGATGCCCAGCCTATTAGAACGCGACAGTATCCGCTCTCTCCTGAGAAGCGTGCAGCTTTAAGTTCCGAATTAGACCGGATGTTGAAGTTAGATGTTGTTACTCCGTGCGAAAGTCCCTGGAACAACCCGGCACTTTTAGTGAAGAAGCCAAATGGGGACTGGCGGTTTTGCTTAGACTGTAGGAAACTAAATGCAGTATCAAAGGGCGACTCGTATTCCATGCCATACATTCCGCAAATTTTAGATAGCTTAAAGGAAGCACGGTACCTGTCGACCATTGATTTGAGCTCGTCGTTTTGGCAAGTACCGCTAAATGAAAGTTCGCAGGAGAAAACTAGTTTCTGTGTCCCTGGTCGTGGGTTATTTAAATTTAAAGTCATGCCTTTTGGGTTGTGTGGCGCGAGTGCGCGACAACAACGGCTCATGGATAAACTCATCGACCACAACATAACCAGTGACATAGAGAATGGTATGGTGTTCTGTTACGTGGACGATATTGTCATATGTTCGTCAGATTTTCAGACACATCTGCTTCTTTTGAACCGTGTGTTGGAAAAGTTGAAAATGGCTAATTTAACGATAAATTTCGGCAAGTCAAAGTTCTTTAGACAGTCCATTAAGTACTTGGGTCATGTCGTTGATGAATTAGGTTTAAGAACTGACCCAGAGAAGGTTTCAGCCGTTTTGAACTTTCCCATACCCACGACTTCTCGTGAAGTAAAGACGTTTTTGGGCATGTGCTCTTGGCACCGTCGGTTTATAAGGAACTTCGCAAGTATAGCAGCGCCTTTAAATAAATTAACTTCAAAGGGGAAGAACGCCCCGGCTTTTCAATGGTCTGTTGAGGCCGATAACGCTTTCAACACCTTGAAGAATGCATTAGTGACAGCTCCGATTCTGGCGGTTCCAGACTTTAGCAAAGTTTTCTCGGTACACGCTGATGCATCTTCATATGGCGTAGGTGGCATGCTCTCACAGACTATTGATGGCCAGGAGCATCCTATTGCGTACGTTAGTCGTTCTCTGAACAAGTGTGAACGTAATTACAGCGCGACGGAAAGAGAGGCTCTTGCGGTTTTGTTTTCGGTTGAGAAGTTCCAAGCATATTTAGGCTCGCGTCGGTTTAAGGTGATTACGGATCACGCGTCACTAAAGTGGTTCATGAACCTGGAAAATCCATCGGGCAGGTTGGCACGTTGGGGTTGCAGACTGTCTCAATTTGATTTTGATATTGAGCACAGGAAGGGCTCCGACAATGTCGTACCTGATGCGCTGTCCAGGCTCATGAAGGTTGACGCCGTGGACCAAGTGAATCCTAACGACGTGACTGACGAATGGTATGACAGGACGTTTAAAGGTTGTGAAACTTTGCCGGCCAATTTCCCAAACTATAGTAAATGTACGTGAAATATTTACGTGACAACACCTTAGGTAAGTCTTCGTCGCAACAAAAGCATGTTAAAGCGAAGACTCACCTAAGATATTTAACCTAACTCTGTTTCACTCGACAGTATATTACAATTTCAGTCCGCAATAATGATTTACTGAACACAAATATAAAACCCGTTAAACTCTACAATATATATAGTAAACAGAACATACTGTTTATTTCATGCCACAACAATTATATTTAACACAAACATAAATCTGGTATTCTCCAATACTGCATATAGTAAACAGAAATTGTTGATTATTTCAGTCAGCTAAAATTATACTTAAAACTAATAAAAAATCTGGTGAACACTAATGAAATATCTGATAAACTCTACCCTGTCCTATAATGATGGCTACAGATAGGTTTTGTATACTACACAAAATTTATTTTCTACGATACTAGGTATGTGGGTAATAGGAACTAGAAATGATGTTTTAAAGAACTAGAATTTTCTATTAATGTGTAAAAAAAGTCTAGTTGTCACATATAATACAATAAAATCAAGGGAAATTTACAATATTCTGGTAAAGAACACTAGATTTTTTTCTCCGTGTACAATACAATACAAATACTCTTTATTGTACACCAATATACTTTTCATTTCTCATGCTCTGGAAGAGGGTCATTGTTGTTCTAAAAGGTGTGCAGAAAATGTTTAGCTTTCAAGTACGATTTTATAATTTTTTTTACAATAAGCAATTGAAATTTGGGTATAAATGGATTTGTCAGACAATTTCCATTCTGATATTTGACTTCCCATTCCATAAATAACGATACTTTTGCCTAAGTTGTTAATTGAAAGTACCCTAAAAAATACTATAAAAATATATACTTATTTACTTAGTCCTGCTTTTAAAAAACACATGCATTTTACTTTCCTCGTATTCGAAATGAAAAGTAGACTGTTTAACTCGGGTGAAAGGCATCATTTCAGCCTCGGACTATTGGCGCTCTCACACCTCGGCAGAAATGAGTGCCATTCATCCCTTGGTTAACAATCTACTCTCTTCCTCTTCCTCGCGTTATCCCGGCATTTTACCACGGTTCATGGGAGCCTGGGGTCCGCTTGACAACTAATCCCATGATTTGACATAGGCACTAGTTTTATATTATATTTATATAGGCAGTAGTTAACAATCTACTATATTACTTTATAGGTACTTCGAAGGCGGCAGAGTCGGACCAAGCTAACTCTGAATGCCATTTGCAATGACAAAGTGTAGTAATGTCATTATTAATGTCAAATTTCCATGAAAATATGACATTTACTATGACAAAATTAATTTTGTATCAAGCAGAAACGCCTGCGAATGATGCTATTAAACTTCTTACTAACTACTAATTAAAAGTGGAAAAATTCATCTGTTTCTAGGCTTAATTTACTGTGACACTTCCTCGCGTTGTTCTATTCAAATCGGCGCAAAGTTAGTCTAGACGGTATCTATCTTGATATTTTACAGACTTCCTAAATCGATGAGTTGCCAGCGTTTTCATCCCGTGCAATATCAATCGATCTACACTCAATCTTAATTCATAACAATGTTAAGAATTAGGTACGATTGAATGTACAAACTTTTAAAGTTTATCTGTGTTAACAAGAACATACGTCTCAAGACAAGACAAGACAAGACAAGACAAGAATGCGCCACACCCAGCCGGGGACATGCCCGCTCCGGTCTAACCGGCATACCAGGGGACGAAATTTGTGAGGAGTGACACGCTCTGGGATAGGAGAGGAATAGAATCAGCCGGCTATGCAGCCTCAAGCCAATATTGGAATGTAGGAGGGGTAGGTTGTGTCGTCGAAGGAGAGCGTTGGTGACATGCTGCTCGTCGTTTCCGCTTCGGTCTTCGAGATATCTTGTATCAAGTAGGGTCGATGTCGTCTTGAGGTGTCGTTTGCTCGTCGATTCGAGGTGTTGGTTCTTCTTCGTCTGATTCGCTGTCGGTTTCGTCCAGTTGATATATTTCTCCTGCTGCTTTGATGAAATCGCCTTTGTCGTCTGCCATGTTGATCCATTCACATGTGCGTCCACCGTCATACAAGTTTGTTCCTAGGCCACTGGCAGTGAATGCATTAATAGCACTCGACACAATAAACTTAATGTAAAATAATAATAAAGAGTATACACACGCACTCAACACTTTCAACTTTTTAGCAATTAACACATTAAATTTTTTACATTATTTTAGACAATTACAGCATCAGCGGGCTCAGCACGGTTCCATTTCTATCGACTATCACCATGCGCGTCCCTTTCGCACTTACATACTTGTTTGAACGTGACAGGCATGGTGACAAGGGACAAAAACGCGACCGTGCTAAGCCGCCAGATGTCGACAGTAGTTTAATCACGCTAGGGCACGCTAGGATATACAAAATTGGATTTTAGCACTGCACAACACAGACACTTCTAGCACAAGAAAACCGCAAAAACACATAGAGTTTGCACACCAACATACAAATTTACTTCGAGCATAAGAAACTTGCACTATCACTTTAATTTAAAAAACACGAATTCAATAAAAACTACAGAAAAATATGTTAATAGAGTTTCACTTGGATTGACTGTTAAAGAATGTGATTTGGTAGTTAGGGCTAAAGACCCATGACACCCTCTTCCCGTTCCGGTACCTATCTTATCCATTTACTATACCATACTTGGTATCTCTTTGTTTGCAACTCGTATCGATATTATAAAACAATTGTTTGGTATTATTTGAAGTCTCTACCAGCATCTCTATTATATTCCTTGCGCCCCGGCGTGGTGAAAGTAGCCGCGCCGCGTACCCTTTTTTTGCATTTATTGCAACTCCACATGTTGTGATGGGACTGATGGGCTAAGTAAGTCCCTTTAAGCGGTGACCGCTTTGACTTTTGCGGGGCTTTGTATTTTGATTCGTTTGTTTGAGCCGACTCTCTTCCGTATTTTGCTCGCCTTTTACAACCCTTTACAATCGCCCAATATGCTCCACACTCGTTGAACATTGAGATCCGTAAGAGGTCCCTTCTTTCCCTTGTTGCAGCCACCTTCAGGCGTAAACATATTTCTTACTCAATGACCTCTATCCTAACCCAGTCAAGTACGAGTAGGTAGGAATAAAATAAGGTTGCCGCTATATACACGCACATGAGACCGCCACGACAGTATCTAAAGTAACAACTTCCACCAAGCAAACTTGTGCGAAGGAAAATAATTTGTGTACTGAACCCACCGAGCTTGTCCCAGATATGCAGCGTCCCTCGTGCCTCGTGAGAGCCCTATAAATCGTTAATTTAGAATAAAATTGGGATGGTATTGTAACGACGAAATTAACATAGAGTTCGTTTATAAATCTGCGTCTTTCGGTAGACTAATAGTTGCCTGTTTTTGGGCAAGGGTAAAGATAGTTATCTACATTTTCTCGTTGAAAGACAGCATACTGTAGGTACTCAACATAGTTCAAACTCTGCTTCTACTACCTGCTAAAAACAAACATATGCAATTATGCAGACTCGAACCACATGAGCATGTTATTTAGAGGTAAAATGGAAAGCTCTCACCAGGTAACTTGTACTCTTGTCTTGACTTCGCTGAGGTTTAACTTCGGCGTATGCCCAGGGATTTTACACGTTTTTAAATCAATATACGTCAAACCGGCATTTCTCGGGAATCTCGGGATAAGATATTTTAATAGAATTGAAACCGAAACAAAACAAACCCGCGCGGTCAGTTAAATAAAAAAAAGAAACACGGTCCGGCCCGCACATCTGGCGACAAAATGGTATTGCACCGTACACCATTGAAAAACCTTCCCGGGACGCGTCCGACCTCGGTGACGGTCAAAACAAAACTCCCGTGTTAACAAGAACATACGTCTCGACAAAAAATCTGATCTAAATTCTACACCTTGGCATTTTATGAATAACAAAACAATAAAGTCAGTGGCGTATTTGCAGTATTGGCCGCCCTAGCCCCAGGCCCTGAAGTAAGTACTAGCCGCCCCTTTCTCAGGACCCATCATCATATAGGTAGACTGTCGGCCCTAATATTTGGCCGCTCTAGGCCCGGGTCTACTTGGCCTTAAGGCAAATCCGCCACAAAAAAGTATAGTACGAACCTCAAGAGACCCCGTAAAGGAAATTTTAGCAACATCAGGGTGATGGGTTAGCGCGGCACCAGCGTCGGGACCGAAGCCAGTCACCACATTGACGACGCCTGCGGGGACGCCTGCTTCCTTCAGTAGAGCCATTAAGGCTAGGGAGGTTAGAGGAGTCTGCTCTGCTGGTTTTACTACTACTGTGCAACCTGAAACAGTCATTTTAACCACAAGGAGGCCAATTTGAAATAAATAATAATAAAATCAGTCATTATTTACAATCATTCTGCAAACGACCTCTAGAGTTTATTAGGTAGGGTACTTTTGATTTAAAAAGTTTTATTATATTTACCTGCAGCCAACGCTGTGCAGACTTTGTTTACAAACATTAATATAGGAGCATTCCACGGCAAGATTAAACCACAAACTCCAACGGGCTGTTTCAGGGTATACGAAAATAGATCACCATCTGAAAAAAAATATTAAGTGAAATGGAGGGACGCAATTTCAAGTGATAACTGCTTCTAACAATGCCATTATATTGATGATCTTTCAACATAAATATAATACAAGGTTAGATGAGTCTAAACTGTAAACTATGATTACCTACTCTTTATTATAATTTGGGTCAGAATGTAAGTCCATGACGTCATATTATTCATATTTATTTATTTGTAACATTACGGCATTTTTGAATGCTCGACTGCCACGTGTACCTAAATTAGGTAGAATATGGATCATATTTATTCACTGAGCACAAGGTATTTCATACGTGGCCCTATCACTACAAGTATTTGTCACTCAAGCGCCAATATAGGCTTCGCAAGGGTAGAGCAATTTACCTGTATACACAAAACCTTACCAAATTATACACCTAAACCTTCCTCAAGAGTCACTACAATGCTAGGTGAAAACCGCATGAAAATCTGTTCAATAGTTTTTGACTTTATCGCGAACATACAGACACATACAGAGATAGTGAAGTGATATTTCCACCTGCAGGAATAGTATCACCCTGGATCTTATCCGCCAAGCTGGCAGCATAGCGCGCTCCATTAACGCCTTTCTGCACAATACCGAACGCCATGCGAATGTTCATCCCGTTGTTGTACGACTCTAGCTCGCCGAGGTAATGCGCGTCGCGTTGTATGAGGTCCGCGAACTTGTTGAGCAGCCTGCCACGAGCAGAGGCGTCCAGCAAACGCCATTTTGAGTCACGGTGGAAGGCAGCCTTCGCCGCGGTTACCGCCAAGTCGATGTCAGCCTACATGAAAAGGTTATGCTAATAATACTTATTAGTGCAACAGGAAAGCAAAGTTCACTCTGATTTCTAGTACTAATTTTATGAGTTACTTGTGGAGCGAAAGATTCCATAATAATACTACGAGTAGGAGCGATATAGGTAGTAGAGGCTAAAGTAGAACTAAGTAGTATTATTGTGAAATTGTGTGATTATATTTTTGTGGATACATCCCCAATCATACATTTTAGAGACAGACGCAATTCAACTAACATTTTGAATATTTTTTCCACGCCCCGTGATAAAATATTAACGTTGACTAGATTTATGGCTTATTTTTAATTAGTACATGGTGAAATATTCCGTAATTTATTACACAGCAAAGTTTGCTGTTTGCTTGCCTCTCGTCTTTAAAACCCTTTCATCAGGAAAACCGCAAGAGATTACTCAAAAAGCTATCCCGTTACAAATCATCAATCATCACCGACGGGTTTACGTCGTACATACGCCTCTTTATGAATAAATACATACCATTGGAATGTGTCCATGCAAATTTGCAGCTCGCTGTGTATATGTTCTAGTTCTAGTATAGCTACTAAAGGGCAATCATTCTCTATAAATCCAGTCGATAGTTCCAAAATGGATCTAGTGCGACAAGTTTTTCTTCTTAGATAGACTTTTTTCATACAATTTCCATTACGGGAGAAAATATTTTCCACTAACTAAATCTCATTAAGATTATCTTAACATATCACTTTGATTTTGATGTCGATCGCTTCAGCATAATACAGGATGATTCAGGAGACGTGAGCAGGACTAACACTGCGCATTACGTAAATTATAAGCAACTGTTTCGTATCGTGTTGAAAAAAAAAGTTATTAATTTATTTACGACATGCATGGTCACCCTAAAATTAGAATACTAAACTACCGATATTCTGTGTCAAATTGAATGTCATCACTGTCATCACGATCTGGTTACTTTTGAAAACTCGTATCTCACTCAAGTTTGACAGTTTATTTTCTTCGTAATCAAAATGCTGTCATTACGGTTAAGAGGTTTTATGTTTATTATTTAGGTCTTGTAGGGTGACCATGATTGTAGAGAATTAAATTTGCTCTCACCATAAAGTTACAAAATTTGAAAAAGTGTGGTTGTTTCACCTAAATACGACGGTGATCGATCAATTATCAGTTACTGAGTGTGCAAGATTAGTCCTTCTCACGTCTCATGAATCACCCTGTATATTCTAGGTATACAGGATGATTCAGGAGACGTGAGCAGGACTAACACAGCGCATTACGTAAATTATAAGCAACTGTTTCGTATCAGTATTAGTGAGGTTAACGTAAATTTTCTAGTCGTATTAAAAAAAAAGTTATTAATTTATTTACAACATGCATGGTCACCCTAAAATGAGAATACTAAACTACCGATATTCTGTGTCAAATTAAATGTCATCAGTGTCATCACGGTCTGGTAACTTTTGAAAACTCTTATCTTACTCAAGTTTGACAGTTTATTTTCTTCGGTAATCAAAATGCTGCCTACGGTTAAAGAGGTTTTATGTTTATTAATTAGGTCTTGTAGGGTGACCATGATTGTAGAGAATTAAATTTGCCCTCACCAAAAAGTTAAAAAATAGGAAAAAGTGTGGTTTATTCACCTGAATACGACGGTGATCGATCAATTATCAGTTACTGAGTGTGCAGGATTAGTCCTGCTCACGTCTCGTGAATCACCCTGTATAGATATCACTTTTTTTAAATAAAAACAATATTATTGCAAATTTTGAAAAAAGGAAAACCTATAAACCTTGTTTTTCATTGTGTCAATAACATACTCGTACAAAAAAATCAAGGAGAATGGAATATATTTAGAGGTAGAAAAACGTTTTCTCTTTTTGTATGGTCAAAAACAATCACGTGCTGTACATCCCTCTTAAGTTAGCGAGAGTAATTTTATGAGTTTCATAAATAAAATCCTGAAGCGAAATCCGTTTCTATCTGTATACCTTTAAACAAAATTAATTAACTCCAAACAATTTATACGTATCGGAGAAAGTCTACTAACTTAAATATCTTCGTTGCACTTGCAAAATTAATATTCCGCGTCACGCCCACCAATCCTTGTAGACGGAGAGCTACGGAAATAGGTTTGCAATTTATAGAGCAACGAAATGCCTCTAGTTAGTGTGCCATACTATCATTATTTATTAATTCGGGCGCCTGGCAGCTGTTCAGCGGTGGGTGTGAGAGGTGTCAAATAAATTGAAGGTGTACAATTTATAGAGCTCTGAGTTTGGTGTGATATAATAGCTAATTATGTATTTAATTCGAATATAACATTGCCAGGCGTTGTAATTGGGGGAAAAGTAGTGCCAGATAATGTCCTAGATGCGCGAAAAAGTGCCAATTCATCTCATTTACTGGGTCAAATTTTATCGTGTTTCGTTACCCAAACGGTGAAAACGGGTCCCCTCCGGGTTTTCAGTCCCCTCTATAAATTGCACACCTTCAATTGTTTTTACAACTCCTTTGTTGGCCAACCACTGTCACACCCACCGCTGAACAGCTGCCAGGCGCCCGGATTAATAAGTAATGATAGATGATAAATATGATGGCACACTAACTAGAGGGATTTCGTTGCTCTATAAATTGCAAACCTATTTCCCTAGAGCTCTTAGACCATTGTTGTACAAGCTAGGTACTCGACCAAATAAAGAAGGCTCCGTCTCCATATATTATTAGCGATTAGTTACAATCTTACAATTTTAACTCGATCGGATTATCATTAATTACCGCTGCGGTCGGCAACCTGCGGCCCGCGGGCCGCATGCGGCTCGCGAAACTGTCACTTGCGGCCCGAGAGGCGCCTTGGCTATTTTGTATGTAATAGTGACAAACGAAAATCTATCTATATCTATATATATACATATAATAAAGCTGAAGAGGGTCGAAAGTCTGTACATGGAAGATATTTGAAAAAAAGTTGGCTGGGGATACTTAGAATTGATAACAGAACACGTTCCAACAGTTTTTAGAATTTTTGTCTGTTTGTCTGTTTATCTGTTTATCTGTTTGTCTGTTTATTTGAACGCGCATCACGTGAAAACGGCTGAACGGATTTTGATGAAAACTTTACTAATCTGTCGAGAAAATCCCCGGCCAGGTTATAGGCTATAAAAATTCTACCCCTAAAAGGGGGGGTAGCCCCAAAACTCGATTGACTTAAGTTTGCCCGTGAATCGTATGGCGCTACTTAGGAAGGAGGGGCAAACTTTTTTCAAATATGTGCTAACACTATAGAGTACCCTGGTAAACTAACAGATGGCGCTGAATTTAATACGATGTGACATAAATAAGCCGAGGAAGGATTTTTCCAAATTAACTCTAAGTTTAAAAGACCCCTCTTCTAAAATTTCAATCAATCGTACGGATATCAACAAATTTAATTAAATAATTGTGTTGATTTAATAATACAACAAAATTAAACGTCAGTAAATTAATTGCCCCTCATTGCACAGTGCCATCTTTTTGGGAGCTGAGTAAACATTAAGTAACCAAGCAAACTAAAAATGGGTTTACATAGTTACGTAGTGGTAAAATAAACACACATATCAACACGCGTATAATTGCATAAAATTATTTATTTTCTCCGTCATGAATTATAGACCGGGAGATAGTGACACATTTTACTGGGTCATTTGTACCAGTATGGCGGTTCGTCAGGGGTTTAAGCATGTAATGAAGGAAAGAAAATGCTATGACCATAGCGCTGGTACCGGCGGCCCAATCGCGTGGGCGTTAGTCGAACGTGTCGGATAAAATACGAGTGTCGAACGATTTGTTCCACAAATATCCTCGTATTTTCCGATAGTCCATAAAAAAGAAGTAGGCGGTAGCGTAATGCCATACTTCTCCGGTGTGACTTACAGCCCGCCATACTGAGGCGAACACGTTAATTAAAAAAAAACAATTCAACCATTTGTGCCAAGCTAATTTTTGCACAGGTGATCATCGTCGAGCAGCCATTCATGGACATCACCATGCCATACTTTTCGGATGGTTCCAAATGCCCGCCATACCGCCGCAAGGGAGTTAATTTTTTTTTATTGCTAATCGATTTGTACCATCTTGAATTTTTTTTTCAACACTTTCTGTGTGATCATAAATAAAAATCTCATAATGCCATACCTGTAGGAGGTGGCAAATGTGCACAATATTTTTTTTAAATTGTAAGATTTTATTCGTATTTTTGACGATTTGTACCAGTATGGCACTAATTTTTCCTGAAAGTTTAAGTTTTACCGAATATAAATCTAAAATTTCAAAGACGTAGGTGGCGGCAATCTTGTCTTATAACTATATATTATGTTGAATAGTATTGTACGGCTACCACCGCTCGAACGATTTCTCGAATCATAGAGATCTCGGCTCATCTTGCTGTAAACCTCCATTCACCATTAAATTACATCAAATCTACCACTGTGTTGCCAGTAAAATGAAACGTTTTATTAATAGTAAATATATTATCGGCGGAAGAATGGACATAAGTAAATAACTTACTACTAATTAAAAATACAATATTTAAATGCTTATTTTAAATAATCAGTCTTCTAAAAAGCTGTCCCATTAATTAATATTGAATTATAACTATTTTGAGGTAGAAAAGTTCGTATTGAATTGGTAATACTTCAGGTCAAGTTCAGGTCTAAACAACATTTGGTATTCCGTTTTAATACAATAACAACATAATATGCCATACTGTAACAAATGATTTTATGCCATACTGTAACAAATGATTTTATGTCTTGTACTTTGAAAACCCGTCGAAATATCAACTTTTTCAAGTATGGTGCCCCTTTTTCCCCCTATTGGAAGTATGGCAAATACAATAATGGTCACATTGCATCATCTAATTTCCAAAAATCCAAATGCCATACTGGTACAAATCGTCAAATTTTTTTTTATTTTTTAAGTCTTGGCTTAAGTCTCACAGTCGTCCGCCCCGTAGTTATAATCCGGAATAATTTTTTTTAAGGTATAATTGTATCCAATCAAACAGAATATGATGATGCCATGCTGTAAAAAAATATTTTACGTATTGTATAGTCGTATTTTTGAAACGTGTCGATTAAATAAGTTTTTCAGGTATGGCAGCACTTTTTCCCCCTACTATAAGTATGGCAATTATAATAACGGTCACATTTTATCAAATACTCTCCAAAAATTTAAATGCAATACTGGTACAAATCGTTTAGCAAAAAATAAAATTTAATTTCCTTGCGGCGGTATGGCGGGCATTTGGAACCGTCCGAAGAGTATGGCATGGTGATGTCCATGAATGGCTGCTCGACGATGATCACCTGTGCAAAAATTAGCTTGGCACAAATGGTTGAATTGTTTTTTTTTAATTAACGTGTTCGCTTCAGTATGGCGGGCTGTAAGTCACACCGGAGAAGTATGGCATTACGCTACCGCCTACTTCTTTTTTATGGACTATCGGAAAATACGAGGATATTTGTGGAACAAATCGTTCGACACTCGTATTTTATCCGACACGTTCGACTAACGCCCACGCGATTGGGCCGCCGGTACCAGCGCTATGGTCATAGCATTTTCTTTCCTTCATTACATGCTTAGACCCCTGACGAACCGCCATACTGGTACAAATGACCCAGTAAAATGTGTCACTATCTCCCGGTCTATTATACCTAATCGTAATTATATCGCATCCATATCAAATCCATATTCATATATGTATCGCCTCCTTAAGCACTTAATAATGGCCACGAAGGTGGGTACTTTGAAAAAAAAACCATTGACCTCTGTCATTTGCAGTGCCGGATTAACCCTTTTAAGCAAAATAAGCACTTGCTTAGGGCACCATGTCTAGGGGGCACCAAAAATTATCGAAAAATTTTCGCGCTCGCTTCGCTCGCGATTTCAATTACATTCTAACATGTTTATGATAAAGTTGACATTTGGGTGGCGACTGCAGCAGCATTAGGTACTCTGTTGCAACGTTACTGCTGCGGCACTGTCAATTTTCGTGATAAAATGATGTGACTGATTTCCGTATTAAAAGTAAAAATGTACAACTGTCTATCGAATTGCGTTTTTTTATATCGAAAAATTTTCGCGCTCGCTGCGCTCGCGTTTTCAATAACTTTCTAAGATATAATAAAGGTGACATTCGGGTGGGACTGCAGCAGCATTACTCTGCTGCAACGTTACTACTGCAGCACTCTCAATTTTCGTGATAAAATGATGTGACTGATTTCCATACTAAAAGTAAAAATGTACAACTGTCTATCAAATTGCGTTTTTCTATCGAAAAATTTTCGCGCTCGCTTCGCTCGCGTTTTCAATAACTTTCTAAGATATGATAAAGGTGACATTTGGGTGGCGCCTGCAGCAGGATTAGGTACTCTGTTGCAACGTTACTGCTACGGCACTGTCAATTTTCGTGATAAAATGATGTGACTGATTTCCATTCTCAGCTCTAATGCGGCAATGAACGTCAGTCAATTTACCAAAAAAATTCAATGTAATCTTGATGAGCCTAGGAGAGGACCCTGAGGAGAGGGGGCACCATGGTCTAGAAATACTTAGGGCATCAAAATATCTTAATCCGGCCGACTGGTCGTTTGCGGAGTCAAACGATTTGGGACTCGCATTTTATACGCATTACCATGCCTTCCCGAAAAAAAATCGAATCATTCGCAAAAGTTTCGCAACGTATTGAGGTTACAAGGGGCACGTGGTCTTCCTCAGGAGTCTGAAGAAGACCACGGTAAGTGGCGCTCTAGCCAGGCAGGCCGCTTCGCTATACCTTACTGTATCGTCCGATATTCACATACTACTCTGTCGTTTAAATCCTTAGAGAATATAACCAACGGAGACGCCATGTCTATAATTTTCGGTACAAAATAGTCTGGCGTTTTTTGCGGGGGAGGGGCACATCAAATGTGTACCTACGTAACGTAAACATAGCCATGTCAGATAAACGTCGGTTGACCATTGGCCGCCTATTTTCGACAGATGGGAACGCCTGTTAATGACCACTCCGTTTGGTTATATTCTCTAAGTTTAAATCACGTGTAAAATTTGAATAAGGGCGAATAAAACTATTGATTTTGGAGTGTAGTTTTATTTAGTGGTCTGGGTACCACTCAATAAAACTAATTGTAAAATATTTTATCTGGACTTCAGTCCTCTAGCATATCCATATGTCAACTTTACTTCAAGTTCCGCCTCCAGGGGAGAGGAAGAGAAATTAGGATTAGAAATTAGCCGCTTACTGACACAGACCGAATTACACGCGGGCGGAGCCGCGGGCACAGCTAGTGTCTCATAAAGTCATAAATATTAACAAAGTACAGCCCGCGTCACCTCCGTTAACTACTATTGGCCCTTGGCTGCTAAAAGGTTGCCGACCGACCGCTGCATTACCGCATGAGTGCATTAATATAATGAAAAATCAAGCGTGTGCGGCGTGTTTAATGTCTAGGATTATGAGCCTAAAAGCTTTTCAATACTTTCCACGTTTGAAAAAAATGTTATCTGTACCTGCAGGTTTTAAGAATAAACTTCTAATGAAATACCTACCTTATCTCCTTCGGCGACTTGAGCTATGACGGAGCCATCGTGAGGGGCGTAGGCGGCGAAAGTGTAGCCGCTGCAAGCGTCTACCCACTCATTATTGATGAACAGCTGATGCATTAAGAGATTAGTTCATTAGTTAATTTGTGGTGCTAGCGCAAGTTATATAAATAAATTGCTTAATGTTTTGTAAACATGATGCCTAGCCAAGGTGACAATCGCTTGCGCTACTACAGCGAAACGCTTTGTGTCTCTCTATCACTCTTCCATATTAACTAGTTCGACAGTGACAGTAGTAAACGTTTGGCATGCTGGCTACGCACCCTGGTTACACTGTTTAAAAAAAAGGTTGCAATATACCGTTATTCGTAGATATCGTCTCGCTACTACAAACACAACCCCAAATAGCACCTGCTATTAACCGGACAACGTTGGCTAGCTCTAGACCTAAGGTTTTAATTAAACGGTATCCCAAAATACTTACAATTTCATATAAATACCTATACAAACTGTAATTAGGAAGCAGAAGAAAGGAAATACAGGGTAGGTGCTAGAGATCTAATAAAATAATAAATATCGCAAAAAAATTAAGCACATTCTATCTCGTTTAATAAGACTGTCCGAAAAAGAAACGATTCATTTCAAACAGTTTTTTTATGATTTTGATGAAAATATTCATATCAACGTCTCATGATTATAATAAACGGTCCTATATAATAACGAAAGCGACTACCTACCTTTTATTAAATATTTTTTTATTATATTTCACCGCTGAACTACCGTCGTGGCGCTACGCCGTAGCCGATAACATGGATTTCCCGGTATGTAGCGAAAATTCTTCGTAGAGGCAAAACTACAACGTGTCGTGATTAGCGCTGAATGGGTTAAAAACCGATATTCTCAAGTAGAGTAGGTATTAGGTAATTTCGCACCATGTTGTTGTGAACATTTAACTTTTTCCAAAATCTAGTAGGTACCTATTTATTTACCCAAATATATATGTAGGTATTTGTTTCATTGTTACCTACATGTTTTTATGCACTGTGGTATGACTGTGGTATTAGGTTTTATTTTCAAAAATAGCGTTTAAAAATACCTAATTATAAAAAAGTTAATCAAAACAGTTTTAAAAGGTATTGGTACCTACTAAAGAAGAGCTGACTGGGAAAGTTGGCACCTGGGAGGACTATTATTCAGAACCTAGAAAGCTGGCACGCTACAATTACTTGTTCTCGAACTTGAGGAATAATCTAGAAAAACAGCTATGTTACAGTCAAAACTACCTAACTATAAATATAGTTCATTAAAAATTAAAAACTTACCTTTGTATATTTGATCTCAGGCGCCATATTTATAACAAGCTGAACGGTTCACTAAATGGTTTATAATGTTGCTGCATAAAGAATGCAACCGAATCGACTTATCTCTATGTAAATAATGATATTATTGACGCCGAACGAACTCTATCCGTCTCACAAGGTGAGGGCAACGGACTTGATTACTCTATTAACTATACGGATTAGGTTGACTAGATAATGTTACTCGTCCCAGAGATTAACTACCTAAATAGGTAATAAAGACTGCTAAATCTCAAATAGTATGTGGCATCAATGGGGTTGGCAACTGTCAAAGGTTTGCCTAGATGGCGCCATCATAGCTTGCCCCTTTTTCTATGAGATTTGGCTTAAAGAGCTGGCATCCAGGGTATTAAAAAAACAAAAATTTGACACAATTCTAGGGATTGACGGGGCAAGCTATGATGGCGCCATCTGCTAAAAACTTCCACCGGCCAACCCCATTAGAGAGACTCAACATCTATTTTTTTTATTGTAACTTACACACAACCATCAATACAGGCTATTCTAAATCGACAGGGTGGAAGTTTTGACATAAAAACATAGGTACTTATATATTGTCAAGCAAATCTTGTCAGTAGAAAAAGGCGGCAAATTTAAAAAATGTAGGCGCGAAGGGTTATCGTCCCATAGAAAATTTGAATTTCGCGCCTTTTTCTACTGACAAGATTTGCTTGACCAGCTATACCTATATTTTCTTCTTTCGTTATTACAAATTACAGTAATACGACACGTATAGCGTGACCCTTGTTAATTCGTTCAGAGAAGATCGAACTTGGTCCGAATTACGAGCGAGAAGAGGGCCCTTGTATAATAAGCAAGCTAGAGGCCTATTTAATTACATTTTGGCATCTAAATGATATCTGAATTATGTCATTTTGATATCATTCGCCCGTGCGTCTCGCTCTTGCCAATACATGTACGGACAAGTACGAACGCAGTGCACGCGAGAATGATAACGAAGTGGCATGATGTCAAAATGTACGTACGATTTGGCCTCCTAGTCTTCAGAGTGTTAAAATAAGTAATGACAATGCGCTTTTATCTGACATGACTAAAACCTCTGTAATTGATTGATTGAATTAATGATACGCTATTTTGTTGGTATGGAGATTAATAGTCTGTTTTCTAAGCTGTATATTTACTTGAACATTTCATTCGCCAGTATTTAACTATTTTCGTATTATAACATAGCAAGAAAACAATTTAAAGGTAACTATTTCGGGCACGTTTTTATCACTTGACGCTGTGGGTAAGACGGCCGCCGCGTTCTGACACGGGACGTGTGGAGTGTAAGAGTGACAAATGTATAAGTATTGTTGCTGTAGTGTTGTTAATTATTTACAGTGGATACGAACGTTAGCAGAACGCTAAAACATGCGAAAAAAAAATACCAATATCATAAAGCAGTACCTATAATCAAGAAATTCTATAAAATAGAAGGGTATTATTATTATAATATGTGACGTCCCACGGGTAAAGGTACTTTATGGTGGTTGGCGCTTACGCTATTATTAACGCCGCTCCAATATTATTGCGGCGCTATGCGACGTAAGCGCCAACCGCCATAAGGTACCTTTTGCCGTGGAACGTCACATATGTGTTCGTACTTCACGTACGTAGGTATATAGTTGAAATGTGAAGTAGAATGTTATTATTTATTTATTTATATAATCTTTATTACACATAGAAAAACACATTCAAGAAAAGGCGAATTTAATGCCATAAAAGCATTCTCTACCAGTCGATTTTTTCGGCAAAGCAGATAAGTTGTAGGCGGTGCAAAAACATATGGGTAATTCTTATTCTTATGCATTTTTTATGTAACACGTAAGAATAGCATGTATTTTTGTGAAAATAAGTAGACTCTATATCAATATACTTAGCAATTTACCTCTAGTTTTAGGTCAACCTAAATGTATTAATTGTCCTAAGAGTATTAGAAACATATAAAAAAAATACAGTGGAACCTGGATAATTGCAATCTCAAGGGACCGGCCATTTTTTGTCAATTAACCAGGTTTTCCATTTAAGCAGGTCGTGTCAATTAACGAGGTTCAAAAAATCGTTGTGTCAATTATAGAGGTTTTCATTAATAGAGGTTGCGTTTTGACAAATTTCTTTTATGGAGGTGCAAATAACCATTGAAAGTAGATTTACACGCTTAAATTCTGGGTTTCTGGTCTATATATTGCTTCTGTCTATACTTGTACTTTTACACTACATTCATTACCACTTTATTTTCTTATTAATCATTTGGGTTTAAAAATTCCCTTGAATTGTAGAAGAAAGTTTAATTAGAATGTAAAAAGCATACTTTGTTTTTGATTAAATCAAAACTATTTCACCTGCTACAGGCTGTGATAGATACCCAATAAATAAATTGAATTCTGGATGAAGATATAAATAAAATGATCATTGCTATTAAAATATTGTTTCTGCTGCATACAACTACATTATTTCAATTACAGAGGTAATAAGTAAGACTCGTTTCAATAATAGAGGTAAAAAGAAAAGCAAAAATAACGGATTTTTTTAGCACAGTGTCAATTATAGAGGTCGTAGTTGCGATGTGGTCAATTACAGAGGCAAAATTACGAAAAGCACTAAAATCTAAATTGCAATTATAGAGGTTCCAAACTTGCAATTATAGAGGCCTTTTGGTCTCAAGGGACCGGGACCGGACTTTTGGTTGCAATTATTGAGGTTTTCCATTTATCCAGATGCCAATTAACCAGGTTTCACTGTATTACAAGTGCGAAATGTCACGGACCGTGTAGTGTGACTTCCCCAGATTTTGTGATATTTGATTTTTTTTTAAATAAATATGAAGTGATTTTGCAATAATTTATATCAAATATAAAACATTAATCTTTGTTCTACAAGACTGTTTAAAAATTGTATGGATTTATTACGATTTTATATCATTTTAAACAACATACATTTTGTGATTAGTTTTCACGTCACCACCGCGCGTGGTAATATAAACATGCGGTACTCGGTAGAAAATTATCTTTACTACTGGCAGCCTTATTAAAGTTTTTTTAGAACAGCAACACTGTGTTGTTATCAGGTTTACAAATGGCTGAAGGGAGAAGTTTTGTCGAAAATTGTTTATTTGTTTTCATTTGAAAAAACGGTCAACCTTAACGCATCACCGCCGTGTTAGAGTTTTGAAAGTAAGTTGCAGTTTCACGTTATTGTTTGTAACATAAGATATACCTCATATATTGCAGATTAAGCTAATTATTTAACATTTGCAAAATCAAAGGAAATGTTTATGTAATATCGAACATGTTCCAAATGATCACGACCGTGGCCTCAAAAATCTGTCACCGCCACGGACTTTTGAGTCCACGTTCGTGACATATAGACACGTGGTCGTGTCATTCTCATTCTTAATTCGTTTGATTAATTTAGAGGCACATGCAACTCTTCAGAAATGCATTTTTATTAGCTACAGATCATTTGCTATTATTGCCTGACTGCCAAAGCAAAAAAACGCTTGTATGTATGTATGATGTGTATCGAATTCTTTGTCACGCTCTACAGCCTTTATAGTTTGACGGATTTCAACGTCTGAGCTATCATTAGGTTTGTCGTAGTCATAGGAGTGACTTAGGCTATGTTAAAATAACTATATAATTCAAAATAGCCGAGTTGGCCACCAAAATGCCGAAATGTCACGACTCAGGGACACTTTGTCACAACCGTGTTTATGTACTCATTTTATTTACCTTTCCTGAGGGTATTAAGCTTGACCATATGAATCAAAAAATTGCTTTTTGTATGTACTTTTGATATATGTAATAATATGTAAAAAATAAAAACATTTATGAAAAGAATATTTTTTTGGACACAATTTAAGATTCACCCATATGGTATAGAATTATAGATGATACAATTAGGTAGGTACTTGTACGAACACAATAACAATCATAAAAAATACACAAATATAAACATGCATACCTATATATGTAAATAATAATAATACATACATATACAGTATATACTTACATATGCATATGAAATCAGATGAATTACAAAACAGAAACACTGTTTTGTAATTCATCAGTACTGCCAGTAAAGTGCTCACTTAAGGATTTTTTAAAAACAAACCTGTTTGGACACTGTATAATTTTGACAGGGAGACTATTCCAAAGACGAGCTGCCTGAAGAGAAAAATAATTGGACATGTTGGTAATCATCAATTCGGTGAGATGATATATACAGAGAAAGATTGCCAGAAGAGCGAAGCTGACGGACACGAGAGACACCATAGTAACGGAAAAAAGAATTTAGATATTCGGGAGACTGAAGATTTTTTTTTTTTTTTTTTTTTTTTTCTTTAGCCTATTAGTGTGTCCCACTGCTGGGCAAAGGCCTCCCCTCTTTCCCGCCACTTGTCTCTGTCTAATGCACACTCCCGCCACTCCACACAGAATGTATCTAGGTTGTCCCGCCATCTCCGTTTGGGTCTTCCTCTGCCCCGAGATCCATCCTGTGGGATCCAGTCCGTGGATACTTTAGCCCAGCGTTCTGGGTGCATTCGGCAGATGTGCCCTGCCCAGTCCCATTTCAGCTTTGCGGCCTTCATGCCCACATCCACAATGCCAGTTTTGGAACGCAGTTCGGTGTTTCTAATACGGTCGGTTCTACGAACACCCAGTATGCTGCGTTCCATTGCTCTCTGGCAAACCTTGAGTCTGGACTTTTCAGTTTCAGTTTGAGACCATGTTTGGGCGCCGTAGGTAAGGATAGGCAGGATACACATGTCGAGGAGTTTGCGCTTTAAAGAGAGTGGAAGTTTGCCCTTCATTAGCGTCTTCATGGACCAGAAGCTCTTCCAGGCGTTTGCGATACGGCGATCAATTTCTTTGAACTGCCTGTTGTCGAAGGACACTAACTGGCCCAAGTAGATATACTCGTCGACATACTGCATATCCCGCCCATCTACCATTACACTACGTTTCGCGCGGTTGGTCATCAACTGTGTCTTGGATCTATTCATGGAAAGTCCGACTTGAAGGCTTGCCATGCAAAGTTCTTGGAGCATTTGTTCGAGTTGGGATGCGGTGTGGGAGAACAGGACAATGTCGTCGGCAAAGCTGAAGATTTACTGAATAAAAAATATTTTCGCTGAAAGCAACCAGGTCAAAGGTTGAACTTCCTTTTCATTGTATTAGACCGAGCCATTCTTATTTAGACCAAAAGCAGATCTGTAGATAGCTTAACAAGAAGTATTTTTGCTAAAAGCAACTAGGTCAAAGGTTGAATTTCCATTCCATTGCATAACCGACCATCCTTTTAGACCACAAACCGATTACCAGGAAGCTTAACAACTCATTACAAACCAGAGTCTTGAGTTTACTTTTAAAACGGATTTCCAGCTCGAAATGAGTCTGGCAGTTTGATAGACGCTTAATTGCAGAGTCGCGATTATTAAAGCGTCGTAATGTCTTAAATATAGCTAGAAAATCATGTCGATTCTGTTTTAACAATTTGATAAGGTTTTCATCTTGTTTTGATACGACCTTGATACGGTGTACTTCGCGAGCACCAATTCAGCGTGACTTAGCGTGAGCCGCTAACATGTAACGCTGATGGTGCTTGTAAAATGCAATCAGGGCGCGTAGCCAACGTGCGAATCGTTAAGGCTCCGTAGCGTTTCGTAGTCATCTCTCATTATCACTCTCCCTACTAGTACGACAGTGACAGTTGAGTTTCGATCGCTACGGAGTGTTAACGATTGCACGTTAGCTACGCACCCTGAGGTCTCGTCATTACGCTCGAGCGAGCATGAAAAGTGAAGCACTGAAATGAAATGATAAATTTTTCTTTCAGGCAACTAGTGGCCCATAGATCTATACTTCAAAACTATCAATATACGTAGGAACCTAGTACCTACTTTAAAACTAGATAAAATAACACGAAACATGATTTAGAACACAACTAACACTAAACACTATTAATAATATTTATTTAGGTATTGCTGCGCGTGAGATGCCTAGTAACATTACTCAAAATAAAGAAAAATATAAAGATGGTTTATTTTCCAAGTAGGCTACAGTGCGCGTATGAACGTTAAATAAAGCTACGCCGGCTCTAACCCTACACCACTGCTCGAAAATAAAATGAAAACCTTATCAAATTGTAAAAGCCGCATCTGTTTCAGGGTAGAGAGACCGAGAGAACTTGTTTATTTAATGCAAGTTGATGAAGTTAAACAATAACTAACTTTGTCTCGGAAAATAGACACATATCATAAACCCTATGATGGCACTAAGGTATTACCTACTAACTTTTATCTAAATAAAAATGGTTGTATATTTTGTTTAGCTGTGGCATCATTCATTTAATTTTCACTTGGTAATCATAATCAATCACTAATCACCTTAAAGAAGGAAAAAGGTCTCCCTCGAGCTGTCTTGCTTGTCACGTTTTTTGGAGGCGAGATCGATAAGAACTACGAATCTTACCCAATCTATGGACTTTTTCTAAAAACCCAAAACTAAGTACACTCGATCGAGATAGTAAATGTTTAAGACACGGCACGGCACAAAATGTCTATTAAAATGTTGACAAAGGAGAAGAATCAAAAAATGCCGCACCAGTGCTCATCTGAATCTGAGTCATTTAGGTATAAGCAGAATTTGCTGTATCGTTGATTTCCAACCATCGCCACAAACATAAACTACTATCGAGCCGAATAAAACCCAAACAAGGAGTTAGGCCATAAAGCCGAAATGGGGCGTTATTCCTGTAGGTAATTTATCACACCGGTCTTCGCCGCATTCGGCAATAAAAAGAAACAAAAACAGACAAAACATACATTATCATCACTCACGGCTCAATTTTCAATAAAGCTTACGCAGCTGTAGATAATTTAATATTCTTAGAATAAATTTAGATCATTATTTTCTGAAGATCTCTTTCTGCTGCACGGTTCTTCGGTTAATAGGATATAGTGGTTTATTACTAGTCCAAAAGAGGACTTCTGCGACTGAAAAACTGTTATTTTCCTGTCTATTATAAAGCATATAAGGGTTCCTCTTGTACCTTTTTGGTAAGGAACCCTAAATAGTTACCTATTCGCACGTGTATCGTACAACGTTTTACAGTACATATGGCCCTTTAAACTTTTGACATACGCACGAAAAGTGCTATTTTACGCACTAGTGCGGGAAAATAGGACCATATGTACTGTAAATTAGCTTTTTGTTGGTCGTGTCGTCTCAATGTGATTGCCGTTAGTTATTCCTTTATCGATAATATTTCCATCTACTGTGCTTGCTCAGCAGTGACCACGGATCGCTTCATAAATACTCAATTCACTTACAAAACCTAAATCAAAATCTTGCTGGCAGTTTATGCCATGTTACTTTCGTTCATAACGTGGTGATATTTACGGGATTTATAAATACTGACTTGTATAAATCTCGTCTCTTAGCGCAGACTGAACTAACGTACCTACCAACATATAATATACCTAAATAATGACTGTACCTGATGCACCTTCAATCAACATGCGACTAAACTCACGAAGATGCCGCGAAAAATCTTTTTATATCCAATCCTAATACTTCTGTGTATTATACTACTATGCCGTGTTATTGTAAAGAATAGAACAATAAAGAGCAAAAATAATAACCCTGTCATTGAAAAAAGTGAAAAGGTATTAGTATTACCGACGTTAGTGATAGCTAGGGATTGCAAACCGGATTGATTTTCAATCCGGCCGGATCCGGCCGGATTTTGGCCTCAATCCGGCCGGATCCGGCCGGACCGGATCCGGTTAGGTATAAGGATATTAAAGTTAATTAAATGACGTATTTTTCAAGTTTTATGCGTTATATGAGAAACAAAGGGTATTTTTACAAATGTATTCATAAAACAACAATTTGAAGTTAATAAGAAATAACTTTTTAACAATAAAATAAAACTAAGTATTAAAAAGTGTCACATAGTCAATCTCAATTTAAAAATAAAATTTGAAATCTAAGTCGTTTATTAATTTTATTATATTTAATCATTCACATCCTGCTCAAATTTATACGTTTATAATAAAAATATAAATTTGATTAGATTCCAAAGCCTGTTCATGGGATAATTATGGGATGGGAATTGGAGAACTCCTTGAAAGGACAAGTTTTCGTAACTGTTCTTTGATGGAATTATTTGTAACGCTGACATCCATTCTAGTAACAAGATATTTTACTTTTAACCAAAATTGCATGAAATGTGCTCCAATATTATCGTGCTGTCATTTTTTATCCGTGAAAATAGTTTTATAGCCTAAATCACACATAAATAAATAATTCATGATAAAATTTTTGGGGACAATTTTATACAGATCGACCTACCCGTAGCCCCAAACCAAGCAAAGCTTGTAATATGGGTACTAGCTAGCTCTAGGTAGTACTACTAGGCGACGATATATACACGTATAGTATATTGATAAATACATGCTTATATACGTAGAAAACACCCATAACTCAGGAACAAATATCGGTGTTCATCACACAAATAAATGCCCTTACCGGTATTCAAACCCAGGACCATCGGCTTAATAGGCAGGGTCACTGAATGGTCACTACTCACTAGGCCAGACCGGTCGTTACAAAAGCCTTCCATGGCATCTCCATCCTTTAATTTTTACTTCTAATTATTTAAGTAATCGTCGTATCGTGCCGATTCGTGCCACCAACATGAAAGAAGACGAAATCCTCTTCTGTTCTCAATCATCGTCATATTAAATATCTTTTTATTTTACTAAATTTGGATTTTTTCATTCGTTCTTTATTCTGTTTAACTGCTTTCTTCTATCCGTCGCCTTTATCTTACCTAAAACGCGCAGTGGGTGCTGCGTGCGGTCTTTTTTTCTATTTTCCCGGATCCGGTCCGGATCCGGTGATTTCAACCGGATCCGGTAGCTCCTAAAAAGTGCCGGATCCGGCCGGATTACCGGATCCGCCGGACCGAATTGCAATCCCTAGTGATAGCGTGCCACGTGCGGTTTTTAAAACGATCTTTGGATAGTCTTCAGTATTTCAGACCAAATACAAAATCCTTCCCTATTATAATAGTAAACTCCTTGTCCACCAACTGCTACACCAAAGAAACGCTTGAGACGATTATTAAATCATTATACAAGGAGGAACTCACCACCACCACCTTTTTGGAAATACCGAAGCAAGTTTTTGGTCATCACTATAAGTATGCCCTTAACTATGTCTTCAAGACACTAAAGCACAAAGCAGTTATCGTCCTTGAAGACAACTTGGATATTTCTCCTGACTTCTTTGAGTATTTTCTCTTTGAGTGTGTCGGCATGGAACGACAACGGCAAACGAGGATTAGTGGATGCAGACCAACATCATTTGTTGCACCGAACGGACTTCTTCCCAGGCAAGGGTTGGATGCTCTCATCTGAAACATGGAATGAGATCAATCAACTCAATTTCGAGTCAATTTTTCCGGAGGATTTTATCGATGACTTTTTGCGCAATCCAGCTGTTTCACGAGGACGTGTTTGTATTAGGCCGGAAATATCAAGGACTTATGAATTTGGGGTATATGATGAATCAAACAATGTAAATTATGTGCCCTATCGTCATTCTGACAACGAGCAAAGATTATTGAACACAGAATATTGAACTCTCAACGTCCAATATAGCCGACGATAGCAGTTGGAGAAGGTAACTGGTCTACTGGCGCCTCGCTCGAAACCGCAGTCGCCCCAGCCTACTTGATGCCCCGGTGCGAAGCCCTCGACGAATATCTTCAACCGCCTCGCGTTAAGAAATAAACTACACGATTCAAAAACTGACTTTTATTTACGCGGTACAAATATAAAAATACTCCTATAACGATTAGGCGGTACAGCTTCGGATCCCTCAGGTCTTCCTTGGTTTTCTTCCTTTGGTTTTCTTCCTTTTGGTTTTTCCTTTTCGGCTGCTCCTGGTGTACTGTACGATCCGAAGCGGTACCGTCTTACTTTTATACGAAAAATCAAGAAAGAGAGTCACCTACGATAGGGAGATAAAATCATGTCTTAATTCGCGGAATTAATCGGCCTGTGATTGGTCGATTACGTCATACGGTCATTTTCGGGTGAATTTTCATTATCCCGCTATCGTTCTGTGACCCATATTACATACATCCGATTAATTACTGACTTAAAACTATTACAAATAGTTAACTACGTTCATTAGTTATAAAAACAAACGATAACAAGTTCTCTAACCCTTACGATTTGGCTTACAATAGATAGGAAAGCGGCCGAAATGAATACAATGGATGGTTTATGGCCCTTTGCCGGCTCGCAGGCCTTTGTCTACCTGTGACTGCCTTATGATTCTTATCTAACTAGGTGACTAGGCTAACGATCTATAATATCTACAAATATTGTTATGATGTAACTTTAACAGATTACGAATTAATTAATGAAACGTGTATGTTTCTAAGTGAAAATTACGCTGTATCGGAGCGCTGAGCTCGAATTTGGCCGACCAATGAGAAGCGATCAGTCTGTCCCTTTCATATTGAGATTTCCTTGTCTTGATCCGCCCTTCTTTGGTTAACCAATGACAGAGTCTACATTATTTTACCAAGTTTATAGTGATTACTTGGGAATTGGGAAATAGGTTTAACCATGTTTTTTCCTAACTTACTGGGTGACCTAAAACTTATTACGAACCTACGACTTAAATAACGGATATTTTGAATACTTATGACTACTGACAATCTAATCGCGGTTTTCCCTACCTATCAAATAAATCTTTATTGAGAATACAGTCTTAATCGAATTTGATCTTAATCTAACTTATAATTATCCGCGTCTTGTCGTAGCGTCGCTAACACAGAATTTATACCATTCACCCGGCAAAATCTTTCTTATTTGCATAAAGAAAACGAGCATTTATTGGTAAATTTCATATACTCTTGTCCGGAAACGACTGTGGAAGATGTTAAAACCGGGAAAGTAAACAGCAGTTCAAAATTTGTCCGGATACCTTATTCCAACGCTACAATGCTTAAAAGAGCGGCGAAGCAGTTTGGTCTTAACGACGACTTCAGACATGGTGTGCCTCGCACAGGGCTACATGGAATAGTGCAGTGCTCCATCAATAACCGCCGGGTTTTCTTAGCACCTGTCCGTAAACAATTCAAGCCAATAACAGACTTATAAATACATTATTTTATACTTATCTTTCCAATTCAGATCTAATACTTTTAAACGAGCAATTCTAGTTTATTTATTTATTTATTTATATTTATATGTAGGTAGGTATATATATTTCGGGGATCTCGGAAACGGCTCTAACGATTTCGATGAAATTTGCTATAAATGGGGGTTTTCGGGGGCGATAAATCGATCTAGCTAGGTCTTATCTCTGGGCAAACGCGCATTTTTGAGTTTTTATATGTTTTCCGAGCAAAGCTCGGTCTCCCAGATATTTAATTATTATTATACCTACTCGTTCTGGTTTCTAGTTTACAATTTTTTTTAATACCATCGCAATGTGCATCCTTCAATGTGCATTCTTTCAAACAAAACTCTTATGCGTAGAGTTAACTTATCTCTTAATGTCTTGTACACAATATTATTGGGCCAATGTAGGTCAATCTAAAGCCCCCCTGAGCCCCCCATTCACACCCCTAACTTTCAGTCTGCCTTGCCGTTCGCCTCATTATGCAGGATTGTGAATGTTGTCGCGGACTGCATGGCGTCCTGCAACACTCAAGCAGGATGCCTCTTGGGAGTCTTGGGTCCTGCAAAGCCTGCAAGCCCCGCCCACCGCTTGCAGCCCGCCGTCAGTGTCATTGTCAGTGGCTTACTATGATCTTTTATATGAAGATGTGTTATACACGTTCCAAAATTGAAGCACTCACCTCGTGTCATGTGTACGAGTTTGTCTCAGTCTGCCTGACGCAAGCGCGAAGTGTACACCGGTTAATACTTTTCCATAAATAACGTGTAGTAAGCAACAAAATGCCGACCTGCGTTATGTTGAAATGCTCAAATTATCCACGGAAGCGCAAAAAAATTGACGGCGTCACATATCATTCGTAAGTAAAAGCTGAAATAATCCGTTTTTCTTCGGTTTAATCTTGAAAGAAATAAAGCTGGCCGCCATTTTCGCCGGCTGACAGAAAGAGATAAGTTTATGTTCTTATCAGCGAGAATGACAAGGGCGCGCCAACTGCGTACATAGATTATCATAGCAGAGGCGTCATGGTAAGTTGCATTCATTGTTTGGTGCTTGTCGTACAAATAAGAGAAATAAATTTCAACTTTAATATTAAAGTTTTTAACTTGCACGTATTTTTTCTTGTAATTAATTACAACAATTGGAAAATTAAAGATTATTATTGTCCGGGTCGCGTCAATCAAGTAAATAGGTATATTGCTGTTTATACAAAGATTACTACAAAATTAGTATTTTTTTTAGGCATTTCATTTTCTCACACAATAACAATTAATTATTATAACATAAAATTGTTCGTAAAATAAAAGGTTTTGTTGTTATTGAATTTGCTTTTTTTTAACTCGGTTTCGTAGAAAGGAATATAGTTTATTTACATAGTTATATATTTTTACCGCTTTATTTACATTTGCGTATGAACTGTGCTAGTACCAGTATATATCACTTGATCAAAGGGAAGGTGAATGTTATTAATAGTATTCACGAAATAGGTAGAATCCAGTACATATAAAATATAAAAATACGGGGTGAAATTTTAACCACCGTACATACATACTCTGCGTACTGAGGGGCTACCGCGAAAACCGAAATTCGCAAATTGCGGGGATCTTACTCTTTTACTCCAATGAAGGCGTAATTAGAGTGACAGAGAAAAATGCCCGCAATTGACGATTTTCGGTATTGGCGGTAGCCCTACTGAACCAGCCAAATTTTTTTTGTTACAAAAGTAACAATGATAAGTATAATATAATATCTTTTATTTACATAACTAAATGTAAA
This sequence comes from Cydia splendana, assembly GCF_910591565.1. Classification (NCBI taxonomy): domain Eukaryota; kingdom Metazoa; phylum Arthropoda; class Insecta; order Lepidoptera; family Tortricidae; genus Cydia; species Cydia splendana. Next base: position 12,331,910 of record NC_085966.1, on the reverse strand, counting down.
AACTTTTTACTTCGGTAGCGAGTACATTACTGCATAGAACTGCACTAAAATGATTTGCACCCTCTGTCAAACATCTTATTCTTTGATATTTTTTTTCTTAATAAGTTTTACGGTTCGCGCCATCTCCACTATTTGCCGTCGTGTTATGGTGGTATCACTGATTTACCAAATTCACGCGCAAGTGACAAACACTAGCCGTCTCTTTTTACTTAGGTATTCTTTTAATTGTGCCGTCTCTTTTACGCATTTGCGTATGAAGTTGTAAACAAATTGTAACTGATGCTGCCGTGACGCTGGCAGCATTGGTTGGCATCATTTTTTTCGCTTGATATGTTAGTGTATGGCATATCTACATATAAAAGATCATAGGTGGCTTAGCGTCTTGCGTAGCAGCACTGCAATGTGGCGAGCAGGACCGTGAATTGTGGTGCAGGACTGCAGGCTCCATTTTGTTTACGATAAAAAAACACGGGCTTAGATTTTATTGAAATATATAAAGGTAATCGCTGTTTTTGTGATCAAAAATCACGAAAATATAGTCTGTCAAGCCATTACCGTCAGTAGAAAAAAGCGGCAGTAAACGATAATCATCCCATAGAAAATTTGAATTTCGCGCCTTTTTCTACTGACAAAGTGCGTTTGCTAGAGTATAAATACCGGTTTCCCCCTAACGTAACTGCTTCCCTTTATTAAGGGCTCTTAAGTACGATTCTGCCATACATACATAATATAGGTATAGGCACATTGAACATGCGCGGGTTAGAGGATATAACCACTTGGTGTTTATCCTCTAACCCGCGGTTTATAGGCGTTTACATTCTCGTGCGAGCCACGAGCTGAGTCGCGAGCCGAGCCACGAGACGTGAGTGTAAGCGATTTTTTGGGCACGAGTCAAAGAGGCTCACGATGGGCTCGCGCAGGCCTAACTCTATATTGTATAATTTTGATTTTTGATTGTTCCATAAAGTTAGTGTATAACGGAACGTTTATGTCAACCAAAGAACAAACGTCATAAGTTGCACAACACAATTGTCAAAACTGTCATAACTGTCATAAGTGACTGAACAGGAAGACCTACCAAAGAAGTCACAAAAGTTAGAATTGTTCGAAGTTATAAGTTACTAAAACTAATTGCGACTGAAAGTTTTTGATTAAGTGGTGTTACATTAATAAGGGATAGTTATTTATTTAAATTTCATTATAATAACCCTGGTGTAAACGGTTGTTTTGTTTTAAAAATGGAAGAAAGTCATGTCAACACATTCGCTGTATCTTTTGAAAACAATCGGGTGAGTGGTAAACATTTTATGTAATTATAAGACAATATTTTATGTAATGAATGGGAATGGAATGGATTGTAGAATTTATCATCAAGTAAGTATGTTAATACAGAAGTAAATTGAAAGATGTTGCTTTTATATAAATTGTGCCTTGTACTGCAAGTATAAATACCATAATGGCAGTGATAACCTTTCTTATATCAATTACTATACTAATGAGTTAAAAAATGTATATGTACTAACTTAATGCAGATACTGTTGTTGTTGTTGCTCGAAGTTCAGTGCAAGGCAATAATTTAGTATATTGAAGTTAAGTTTTTTTCTGATAAGTACTTAAAATATTTACAGTAAGTCACTATACTATAATAAGAGTTTTGCGACCCTTTGATACCTACTCCTTGTTCACTATGTAACGAGCAGTATAATATAATGAGTATTCATCTCTCCTGTTCGGAAAGTTCACCTTTCATAGGCTGATAACCGGGTGGAAAATTGCATTTCCCACCCTAGGGTGGATAGTATTTTTTTTTTAATTTTTACTTCGAGCAACGGCTAACAGCCATATATGCCATATTATTCAGTTAAAAGCTCTCATATTAGCTTTCGTATGACTGAAATTGGCGCCGTTTACATTTTCATCTGAAAAAATCTAAAACCATAGACAATCCGATCTTAAATTGGGATGTGTCTGAAACGGCCTTAATGTATACGCGCCTTAAAAAAGTGAAACTGAATGAATGTAATGTAATGATAATATTTTAATAAACATTCATCTACATTTATTTTATATTATTAATTTATTAACAATATTTATGTTTATTTTATACATTTAAATATTAAATACAAGTAGTATAATTTTTATACACAATAATAAATATTTTGGCAGTAGCAACATTTTTATTTTCATAAAATAGAAAAAAAAACTAATTAGGAAAAGGCGGGAATAGGTATTGGTACTAAATAAACAGTTGAGACATTACTTGCTCAAAATGGATTTTTCAAGTGATTTGAGTGACTTAAACATAGAATTAACTCCTGAATCTGTTAAAGACGAAGCAAAAACAGAGGTTGATACTTAATCTTTTACCTGCATCTTCAAAACAAAGATACCTAAAGGCATACGAGCACTTCATGAAATGGAGAAGCATTAAAAAAGTGAAGTTCGGTGTCGGAAAACGTATTTTTGGATTATTTCAGTGAAATGTCTGAATCATTACAACCTTCCACACTTTGGAGCAATTACTCTATGCTTAAATCAGTGATGAATACAAAGCATCAAGTGAACTTGAAAAACTTCATAAATACTTACCAACAATAAACCTACATTTCTCATGTTTGACTTTCCTCATAGTCGAAATGAAAAGTAGAGTGTTTAACTCGGGTAAAAGTAACCATCTCACCCTCGAACTATTGGCGCTCTCTCTTCGTTCGAGTGCCAAAATATCTCGGGTGAAATGGTTCACTTTCCACCCTTGGTTAACAATCTACTATTATAGTTCAACCTGCCTAGATTTAATTGCCATCAAACTTATCCGTCTAGTTTACACACACAGAAAATAATAACTAATTAAAAGAATTGAAACCTGAGCTGAGCTCTTGGATGTTGTTTGTTGTTGATAAATAAGAGAAATATCTATATAATCTTTTGGACACAACTAACTCATATTTTTCTGTTTTTACCCCCAACACTCTTCTGATCCATAGGATTATTTAGTCCACTAACGAATTGGTTGTAAAATTAATTAAAATTTTTTGGTTTTGCCTTCTCTCTTATACACAGTGTGAAGCAATGATTTTCGTTATGAAAATATATTAATGAAAATATTCATTGATTGAATAAAATGAGTAATGTGTATGTGTAAGTGCGTGCGTGCGTGCGTGTGTGCATGCTTGCGTGCGTGTGTGTGTGTGTACTGCCTATATCAATTCTTGGGATTAGTTGCCAAGCGGACCCCAGGCTCCCATGAGCCGTGGCAAAATCCCGGGACAACGCAAGGAAGATGAAGATGAATAAAATGTGCAAAGTTTAAGACTAAAGTGTGCTTAAATTTAACAGCTGATACATATGTACAGTTCTGGTTGTCAAAGGTTGATGTTTGACAATCCAGTGACCACACAACATATGGCACAGAACAGCGCCATCTAGTTCAGCCGTTTCTTAGACTTTACATGTCTTTTACCATCAATAGATCTTTGGTAGGTTTTTGGTAGGTAGAGTATTGAATCTTTCGAGAACTGATTCCATGTAAGCTACCTAAGGCCATTTACATTGTAGATGCAATATATAATGTTATTAATGTTCAGTTGTGGAAACCTATATAGAGTCTGTGCGGAAAGAGAAGAGTTGTAGAATGTATTGGATCCCATACATTTCATGACTTTTCTCTTTCCGCACAGAGTCTAGCCTGCGACAACCTACATTCTGTAATCCATTTATTTATTTATATTTCAAGGGACTTCTACAAATAGCATCATAAGTACCTAAATACTATTATGATAACAAAACAATAATTTATCCACGCCAGTTAATTAATTCATCATATGAATGACAAGCTAGGACCTACAATTGTTCACGTTTCTTAGCTAGGAATGTATTTAAGTAAATACAAATGTATGTCTTCATGTTTAAGAATGCGCCAGTTACACAATAGTTAATTTAATATGTATCTTACTTAATTGTAGGTAATTCCACTACTTAGCTAATTGAGTCCTAACGTCTCCTCCGATTGCGAGCATTAAATCCTAGTCGCGACTGAGACTGAGAGCTAAGTGCTCTACTGACACAGGTGCTTATTAAGTTACTGTATTACACTTTAATAGGATCACAGAGGGGCTACTGCGAACTCCGAAGTTCGCAAATTGTGGGCATCTTTCTCTGTCACTCTAATTATGCCTTGATTGGAGTAAAAGACAAAGATGGCCACAGTTTACGAACTTCGGTGTTCGCGGTAGGCCCTCAGAGTAGTGGCAGTGCCGCGTTACGTTACAGCACTGATGCCTCAAGCCGCCACTTGTCGCCTATTCAACGATTGTTAGCGCCTAGTGCCTATTCAAATTCGTGACAGGAGATGAAATTTGTGCTCAAATATGTATAGCGTGTTTGAAATCATCTTTTTTGAGGCGATGTCTGTACAAACAGATACTATTTGGAAAGTGAGAAGTGTAGCTTACCTATGTAATTTTAGAGTTACTAATTCAAAAGCAATCGTAAAATTTTCAGCTATTACTTGTTAATTATACTTTAGTGTGTTTACAAACTGCTGCGGTCTAAACTTCAACATTATGTAAAATTAAGCTCAAACAATAACTTTTTGTCGTAAATTTTCATTCGCGCAAAATGTATAGTAAAAACTCCAGTGTGAACAACAAACTCATGTAGGGCAAAAACTGGTGGCTTTATTAAACGTCGCGCACGTGTCTTGGAAGTTTGAAGGAACCATCCCACGAGCTGTTATACGTGTTTAAACTGTTCAAGTGAAACATAAAATTGCAATATGCCGCAAGCAACTACTTTAACGTACTTCTTATCTGGACACTTCTATACGATCCTAAACATAGGCATCGTCGTGTGTACGTTCGTAGAATCTTATATGTTCCCGTTCACTATAATCAAATGGATGATAATTCTCGCCAAATATAGAGATGTTGGGAGTTTGTTAAAAGGGTGTATAGCGAGTCCGGTTACGCCTTCACGGTCACGGTATAATTACACATTGAAACTGATGACTATGTACAATAGTCAGAGAGTTGAGGCACAAACGGTGACGCAAAACGAATCTTATGTTAGCGTTGTTATGGAGAGCGACAGAGGAGAAGCTTATGATGATATCCAGGTACAATTTTGTAGAAACAACCTCTTAATTTCCCCGAATCCTAATCGTGTAATGTAATACGTTAAGAGGAAAGCGGACGGCCGCTGCTCAGTACAAACGTAGTCCCCATTTTCCTCTCTGGATATTGACAGTAAGGAAAATATTTCTACATAAGTTCATGTATATTAACCATAGCTTCCGTTGCCTACGTATGACTTTATTCGATTTTTTTATTATTATTGTAAGATTAGATGCTAAAAACAGATTTCTAACTCTTATAATAATTAAAACTTCGAATAAAAAAATCAAACGTAAATAACAACAAATTGTGTCAAAATATTTTTTATAATGTTAATATCCAGAGAAGAAAATAAGGACTACGTTTGTATGAAAATTCGTTTCCGCGAACCACTTTCATCTTGATCACCGCTAGCTTGTGTCTGGTGTTATTTGCTTCCTATCTAATTAGTTAGGTATCAATACCAAATCGTTATTTTTATTTAATATCACTGTTATGACGTTTCGCTTTCAATTCTTTATAATATCTTGTTATGTATCAGATCACGCTTCAGTTATAATCTACCTACATCTCCGCCAATACTTCGTCACACTCACATCTAGACACGCGGTAGCGTGTCCAGCCAAGTTCAAAGAAAAAGGAACTGGCGACGCAGCAACCGTGTGTAATATTACACGAACCATTTCGAGCTACTTTTGACCCCTTCACAACTTGAAACCTACTTAACCTACACTAATGAAATTTGGCACATGTATTCAAGCCCCTTAGCTTGTCCAAAATACAAAATTTCATAAACGTAGCTCAAACAGTTACTGATAAATTAACGTTTAAAAACCGGCATTTTTGTGACTGACTGACATATAGATCATAAACCTAACCCACTTCCAGATGACCTAGAATCTTGAAATTTGGCATCAAGGTAGACTATTAGGTGTATATAGAGGGAAAAATCTGAAAAGTGGAAATTATTGATATTTCGATGGAAAAAAAAAATTAATACTTATAGACCAAAAACCTAACCCACTTCTAGATCACTTAGAAACTTGATATTTGGCACCAAGATAGACTATTAGGTGTATATAGAGGAAAAAATCTGAAAACTGGAAATTATTGACATTTCGAGGGAAAAAAAAATTTATAGTTTTAGACCAAAAACCTAACCCACTTCTAGATCACTTAGAAACTTGATATTTGGCATCAAGGTAGACTATTAGGTGTATATAGAGGGAAAAATCTGAAAACTGGAAATTATTGAGATTTAGATGGAAAAAATAATAATTAATACTTATAGACCAAAAATCTAACCCACTTCTAGATCACTTAGAAACTTGATATTTGGCATCAAGGTAGACTATTAGGTGTATATAGAGGGAAAAATCTGAAAAATGGAAATTATTGATATTTCGATGGAAAAAAAAGAATTAATACTTATAGACCAAAAACCTAACCCACTTCTAGATGACTTAGAAACTTGATATTTGGCATCAAGGTAGACTATTAGGTGTATATAGAGGGAAAAATCTGAAAACTGGAAATTACTGAGATTTAGATGGAAAAAATAATAATTAATACTTATAGACCAAAAATCTAACCCACTTCTAGATCACTTAGAAACTTGATATTTGGCAACAAGGTAGACTATTAGGTGTATATAGAGGGAAAAATCTGAAAAATGGAAATTATTGATATTTCGATGGTAAAAAAAGAATTAATACTTATAGACCAAAAACCTAACCCGCTTCTAGATGACTTAGAAACTTGATATTTGGCATCAAGGTAGACTATTAGGTGTATATAGAGGGAAAAATCTGAAAACTGGAAATTATTGATATTTCGATGGAAAAAAAATTAATACTTATAGACCAAAAACCTAACCCCTCTTCAAGATCACTTAGAAACTTGATATTTGGCATCAAAGTAGACTATTAGGTGTATATATAGGGAAAAATCTGAAAACTGGAAATTATTGATAATTCGATGGAAACAAAAAAAATTAATACTTATAGACCAAAAACCTAACCCACTTCTAGATGACTTAGAAACTTGATATTTGGCATCAAGGTAGACTATTAGGTTTATATAGAGGGAAAAATCTGAAAACGGGAAATTATTGATATTTACATGTAAAAAAATTAATTAGGTAATACTTATAAACCAAAAACCTAACCCACTTCTAGATCACTTAGAAACTTGATATTTGGCATGAAGCTAGACTATTAGGCGTATAAAAAAGAAAAAAATGTGAAAACTGAAACTTTTTAACAATTGACCGCGCGTTAGCTAGGGTCTCCTTTTCAGCTTAGGCAAACTGCTTTTATGATGAATACCTACTATAGTAATTTCTGTACAAAAAGTAATGATATCCCAACAAAAACATAAATGTGAAATGAGAGCCAAGTTCAATATTAAGAATATGTGTCGTTGTTGACTCGCTGACAAAAGAATTGAGATCTATATGAGTGCCAAGTTCTGTGTTGTGTAGATAATCCTGAAATTATAAAGGATTTGACTTGGCTAGTTTTTACCAACAAACCAAATTTTAGAAAAGTAGCCTATACGTAAAAACTAGCCAAGACAACTCCTGTATAATTTCAGGATTTTCTACACAACACAGAACTTGGCACTCATATAGATCTCAATTCTTTTGTCAGCGAGTCAACAACGACACATATTCTTAATATTGAACTTGGCTCTCATTTCACATTTATGTTTTTGTTGGGATATATATTACGAAAAAGTCTGTTCTCCAACACATTCCAACATTTCCAACCCTTCCAAGAATCCGTTACTCCGTCAGACTCCGTGACTTCACTACTTATAGGTACTGTTGTTGAAATTGGATTTGTATAAACGTGAGGAGACAAGTCTCGTTGGGAGCTGTCAAGTATGGCCAAGAATTCGAAATAGTTTTTTCTGTCTCAACCACGAAAGTTTACGTACTACGACCAACAACGTGCCTACAGAATTGCGTATAATACTAATGTGGCAACTTGTGTGAGACACAGTTCTTGTGGGTTTGATTCTTTCATTCGGACAGCTTTTCCTTCTCTTCTATGATCATTCTTCGTGATATAGTAAAATTTTGATTAGCAAAAACGTAACTGTGGCATCCCGAACACGGGAGAGATCCTGAATAATAAGAATTTTCCTGGAAGACTCCCTGACTTCATATAAGATTACTATGAATAATAACATTAATAATATATAAGGTTTATCCGGTGTGCATACATGTATAATAGTAAATAGAACCATCCCCTCTAGCACATTTTATTACGTACCTATACTTTCTAGGAGACTATGCAAGAGTAATAGAGGCAGATAACAAAATTTCGATTGTTATCGGTAGGCCCTAGGGTTGAAGAGCAACTAAGAAATACAAGTAGCATGACGCATGGCAAAGCAGGCAATGTATTGAAATCAGTGGCGTAGCTAGGCGTGGGCGAAGTGGGCCGTCGCCCACGGCCTCGCGCCCCCAACCAAGGGGACATCGCGCGAGGCCCTTTCGGGCACAGTGAAAGAGAAGGGCCTCGCAGATGTGGTTTGATTTCGCCCACGGCTAGATTAGTTCACGCTACGCCACTGATTGAAATAAACGTCTAGTTTGTGAGTGATGACTGATGAGTGAGTTTAATGTAATAAATTACAAAACCCATCACAAGAATTTTAGTTTTGAGCGCTCCGTTTATAAAGACATTATTTAATGAAAAGGATTATTATACCGAAACTGTATTAAATATGAAATCTCAGAGAATAAACTCTATTTTCGTTTGGTCAGATAGACTAAAGATTATGGTTGGTTTAATAAACCGTTTTAATGCCACGTCGTGTGCGGCGTGTTATCGTGAACCCTGTCGGAATGCACAAAGTTGATATTGGGCTGAATGAAGCATTGGAGAGACACGCCTCCTTTCGGGCAAACTCGCCTCCGTTCGGCTCAGCATTGCTCCAAACAATTATTACGGTTGGCACCACTTGACGTCCTTTTGCGTGCACGACCACAGATAAGATAATCACTTGAATTTTGACAACCCTAATAAATAGCGGAAAGGGATAGTGCCATACATTGGAAAGGGATAGCATGATTTGTCCCTGAATCGCTGTTATACTTCGGTTTTGTAGGAAGTGTCCTTTCTGTAAGGTAGTACTATTATTAAATTTATTCTGTGGCTGAAGGCGCGCGCGTCAGTTGACGTCTTTAGCGGGTTAAAAATATTAAGATAACGATGACGTTGGTAACACAATTGGATTTCAGAGTTTGTACACTCGGTCTATCACTGTTCATTTTACTATAACCAAAGACATATGTAACTTCGTATAAGATGAATAAAGTCTAAGGAAAAAACGTGCCTCGGAAATCAAGAAAAAGTCATTCTCGGATAGATGGCGCACTCACCTTTAGCCTATGCTCGGCTAGATGGCGTGACGACACCGTTTCATATTTAACAATTTTACCACATCATCAATGGCCACTGCATCCCTGACGGATGATTGTTGCAACGCGGTGTCAAGAGCGGTTGAGACGGCCAATGCATTTCCGCTTCAATTCAGATATCAGTGAATTAACATGGGTCAAAATTATATAAAAATAATAAAATCATTTATCCATGTATATACATTTTTTAGATAATTTTATACGTTTTCATTTTGAGTTTTAGTCGTGTGTCGATAGATGGCAGTAAATTTACTGTGACTACAAAATTTACCATGACAGGACCCCTCTATACTATCTATTCTCTTTGCTATAAATCAATTTGTATTTAAAACATTTTAATTTATGAAATTAATTTACGATGCGACGTACTCAACTAGGTATATACTCTTTGTAAGATTCTTCGAGAATATATACTTACATAATTATTTTAAGTATCTCGTTCTTGCGATATTGAATTACACGGCTTGTGTTGTTCTAAATTAAATCCATCAAGTAGAAATAAAACGATTCATTAAACACGTGCGAGAATTGATCCAAGAAAATGAGCAATTTCGCTGGGATTCATATTACGATAGCCTTGTAATTTAAGTAAATAATTAATTAAATCTACTCTGTCTGTCTGTTTGTTAATTATTTAAGTAGATAATTAATTAAATCTACATGGCTCTGTCTGTTAATTTTTCACTGCTCTACTACTACTAGCGTCTTTTAATCACATTAAGAGCGTAGAGCGTTAATTACTCCCTAGAGATGAACATAGGGTTTTTTATTTATTGGTTTCTGCGATGAAAACAAATGACACGGTCCGAATATTAAGCAAACGAAGCCGCAGGCATAGCCACAGCCATACACACTCTGCATACTCTGGCTTGCGGGTTGCTACACCGAGTAAGGCGCTATATGTGTCGCGCCTGCACTACACCGCCACGGCTGCTGAAGTGGTGGAGTACGTACACCAGAAGACCGGTTACTCGCTGAGGGTGTTCCAGCTTCGATCGCGCCACTACGTGCACTTCAACTCTTTTGTGGTGCGCGTGCCGCGACCGCTGCAGGAGACCATCGAGTGCGCAGACTTCTGTCCGAAAGGTGTCGTGTTTCGGAGGTTCCGGGGCAAACTGCTGAATCCGACACAAGAACAGCCGATTCAACGGAGCCACGCCGTTTTGTCGCATAAATAGTGTTTAGTTTTTAAGTTTATAAAATATATATGTATGTTAGTCTGTAAGGTATTTGTAATATGGGCCTTGTTGCCTGACTTAAATTTTAAATAAATAAAAAATAAAAAAATAGCAGTATCAATGTGATTACATTATAAGTACTAGCTAGACACGTGTTGCTCCCATTCAGATAACATAGTAGTGTTTGACACAGTCACATGTCACGTGAGCAATTTGAAATTATGAGAACAATTAGTTTTAACTAGCGGCTTCGCACGGGTTAACAAATTATACACCTAAACCTTCCTCAAGAATCACTCTATTGATAGGTGAAAACCGTATGAAAATCCGATCTATCTAAGTATATGTATATCGTCGCTTTGCTTAGGTTAGGGTATCGACTTATGATACCTATATTATATTATGATATTAGTTACCTATCCTCCTGTAAAAAGATTCTTTGATCAGATTGATTGAAATCATTCTTATTAAACCAAATCCATGTTTTCTTGAAATTGTGAGCCTAGCCTACACACAGTATATCCGAAACCCTCATCGATCGTACTTACTCGGGAACTAGCTGATAGGTACCTATCGCTTCTCCCTAACATAATTACAATTAATCCAGTAAATGTTCAATATCCCGTGTCTGCCGTCGCTCGTACTTAAAATGTAATCACTCACCTGGAGGCGTGTTCTGATTGTAATAACAGGTTAGTGTGATTGTAATAAAAAAAAACAGGCATAAAAAAACAACGGGTTGCACTCCGGGAGTGCCGGCAGAAGTGAAAACTCGATGACATTGTAACTCAAAATATTAATAACAGCGCCATCTACTGCAAAATGTCTACAGCACTATGTATAATTGAGGTTAACGCCATCTAGCGTTATTTCGTCGCATTACTTGAAACCCCTAAGCACATCACTGTGAGTACTAGAGTTATATTAGTACCAGTTTGAGGGAAACTCACTAGATGGCATTTAAATCAAAAAAGAAAAACTCAATGATATTGTAACAGTGTCCGTCACACGTGACGTCACGTCTTACGCTCTCGCGAGTTTAACATTTTTTTTTCCCCATCACAAAAAGTGCTCAGCGCCGCTAAAGAAGTTTTCACTTCAAAAAATGAAGAAGGCACTTCTTAACTTGGTTTTGAACTTCCCGTCCTTCGTATAACAACTGGGAACAGAATACCCTTAGGCCAAGCGGCCACTGACATAGTCTCGAATTTTATAATCATAACATTCATAACCCGTTCTACTGACTTCAGAAGTAGCGGAGCTGTGACATGAAATTTAAGTGTAATTTATTCAGTAACATTACTGTCAGAAACGTGTTTTGTCAATTATGTAATTTTCAAAAGTTGAAATTATGTCACAGTTAAGCTAATATGTGAAATGTTTCAGAAATTGCCCATCGCTACTCGTGGCCCTGTACAGATTACATACACAAGGCTAAATAAAGCAAGGCATTAGAGTTAGACCAAGATAAGTCTGCAACGATTTTGACAGCACACGCAGTGCAAGTGTTATTTATACGTCATCTTTTTTTAGAAGTTTGAGAAGTTTGGCTCTAACCATTACTTACTTTGAAAATTAGTTTTTACGAAAGTGGCGTATCTGCTACAATTATGAATTCTGTATTTCTTAGCCAATTATATGGTTCTCTTGCGAAGTAGGTAATTACATTAAGCAAACTTACGAATGGGTTGCTTGACTTGCTTGTGATTTGAGATATGAACTCATTTAACATTCTCCAGCTTCTACTCGTAGCAATATCATTGTAGTAAGTAAACTAACAAGCTAGATTCTGCCAGAGAAGAACTACTAGGGACGAACTACTAAGAACTTCCATGTACTTAGTAGAGAAGTGTTCGGATAAACATTCTATATTTGTGACGTCCCACGGGTAAAGTAAAGGTACCTTATGGCGGTTGGCGCTTACGCTATTATTAACGCCGCTCCGATACTATTGCGGTGCTATGCGACGTAAGCGCCAGCCGCCATTAGGTACCTTTTTACATGGACTGCATGTTACTGCGATTCCGTAACGTCACCGTTTTTGAGCAGCGGTGTGGTCGGACCTTTAATACATGTTATGGCGTAATACGCTGTTATATTAGCTTTCATGTATTCAAGTCATGTTTATTTTGGACTCGTTATTTTCCGCGGCTTGACGGCTGAGCGAGATGTTGTTGAAACATTAAATTATTTGTGTTTCTTTTTGTCGCCAGTAAATAATAAGAAACCCTATTAAGCTTTACTGAAATCAGATATTCTTTTACAAATAAAATTATTACCTTTCCCGAACCCAAATTACTCGTAATGTTTGAGGAAAACTGCGTCTCAAATGTCATTTGGAGCGCAATAAATACTTTAATATGACACTAATAAAGTGACCCGTAGTAAAGATAAGGCTCAAATAAGAACAATATGACGACACATAAAAACTCCTACTACAGTTACCTTTTACGTCCTATCAAATGCCGTCTGGATTCAAGTTACGACTACAATTGTTTTTGTCAGTATTAACGTCAACTGTTATTTTATGCATTTCAGAAATAAATTTAAAAAGTTTTGAGACAGTGAAGTTTTATGGTTTATTCGTCTAACTTCACCCTTCCTCCCTTTCTCTGGCGTCTCCTGCCTGGTGTATATTATTTTAATAAAGCTATGTACATTGTACACAATCGCGTATCCTCGGCCGCGGCAACGCCACAGGTTGTAGCGATACGCTTCATACGCTCGCACTATACTTAAAACATTATCACAATTAGAGCTCCCATACAAACACAAATAAAAGTAAAAACAATTAATTGCAAGAGAGTTCATACGAACCACTATTGATACGAACATACATGTACACATGCAAACATTCTTGTGCATGTTTAAATAAATATTTTGAGAGAAACAATCTCTAGTTTTTGTTTTATTACAATTGTTTACTTTTAAACGGGTCGATTTCCGTCTTATAAAGGACTCGTGTCCCGAGAATTTGTAACGTAACGTTGCCCAACTTGAATTATTGGTTCAGTTGAATTACCTATGTAGGCATGGTTACTATGGTTTAGTAAATTTGAAATAAACATCCCAAATTAAGTCATGCGAACTCGTTTTACGTAGGTGCCTTCGCAAGGTACAAGTACAAGTTTGTCTCTTTTATGTAAGTTTCTTTAGACAAAAACATAACTGGGAGATGTGGTCCTGTTATTCAGCTCACTGTGTCCCACTGTTAGGCAAAGGCCTCCACCCTGTTTTTCCACTCATCTCTGTCTATATCTGGCCAGCTTCTCAATAAGGAGTCCAAGTTGTCGCGCCATCGTCGACGAGGTCTACCGGCGTGGTCCCTATTAAAATGTTAACGAAAATAATATCACTTTTTTGATGAAGTAGGTGAAGGTGTAGGTACTCTCTTTTATTAGGGTTCCGTACCCGAAAACTGATAGACACTGACCACACTAACTTTGCACGAACTTGGCAGTATATAAGAACGCATATACATATCCATATAAGCTCCATACTTGACTTATATAGCACTTAACATGAAAACTTAGCGCGGTCCGACTCTATACTATTTCTAAGCCTTCTGTATCCGGTTGTTGCCTGTTTGTCTATCAGCGAGCTATAATATTGCTATCTCAACAACCATACCTAACACACGATTTAGCACTTAATTAATAACATACTGTGTTTTTGTATCTATACTAAAGAAATAAAAACACAATTCAAATAAAACACGAAGAGAACGGACAGACGAACATGAGCAATTTTTTATTTGTCAATCTTTTTTTCTTAGTCTTCTCGATTTGTTTTTCGTCGGATTTTGATTAAATTTGGCATTAAGTTTGAAGAGCTCCTTATTCTGCGCGGAACAAATACGAAATCCCAATTTGGAACAAAAAAAAAATGTAAGTATGTAACTTTGCGTCGAGTTCCAAAAATACCATATTTTTCATATTTCAGAGGAAGATTTATTAGAACTATCTATTCACCAAATTTCTTCAAAATTTACATCAACAACAATAAAAAATGGTTCACATTGCGAAACTGTAAGGGTTATACGCAACCCTAAAAATCCAGCAAGTCTTCATAAAAATAAAATGTGGGATGTACGGAACCCCAACATGAGTTTGACTCGCACTTGACCCGTTTATTATAAACCCTACATGTGTGATCGTGGCAGTGACACGGAGATTTACGTAATAGAGTAGATTGTAATTTCAGATACGGTCGAAATAAAGTTAGTTTATCGCATATCCCTTATTTGAATATACCTCCCATATAACCATTCCAGTCGCAGAATCACAAAGTGGTAACTAAATGTCAGATGTGTCGTAACAGAGTCCACACAATGTGTCTAGAATTGTTTCGAAACAAAGTGTCGTCGCCGTGTCTACACTTTTCCGTAACAAGGTGTCGACACATTTGTGTGCACTTTGCGTGCGGTTTGCGACTAAATCTGACAGCAAATTTGTGACAGCAAATGTCAATATAAAATACCTCTTGGAAAACCAAGGTTTGTCAAACTACTATTAGTGTCTCGTGTGCTCGTAATTCTAGTAAGTCATCATGGGCAATGCAAATGATAATAATCGACCGAAACCATATAAACACCCAACACCCGTCAACCTTTTACAGAAAAGTTTTTAAATAAATTCAATAAGCTACTTAGGTCAGGCAACGAATGCTCCAAAAGTTGTAGAGGGAAATGCTCGGAACACAATTTTTGACTCCGTAACTCGGTTTGACAAGTTAGGAGGTGAACATATCAAAAGTCCCCGGCCGTAGCCCTTGAGCGGGGGGGGAGAGAGGGGGCTTTGAAGGTCCCATTTTCCCGTTTTTCGATTATATCTCGGAAACTATGCATCTCAGCGACATGGCCACTTAGCTCATGGCTCACAAAATGAAAGTTTATTTAATTTGTTACAAGTTTATTCAGTCAATTTTTTCGATATGTTGAATAGTTTTTGAGATATCCGCTCTTGAAAGTTTATTTAGGGCTCTCAATTTTATCTTGATATATCTATATCAGTGAAGGTGCTAGGCCGTGTTTGGTATCGTTTTCGTATAAATCTGGGGTGCTGAATCCATTTAAGATATCACATTGACACCATTCCACAAAATAAAAATAAATCTTTTTAGGGTTCCGTACCTCAAAAGGAAAAAACGGAACCCTTATAGGATCACTCGTGCGTCTGTATGTATGTCCGTCTGAATACACAAAATAGTTCTTTACATATAGATGACAGGAAAACCTATTAGAAATGTGCAGTCAAGCGCGAGTCGGACTTAATGTACGGAACCCTTAATACGCGAGTCCGACTCGCACTTGGCCGGTTTTTTTGAAACTCTTCTTGACGCTTAACCGCTGAACCGATTTCGTTGAAATTTGGTATAGAAATAGTTTGCGTCCCGGAACAGGACATAGGATAGATCTTATAACCAAAATCATCTTTTGAAGGTGTGAAAAGTGGCGTGGAAATTTGTACGGGAAATCAATAACCGCTGAACCGATTTATATGAAATTTGGGATGGTCTACATCTTTGATTTAGTTAAAAATGATGAAAAAACATGACTTCAAACCTAAACTTAAACAGTATTCTTCAAGAAGTCAATTCTGAATTCCCCCCTACACCTCATTTCACACCTTTAAAGGATGATTTTTGAGGTAATTTATTATATCCTGTCTCGGGACTCAAAATATATGTGTACCAAATTTAAATTAAAACTGTTCAGCAGTTTAAGCGTGAAGAGGAGTTTAAAAGAAAGTATTTTAATAAGTTTATATGTTTTTACTTCGGAATGGTGTCAATGTGATACCTTAACTAAATTTGGTACTGCGAATTTATACGAAAACGATACCAAACATGGCCTCGTAGCTTTACTGTTGTAGAAGTCAAAATAAAATTGAGAGCCCTAAATTCTTATTACTTGGCCAAACTTGTGTAGAAGGAAAAGGTAAAATAAAAGTCTTCGGCAGGAATATAAGACACAAATATATTTTTTTTTGCGTTACTATTTCATTCATCAAATATAAACATACCTTGATTATACTATTCTAGTGAGATCCTCATAGATAAACAAAAACATTTACTTAAAAAATTACAAGGTCGAAATGTCACGGAACTTGTGAGAGTAATATGTGAAAAATATAAACTTTTATGACAAAAAAAATCTGGACACAATTTAAGAATCACCCAATTGCGTCGAGGAATCATCTGTATTTTTGCTTGTTTCATTACCTCCTCGCTTCTTTTTTGTCCTTTGTATTCTGTAGCAATTTGTTAGATCTGAAAATAAAGATAACTTGCGTCGTCACGGATGTCGATTTATAGGTTTTAGGGAGTGCAGAATTCGAAAACGATGATCATTTTATAATCCAAGATGGCGGCTACGTATTTTGTCATAAAAGTGGAATCCAAAATAGTCATCATTTTCGAAATCTGCGCCCCCAGAAACCTATAAAACGACATCCATGACGACTTTTATGACATAGTGCATGGCCGCCATCTTGGAATCCAAAATAGTCATCATTTTCGAAAGCGGGGCCCCCTAAAACCTATAAAACGACATACATGACGACTTTTATGACATAGTGCATGGCCGCCATCTTGGAATCCAAAATGGTCATCATTTTCGAAATCTGCGCCCTCTAAAACCTATAAAACGACACCCATGACGACTTTTATGACATAGTGCATGGCCGCCATTTTGGAATCCAAAATGGTTATCATTTTCTAAATCTGCGCCCCCCAAAACCTATAAAACGACACCCATGACGACTTTTATGACATAGTGCATGGCCGCCATTTTGGATTCCAAAATGGTCATCATTTTCAAAATTGGGGCCCCCTAAAACGTATAAAACGACATCCATGACGACTTTTATGACACAGTGCATGGCCGCCATTTCGGATTCCAAAATGATCATTATTTTCGAAATCGGCACTCCCTAAAACCTATATATCGACACCCATCTCGACTTTTATGACAAAGTGTTTTGCTACCATCTGCATGCAAGACATTTCTATTATTTTTACGTACAAAAATGGCCCCCTGTCAACTTTCAATCGAGATTTAATCGATAATTTATTCGATTAATATTCAGATTAATTCAATTTCAATCTATGTTAGGTCGACTAAACTAATCGCGATTAAAATTTGAGAATTAACTTTTTTTATTCCATTAATTAGTCGAATAAACAGTTAATCGATTAATGCCCATCTCTGACCACGGCATTTTTACACTTTGAGAATATCTGAAAACAAATCAACACAAGGAGCCATTTTGCAAATCCAGTAACATACCAGTAACTTTGTTATTACTTTTGACAGCGCGTGTCATGTGTCAACACAGAGTCGACACAAAGTCGAAACATTGCAACTACTTTGTGACTGCAATATTTCTCAGCCTTAAACCATATTTATACATCATAATTAACAAGTTTCGTAGTATGTAAAGCGTTATTTCTGTTATTTAAGTATAGTATACGCATCGAAGTACTAAAAATGCTTCAAATAATATAGTTATGAACACAGGCACTGAGAAGTAAACAATTTCATTTCCGGCTAAACTAAAACAATGTGGTGGCGCGTTGATTATATTACACTTAGTTTATCAAATCACTCGAGCAGTTTAATTCCCCATAATAATTTAAGTCCTATTGTAATATAAATGCAAACAATATATAATTACGTCTTGTAATCCGTTTTAGAGATGGCGTATTAATGTCACTTATTTTTATTTAAGTATTTTTCCATCTGACAGTTTCCATTTGACAGGAACAAAATGAACGAATGAACGAATGATTTTGGCATAAAGTAGTCGCAAACCCGAAACAATGTGTGCACACGGCGACCACACTTTATGTCACTTTGTGTCATGTGTCGACCCTTCCCCATTTCTGGTAACTGTGTCGACACGGCGACGACTCTGCGACTGGAATTGTGACCGAAACAGACGGTGTCGACACAAGATGTGTCAACACCGCGTCGTAACGGCGACTGGAAATGGTTGTATGGGGCTACGGTTAGAACAATTGTAAATCTAGTGAAAATTGGATATAGGGTAGGGACTTGTTTTGTCTATATGGACATAATGGATATTCCTCATGGACAAAAGAATTCTATGTGCCTATATCCAACTTTCATTACCAAATAATAACTTATAATACCACACCAGTTCGTAAAGCTTGTCTTTATTCTTAAAATAATGATGAGAAAATTGCAGTTTATTTACAATTTGTAACGCTTGTGGTTCAATATTATTGGGATCCGTCGCTTGCTCGGGTATCAATATTAGCACAAATAGTTAAACAACAACTTTGCCCCCTTGTAAAACAAATAACTATTATGTGATTTCGGTGTTTTTTGTTACAGTTGACCTATTGTGGGCAGGATTGTCAACGAATACCACCTGCGCTATGGAAAATGTATGGTGACAAAGTCAGATATTTAGACCTTAGGTGAGTACTGCCAATTTTTCTGTATTCAATTTAATCCCTTTTGTGGATTTGTCGGTGTAGGTAGATAAAAAAGTTGTGGGCTACATAATTCAAGGTTTGTAAGGATAGGAATTGACCCTAAAACATTTTACGACAGTCGTAGCCGCTGTGTGCTCCCATCTTTATAATATCACTCCAATTTACTACTGAGTTTAATAGTCTGTGTCATCTAGCTAGGCCATAGCTAGGCAGAATATACCTACCACTAGTGTCATCAGTTCCTACAAGCGTTCGAGTACACTATCGCCTTTAACCCTTAAATGCATAGTGTTGCCAAATGTCTACAAACCATTAGACAGCTCACAGTTTTAAAATAAAAAGGCTTACGTTCTTGAACGCACCTTTATGCCAAACGTCAAGTAATAGGGTACTGATTTAAGGGTTAAATTTACGCAATATTTTTAATTTATAAAAATTACATTCGTTTTAAGACGAAAAGTCGGCAAACTTGGAAAAATCTACAAGTTGATAATTTTTAGTATGTGATTTTGAACGGTTTTTTCGGGGTATGTAATTATTTTATATTTAAAAACTTTATCATAGGTATATCACAAATAGTGTACCTTTCTAATGGTAGTAAAAAAAATCGTTTATATATTACTGAAAATTACATATTTACATAAATATGATTTAGCCAATTCAACTTCTATAACACTGAAAATCGCAGTGAAAATCGAAGTTATATTTTTTTTACTATTTTTCCTAGAATCTACAAACAATTATGTGATACATAATTACATATATAAATTTCGGGCAAAAAGAAAAAATCATGCATTTAAGGGTTAAGTGCTGAAAATTAGGCAAGGCTAATCAAGTCATCCTTTTCATGGTGACGTCTTATTAGGGCGTTTTCGGAAAAAAATATCACTGTCCCACGACTTTGGTATACTTTTTTACCATCAAATACTGTTTTAAAGTGTACTACATGTATACAAAAATGGTAAAGTGATTTATTATCTGAGTATTTATGGTAAAAAAAAACTGATTAAATGGTACTTTAGTAAAGAAAATGTACAAAAACTGAAGAAAGGGAGAAAACCTTATTTTTTAGCACCTAAAGTAAAAATATGCACAAAAGTTTAATTTATTGTTGTCCTTCAATATCGACGTAGTGGAAATTTCCACCAACGTCACGGAGTTTTTACCAACTTAGTAGCAAAAATCTACTAATATCATACGCATTTTTACATGATCGTAACATTATGATCCTATAATTACCCGGTGTTTAGGTTTTACAAGGCAATTGGGCTCGAAAAAAGCAAGGTGTAGGTTGTGCGTCACGCTGTGCAGAAATTTGTTTTCCACAACGAACTGAATTAAACTGAAGGTAAGGAGCCAATCATTGACTAAATATTTATGAATTTCGTTAGATTATTATGTGTTGTATGATATCAAATAGTTATAATTAAGAAAATTCAAACGATCAGACCGCTATTTCGCTTTATTAACCAACCGGCATGCCTACGTCACATCCAAAACGTTACGTGATGTATTAGTGGAACAAAAAAACGTGACGTATGGAATGAAAATGCATGGTTTAAGTTGCCAAAATATAGTAGGTAGAGTGAATATTAAAAAGACACAAATAATTTTATTCTAGCTATATTCTTGTAACTACACGACCTACTATTAAGCACCAGTGGCGGCTCGACCTAAGAAGCGCAGGCAGGCGTGGCTCAGTCCGCGATTTCGTTGCGTTGCTACAGGTACTTGTACATGCGGTCCTCACCAGTTCTGGTGACTAGCAATGGTTGCCTCGCACCGCTCTGGAACGGATAATTTTTATACATATAGCCAAATTTGATAATTTTGTATTAGTTAAATGAACTATGTAATTGACATTTCCTGCAGTAATGCAGTCGACAGCAGCAGTATTGCAGCACGACAATATTGATGACTGTAAATGTCAAAAATCTGGGCAGCAACATCGATTTTGATTTTGAGGCAGTAATGCAGTCGGCAGTATTGTCGTGCTGCAGTCGAAAACATAATTACTGTAGGAACCATAATAACAATAGGTAATTACTACATTACTTAATTTATCACAACATTAAGTAGGTCCTAAATCAAGTGGCTATTTTCCGCACATGTAAACCTTTCATGTAGTTCCTAAACGTGATATTATGGTCCATAACGTCACTTTGTCCTACTGTGTCTGTGATTGATTTTATAAGAATTTAAATTAATTATAAGGATAATTGATACTGATCTCATTTGCAAGATTAATATGTGATAATTATTAAAAACAACTTTTTTTAGTACCTTTACCTTACGATTAATAAAACAAAATGATTGCAAAGCAACGATTACAACGAAGAATGTAACGTGTTGGAAATACTTCGTTGAATAACTTTATTGTAATACTTAGTATTGCAGTTGTTATTCGTTTTTAGAAGATTATTATTGGTTCACATAAAACATTCCGATCTTCACTTAAAACCTACCTAAAACGTGTAACGTAATGGATCGTCACATTGGTTGTCATTCAGTTTAAAGTGATTTATTAAGAATATAAACAATGTATATAAAAAGAATGTAACATTTTCATAAAATATAGAAATAGTAGATTTAATTCAACCCATTTTTAGTTAAAAATATATTTTTTTTTGTGTGTGGAATTCCATTACGTCACGGACTCTAATTTTAAAAACGCCCATTAACTCTGCTGCAACGACTTGGTAGAACTTTGGTAGACTTGACAGAATGTATCCCTGATTCCCTGCCACCATCAACATCAAATTCCTATGAAAATATTACGTTTAGTAGTAGTAGTAGTAAATAGGTACGTTACGGTTATTGTGGTGCTGCCAGCAAAGACGGAGCAAATTTTAGAAAGTTTGCTACACTACCAAATAAAATACATTAAGAATTCAATTATTATTATATTCTTTATTTAGATAATACTCTTTATTTATAGTAACGACCACTGAAGTAAAAGTTTGGCAGTTTTATATCCCATTAAACCCCAAACTTTCTGTTTGGATTGCATTTATATGGTAAAATAAAAGTGTCACGTATCGAACGTATTTTATCCACCTGGATTTTTGGACCGAATCGTAATCACTGGAGCCTCATTTTCATAAGCTACAACCGACCCGATAGAATCTCGCAATAAACGAAATAAGAGGTTTACGTTACGTGATTCTACCCAACACCCTCTTGTGCCTCTACGATATTAAAATCAGTAAACAATGCAGATGTAAAATTGATTTGAGATTAGGTAGAAATTAGAATACAAGTTTAAGAAATTTAAAAACGCATCTCTTGTTGAGTGATTCTCAAAATAGTGGCATCGTAACCTGTCATCGAGTTTTTGAATTGAATGTATGTTTATTTGCACTTTTTCATATGAAACAAAAATGTATCTAGATAAACTAAAACAATGTTTATCGAGGCCAAGTCATTATTATTATTTAAATTTAATTCTTATATTTATAAAAAATAAAGAGTAGCCATGGTATAATAATATACTCCGCCTGGTACTCTATTCCGAGATTCGCGTATGACCTAACTGACACGGGCCTACGTCATCATGCTGTTTACAGGTTCTCAAACTTTAAAATGTGGGAAAATTTTAACCAACGGTGAAAATTATTTTAACGGCATTAATTTTAAGTTATTCATGTAGAAACATAGAAAAATAAAACAAATCTAATGTATTAAATTAAACTTTATTTATCTATACAAGACAAACGTTTGAAAAACTAATTCACAGTTACACATTAATTACCAAGCTTACGACGTGAAAAGTTTGGAAAACACTGCGACTGCTGACACTGAGCGAGAAGGAAATAACAATTAACACGCGTTCGACAAGGATGACGGTCAGGGCATGAAGTTATCTAGATCCGAATTGTCAAATGTGACAGCGCTATCCTGTGTTGCCAGTAATGTAAACAGAATTACCCGAACGTCTGAAATTTCTTTCGTGAATCAGAAGATATTGCTAACGAATAATTAAAAATGACGTGTTATTGTAAAATTTAAGATAAAATACATATAAATGAAAATTATAAAATTATAAAGAAATATTTTAACTTATTAACCATAGGTATAATGTACCCATGTAACATGTTATGTTGAAATAAAGTGGCAATGTTATTGTGACATAGGCCCGTGTCACTCTGGGAATAGAAGACCATGTTTTATTAGACCATGAGAGTAGCACTTTTCACTGTAACCTGTCTTGTCCAAAAGCATCGCTCTTCCAGTTTTAGTTCTTTAGATTTTATAAGCACCAATTTATGTAAATAAAATATCATGCTATACCGGGTGTGGCCTGTAACATGAGCAAAAAATTAAACTGTAGGCTGTACTCCTCATACTGACCAACATTTGTTCAGCGACTTTTAAAAATAACTTGTGGTTTGATTTTTAATACACTTTAATGTTTATTCTAAGACGCAATGTATTGCGAATTTTGTTATGTTTAAGGCGTGAGAAGCAACGTCAATCACAATGATATGGCGTGGCGATGGCGTCCATTGAACATAATATTTATTTTGTATGAAAAATAGGGAGTCTAAATACTTCATAATTTTTAAAAGTTGTTGAACAAAAGTGTCACCTTTTGAGGAGTACAATCTATGTTTTAATTCTTTGCTCGTGTTACAGGCCACACCCGGTATAATAACATAAACAATACCTTTTAAAAATGTACTTTGCACAGGCCTTATATACAGGGTGTCCCTAGCCATTGGACAAAGCCGAAATGTACATATGCATTAGGGTATTTAGAACCAGTATACAAAGTATCATAACAATCGGTGTAGCGGTTACGAAGAAATTAACAAATTACGTTTTTTTTTACTTTGGAGCAACCTGTATGTGTTAGTAGCTCCTGAGGTAATAAATAGTATGAAACCTTCTTCGACCGTTTTGATTATCATTTTTATTTATAACATTACTAAGATTCTGACTTGTGACAAATGTCATTATTGCCGCACATTTTCAAACAAATTGTCAAAAGCACTGCCAATGATTAATACAGTATGTTCATTTTTGTTGTCGATTATTGGAAATAACTTTTGTTTGATAATTTAATTTTTTATCTTTTGTTCTAATTAAAAAAATATTACCGTTAGAGCATTTCTGAGAAGTAACCCTACGTGGGATTTTAGGGTTTGTCCAATGGCTAAGGTCACGTTGTATATTTTTTTACAACAATATTCACGCACGATGTTTGTCCAAGGATATTTTCACTGTTAACCTTTACCAACCTGTACATGCGCGGTATTGCATCTGACTCATACACTGAAAAAAATATTTAGATCATAACTATGGCAAAATATTAGGTAAGTATCAAGCTAACCACCGTAGGGTACCATTATGACCCAAGTGTCGTAGTTTCGTAGAGACAAGTGGTTAAAGGCAGATATCTGGGGTTTTGTAACGGAATGTTAACTTTAACTTGTCTCGATTATTTTACGAATTTGGTATGGGGCCTAATGTAATCATATCATTTTAATATTGTATGAAGGTTTATTCATCTATGCTAAAAGTGAGACATTAGTATTATTATCCGTTCAAGGGAAAAAATAAAAATGAATGTATTTTTCACTGTAACCTGCTTAACTTTAACCTGTGTTCAATGTATAGGTTATTGTATGTCTTGAAAATAACTTCTTCATTTTCCGTTCCCTCTTGAAAATTTGGGGTACTTGAAGTGGTAAAACATATTTTTCATTCTTAAAAGTAAAAAAAATACAAAAAAAAAATTTCTTTAACTTTAACCTGTCGATGCCACTTTCTTGAGAATCACTCTGTTATAAAAATAATATGAGGCTAGGGAATTAGAATGGGACAAAATATATGACGCGCCGCGCGAAACTTACGACGAAACGAAACAAATGGCTATCGCTCAGGTTTTTACCTTTCATCGCTATTACTCTCAAAATAAATTGCTGTTTAAAATTTAGTTTTTCAGGCCCCTCGATAATATCACCATTTTAAACTAAAATTATACATACTGCTATGCTATGCAGGGTAACGATAAACAACTAAAGATAAATGAAAATTAGACATGTTTTCGTGTTTTTTTTTCTATATTGCCAACTTTAACCTTTTAAGGATTTGATCTGACGGCCCGATTCTAACTTTAAGATACGTCAATTAATAGATCTAGAAACGATATGGATTAAATATGTCAGTGTCAAATGTGACGTTTCTTCAAACAAAAACGTCAATTTTGACGTATCTTAATAAAGTTCGAATCGGGCAGCAAGTCTGCCCTTGCAAATATAGTGTCTTGCTAATTTCCGTATATTTTTTTTCATGGGATTTGCCGTTGAATAAAACGTGTAAAAATTCAATCTATAAACTACAATTTTGCGTTAGCCCCCTCTTAATAAATACACGAAATTCTGCTTTGGCCGGTAGTGAAAAAAAGTTCACCTGATATTAGTTACACACCGTGTACTTATACTCTATTGAAGTCGATTAACAAAGCGCTCTTGTGACCTGATATTTGCATGTATGCTTGCAGCTACAACAGTATCGAAACCTTGAAGGGCCTGGAGCAATTCCAACGGCTGGACGAGCTGATACTGGACAACAATGAGATAGGGGACGGGGTCGGGTTCCCCTCGCTGCCTCATTTGCGGACGCTCTCCCTCAATAACAACCGGGTATGTATTCTATACTGGGCGGTCTAACAATAGTATTTTCACCACATCTGCTCGGAAAGCTTACTTTGCACTTAAAAACTGATAACAAAGTTGCATTTTATTCACATGTGAGGCAAAGTAATCAAATGCAAATTTTGAGTTGTTTTCTTATGTTTGCTGGTAGAATTGACTTTTAAATGATGATTTTGGATGATAAATATTTAATAACATTCATTTGGATTTGATTTGGTTTGATTTTGTTTGATGTTTTACATTTAATATTTGGTTCTGGTTGGTGTGGTATCTTTTGAGATAGAAAAATTTTGTGTTTTTATCAAGCAATCTGCGAGCAATACTACTTTTTTGTACCTATTTATATTAAAGAAAAAATGGAAAATTCTCCGTTTCCGGCAAGAAAAAGAATAAGAAGAAGAAAAGAAGCAGCGAAGAAAGTCTTGCCGGAAGCAGTGATTTTATCGATATTCCCTTAAAAAAAAAAGCGGCCATGTGCGAGTCGGACTCGCCCATGAAGGGTTACGTAGCAGCAAGTAACATAATAAAATTGTGGTTTACGATTTATGACGTATTAAAAAAAACTACTTACTAGATCTCGTTCAAACCAATTTTCGGTGGAAGTATGCATGGCAATGTACATCATATATTTTTTATAGTTTTATCATTCTCTTATTCAAAAGTTACAGGGGGGGGGGGACACATTTTACCACTTTGGAAGTGTCTCTCACGCAAACTATTCAGAAAAAAATGATATTAGAAATCTCAATATCATTTTTGAAGACCTATCCATAGATACCCCACACGTATGGGTTTGATGAAAAAAAAAATTTGAGTTTCAGTTGTATGTATGGGGAACCCCCAAAATGTATTGTTTTTTTTTTTTGTGTGAAAATCTTAATGCGGTTCACAGAATACATCTACTTACCAAGTTTCAACAGTATAGTTCTTATAGTTTCGGAAAAAAGTGGCTGTGACATACGGACGGACGGACAGACAGACAGACATGACGAATCCATAAGGGTTCCGTTTTTTGCCATTTGGCTACGGAACCCTAAAAAATGACGTGCTGTGAATTCCATTGTGGTCGGCCCACACACCATAGCGATCTACCCTTCGGGTTCACTTTAACTCAAAAGAAGCCACATCTATAAGTCTGTATCTTTAGGTATTTAAAAAAACCGACCAAGTGCGAGTCGGACTCGCCCATGAAGGGTTCCGTAGCAGCAAGTAACATAATAAAATTGCGGTTTACGATTTATGACGTATTAAAAAAAACTACTTACTAGATCTCGTTCAAACCAATTTTCGGTGGAAGTATGCATGGCAATGTACATCATATATTTTTTTTAGTTTTATCATTCTCTTATTTTAGAAGTTACAGGGGACACACACACACACACACACACACACACACATTTTACCACTTTGGAAGTGTCTCTCGCGCAAACTATTCAGTTTAGAAAAAAAATATATTAGAAACCTCAATATCATTTTTGAAGACCTATCCATAGATACCCCACACGTATGGGTTTGATGAAAAATAAATTTTTGAGTTTCAGTTCTAAGGGGTCATCCATTAATTACGTCACACGAATTTCAAGGTTTTTTGACCCCTCCCCCCCTCCTTGTCACACTTGGTCACATTTGGCAAACCCCTCCCCCCCTGGTGTGACGTCACTGACGACACATTTTTTCAACGAAATCGGCAAATCGAATTAAGTATTATTAATTTTTTGTCAAAATATTAATAAATTTATAACCCAAAACTGATTATGAACAAAAATTAAACTAATAAAAACGATTATCGTTCCAAAAACTTGTTTTTGAACTGTACAGTAAATAAAATGATTAAAATAAAATTTTGGTTACTGATGAAGTTAAAGTGACGTCACAAAGTTTGTGACTCCCCTCTCCCCCTTGTCACAACATGTCACATTTTCTTGACCCCCTCCCCCCCCCTAAACGTGTGATGTAATTAATGGATGACCCCTAAGTATCGGGAACCCCCAAAATTTATTGTTTTTTTTTTCTATTTTTGTGTGAAAATCTTAATGGGGTTCACAGAATACATCTACTTACCAAGTTTCAACAGTATAGTTCTTATAGTTTCGGAAAAAAGTGGCTGTGACATACGGACGGACAGACAGACAGACAGACATGACGAATCCATAAGGGTTCCGTTTTTTGCCATTTGGCTACGGAACCCTAAAAAGAGTAAACAAAATCTACCCTCGAATGGCTTCTTAAACCAGTTGAGGGTAGATGAAAATCACATGATCAAATAATGTAGATTAAAGTCAGGTCGTTCAGTGACAGATCCAGGCTCCAATTTCACCACGGTGACAGGTGCGACAATTGTAAAACATCACTGTTGCTGACGTCACAGGCATCCATGGGCTACGGTTACCGCTTATCTTGATAATTGTCAGAAACTTCGCAAAAGAAATATCTGTTTTTTTTTCCGATATAATAAAGTTTTTTTTAATAAAACAATGATGGTGGCAAACAGGAATACGGCCCGCCCGATGGTAAGTGGTAACCGTAGCCCATGGATGCCTGTGACGTCAGCAACAGTGATTTTACAATTGTCGCACCTGTCACCGTGGTGAAATTGGGGCCAGGTGGTTTTTACACGACTGCCCAAACAAAAAGATGTATATACGAGTATGTATTGTTTTCAGCGTTCATGTTTGTATTGTATGTATATATTTATTTATGTGAGTTTCTTTATTCCATCTTAACTTCTGAATGCCTTAACCGATTTAGACGTATGATACCTCATTAGAATCCTAACGTCATCCCGGGTGACATAGGCTATGTGACGTCACGTATAAAAACAATATGGCGGACTTAATACGCCATATTACGCAACCTTTAGAAATAAATATCGTGCAAACCTATCGAGAAGGGTATCAAAATGAAGGGCTTTGAAAGCCGATTGATAAGATATATGCAACATGTGGGTTTCAGTTTAATTTTGAGAAACTAAGAATTGACAAAATATGTTAAGAGAAGCGAATCTCATAAAACAAAGGTCCCCGACTGCAATTGAAATAAAATATACAGGTACAGTCACGATCCTAAATGAGCATTAAACTTTTGCGTTTGCTGTTTATAACCTTCACTAAACACTTATATTCTAATTTACATTCATTAAGTTGAGTAACTAACACAACTAAAAATTATTTTTGTCCTTTCAGTTCGCTTTTTCGCAGTCGTGTTTTTTAATTTTGTATTTGGTTGGTTTATCAATAAATGTTATAACTACCCGAAAATGTACAAATTATTTGTTTACTTTTATTTAAGTATGTACCTAAAGATACAGTACAGAGTATAGTTTAATTAAGTAATTAAGCCTTTTGCATAATTCCGGTCTCATATAAACGCAAGCTATCTCTTCCGAGCAATCATGTGGAATTTCGCAGGCTTTCATGTGGCGCTTTAGTAGAATACAACTTCTTTGTACTCAACAAATTAAATTACTTTCTATGAAAATACTTTTATTTTGGTTTGTAACTTCTTTGTAGTGAAGAAAACGGCAATCATCTACTTTTATTGCTCGAATATTGCACATTCATGGTGGGCCCATTCGGAAAATTCTTCTACTGTCATAACTTGATAAGCTCTTTCGTATTGCAATGAAATGGGAATAATGTGATAGATATATGTACTTGGCTTACCCGAGTTTGAAGTTAAGCGACACAAATAAAGTTATGTTATGTAATATGATAGAGGAAAAACCGGCTTTGAAATAACATAAAAGTTTTTCTTCTTTCGACAGCTTTATTTAATACTCTCCTTAGTGTTTCTTACTCATGTGAAATTACATGATTCTATTATATAATAGCTGGAGAATACAAAATGCGCTTTTTAAGTTTGAATGAACTTTTATTGAATTACAAAAGTGATCACGGGACTTGTCGGTTAGTTCGGATCGAGAAAGAAGAGAGAGTTGCCACATACAAATTATAAGGCAACTACAAAAATGTTGCTTTAAAAAATACTTAAGCTAACACACACTTTATATGTTTTGTATTAAACAATAGCAAATACTCACGTTATAAGATATTCTAAGCTGAAATTTGGTATAATCGAACGAACGAGCGAAGCGAAGTGAAGTTCTTACATTCAACTTGGAACTTACAATAACTTAATTAAATTTGTTCTAATTTAAATGAAATTGGGTGAACGTATAGTTGAGGGCATTATATTTTAGTCATTAAATTTTGAGCAGGCTCGATCAAGAGGTTATTGAGCTAGAAGAGCTTAAAATGCTAAAAAGCTATTTGTGAGGGGTCTTGCTATTCTGGTCATTTTAATTGCATGAAAGTATGGTCGAGTTTGGTATCAAATGAAAGTGCTTGGCTTACACATTTATAATATTGTTTTTTAATTTAAGATTAAAAAATAATTAGCATATTTTCTCTCTCTCTCTCTCAACAAATTCAATCGATCTATATAGTTTTTGGCAAACCGCGAGTTCTCAGTTCGGGGCGAACTACTAGTTAGTTACTAATTGGCTAAACAAATGATCAATCATATCCATGCCCTTTATAACTCAAATGCTACACCACATTCTGAATTTGCGCAAGCATGAATTTTACTCAAACTCAAAGGTTATATGTATCTATGTAGTTGTATATTATATTAGCATTATTGACGTATATGTCAGGACGCGCCTTACGGGCACTAAAAATGGTATTAGTTCAGCGGTGTCACTCACGAACTCGAGCCAATCGTGCAGTCTAACCAATCGCATTGTAGCGGTGTCACACCGCTGTACTGGCCCCATATATGCCCCATTCTTATTGCCCGTAAGGCCAGTCCTGAGATATACGTCAATGATTAGCATATATTACTTATCGGATAATTCCATCAATGAACGGCTTCAAATAAATAGAGGTACTAAAGGATAGGACCAAAACAAAGGTATCGGGAGCAGAAGTCATTCACCTCATGGCAAATTAATCTACGATTACAAATCACTACCTACACAATTGCCTGACTAAGAAAGACTAATTACAACCGATATGTTGGGCCTGTAGGTTAAGGAACGTTGTATTCGGTTTCTCTATTTTTGCCACAGGTTATCGTACGAGTACCATAGCTTTAGGTAAAATTAGATACATACAGGCATTGAACTCGTCAGTATGAAGTCTTCCTATTTTTCATGCAAATTAAATATTATCCTCAATGTACGCTATTATCATTGTAATTGACGTTGTTTATCACGCTTTAAACATAACAAAAATCAAAATTCGCAACACGTAGATTGCGTTTTAGGATCATCTCAAAAGTGTACTCAAAATTATTAAATTGTCAAATTGTCTTACATGCATATGCTCTAAATAGTTGGTCGCCGACAAAGCAATTCGTCTAAAATGTATGTGGTCTAAATAGCATGTCGCCCAAGAAGCAACTCGTCTTAAATCAATCGAGTCGTCCTTAGATCGGGTAAAAATTATTTAAGTTAAGATTTTTGATTAATCTAACGTAATTTTAATGGAATAACTAAAATAAATGTTCATTGCTTATTAATCGTAAATAAAAGAACAAATTATACTTAAGCAATTATATTGTTTTGTCTGTGGTTACGTAGCAAAACTAATGTGAAGTTTTGCCAAGCCTAATAGAGTCTGGCTAAAGTTCGACCAATAAAAGTCTGCAGCGATTTTGATAGCCCACGCAATGCAAGTGTTATTTATAAGTCATAATTTCACAGAATTTTGAAGTTTAAAATTACCCTTCCACCTTCCACTGCGTGGGCTATCAAAATCACTGTAGACTTTTCTCGGTCTGACTCTAGCTAAATATTGTTGACAGATATTTCCTTGTTGTCAATTGTCTATGATTTAAAAAAAAGCTAAAAGTCAGTTGTCAATTTATGTCATTCATTCAAATTGTTTGCGGTTTATAAGGGGCTTATTTTAAGACGAGTTGCTTTATCGACCAATTACTTTTTAACCTATTTGTGAATTGGTCTAGATGATCCTAAGGCAAGTAGCTAAAGTGATTAGTTACATATCGGACAAACCATAGAGTTATATATTTGACAGAGGGAATGTCACTTAAGACAAACTGTGACACTGCAATGGCGGACGGTTTGAAAGTGTGCGTGTTGACGAGTGATACCATGTAACACAAATTGTCCCCTAATGGTGAAACAATTATTTTCAATATCGTCCTTGTTTTCAAATATTAAAGTAGGACAGTTTTACGTTAGACGATAAAAAAGTGTGTAGCTAACTGATTTTATAGGTCTTGAAAATGCGCATTACTTGCAAATTACTTTGTGCAAATATTATTTTCAATACCTAATGATATTTAACTTGTAACACATCTGGTTTTATACAAAAAATAAATATAAGGTAAATGTACTAGTGCTCGACATGTTAATGTCCAATAGATGACACCTTGCTCTCATCTGTATTGACAATAATGGTTTAAGTTTCAAGATGACATGTACTGGACTGGGACCGCGTCGAGCACCATGAGTATGTTTACCTTACATACGTTAACTATCAAACATTATTCATGTAAACGTCTTTAATTTCCTTTAGTTTAAAAATGCAAAATCAATAATTTAGCTATTTACCTAAATATCCTAAATTATCTCTTATATACATAATGATCATCAAAATCAAATCAAAT